>NW_027122215.1:0-650157 GCF_030686945.1 Centruroides vittatus | reverse complement strand
GAAATTGGAAATGTTTACGTTCATCCGTTTTATCCAAGTTTTCGGTTATCCAAGGTAGAGTTGGTCAATGTTATCTCGGATAATCGGGATTTTACAAAATCTTCCCTTTTCCTCGTCACTCGTTATGTGAAACGTCGCTCGTTAAGAGAGTAATTTTTTACAATTTGTTTTGCTCGTTAGGCGAGGTTCCACTGTATCTGGATTTAAACTTCACAATAGAGGACAGACGACTCAATTGACAAGATGCATGGGCCTATTAATTCTTTACAAGTAGTGATCACATTCCGACTAAATTTCTCAAACCTCTACTCCCTTCGGTAAGAGTTAATTTACTTAAGCCGACTATACTCGAGATGTGACACACGACCATCTATTATTCTCCCACTCCGTCGACCTTTAACCACCAAAATTTAATAGCATCAGTTCCCTAATACACAAACCGCCCTGCAAAATTTCAGAAGTTTTCGACAAAAAACACAGTAGCTATTAAGCTTCAAACATGGTAAACAAAATCATGCCCCCCACACACACAAGCATCCATACATACCATACATACAGAAAATATTCCCTATCTCATTTCTCGACATTTCAAGGTCCCGGGTTCAAAAATGTAAAAATCTTCGGGAGGTCATTTTTTGACCGATCGCAATACTTTACTTCTGTTATATATAACAGAGCCGGAAAAGTTAAAAATAGTTTATTGAAGAAAGTAATTGTCATTATCTTTCAGCACCTTCTGTTGAATACAGTTTACGGATTCCTGTTGAATAAGATACGGGCTCTTTTGACTCGAACTCTGCAAGTTTGATTTTCATCTCTTCACCATCAGAGAAGTGGTTTCCTTCCAAGACATTTATGTGAATTGGAAGAGACGGAAGTCAGATGGTGCAATATCGGGGAGTGACCCTCCTAGCCGAGATCAAGCAACTTCTGTCTGGTAGACCTTGACACGTGCGGTCACGAAGAAAGTGCACAATGCTCATCTGTAGCCGCTTAGTGCGAATAGCATCAACCAAACGTTGCAGCTGAGGCAGTACTGTACATTTCGGAAGTTATAACGGTATTCCGTGGAAGAATCTCCAAATGGACTGGTCTGCGAACATCCCACTAAATACATAGCATAACTTTACACTGATGCAATTCCAGTTTTGGCACACAGAATAGCTTTTTAATTATGATTTTGCACATTAACATCCTTCATTTACATATCTACAAGAAACTTCTAGATGTCATCTGCCGGAGAACAATTTTGAATTTAGAAAATTCAAAATTGTTCTCCGGCAGATGACATCTAGAAACTTTTATATTAATCCAATACTTACCATTCTTTACTATTTAAAAATAATAAATATGCCTTCATCTCAACTATATTTTTAAAAATCCATAGAATCAATGTAAAAAGATTAATCGCAATTGGGCGATTAATCTGTTTACATTGATAATTGTTCATTATTAAGTAAGAAACGTATACATTAACTTTTTAACTACACATTGTTATTGGTGTAATTCTAGTTATTTCTCGGTAATATACATATTAAAAGAGATTGGAAGAAACTCGTAGAAATACCACAATAATTTAAAATGGCATACATAATTCTGACAAGCACATGACACGATTTTATAGAAAACTTAAACAATCTATCAAAGATGGAACCTTATAATCTATATAACTGTGTTATTAAAATTATTAAATAAAATTGTAATTGTGAAATTACCAATTAAATTTAAGGACTTGCTAAAATATAACTAATAAAAAATACTGGAAATAACAGACTAATGTTTGTACAAAAAATTGTTTACCTTAATATCTGTAATTGCCTTGTCTCTGGGCAACAGGGTACTTCCCTTTTTTCTAATAAAGAATATTATTATGTTTCACTTTAACTGTTTATATTTTTTCATTTAACATAGCGTTTAGTATCTACAATATAATATCTGCTATTACATCTACTTTTGATGAAACTGGATGCAGCTGTTATAAATATACTTGTGGCTGTTGTACCCATTTAGAAGTACCAAAGATTTATTTGAATGATGCAGGTAATTTGAATAAATTTATAAATGATTCATTATAGTTTACAATATATTTGTAAAACTACAGTTATTTTTTTCATATTGTTTCCCTTCATTCATGACATTGTAATTTTATATTATAAAAAGATGAGCTTAACTAATTAAAAATAAATAAATAACTCATAAGTAAATGTTTTATATTTACATATAAAACTCTGAGTAAGCAATTTTCTGAATTTTTAACTTTGAGAAATTCCTTTACTTCTTGGATAAAATATAATGCAGTTTAATAAATATATGGAGTATACAGAATATTGTCACAAATCTTTCTGTAGATTGCTACAATATATTAAAACATTCAAAAGTTATTCCTACTTTAAATTATCAATAATCTTATTAATTTCTTTTAGTTTTATGTTTCTATATATATAAACCTATTTATGCAATAACTTAATTTTCATCATAAATGTTGTGTTTACTTGCTATTTTCTGAATATGAATTCATTTGTATAAACATGATCTCAAAATACATTCATTAAATAAAATGTGGCAATTGTAATAACTGTTACGTTTTGTTTTGATGAAAAGTTTTAATTGTTGAATGGAATAAGGCTTATTTAAAACTCCATTTTCTTCAGGAGTCTGCAAGATTAAGAATCAGTGATCTTGCTAGCTGTATTAGCTACTGTAAGCTACTGTGCAGGGAATCGCTTACTGATGGCATTAACGGAGCATCAAATGTGTGATCCTTAATTTTTTTTTTTTTTTTTTTAAATTTTTACTGAATATTCACTGTAAACAAAATCTTATTAAATTGTATCTTATTAAATGAATACACATTTTATTTTTTAAGTTGCAAATAATTAACAAAAGTAAAAACAAATTAAACGTCAATTACTCTCAAAAGATGTTATAACATTGTTATAGCATCTACAACAGATAATAATTGAATAGATATTTATTATGATTATGCCTTTGTGTCCTTTATCATAGCTTAAATTTATCTTTGTATACTAGTACATTTATCAATTAACAGGACTTATTATACTGGAAAATTATGGATGCAGATATTTAGTCTTACAGATCAGAAATAATATTTTTTATTTAGTTCACCTGCAAAAAATCAGATCTTTGAATATCGGAAGAAACGATTTTATGTAAATATTGGATAAATATAATCGTCGTGTGAAACGGCTGGTGCGCTTCCTTGCTGACGAACAAAATAATAAGTATTTATTTGCATGAGAATCACAGTTAATCTGATCAGTTATTTTTACAAAATAAAAATATTCACGAAGCAAATCTGTATTTTTTTTTTTTTTTTTTTTTTTGGTGTGTGTGTATTAACCCCCGTCAACAAATTCCACGACCGACACTTTCAAAAAGTCATCCAAAGACCGAATTAAATTATACGAAGAACGGAAAGCACAACTTATAAAGAATGCTAGAATGAGATACATTAACAAGCATTGCGTCTTGTAATGTAAAATAATTATAAAGTATTTTTAATACACAAAAAAAAATACAGATTTGCTTCGTGAATATTTTTATTTTGTAAAAATAACCGCACACCGTGCAGGTGAAGCGCACCGGCCGTTTCACACGATGATTATATTTATCCAATATTTACATAAAATCGTTTCTTCCGATATTCAAAGATCTGATTTTTTGCAGGTGAACTAAATAAAAATTATTATTTCTGATCTGTAAGACTAAATATCTGCATCCATAATTTTCCAGTATAATAAGTCCTGTTAATTGATAAATGTACTAGTATACAAAGATAAATTTAAATAATAAAGATCTACAGTATTTTACTTGAAAGACTGTTTTTGATATTTTTCAAAAGTAGATTGTTTAACAAATACAATATATGATAAGTTATCATAATAAATATCAAAATTGGATTAATCCTAAATATATTTTTAGAATCATATTATGATAAGATTTCACTCAATTTTCACTAAAAATTTTAAAACTTATTCTAATTTTATTTATTTATGTTAATTACAGTAGGAAATGTCTGGCAATTGATTTTCTCACCCATATTAAAAATAAAGCATTATTAAACAACGTATATTAATACTATAGCTTCTTGCCCTTATTATTACTATTATAATTTTTTGTGTTAATACACAATTAAACTTTTAGGGCTTATCATACTGACTCACTTGACAAGGGGAGTTTATTAATTAATTATATACACCTATATACATGCACACTATTACCAATCTAAAATGCATTTCGGGCTTTATAATGGCCCCCCTCTTCAGTTAGAGCTTTTTAGTAATTTAAACATTAGTCAAGTGAGTCAGTTTGATAAACCCTAAAACTTTAATTGTCTATTAACACAAAAAATTAAAACATTAAGATATGTCATATAATAAAAGAAAATTGAAATTTGCAGGTATAAATAATGGAAAGTGTGATGGTTTATAATAAATATTTGTATGATAAATACGTAAATTGAAATGAATTAACAAAAATTTTATTGAATAAAAATAAAACTGATGATAAAAGATATATAAGTCATTTTTTAAATAGTAATGCTTTTAAAATTCTCAGAAATAAAAGTGATCATATTAGACAAGTACATGTTGAGATATCTTACTTTGTTGTTAATTAATTTTTTATAAAAGAAGCATAAAATATTCAAAGTTTAAATTTGAAATTATAAAATATTTAGTCATTTGAAAAATAAAATTAATTTTAGACGGAATCTTAACCCATATTATATATTACACTTTGCATATCGTATTAATAATCATCTATTTTTCTATATATGTATATTCTATTTAGGTTGTGTAAATCTCACTTATCTTCCAAATGATTATGGATTATCATTTACTGTCACTGTTGATAACAAAACCATTTACAAAGAAACCATTTCAGGTAAGTTTTGAAAATTAAAAAATGAAATACAGTAATGTAATTTTTAACGTTAACATCTATATTGGTAGTTCACAATCCACCACCAATTTGTTTTCAAGCACCACATCTAGAGAAGAAGTATACGGACGTTTGCATTCGATTTTATGATCTACAAGACTCTAAACACAAGTTACATGGTTGTGTAGAACTGGAAGCTCGGCTTTACAGAGTAAAGTTGGCAACATATAAATCAGGTTGTTTTAATTTAGGTGATGATTCTTTTTTTACACTAAAAAATTATCTAGAAAAAACTCTATCTTCATTCAAAAAATTTTTAAATTACGTTGAAAACTATATGGATGGGTTAATAAATAACCAGCCGGAGCAAGCAGCAATGCTGTTGCTTTTGGCTGGTTATTTATTGATTCACCCTTATATGTATTTGATTCAAAAAACAATATAGATTTCTCATACTTGCTTACATATATATATTAAAATTATGTTTAATGTAAAATGTAATTCATTGTGATTGTTAAATCGCATAATGATGATAGTCTTGATTACATGAAATCACACTTTAGATTACAGAATATTGAATATAACTATAAAAGTTTTTTGAATTTCCCACTTCTACAGATGATATTTCGACAACTTAACATTTGCTACCATCTATTACTTGTCACAAAAACAAATATATATAATATATATATATATATATATATATATATATATATATATTCACCACAAACTGTAAATGGTTAAATTATTTTATATTAACTTAAAATACTAAAGGTTAAAATCGCTTTAAATGTAATTAAATTCTATTTTTAAAAATCCAGCAACAAGTTGAATAACTTTTCTGGCTGTTAAAAAATAACTTTTATAGTGCAGTATATTTATAATCATGTTAAATAAAATTGTGCATAGCGCCATCTTTTATGAAATTTTCTTATTAAATTTTTTTATATTTTTAATTAGTGTAAAATGGAAAAAGGCTTAATTTTGAAGTTAGTGATTTAAAAAAATTGTAAACTCTAGTAAGGAAGAATAACATCTTCATTAAGTCCAAACCCTCTAGGAATATGACACACGATATTTCTTTATCTCTTCACAACTTCGACCTTTAACCACCAAAATTTAATAGCATCAATGCTCCTCATACACAAGCTACCATGCCAAATTTTGTTTTATCATCATTACCCCATTCTCAACGTTTCAAGGTGCCGAGTCTAAAAATGTAAGAATGTGGGGGGAGTCATTTTTTGACCGATCGCCATGCTGTCCCTCTATTATATACTGTATAGCCGGGAAAGTAAAAACACAAAAATGAGGTGAAAACCTACAATCTTGGGAACATTTCCTCTTCCTCTTGATGATTATGATGAAATGATGATGAGATAAGATGATCGAAATGGTTAAAGTGTCAGCCTACCGCTCTGGGGATCCAGAAACGAATCCGGACTAAGTCGAAAAACCCCAGGAATTTCTCATGGACGGTTCGTTCCCAATATATGAAGCCCCATTCGTCTTCATCCAGCCGCTGCCATTATGGACTTGTTGGCGATGGTGAAGGGAGACAAAAACAGAAGAAAAACTCAAACTAACGGAAATTAAAAGAATTCGGATTAACTTATAATTAAGAAAAATAAGGGCAATTTTAAAATACAAACAAAAAACTCAGTCCATTTTTCAAAAAGTAACTGAAATTCCAAACAGTTTGAAACAATTGGCATCCCTAGATATCATATTGTAAATATACTTGAAAGAATCATCACTTATCACAGCTAATTATATATCTATACTTGAGCAAAATATATCTTTATCAATATTTAGCACATTTTTATAGATCCAAGTATGAATATAATTAGACTGATATAGTCTAATAATTATTTCGATGTAAAATTCTTTATTAATAAAAACAATTTGTTAAGATTATTGTGTTAATTTTTTCCTCTACTGTAAATTAAAAATTAAATTTTAATTCATCATATGTAATTTATAATTTGTTCTGATAGAGTGTAGTACCTTTGTTCTTATCGCAGCATCTTAATAAAATCTGTCTTCTGTTCTGTTTTCTGGATCGTTACCTAAGAAGCTAACAGGTTGTGGGCCTAGTTTTGTGTGAAAGAAGTGAAAACAATAAGTCTCTACAAGCAGTGGAAATGGCTAATTCTGCTTTGACAAACTTTACTGTGACAAAGTTAATCGACTCAATAAACATGTAATAGGCAAATCATTCCTCTTTTGAATCAACATGTATTAATCATATTTATTTTCCTCCTCTTGGAGGCATTGCCTTGGTACACTGACTGCGGAGCGCTGACGTAGAGAAAATGGAATCTTTTCATTTATTTTCGCACAAAAATTCTGCCTTAATGAAAAAATGGCTAGTGAAAATTAATCGGAAAAAACTTTAAGCCGATCATATGTATTTCTTCATCTCACTTTGAAGAAGAGGGCTGTCGAGAGGGGAAGCTGGAAATTTCCCCTGCCCGGGGGAAAACACGAGAATCCGTAATTGTTCCTAACCTTATAAATTAATGTTATTTTTACTAACAAAAAGATTTTTTAAGAATATCTTTTATTAATAATGAAACATTCTATATACTATTTCATTTGTTCAAATAAACAATGGAAAGAGAAGGGCCCGCTTTATCTCCGGGTCCCATTCAAGCGCTCGACGGCCCCGGCCTTAATCTGAGCCATGTTTAGTATCCAGAATTCTTGCTAAGTCTAGTACTGCTGCGAGGTTGAACTCGTTTCTAACTACTTCTTGACTCCTCCCACTGCTAGAATTCTCATTAGTTTAGTCACCTTGTTTTGTTTATGCTAACTTTCTACTAGTTACATCATAGTTTTTGTCTCGTCGTACGATTTTCAAGATGTGTAGCATACTCGTGCGAGACTAAATATACTCGTATTTTTATAATCCATTATTTTTACACACAATCAGTCTAACTTACTAACTCAGCATACCCTTCAAAGATGCTCAGAACACTTTTTAGCTCCGCCCTCCTAGTCAATTAGATTCTTTTTGCATTACTGAACACGGCCCTGGTCACTTATCTTTCGTCTTTTCTTTTGGAGACGAATGACATCAACAGATGAGACAAGTGATATCTTCCTGAGACAAAGGCAATTTTGGTCACTCGTAACGATCTCGTATTGCATCACATTCTACTAGGTTGAATCTAGTAGAAATTGCGACGTATTTATTCAAAAGTTAAATCTGAATTACCAGAGCTTCTGATAATTCAGATTTAACTTTTGAATAAATAAATACTGAATAAATAAAGCATGTGATGTGATAATTCATAAATTTTAGTAAAAAGCACAGGCAGTTAATTCTGAGAAAACCACTTGAGTTAAATTTATATAATTTAATTGTAGTGAAATCAAAATAAATGATTTTGAGTTTTGAATTGAAATAAGATGACTTCCGGTTTGCAACGGAAGTTCGTATACAGTTAATCCAGGCTTCCTGCCCCTAATCTTTCCATATCCTATCTCGACTTTCATCTATCTAACACGTTTCTCGAGATTAAGAAAGGACACTGACGACGAACGGACGGACGACAATGAAAATTTACAGGTTTACAATTTTTTCAAATTGCAGCCCAATAAAATCCAAGATAAAACATTATGTAAGGCAAGAATTCGATTAAAACAACGCGCATTCTACGATAATTACACTTATTATATTTTAACGTGTAAATAATCTGATAACATGTTAAATAACAGGTGTGACTAGACAAGTGAATGACCAAAATTTTTATAATTGATTAATATTTGTATTGATATTATTTATTGTCAACTATTCGCGCGCTTTAATGCGTGAAATAAAATTGATATATACAGTCGAATCTCCAATAACGACCACCCGTAAACGGCGGCCATTCTACCAGGAACATTTCTTTTTTCAATGCATACAAAATAAATTGCAAACAACGGCCATTTTTTATGTTCCCATCAGTGGCCATTGTTCAGAAGTTTGATTGTACTTGTCTCGAGACTCTACTCCTCGCTAGATCAATAGTAAAATGATTGTAGAGCAAGTTGGTAGAATGTACCCTATAATTTACCACCACAAAGCATTTAGAACGTTAATTTCATATTAATAAAAGCAAGCTTATTTTCTGCTTTATATCTCTTTCAAATTATAATCGATTATAATTTGAGAAAAGATAGCCATTACAATTCTGATAAGATAAAGTAGGCTATGATAAAAATGGTAATTATTTTACTTTACATTATTGGATTATAAATAAGCGTGAGCGTGTTCCTAAATATAAAAGTTTCTTGAAAATATTTAAAAAACTATATATAAAAACGAGACTTTCATTAAAATCGAAAGACAGAAATTTTATTGTCAAATCAGCTTAAATACTCGCGTCGTAGGAGGTATTTTTATATAGATGTCAATCCGTTAACTTTGTTTAGGACTTCAATGGCCAAAACAAAATTAACAGATAATAGAATATACTTATTTAATTTTTGCATTCTAATATGTAAAATATTAAAAAACTTATTTTCGTAATTAATAATTTAATAAATTATTTGATAAGATTTGCTAACCGAAATACGAAACTCGTCCCGACAAGTTATAAGGTTATTCAGGGACGAAAGGAATAATATCTAAATCGATTAAAAAGTGATAAATATAGCTACTCTGTGCTGTCGTTGCTGATTACAAAAAGGAAATAAATATTTAAATACGTGTACAATTTTCGATATGTTTTCGATTTCTTACTTAGCAACGAAAACTTGTTACCTTTGTCTATGGGTAACAAAACATTTAAAAAAAAGAAAAAAAAAAGCCTAGTTTGCTCATTTGCTAATAATAACCAAAGAGTATGCCATCAACGCCGTCAAGATCAAGAGAGAAATTAATTCTTTTAAAATAGTACTTTCTAGTACTATTTTAAATACTATCCGTCAAGAATTCTATTAAATACTATTTAAATTAAGTTGCTATATACTGTACTGTCACGAAATTCTTAAGCTCATTTCCTGTAATAAATTCAGCATTATAATGTACTGTACTGTGGCTCGGTAACACATCTGCCTAGAGCTGATTGTACTAAATTACTGAACCTTCTTGTTTACATGTCATCGGAGAAAATACCCCGCTAATTCGGACTTTCGTAAATTCGAACGACCATCCCCTCCTCTCAGCCCGAGTTAGAGGGGCTTATAATGGACACAGAAAACAATTCCGTTAATTTTAATTTAATTTTTTGGACATAACTATAATAAAAGAAAAAGAGAATTTCTTATTTAAAACATATAAAAAAAAACTATCTAACGTAAATAAAACGATTAGTTATTATTCGTGTATCCCAGATACTATAAGAAAGAATACATATATGATGGACTTAAAGAAAATATATACAAGAACGAGTAAACAGAGTGAATGCAAAGCTGAATTAAATAATTTAGACTACAAATTTATCCTTAACAGTGGCGTGCCGTCATTGGAAGCGATGGAAGCGCCGCTTTCCTTGTATTTTCTAAAATATAAATTTTCATATTTTAACGTACTTTGAATTAATTAAAATTAATATTTTATTATAACTGCATTATCTATCTTATTACAAATTTCTATACTACACGTGAAAAAAAAGATAAGATTGCTATTGTATATACGAATGTCAGTGGCGGAATGGAAGCGCTTACGAGACAGCTTTCACGACGAGAATAACTGAATGGTGTAAAGCAGCCAGAGGGCATTGGCGCATGCGCTTTACAGAGCACCAACCTCGGCCGATTTAGCTGGTGGAAACTACACAAGTGTAAAGCCGGATGCACACATGCGGCGCGGCAAGGAAAAGCGGCAGAATGACGTCACTTTTTCTCGCCGCAGAGGTCTATTTCGTGCCGCTTTTCTCATGCCGCGAAAGTTGGTCGAATTCTATCTTTCGCGGCGGCCGCCGCCAAGACGCGTTTCTATCAGCCAATAACATTTCGTCTGGCAGTCACGTGAGAAAATACAATCACGTGGTGTTTTAATAGCGGAAAGTTCGACGTGGTTAACCGAGATAACTAACATCAGAATAAAGAGGAAAGAATAATAAATTTAACACAAATTCTACACAGATACAGTAATCATATATTATTTAATTCAAAGAACAAAACAACCGAATCTTACTCGAAATAGTATTCTTTATCGAGAGATCTTAATCGAAGAATAAGCCTATTTTGTACATCAGTTCTTTATCGATCCAACAAAATATCTCGGCAAGATTCTTGCCAATACGATATCTCTAATCCAAAATATTCATTCGAATCTTCGACGAAATCTTCTAGCTAAATAAAACGAGCCGTACAAAACAAAATTTGTAAACACGTGGATAGCGGAGTGTCGATATCGTTCGCCATCTTGAATACTGAACGCATGCGCCGAAATGTAAACGGATTGCCGCTTGTGTGGTCGTGCTGCCGCGCGGCGAAGACGCGTTTGCGTCACCGCTTTTCCTTGCCGCGCCGCATGTGTGCATCCTCCTTAACGCTTCCAACGATTCTATCCCTTAGCCACTGGTAGGGAGCTATCTGACTAACTTGTAAGTGAATTGTTTAAAATTTAAAAAGTAAAGAGTATTCAATGTTATTTTTATGTACATTTCTTCGCAAAGTTATATTTAATTATAATTTTCTTTTAATTATACTGTAATCATATTGACAGAAAATCTAGAATTTTTATCACTTTTAGATGTTAATAATTTTAATATTACGAAAAACAATTTTTCCAAGCGTGTTTTAATTCTTTAAATTAAGTAAATTTTATGGAAAATTTTTTGATTTACCTAAATTACGTAGTGAATCGCAATATTTATATTCGTGTCCGGACTATATCGACAAGTAACTCTTAGACATATAAAGTATTATAATTAATGTCGATCCGAATAAAGGCGTACTAAAAGAATTATATGATTTAATATCATTAATTTTTATGGTACCATCTACCAGTGCGTCTGTTGAGCGCAGTTTTTCGACCACGAAGCAAATTCATACATTGGCCAGAACACTCGGTCGGAGGAATATTGTGGCCGCTAGCGTTGCTTTCGATAGAAAAAGAGCTTTCAAATACGTCGATGGAGTCGACGACCAGCGACTTTTATGCTAAAGTAATTAACGACTTTGCCGAAAAAATCGCCGAATAGAGTTAGTTTATAAAAAATTAATAAAACAAGTTTTTTTATCATTGTTTGTATCATATCAATTTGTATTATGTATGTATTATTTGTATTTTAGAACTAAAATACATAAATTGTTTATTTTTATCATTTCCAGTATTTGTTTAAAACTTTTATGGAATGTGATGTACCGGACGGGTCTAACCCGTGACGAAAGACGCGAAAAAACGGTTAATTTAGAGAAAAATTTATTCGTTTAAAAAAACATAGGTAAAAGTCGTTTGTAGTCGAACACCCATTGTTTATATCAAACTGCCAGGCAGAAACCATAAATCGCGGAAGGAAGTCGTCCTATGATCGGTGAAAGATCGAATTCATCTTCGATTTTGACTTTTCTCGCGCTCCAGGTAAGAGTCTTGTTACGTTTAGTAACAAGGGACCAACCACTCGGGAAGCGTAATTCAGGGAGAACGACCAATTGAAATGGATAAAAGAAAGAACGGAGATTGATATAATCTCGGACAATCGAGGACACCTGGCACTCGGTTAACGTTCCGAATAACCAAAACGCCGTGTGTAAATGCGCAAAAAAAAAAAAAAAACTGTTTCTCGTCTATTGTGCCAACCTGTAACCCGTGCCACTTCGGACTTACTCGTAGACCGTGTCCCCGACTCTAACGGACAAAGTCTCCCCGTGCCTTGCAGACTTGTCAACGCCACTGTCCCGGGGCGACCTTCGATCGACCATCGAAGAACCACATCGATGCCCAGGACGTCCGAACAATTGATTGTCCTAAAGCAAACAAAATTTCGTATATAGTGTATGTTTATTTATGTTAAAATGAACGGTTTTTGTCAGATACTTGTTGTCTTTGTCTCTTCCGCCACCACGCACATACGAATGGACCCTAGACCATTACTGACGCGCAATTAACCGATAGCCCCTGGAAGTCGGCTTTTTACAGAAACACAGCTTCCCTATCATCACATGTCACGGCACGCCACTGGCAATTACAATTAATTTTGTAAACTAATTCCGTTTTTTCCCATTTATTAATATTACTTTGGTTTGTTACCTTATGTATTTGCTGTGATATTTTATTGGTCAAAGATGGGGCCAAAACTATATTATCCTTTTTAAGGAATTTAGAACAATTATTATATAGGCCTATATTTTTAGTAACGTAAGGAAAAGTTTTGTAATTAGTATCTTTTTTATTTTTTATATTAAATCTATGTTTATAGTATTGTGCATGCCAATTCGTTAATAAATGTTTTGGGTAGTTATTAAGGATCAGTGGCGTGCCGTGACATTTGATGACAGGGAAGCTGTGTTTCTGTAAGAAGCCGACTTCCAGGGGTAATCAGTTAATTGCGCGTCAGTGATGGTCTAGGGCAGTGGTTCTTAACCTTTTTATACTCGCCGCCCACCAAATATTTCATAATTTTTTTGTGACCCCCATTTTTTAATAATAATTTATATTTGATAATTTGATAATTTATCTATAATAAATTGATTTTTTTATTATTGCTTTATTTTTTATATAATAAATGTAAATCATAACTTTATTATTTCATTATCTATTTATTATCATTATTAATGTTATATTCAAACTTCACAATTAAACATGAAAACTCATTAATTTTTAACAGAAAATAAAATAAGAAACATGTCGATAAATCGATCCAATGTCGATGCTAAAACTAAACTAAAACTAAAACGCCCACTTGTCGTAAGGATTTTGCATAACTTTTGCAAAAATATTTAAATTTTCAAAGCCTACTATTTTTCCTAATTATTTTTAAAATTCCAAGCATTAATAGTTTCTTAAAATTGCTTTGGAATAAAAGAAGTAAATACTGCGGTGTAAGTAGCATATTTACATTTATTTCTTCTGTACTAACAAAGTTGTATGTAGGAAGAAATACAAAATAAATAAATAAAATTTCTATATAGGTACTTTATTTTTCTTATTTCACTTTTCAATACGATATTCGGATTATACATCAATTTTCTTTTTATTATATTCTGAAGGAAATTTTGCATAATTTGGCAGCCCCCGGCAAACTTCTTATGGACCCCCAGGGGCCGCGGCCCCCTGTTAAGAATCACTGGTCTAGGGTCCATTCGCATTCATTTGTTCGATAAGCCAGTAAAAACTGTAGACTTCTCTAAATGTATTTTTAATATCACAATTACATTCTGAATCACTAGCCACGATATAAGGGCTAAAATTAAAAATAAATTATAAAAACTTACTCGGTGAAATAAAATGTGCGGTGGATATACATACCTGGTACAATGTATTGTTCGATTGTATTAATATACTTTTAAAGAAAATTATAATTAAAATATAGCTTTGTAAAGAAACGTACATAAAAATAACATAAAATAGTCTTTACTTTTTAAATCTTAAAACAATCCACTTAGTCAAATATCTTGATACGAGTAGCTAATGGATGGAACTAGTGACGGTCCAGGTAGGTGTGTAGTGAGTGTGTGCGTGCCAAATCCCGAGGGTGCCGATACCGGTCAATGTCAATTGCCTCTTTTGTCGCATCACTAGTATATCTCAAAGGACGCCACAGGGCTGTTGTAAATTTTAAACGTTTCTCACCGTAGCTGTAAAAATCTAACTATGTTAAACTTAATAGTCATTCGTTTTCTAACTAATTCGTTTTAATACCAGGTGTGCATGGAAATCAGTTCCCCACTGTACTGAGCGAGTGATTGGTTCGGTCAAGCTTTTGTTTAAGTAAAATTCTGGCTCTTTCAACAGGGTTTTATTTATGTCCCCATTCCCTGATCTCTTAATTATTTAATTACTTCTTAAGTAGAAATAAGTCGAAACCAGTTACTTTGTACTTGAATATCTGTGGTCTTGGGAAAACATTGGAAAGATAAATGTTTTTGACAATGGATACTTAGATCGTAAATTTAAGGAAAATAAATTCTAGAGCTTTTTTGTACCTTGTGCGTCTCATTCATTAAATTTGGTTGTAAATGATGCTGCCAAAGTAACAGTTAATTTTTAACACTGTACTAGAATTGTACATGTTTTTTCTGCATCCCCTTACAGATGGGACATACCAAATCGTAGTATCACCGGTTTAACATTGAAACCGGTAATATAAGATGAGAGAGCAGAATAAACGCGGAATAAATATATCAAATATTTTAATGGAGTTTTTTAAAACTCCTGTCAACTATACAGAACTATCATAAAAACGTGCCAGTAAACTCCTATCGGTTGGGTTGTTATAAATCTAGTCTAGGGTGGGCAACCCTTTTTATAACATGGGCCAGAATAAATTTTACGTTTTTTTCCGCGCCGTAGTAGTTAATTGACGCCTTCTTGTGACTCGTAATTTTTTTAGTCTGCAAATATGAAATAAATAAATAAAAAGTTAATTACTACATTTATTTCTCTTATCGTTTTCGAAAATTACAAAGAATTGGAAAAATAACTATTAATTAGTTATTTTTCCAATTTAATAATCTATTAAAGATCTCGCAAGCCGGATAGAAACTTTTCGCCAGCCGTAGCTGGCCCGCGGGTTGCCCGCCGTTGATCTAGTCTGCTCATGATTCACATAATCGGGCGAGGGTGGCCGAATATCTAGCAGGCGGCTAACAGCTCAGAACCGGTCCAGGTTATAAAGTTGGACTCCGTACGCGTGTGTCGCTTCTACCAGCTAAACCGGGTGAGGTTGGTGCTCTGTAAACTGCATGTGCTAATGCCTATATAATCTGGCTGATTAGAAACTGACCCGGTTTCGACATTCCTTCCGCCACCGAATTATTCGAATATACAATAGCAATCTTATCATTTTTTTTCACATGTAGTATAGAAATTTGTAAAAGATACATAATGCAGTTATAATAAAATATTAATTTTAATTAATTCAAAGTATGTTAAAATATGAAAATTTATATTTTATAAAATACAAGGGAAGGTCATTGGAAGGTGGAATCGGCGCTTCCATCGCTTCCAATGACGGCACGCCACTGCTAAAAAAAGATAATGAAAATCATTTTAGGACACGTATTTCTAAGCAATTTATCGACGACAATTGAAATTATTTAAAGAACAGATTGACTTTGTAATGTATACTTATTTATTTATAAATATACAAACGATACTACAATAAAACATCAAATATTTGTAAAAATCTTAAATTACTTACATTTAAGTGCTTTAAATACATTCATTTCAAAACTTCATTAAAAAATAATTTGTTCTAGTGTTTCAAGTTTGCAAATTAATGAATTTGAGTATAATACTGTATTTTCATTAATCATTAATTAATATAAAAATATATAAAAGTAAAAATATACAATCACTATTAGTTTCCTATTTGCAGTATTACTATAATCAATCTCTACCAATTAAAAATGTTACAAATAAAAATATTTTGTAATAAAACAATTTTCTAAAAAAAATATTGAGTATATTAATAAATTTCAACATACAGTATAATTTATTAACGTCAGAAATTAAAATGTCATTTTTCAATCATAAAAGCATCTTCATTTATATTAAATTTCTTTCACTTGTTACAACTTATTGTACTAAAAAGTCAAAATAATTCATTTCAATTTCACTACAACTAAACTATATAAATTTAACTTAAGTGGTTTTCTCAGAAGTAACTGCCTGTAACTTAAAAGAGGATGGATATTCTCTTTTAAACACTGCTTTTTTACTAAAATTTATAAATTATCACATCAAGTAGTGATGCTTTATTTATTCAGTATTTATTTATTTATTTAACTCTGAACTATCAATCATTTTAATATTAATTCAGGCATTTAAGCTGACAATGCAATAGATATTTTAAAAAATAATGATTGTTATCCAAACAAAAATAACTTTTGAAGAAAAAATGTCATAATCATTACAAATAAAATGTTTTAAAAACTTTTGTGATCATATTCCATATTCTGTAATCAGTAGAGTGATTTCATGTAATCAAGACTATTTTCATTATTTGTTTTAACAATTATAATGAATTATTATTTTACATTAAACATAATTAAACAATATATATTTAAACAAATATAAGAAATCTACAGTATATTGTTGTTTCTTAATTCTCAAATATATACTTTATAGCATAAGTTTAGAAATTTTTGGAACAAAAATAGTCTTTTTCCTGGATGGTTTTTTTGGTAGTGAAAAAGAACCATGCCCTAAATTAAAACAACCCAATTTATACGTTGCTAAGATCACCTCGTGAAGCCGAGCTTCCAGTTCTACACAGCCATGTAACTTGTGTTTAGAAACTTGTAGATCATAAAATCGAATGCAGATGTCTGCATACTCCTTTAGATATGGTACTCCAAAACAAATTGGTGGTGGATTGTGAACTACCAATATAGATATTAATGTTAAAAATTAAATTACTTCATATTTTAATTTTTAAAACTTACCTGAAATGGTTTCATTGTAAATGGTTTTGTTATCAATAGTGACAGTAAATGATAATCCATAATCATTTGGAAGATAAGTGAGATTTACACAACCTAAATAGAATATACATATATAGAAAAATAGATGATTATTAATACGATATGCAAAGTGAAATATATAATATGGGTTAAGATTCCATCTAAAATTTTATTTTTCAAATGACTAAATATTTTATAATTTCAAATTTCAACTTTGAATATTTTATGTTTTTTTTTAATAAAAGAATTAATTAACAACAAAATAAGATATCTCAACATGTACTTATCTAATATGATCACTTTTATTTCTGAGAATTTTAAAAGCATTAAACAATACTAAGAAGAGTATTTGTTTTTTAATTTCAATGCAACAATGAGATACTTATTGAAAAAAAATATAACATTATGGCAGTTGTAAATTCCCTAACAACTGAATATATATATATATCATTTTTTAAATTCAGTTTTCAGTTGTTATTAAAATATATATATATATATATATTATCATCAGTTTCAACTTCATTCAATAAAATTTTTGTTAATTTATTTCAATTTTCTTTTATATATGACATATCTTAATATATGTTGTTTAATGTCTTATTTTTAATATGGGTGAGAAAATCAATTGTTAATAATAGAAAATAGACATCTTCTACTGTAATTAAGATAAATAATTAAATATGAAAATTTTAAAATTTATTTTAATACAAACTAAACTAATCTAAACTAAAAGACATTAATAAGATTATTGATAATTTAATGTGGTAACAACTTTTGAATGTTTTTGTATATTGTAGCAATCTAGAGAATAATTTGTGACAAAATTTTATATACTCTATTAAATTGCATTATATTTTATCCAAAAAGTAAAGGAATTTCTCAAAGTTAAAAATTCAGAAAATTGCTTATTCAGATTTTTGTATGTAAATATAAAACATTTAGTTTTCAGTTATTTATTTATTTTTAATTAGTTAAATTCATTTTTATTTATAACATAAAAACTACTATGTCATGAATGAAAGGAAACAATATGAAAAAATAACTGTAGTTTTACAAATATATTGTAAACTATAATGAATCAATTATAAATTTATTCAAATTACCTGTATCATTCAAATAAATCTTTGGTACTTCTAAATGGGCACAACAGCCACAAGTATATTTATAACAGCTGCATCCAGTTTCATCAAAAGCAAATATTGAATAATTGTAGACACCAAATGCTATATTAAATGAAAAAATAAAAAAGTTAATGTAAAATATTTATTATAGTATACTCACATTATACTGTATAACAAAATTAATTTTAAGATATAATTCATAATATTAAATAATTGAAGCACTCAGGGACATATAGTGCTGTCAGAATCTCTGAGGTAACTGAGTTTGAATGTTCGAAAAAGTTCTAAAATTGTATGAACAGTTGTGTGTTAATATTTTTGCTCTCCAAACATTGCCGATAGATGTGGCCATCATCTCATCATTTTGAAATTTTTCATTTTACTGTATGTTTTACATTTTAGTACTATATGTCTCCGAGAACTTCAATTATTACTAATAGCAACTATAAATTTTAGAAAAAAGACAAAGTTATTAAGTTGTTTGGTTAATATAAATCTTTTCACAAATGTTAATTTTATCATATTAATGGCTTAGAGAAATAATTTACATTTATTTATTTATTATGAATTACTATGAGTAATGGCCGTGAGTAATGTCCAACAGGACAAATAAGAACCCCCTCTATAACAAGCCCTAAAATAAATTTATATAATTATATCTGTTCAATCTAACAAATTGTTTTAAAAGATACTACATAACTTCTATTTATATTAATAACATTTTTATACAATTATGCTCAATCTTTTGCTAAAAGAATTAAATTATCAGTTGAGCTTTTACTGTTCATAGACAAATATCAATGTTTACATTTGCCATAAACAGATGACTAGACATTTGATATTAATCTATTTATACTAAAACAAAAATAGGATATCATAATTGATAATAAAAATTTTATAATTTATCATTATGTTAAGTCTGATGTAGATTTATTATGCCTAATATTAATTATATATTTTTTCTTGCAAGTTAATCTGATCAAGCTTCTCCAACAGCTATATTTTATTTCTATACAATAAGATAAATTTTATTTTGAATAACATAGTATGCAAAAGCATATTTGGCCAGAAATTTAAATCTACTCTAGTAATTAGAATAGTACGAAGTTTTCTAAACTAAACTATATATTATATATATATATATATATATATATATATATATATATAAATGATGAATGACATGAAGTTGTATCTATTCACAAAGTTAAATTTATCATTCAAAAATATATAAAATTCTGTACCATTTCATTATTATAATGACAGATTAATTTATTAATTTTAGATATTTGAATATAAACTTATAAAAATTTTGAATTTTTTTTATAAAATCAATAAAAAAAGATTTAAACAATGCAAAGATTTTTTGCAAATTACAAAACCTAAACAAAACAAATTTTGTATCTAAGAATTTGATTTATTTGCAAAATTTATGAAAATTTTCAGAATAAAAAAACAGAATTTACAAAAATTATGTTAATTTATTTTTAAGATTAAAAAGGACAACATTCCATAGACCAACAAGATGTGCAACTTTATTTTAACTTCATATATAGAATATATATGAAGTTAAAGTTTTAATGTTTTCATTCCATTTCTTCCTATCAAGGAAGAAATGGAGGAAACATATTAGAGAAGGAAATGCTGACCCCATATAAACATGGAAAAAGGCAAAGATAAAGAAGATATACATTTTGAATAGGACTATTTGCCCAACATTTCTTTCAGTAAATAATGTACAGTACTCAAAATAACAGTGGCGTGCAGTCCATGGAAGCTGTGGAAATGCCGCTTCTCTTGTATTTTCTAAAACATAAATACATATTGTGCGATTATTTTTATAAACAAGTTCTTATATCTTTGTTTCATGTTAATGTATCTATTTTATAATTAAAATAAACAGTTTGTTTATTTTTGTCATTTTCAGTATTTGTTTATAATGTTTATGGAAACAGCTTCCCTATTATCAAATGTCACTGCACTCCACTGGAAAATAACCTTATACCTGTTGCTTTATGAAATGTTATACTTTTTGCTCTTAATATTAATTTACCAACTCCCATTATCTGTACCCATTTTACTTTATTTTCTTTTGTCAATCCGTTCATTTCTGGCTGAATATACAGTAAAATTTCAATTATCCAAGATAAAATGTTGACCAATTCTACCTTGGATAACTGAAAATTTGGATAAAATGGTCACAGACATTTCCAATTTCAAAATACAATTATAAAAGATTTATATGGTGACACTTTTACACCTTACTCAATTTATCACATGAAAAAATCATTTTCTGCATCACTTATTATACAGCTAATTTGTACAGTACTTTCAAGAATAAAAATGTGTATTATTATAGTTACACCTTAATATGAGTAGTTTGTCTCACATTGAAGTTAAATGATAAAAGGTAACAAAAACAAATCATTTTACTGTTCTAAAGAAAGTTTCATGCACTTGTTATTGCTTGAAACTTTTTTTAGAAAGTCTTTTAGAAGTTTCATATATAGCAGTTCCTCCCTTCTTTGCTACAATGTTCCACCATAACCTCAGCATCAGCCATTTGCAGTACCATCAACATTAGAAATACACAATTTACCCACTCAGTGCATTCATTACAAAGATGTTATGAATTATAATGTAAGAAAAGTAATGTATTCTTTAACAAGTTCTCTTCAGATAATACAGAACCCAGGTTAATCGGGACTCAGATAATCTGAGTTCTACTATATTCTGCCGATAAACTTTACAAAGATTAAGTTATAAAGAAACGTCTTAACCACAATTCATATTTTCAATTATAAATATAAAGCTAATATCATAATTACTTATAATAAGAGTATGAAAATTACATTTTCTTGAAACAGAAAGCTGAAGTTCACTTCAGATAAAATTATTTTTGATTAAATAAAAAAGTTGTATTATTAAGTATTATTTTACTTACAATATCTCATTCGCGTATATAATTTAACATTTTATACATATTATTTGCAGCAAATAAGCTGTTGTAATTGAGGCTATGAATTCCGTCGGCATTACATGTCAATCAATAAGGTGTCTGGCCGTAACATTATTCATATTAAACGATTTTATAATTTTAATTTCCTCGTTAACATAAAATTAAAAAAAAAAACTGTGTTAAAAATTAATAATGCGATTACAATTAATTACTTACCTTCGCTTACAGTGGACAAGAAAACGAGAAATATTAAATTCTTACAATTAATAGAATTCATTACGAATAAATCTGCTTTATCGATTGAATATTGGCGAAAGTATAAATATTTTCACGCAAAACATTCATCTACTAAAAACGTAAACAAACGAAAGTAATTTTATGAATCAGCTGATCTCTAGCGCCATCTCAATAAACAAGAAAAATTTCATTTATATTTACAGGGTGTTCTGTACAGTGGTACAAGCTAATAATTGGAAAACACTTGACCGATGCGAACCGTCCTTTTTATTTATTTATTTTTTTATTTCAAAGGATCTTTTCGTGATAATGACAGAATTATGTCGCTCCTCGCCGCCTTTCATAGAGGGACGGGGGCAACTTTGAAATTTCAAACGGAAAAGTGTAATTTTGGATTCTGCAGAAAAAGGCAAGATACTGAAGCATTTATATACGTATATAATATTGATGTATTAAAAGTTACGGGCAATTGAAGCTTTGAGTTCGTTCAAGCTGTTTCCGACAAGAATGCAATGATTACATTATTTTGTCTGTTTATTAAATGTTCGAATTATTGACCATTCCTTTTTCTAAACATTGTTTATTCTTTTCTTTTCAACAGTCACTCTTTTTATATAACTCTGTCCAACTCGGCACGACATTTCGGTGATCGTTGTAGCAAAAGTCACGTATTCTGTTTCGTGTCTTTTCGGTAACAGGTGATAGGAATATCATATTTTACTTGACGTATCATAATACAGTGGAACCTCGCTTAACGCGTATTTCGCATAACGAGCAAAAACGAATAGTAAAAATTCGCCTCGCTTAACGAGCGATGTTTCGCATAACGAGTGATGAGGAGAGGGGAAGTCCCGAATTGTGTGCATGCAGCATGCTCCATCAGTCTGCGTTTAGCACTCCTTCCGCTAGCATCTTAGTCTCGCTTGTGATGACATTTTTCCAAACTTGTGTTCACACATATTACTTATAAACATCAACAACCACAGCCCGTTATATAATAAACACTCCAAACGATATGTCAAATTCTTGGGTCATTAAATTTAATGACCGATTCCAAATTAAATTTTAGAAATGTCTGAATTAAAAATTAATTAATTTTTTTAGTTAATTTTGTAATTATTAAATTTAATACGAGATGGAAACATAACTGCCTACCTCTAGTTCAATTAATTAATTTCTGATATTTAATTATAGCCTTTACATAACCCAAGAATTTGACATATTGTTTGGAGTGTTTATCAAACATATTAGCTGTGATTTTTTTGTTTTCTGCAAATCGAATTCTCATTTCAGGTTGGTTCATTCCGCGCTAGAAGAAAAGATGATGGTGATTCAAACTCCTTAACAGTGTACAGTCAAACCTGTTTTTATGCGGGGGATAGGGACCGCATTAAAAAAAACGCATTAAAAAAAATCTCACGAAACTTCACGAATGGCTGTAAATAATAGTTTTCGCAACACAATTAAAAAAATAATTTTTTTATGCGGTCAACAGGGACCGCATAAAAAAAGTCTCACATAGAAAATAACTCAAAACCGTACGAAATAGAATTTATTGACAACAGATGTCAGCACTTGACTGCATCGTCTGGTCTATCGTCTGTTTTACATATTTTTGTCCAGGTGGTGTTTTGTTGACTTAAAAAGTAAATTATTTCATTTTTCGCATATTCATGCAATAATATTACTATAATAAGTGCATTTATGCTATAATAAGTTTATTTAGCTATAATAAGTCAACGTGAGACATGACGAATCGCACGAGACTAGTCGCCAACTATACCGCACAAATTAAAAATTCGCATTAAAAAAATCGCACAAATAAAAATCGCACATAAAAAGAGCGCATAAAAACAGGTTTGACTGTATATTGTACAATTCTTTTTGAATAAACGTTATACATAAAGCATTTGAGCATTTTTTCGGCATGGAATGTATTATTGTATTTTACATTAATTTCTATGGAAAAAATTGTTTTGCTTAACGAGTGTTTTGCATTACGAGTAATACTGGAACGAATTGTGCTCGTTAAGCGAGGTTCCACTGTAATGTCACGGGCGCGTTATATAATAATAATGTTCGGTATAATAATGTTACGCGGCCATTCCAGGAATTAAATTGTCACACCTTGTACATAAATGTACACGTTAACTCTGGTATATACAGTAATTTAAATAAATATACAGGTCTGGTTTTAAAGTATTTGGATGATGACAACGATGCGAGTGCAAACTGTAAATTTATCAAAAGTTCTTTTTTTTTGTCACTAACGTTATAATTTTTATATTAAAATTGAATTTTCCGTTATAAGCAAAAATAGACAATCAGATTATCATAATCAATCACAGTTGGTATGCCTAATTAAAGTAGAATCCCATTTAAAATCTTTTTTCGTGTTTATCATATTTAAATTCTAAACGAAGTGACTGGCGAAGCTAGTGTCAATTCTGTTAAAAATGGTAAATGGTTCTAATAAATGGATTAAATTGAATTTGTTTTGCATAGCTCCAAAGAATGTAAACTATAATAATTGGTCCCAATTTTATTACAGGTGAGGCTGATACACAATGAAATTGGATAGTGTGAGTGAAAGATGAAAATGACAAAAACCTGCAAGACACCTTGTCGGATTTTGTCACAGGAGAGAAAATACAGTCAAACCTGTTTTTATGCGGGGGATAGGGACCGCATTAAAAAAAACGCATAAAAAAAATCTCACGAAACTTCACGAATGGCTGTAAATAATAGTTTTCGCAACACAATTAAAAAAATATTTTTTTAATGCGGTCAACAGGGACCGCATAAAAAAAGTCTCACATAGAAAATAACTCAAAACCGTACGAAATAGAATTTATTGACAACAGATGTCAGCACTTGACTGCATCGTCTGGTCTATCGTCTGTTTTACATATTTTTGTCCAGGTGGTGTTTTGTTGACTTAATAAGTAAATTATTTCATTTTTCGCATATTCATGCAATAATATTACTATAATAAGTGCATTTATGCTATAATAAGTTTATTTAGCTATAATAAGTCAACGTAAGACATGACGAACCGCACGAGACTAGTCGCCAACTATACCGCACAAATTAAAAATTCGCATTAAAAAAATCGCACAAATAAAAATCGCACATAAAAAGAGCGCATAAAAACAGGTTTGACTGTATATACAATACAATTTAGATCAAATTTCCATCTAATTGATTAATTACCGTATTTTACCGGACTATAAGACGCATTTTTTTCTTCGAAAAATTGCCTCCAAAATTCAGGTGCGTCTTATAGTCCGTAGCGTCTTATAGGTATTTTTTTAAAAAAAACTGCTTAAAAATTAAGGTGCGTCTTATAGTCCGTAGCGTCTTATAGGCATTTTTTTTAAAAAACTGCTTAAAAATTAAGGCGCGTCTTATAGTCTGTAGCGTCTTATAGTCCGTAAAATACGGTAAATCATGTTCCTTATACATGTTTGTTTCTGCTTATGTTATCTCGGCCGAGTGGATAAAACCATTAAACACTGGTAGTTGATCGTAGGTTCGCGCCTGGCCAACGGGTTGGCCACGTCGAGTTTTCCGCGTTTTCTTTTGGTTAGTGACACCTAAATAGGAGACTCTTCCCATAAAAAAAAAACTCCCGGGAGGCATTCCCTCTTCGGTAGATCGCCCATTTGTCGCGTTGCCGTAACCAAATAAACCAAGCTTAAGCTATCTTCTTGAGAGCGAACGTAGATTATTTCAAATAATATAGTTCCTGTTTAGAGCACTTTTGGACTCCGTGGGCACTATAAGGGTCTTTTATGAAGCCCACTGTGAGTTTGGCCAAGACACAATGGGGCAGCCAGATGGTGAGGGACAGAATCGACATATCCAAGACAGACCGCTTACAATAATTTCTTGGGTTGTTTGCCCGAATTCGATTCCGGATCTCCAGATCGATAAGCTGACGTCTTAATTACGAAAGTCTGAGGCCTTACGGTGGCATATTTTAACTAACGACCAGATGGCTGAGGTAGTTAAGGCGTCTACCTACCGTTCTCGATGACCCGGAATCTAATTCGGAAGAGCAACACCAGATACTTTTTATGGGTGGTTTATCTCAGATATGTCTGGCCTCGTCTCTCATTACTTGGCAGGCCTATTGTGGGGGCCGAATTTATGATGGGTATGATGAAAAGACTCACTAGTGCTCAGAGGGGAATTCAGCTAAAAAATGAAATATATATATATGTTACAGTAAAAACCCGTTTTTAGTGAAAACGCGTTTTAACTAGTTGAAACTAGTTTTTACTGCTAGTCAAAAATGAATTTGAGTTAAAACTAGTTTTAACTAGACAAAACGGGTTTTAACAAAATGGCTTTTTTTTTTAACTCTTTCCGCCCTGTGGGCACTAAGAGGGCCTCTTTTAGAAGGCCCATTATGGGTTCGGCCAGGCCCACAATGGGGCGACCGGGTGGTGAGGGACGGGGCCCGACATATCCGAACGGACCACCCCCCGAAAAATTCCTGGGGATTATTCGACCCGTTCGGATTCGATCCCGGGTCCCCCAGAGCGGTAGGCTGCCACCTTGACCGCTCGGCCATCCGGCCGAACAAAATGGCTTAGTAAAAACTGTTTCGACCAAGGTCATTCAGCTAACACGTTCCTATAGTGTATGATGAATTTCGTATCGCTTTAAACCAAAATCATGTTGGTAGAAGTTTCACATATTTTATCACGTAAACACAAATCATGATTTTATTAAGATAATGACAGAATTGTTGCTTACGAAATAAAGGAGAAGCTGTCGCATTTCGAGAATGCGCAGGGGGACAAAACGGTTTCTCGCGGCGGCCAGCAGGGGCGCTTCTACACCCCTTGCTTACGGGTAGAAAAAGCTCCCTAGTGCTTTGTGTATATTGTTGCTTACTAGTAACGCTCGTATATGTTTATTCTGATTTATACGAGAGAAAATGTGCAACGGGACTACGTACTAAATACATTTGCAATCCACTCGTTTATGAGAACACAAGTGAAAGGAAATATTAGGCCTACTACCTTGAAATACGTTCATGAAACAATATTGTACCTTTGTCATCTGGTGCTCCCGTTTTTTATATTTGATCTCTGTAAAATGAAATGTCTTGTCTACCATAGCATATTATTCAATACAACAAATGAGTACTGTTTAATAAAAATTCTTTCGAACATGTAGACAAAAGCTAGAACAACAAAAATACATATACTATAGTTCAATCTTTGAAAAATAACTGAATATCATCAGTTTTTCGCAAAACCTTTCTGCTCAGTGGCTTATTTTGTGATTTCTTTACTGGCTGGAGTTTCTCGTAGCTTTTCCAAAATAATCAAGTAGTGGATTTAGATACGGCTGTTCTGTTTTCATTTGTTTCATCCTCTTCCTGATCAATACTATTTTCCACACTAGTTAAATATCTAGTTGTAGACGGTGTACATCTCTTTTTGGGCAATTTTCTGGGTTGGGTTCAGACTCCTTTCTTTTCAATCTTTCTGGATACGCCTCAAAAACTGATGGCATAGAGCCAGGTAAAAGCCTTTTCGTGTTGTGCTAACACTATAACTTGTGGAGAGAAAATGTCGACTACAAACTCTAGATCTTTCGGAAGGAATCCAAGAACTCCTTTTTTTTCTCATCCTCTCTTTTTATACTTAAGAGCCACTGTGTTTTCAACTGTGCTTCAGAGGGAAACTCATGGAAAGCAACACCTTTCGTATGTCCACTGCTTTTACACAATGGCACGCAGCAATAAACAATGCTCTGAAAAGGATCAAAATTTCTTTTATAATAAAAGAAATAATGCGGTATAAAAATACCTAGGTATGTTACTGTTTTGTCAATTTCCTTTCGCGGGGGGAGGAACGTTACCTTAAATTCCAATGGATTTCACAAAACTTTAGCCAGGGAATACTGCCTTAGCCGGCATGCGCCCGTCTCTCTGAACGGGGGTGTGAAGACGCCAATTAGCGACAAAATTTAGCAACACTAAAGGGCCCTCTTTTCGAAGCGAAAACTTCAGAATGCGATAGCCTCTCCTTTACCTCGTAAGCAACGGACAGAATGTATCAATAATATTCCATATCACTAAAACTAAAGAAAACGAAAAAAATCGAAATTGTTCAAATGTTTTTATTTTCCGAAAATACATTTATTCATACTTCATCTTATTATAAATAGTTATTTTTAATTCTTTCGTTATAAAATTTTGAGAAGATATATTTTCTAAATTAAAAGTAAAAATGTTCCCAATCTACAGTAGTACTTCCATGTTGATTCCACATATAACGATAAATAAGTGTTGAAAACAAATAGCAAATAATCTACAATAATATGATTTAATTTTCTTTTAGAATTGTATCAAGAATATCATATAACATATATAATATGAAACATTCATCAGACGGAGCGGAGGCATGCAGAGTCAAGGTTTAAATTTTTCAGACGGTTTTCATCCGCTAGAGGTTCCGTATGATGGAAGCATTTGTTTTCGATTGGCCATAGAGCGGAGATGTCGACATTTCTGCAAGGCATTTTTCTCTCTTGTTTCAATTTTTATATTATTTTTAAAATACGAAACAGTAACAGGAAGATATATAATCTCCTTGGGTAAAGTTTTTTTTTTTTTTTACAAATGTAATTATTTTACTATAAGTAGATAAGTTATTTTGTATTTAATCGTAAAACATAATATTACCGTTAAAATTTTTTATATTATTTAATATTAGTTAAGCTTTCTATTCTTCCGTACAGAATTTAAAATTAAATTTTAAAGCTATTGTAGTCTAAGTTTAAAGAAGAGCGGCGAATCAAACCGGAGAGAAGACAGGTGAAATCACGTGACTAGCATAGGCCTATAAGAAACCGGAAATCGAGCTAATAAATAAATTCGTCAGAGATCAGCTGTATAAGATGATTGCATAAATTCTTAGCGAAATCGAATGCAGTCAAGAAAAACTTAATTTTTAAAATTAAAAAATTTCAAATATATATCCAACTGCTTTAAAATACTCTATATATTTATTTAAATTAAAACTGCCATTCTTAAATCGACAATTTGTCTTTATATTTATAAAGAAATATATGAATTTATCTATATTTTTTACTTACTTTATAAAAGAATCGGATTTCTTTTTAAACACATCTATAGAAACGACATATATATATCGTTTCTATTAAACTAAGGATGTTCCTAATGATTTATCCCAAATGAGTATAGCGAGTTCTCAATTATCTTAGTGGAAATAACTGCCCATATTTCCTGCAATCTATTGCATTTGCTGGCCATTCTATGATATTTGACCAATTTCTTGGTCTTTCATTTAACTTTCTCATTTTCTTAGAGAATTTTTCTTCTCCTACCTACATTATTTGTATAGTTAAAAAATAAATAAATATTTCTGTTAGCTCAGTAAATATTAAAAATTAAAAATGTAAAAATTAATCAGAGTAATTGAAGAAATAGAATCATAAATAATAATAAAAATTTTTAATTAAATTAAAAATTTTATTAAAAACAGTATTTCGTAACTTATTTAAATAATGTTTAAATGATATGACCGAGAACAATTTAATTTTTCCTGCATTGTTTCAGATGTAAGGACATGTTACGTAAATATAATAAAAATTTAAATAATTTATTATTAATATCTTTTTTCAAAGATACCGTTAAAGACGAAGCATAAATAAATTTAAAATGTGTGAAAAATTTTTAATAATTTCATATTATTAAAATTGAAATATGTAAATTATATTATTTTTATCATATGCAAAATGTCGGCTTTGAATAATAACGGCACTATAATCGCTTGCATTTTATTCCGGAATAAGTAAACGAAATAAAAATAAAAGCATGAGTTAAATTTCAATTAAATGTTTAAATTTTAATGGTCATATTATTCATATAGATGAGGAAATTTTCATTTTAAAAAATTCCTTGAATAGTGCTATGATTCATTATAAAAATAATTAAAATAAAATAAATGTTTATTGAAAATTTCAAGTTGTTATTTTTAAATAAAATTTTAATATTTTATCTAAATAAGAATATGTTGATTTTTATAAATTAAAAATTTAGATTTAGACCTATATATTTTTGTGATTAAATAAAAATAAGAATAATTTGCAATAGACGAAAGAAATATTAATAAATGATATAATAAATACAGTATTACTATATTCAATGTTTAGTTTTATTAAAAATAGTTTCATGCTAAAATAAAAATTATTTATTTAAATTCTCAAGTTATATAAGTACTGTATTATAAACTAGGATTAGTTTGCAATATATATTTAAATTGTAAAATTGCTGCTTTTAAAATTTTTTTTTTTTTTCCTCTCTCTCTCTTCTCTTTTTTTTTTTTTTTTTTTTCTTTTGCAGTTTTACAAGATTGAATGGAATAAGAGGAAATCTAGACAAATATTTCACAAAATTATTTGGAAAATTTCTGTATTAAAATTATATTTATTGGAATTATTTATTTGTAGTGTGTTTAATAAAGTTTAATTTTCATTTAATTATTATATTAAAAAATATATTTAATAATGTATTGAAATATATTTTATTTGCTTTCTTTTAAAAACAACTACAAATAGCACATCCAATTATTTAAAAATAAATTTATCTTAAATATCTTTTCCTTTCTTCAAATTTGTAAAATGATCTCATGGAAAGATATTCAAAATAAATTAAATTTTTATATAACAGCAAAAAATAATTCAAAATTAATGATTTTATATGTATATATAATATATATTTATTTATCTTAATACACAATCAATAAAGTGTAAATTATTACTTTGATTTATTTATTCAGTTATTGTATTCAGTGAAACACAAATTATTTTAATTTGCGTTTTAAAATATCGATATTTTAGAGCAGATATTTCAGTTTTCGGCATTAATTTTAAAAATTACAAAATAAATAGAATAGTAAAAAAGAAAATAAATAATTTAATTTAACACTCTTTTTATTTAATTTGTTAATAACAAATTTTAATTATTTCATTAAGCATTCATCAAAACCTTGAAAGACCAAAAATTGGCTTTTTTATATGAATATAAATAATTATTATTTCACATTTTTAGTAGCAATTGTTTAATTTTTTTTCTTTTACTCAAGCTATAATTTTTAATAATTATCATCATAAAAATTCTTCAAAGTAAATAAACTATAATTTGATATTTTTATTTTTGTTAATTATAAAATATTATTATAGAAGTTAAAATCTAGCAACAACATATGTTGGATTTAGATAATAAACACTCTTTTCATTTAAAATTTATGAACTAAGTCTTCACATTCACTTTTTTTTTTATAATTCAATATGTAAATAAATAACATTCTTAAAAATTTAATATTATGATCAAATTACAAAAGATTAATTTTTATAAAGAATGTTTATGTAAAAATTTAAATAATAATAATAATTTTAAAGTACTTAGGGAACTCTAATTATTATATTTATTTATTTATTATATTAATTATTTTTTTTGCATCTAATTTGTAAGAATTTTATCCAGATTCTAATTGTCTGAGAGATAATTGTAAAAATAACAATTCCATTACATAGCTTTAATGAATTGATGATAAATAATTGCTTAGTTCACTCTCCTGATAGAGATAAATTTTTAATTATGATGTAATAAATAGAAATATTTGCAAGAAAAAATGTTTTTTTTATTAAAAAAAAATTGTGAGGTTTTTCATTGTGTTTAACTCTGAACTTTTAGAAATCTTTAGTTTGGAAAATTTTCATTTTAATAATTTTTCTCTAGACATTTAATTCTGTTTTATTAAATTGCACATTGGAAATTTAAAAAAATAAATCATTTTTCAATTTCATTGCAATTAAAGAAAATTGAAAGTCTTTCTTTAATTTAGTTACTTATTATTAATTTTTATATTAAGATGTTATTTATTTTAAATTTAGAAAATATATGTTAAATTATTTATAGAATTAATGTTCAGTTATATGAATTATTGATTTACTTTCTGTTAAACATTGTGTTAAATGAGATCTATCAATCTTTTTTCAATTTATGAATGAATAAATTTTAGGTAAAAATAGATTCACTCATGGAATTTAAAAAAAACAGACTTCAAATTATCATACAGAGGTAAGCTATTTGCTAATTACTATTATAAACAATTCTGTTTTAAATAATATTGTTTGTTAATATCATCCAATTTTGTTTAATATTATAAATCTGTATAATATATTTTAAGCATCTAAATTTATTTTGCATTATTCATGTTTAATACATTTTGATACTTTAATTATATGAGTTAAACATAACCCAGGTTTTAATACAAACATTTTAATTTTCTAGATGAATAGAAATTGGATTGAAACTCATTTTGAGAAAAGAGAATGCATTAAATTTATACCTTCCAAAGAGTCTGGAAAGTAAGCATGTAATTTTTAAAATTATATATTACAAAATGTATATGCTAAGAATATTATCTCAATATCTAATTTGTAGCTTGTGTATAATTAATATTTCTTTTCCTAACAATAATATAAATCCATTGGTAGAATTTATATATTTTAAAAATATTTATTAAAGTATATTTATACAGCTTTGGTATTTTGTAACAGTATTTAGTTTAATGATATTTTATGATATTGTATCATTATTTATATATATATATTTATGTAATTTATTTTTATTGAAGTATTTACAGATTATTATTGGAATAAATAAGTAGATATAGCATTATATTTGTTATTTTTATCTCGTTAAAATTATATTTTGTTGTTAATTTATTTTCAAATATGTTAAAATGTAGCTTATTATGATATTTTTGCATTAAATTTTATTATAAAAGTTCAATACACAAGGAACTGTATATATACATTAAATGTAAATAATTCAATAACTGATAGTGATTTTATAGACATTTTTATATTGTGCTTTTTATTTTATGATATCTGCTGCATTTTTCTGCATGAAGATTGATAGAAATATAACTACTGTATTTACTCGTTTATAAGACAACCTAGCATATAGTATGAGGTGTGACTTTAAAGATCAAAATAAAGAAAATTAGATTTCTTAATACAATTCTAATTTTATTTCACAAGTTAATCAGTTTAATCACAAGTAAAATATTAAATGAACGTAAATTCATTTGGTATTTTATTATTCATATTCATTTAAAAACGATTTCACTCTCTGCCTATTACACTTATGAGTTTCTCCGAATAATCATCTGTTTTCACATGGGAATGAATTAAAACTTATATCAGGCACCCATGTGATTTTGGAATTTCAATCTGGAATTCAATTCAAAAGCTTTGCTTTTCCTATTGCTATTCATCTTTACTCCTGACAATATACAAGAACAATTCAAAGGACCCAGATAAAATACTTATGTTTTTAAATACAAGAGGGTAAGCATCTGGTAAAAAATCCAAATACATGGTTCACAAAAATTATTTGCAAAAACACAAAGAATCTTTCGCTCACACATATAGGATGACCTAGGAATTTGAAGCTGTGATAAATTAATAAAAACCTCATCTTATATGCAAGTAAATATGGTATATATATCCAGATTTTCTTTTCAAATTAATTTGAAAATATATGTCCATTTTTTTTATTTAAGAGTAGATTACATTTGATAAGTGAAGTGAATTATATTAAGCAGAGAAAAAAGAATACAAGTTTATTATTGATTTGTATTATTTTAGTAAAATGTTTATTTATTAATAACTAATGTCTGTTTTAATATTCTTATTCATATAAGTAGCTATTTTATAATGCATAAAATATATAATACAGTATTCTATATTGTACTGGTATGATTACATATATTTATGTTTACTTACTTTATACTGTACTAATAAAGTAATTTTAAAAAAATCTTTTTAATAGAATATTATTAATATAATATTCACATAGATTATAAAGTTTTATCAATAAAATATCACATAGATTATAAAGTTTTATCAATATGAAATTTACATGAATTTTCTCGAAATTATTTATTTTCCAAGATAAACATTTCTATTGATATATTTTTTACAACTGATTGTAAAAGGTAATACAAAGATAGCTTGTGAACTCAAAAAATTTATAAATTTTATAACAAAAAATTAGATAAAAGTTTCGGTAGACTAATGTCTAGATAATTTTAATAATGTTTCATTGCTTCAATTTACACATTTCAAACTACTTCTAATGTACTTTTTTTGGAAGATTTTTTTACCAATAAAATATGCTTATCTGCATCAAAATTAAAAAAATATATATTTTTATAATTTGTGTTAAGAAGATGATTTTTTTAAGATTATGGCATTTACATTATTATAACAATTCTGATAAATCCACTTAAAAATTGTTTCTTAAAATATTTTAGTACACATTTTAAATATATTATAATTGATTAAAATTTATGATTCATATGTATAATTATCTGTTATTAACAAAACATTTCTATAAAAATATAATATCCATAAGTTTCCAGAGAAAGTTCATGTATTTCCTGTACTGTGGTGCCACTGTCACATCACCATTAAGATACTGCAAGAACTGCAGAACTATAGAATTGAAAATATAATTGATTTTTTTTACTAACAAAAATTTATTCATAACACCTACTTTGTTAGTAATTGTAAGGGTTTTTATATTTTAAATTATAAAGAGAGTATTTTCAACCATTTTTACACAAGTTTAAATTTTTCCTAATGTAAAGAAAAAAACATGCTACATGCATCATGAGGAAATATATTTTAAAACTGATAAAAATTTAAAGTAAAATTTAAAAAAGTAGGATTTAGGTTTTCTTATCTTTTTGTTTCTATAAAAAATTGGCAAGATTGGTTTATGTAATTTTACTAATATTCCATTGTTATTACCTATCAGGAAATATTTATATTGCCATTTAATTCATAAAGTAGTCCAAAACGTTCACAGAATATCATAGAATTAAGTTTAATGCAAAACTTTTGGATTTTTGCATAGTTTCTTAGAATACAAACTTGTACTTTCTAGTTTGTTTTCAGATGGACAGTTGTTTTCACAAATTAGTACTATAAAATCATGGAATAATGACATGAGAGAATGGCCACCTTTGGAATATCCAGCTATATTTGAATATCTTAATATCTGCTATGATTACCAAGAAATGCTTAATTATAAGAGTGTTGACTCTTATAATTACTTTTAAGTGGTAAAGTAGGTGAGGAAATTTTAATTAATAAGTTGTCACAAAACATTTGTGTCCTTAAGACAGATGTATAGCCATCACAAACCTTACCTGCAAGTAATCATTCTGTATGGACTTGTGTGTCTAATGATGGCAAAGTTATTTATCTAGTTGAATCCACATGCATGGCTGGCTACCTATTCTCTTCTTAAATTTTCATCACATGGAAATGAATGTAACTGGAATGGTTGAATACATGGACAATCTCAATACATCATGTTTTTGTGTACAATACAATACAATACATCGCATACAGCTTCAAACCACTTATAAAGAACTCTCTGGCTATATGGCAGCCAACCACTACACAATATCTACCTGAACTGATTTTATAAGGCAAGTTGCCAATGAAAAACAAAATTGCAAACACTTACAACTAGCAGTAGCTTAATGGCTGCAAAGACATACACCCTTGTGTGGCAGAATTCGAAAAACATTCTGAAAACTTGTAGATAGATTATATATGACAAATATTAAATATTTTATTGTTCCTTTATAGATTTTCATTACTTTAATTTGAAAGAATATCTAAATTAAATTAAAAATAAAATTATCACAATCTGTTCTATAAGTTCTAAAAAGGTCTTTTAATTTGTTTCCCATGGATCAGTTAGATTTTCATTGGGATGCAATGCAGATGATAAGAAATTGAGTTCAATATATCCAGACCAAATCACTCATTCCAGAAAATCCAATCTAGATTTGAACCTGAATTTCTCATAATTGGTCACTTCAGCAAACACATGCTGAAGTGACCATTAATTAATATTATTATTTTTATTTGATTATTGTAAAAATATAGTTAAGAAAAATACTGTACTAATTGAATTATTAACATATCTAAATCTTTTTCTAATATTATTTTAAATAACATAGAATTAAATTATAATAATATTTGGAAACTGTTAATTTAATTTAGTTATAAAAATACGTATAAAAATGAAAGGTATCATAACTGAAGCTATCTAATATTTCTAATTTTTACATAATACTCTGTAGAAAAAGTATTATCGATGTAAGGAAATAGTTCGAAATTTGTTTTTGTAGATGTGGGTGTGGCAGGAGTGCTTCCACACACATTGTTCAGACATTACAACCACAGCCGTCCTTAGTAGTACCTCCAAATTTCTGTAGTGATGATTCTTCCCAAACATCTGGTGATGAACATTGGAGTTCATCCAGGCACACAGCACTGAGCCCAACTGATGCCTATGGCATAATTGAATTTTTAGGAAGCCAGCATCCTTTAAAAGCCCGAGTAAGTTTTTCATATTAATAATGTTTAAAATATGTTTAAAATGTTGAAAATAGTATGATTTATTAAGTTATATTTTTCAGTTCATTCGCCTAAGTTATGATACAAGACCAGAAGTTATTTTAAAACTGTTAACTAAACAATGGAATTTGCAATTGCCAAAACTACTTATTACAGTTCATGGAGGAAAAGCTAACTTTCAGCTTCAGCCAAAACTGAAATCAGTACTGCATAAAGGTTTAGTAAAAGCAGCAAAAACAACAAGAGCATGGATATTTACAGCTGGGACAAATACTGGTAAATTCACTTAAGTTATGTAGTTATTAAACAGTTCAGAAGTATACTTTATATATTTTAGGTGTAATGAGACATGTTGGAGATGCATTACTTAATGAGCGGACACCTTGTCTAAGAAGTCGTGTGGTAACTATAGGTATAGCTCCTTGGGGAATTATTCAAGATCATCAGCAATTACTCAGAAAAAATGTATGAAAGTTGAGATTCTTACTTTATATAATTGTTTTTTTTTATTAAAGTGTATAAAATAGTTTGATTAGTCAGAACAAAATAATAAAATATTTGATATCAAAAAATTTTTTAAGGTTGTAGTGCCATATTACAGTATTTCTTCTCCAAAGAGCCGATATGCTGTATTGAATAGCAATCACTCATATTTCCTATTGGTAGACAATGGTACAGTTGGAAGATATGGTGGTGAAATTTCATTGCGAAAAAGATTGGAGAAACACATTGCAAAACAAAAAATTTATGCTCGTAAGTTATATTTAATTATTTGATAATTTGATATTTTAATAAATCAAAGAAAGTCAATTGTTTCTTAGTCAATTCAGGTAGCAATATGGAAAGTGGTGGCATTCCAGTAGTATGTGTTATAGTTGAAGGTGGACTGAATACTATTCGAACTGTCTTAGAATACGTTACAGATTCTCCCCCAGTTCCCGTTGTTATTTGTGATGGAAGTGGGCGTGCTGCAGATTTACTTGCATTTGCTCACAAATATCTGCAAGATGACAAGTAATGTAACCATTCATAATTTTGTTTTTACTTTAAAGTAATATTTAGTATATTGATGTTTTAAAAATTAGAAATTTAATTAATGATTAATTTAAATATTGAAAGAAAAACAATTGATTATTTTTCAGTTTATTTGCCATTCATCTGTAAGATTATATTATTTCTTTTATTAGGATAGGAAACTTAAATTTTTATAATATTTTGTATATTGTATAATATATTGTAAATTCTATATATTATATGATTATTTTTAAATTATGACTATTTCAGTTTTGATATTTATATAAATCTGTCTAAATTTATTTTGTATATTTTTAATCATTAGTTCTTAATGTATTTCTTGACATGTTCTTACTATGTTATATGTAAAAAAAATTGTCTTAAATTTCAAATATTTATCTTTACTAAATATTTAGCAATTCTAACATTAAAACAATTAAACTGTTGAATAATTAATATATAATATCTAAGTTGTAAACTCAGATCTTGATTTTTTAGTGACTATACAGTATATTCACTATAAAAAATCAAGATCCAAACATAAAATACTCTTTGAATTTAGATGGAAATTCTAAACAGAAAAATATTTTTGTATTTTATGAAAATTGTTAAAGCATGGACTTGGGAGAAAATTAGATTATTTCAAATCCAAATTAATAAACAATTAAAAAATTATATATATATATATATATATATATATATATTATATATTTTTTTATATATATATACATTTAAGAATTCTTAATTATTTTATGCAATTATTGAAATTTTTAATTCAAAATATTAACTTAAACTTAATATATAACAGAATATTTAATGATTAAGCCCTATATAAAATTTCAAAGGTTTTCAATATTTCTGTGCACTATCAGGATTTAAATGAATATTAATTATAAAAGGCAAGGCATTTTCAGAGTTAATGAGAGGATGCCAAGGCTGCAGCCCTGAGGTCCAAACCTGTATAGATGTCAAGACCAGAATCTGTATAATAAAATTTTACTTACTAAGTCTAGTAATGTACAGTACATTACAACAAAGTCTCATCTTACAGTAGAGATGAATTCATGTTTTTATAGATGACAAATAATTATGACTATTAATGCACATGCTGGCTATTTTTAATATAAAATGTATTATGGAGTAAAAGTAATGATAAAAAAAACTTAGAAGCAATTTTCTATAGGCTTTGAGAAAAGATTATCAAGATGAAATGAAAGAATGAAGACACAAAGAAAGCACAAAAAAGCTGTATGTGTACAGTATGCAAGTTGTGTAAAAGTAAAACTGCCACTGAGATGTTTGATACTATCTAACAAAACCAAAACCACAATGGAAGGGTAGTAAATGCTGTTTCTTAGTTCAAGTGCTAATGGTTGCGTAAGGTGTCTAGGTGATATCTAAGACTGCTTGACATGGGGCATAAATTTACACAAAATGTTATTTTACATGATACCTGCTGACATGCAACCCCTGCATAAAACAAAACTATACTAAAATTTCAAGTGCAGAAAAAGATAATGCAATAAACTGAGAATGTCATGTCCAGCAGTGGCGTGCCGTGACATTTGATGACAGGGAAGCTGTGTTTCTGTAAGAAGCCGACTTCCAGGGGTAATCAGTTAATTGCGCGTCAGTGATGGTCTAGGGCAGTGGTTCTTAACCTTTTTATACTCGCCGCCCACCAAATATTTCATAATTTTTTTGTAACCCCCATTTTTTAATAATAATTTATATTTGATAATTTGATAATTTATCTATAATAAATTGATTTTTTTATTATTGCTTTATTTTTTATATAATAAATGTAAATCATAACTTTATTATTTCATTATCTATTTATTATCATTATTAATGTTATATTCAAACTTCACAATTAAACATGAAAACTCATTAATTTTTAACAGAAAATAAAATAAGAAACATGTCGATAAATCGATCCAATGTCGATGCTAAAACTAAACTAAAACTAAAACGCCCACTTGTCGTAAGGATTTTGCATAACTTTTGCAAAAATATTTAAATTTTCAAAGCCTACTATTTTTCCTAATTATTTTTAAAATTCCAAGCATTAATAGTTTCTTAAAATTGCTTTGGAATAAAAGAAGTAAATACTGCGGTGTAAGTAGCATATTTACATTTATTTCTTCTGTACTAACAAAGTTGTATGTAGGAAGAAATACAAAATAAATAAATAAAAACTAAATAGGAAAACTTTATCTTTCTTATTTCACTTTTCAATACGATATTCGGATTATACATCAATTTTCTTTTTATTATATTCTGAAGGAAATTTTGCATAATTTGGCAGCCCCCGGCAAACTTCTTATGGACCCCCAGGGGCCGCGGCCCCACTGTTAAGAATCACTGGTCTAGGGTCCATTCGCATTCATTTGTTCGATAAGCCAGTAAAAACTGTAGACTTCTCTAAATGTATTTTTAATATCACAATTACATTCTGAATCGCTAGCCACGATATAAGGGCTAAAATTAAAAATAAATTATAAAAACTTACTCGGTGAAATAAAATGTGCGGTGGATATACATACCTGGTACAATGTATTGTTCGATTGTATTAATATACTTTTAAAGAAAATTATAATTAAAATATAGCTTTGTAAAGAAACGTACATAAAAATAACATAAAATAGTCTTTACTTTTTAAATCTTAAAACAATCCACTTAGTCAAATATCTCGATACGAGTAGCTAATGGATGGAACTAGTGACGGTCCAGGTAGGTGTGTAGTGAGTGTGTGCGTGCCAAATCCCGAGGGTGCCGATACCGGTCAATGTCAATTGCCTCTTTTGTCGCATCACTAGTATATCTCAAAGGACGCCACAGGGCTGTTGTAAATTTTAAACGTTTCTCACCGTAGCTGTAAAAATCTAACTATGTTAAACTTAATAGTCATTCGTTTTCTAACTAATTCGTTTTAATACCAGGTGTGCATGGAAATCAGTTCCCCACTGTACTGAGCGAGTGATTGGTTCGGTCAAGCTTTTGTTTAAGTAAAATTCTGGCTCTTTCAACAGGGTTTTATTTATGTCCCCATTCCCTGATCTCTTAATTATTTAATTACTTCTTAAGTAGAAATAAGTCGAAACCAGTTACTTTGTACTTGAATATCTGTGGTCTTGGGAAAACATTGGAAAGATAAATTTTTATGACAATGGATACTTAGATCGTAAATTTAAGGAAAATAAATTCTAGAGCTTTTTTGTACCTTGTGCGTCTCATTCATTAAATTTGGTTGTAAATGATGCTGCCAAAGTAACAGTTAATTTTTAACACTGTACTAGAATTGTACATGTTTTTTCTGCATCCCCTTACAGATGGGACATACTAAATCGTAATATCACCGGTTTAACATTGAAATCCGTAAGTAATATAAGATGGGAGAGCAGAATAAACGCGGAATAAATATATCAAATATTTTAATGGAGTTTTTTTAAACTCCTGTCAACTATACAGAACTATCATAAAAACGTGCGAGTAAACTCCTATCGGTTGGGTTGTTATAAATCTAGTCTATGGTGGGCAACCCTTTTTATAACATGGGCCAGAATAAATTTTACGTTTTTTTCCGCGCCGTAGTAGTTAATTGACGCCTTCTTGTGACTCGTAATTTTTTTAGTCTGCAAATATGAAATAAATAAATAAAAAGTTAATTACTACATTTATTTCTCTTATCGTTTTCGAAAATTACAAAGAATTGGAAAAATAACTAATTAATAGTTATTTTTCCAATTTAATAATCTATTAAAGATCTCGCAAGCCGGAGAGAAACTTTTCGCCAGCCATAGCTGGCTCGCGGGTTGCCCGCCGTTGATCTAGTCTGCTCATGATTCACATAATCGGGCGAGGGTGGCCGAATATCTAGCAGGCGGCTAACAGCCCACAACCGCTCCGGGATATAAAGTCGCGTACTCTTTACGCGTGTGTCGCTTCTACCAGCTAAACCGTGACGTTGGTGCTCTGTAAAGCGCATGCGCCAATGCCTATAATCTGGCTGCTTGGAAATTGACAGGCAGGCGGCTAACAGCTCAGAACCGGTCCGGGTTATAAAGTTGGACTCCGTACGCGTGTGTCGCTTCTACCAGCTAAACCGGGTGAGGTTGGTGCTCTGTAAACTGCATGTGCTAATGCCTATATAATCTGGCTGATTAGAAACTGATCCGGTTTCGACATTCCTTCCGCCACCGAATTATTCGAATATACAATAGCAATCTTATCATTTTTTTTCACATGTAGTATAGAAATTTGTAAAAGATACATAATGCAGTTATAATAAAATATTAATTTTAATTAATTCAAAGTATGTTAAAATATGAAAATTTATATTTTATAAAATACAAGGGAAGGTCATTGGAAGGTGGAATCGGCGCTTCCATCGCTTCCAATGACGGCACACCACTGATGTCCAGTGTGCAATTTGTAAAATTTTTAGAGGATTGATTGCTCAATCTATGTCCAGTAAGTTTATATTGATATTATCTTACTTTACTATTAGGGGTGGGTGATACAAAGATTGTGGCAATAGTACTACTACAATGAGAAAACAATTGCAGATAGCATGCCTAGAGGTATTGTTCCTAGTTTTGAATCACTTTAAAACATAAAAGAAACACCAAAAGGACACCACTAAGCAACTCTCCACTGGGTTTCTAATTCAGGAAGAGATCATCTAGATCTAGATACATTTATCTTAAGCATTCCTAAATATTGCAGTAATAACAGCAATAGGTAAGCAAACAAAATGAAAGAAAAGGGCACTATCAAAAAGCAAAATGAAATGATTGCTGACTTTATGTACTCCATGTGGTGTATGTTGAAAAAAATTCATACATGCAGTTACACTTATAAATTAACTTTGCAATTTGTGTAAAATCAAATTTATAGGTTTACAAAATTGTAAAATTTTCAACACCTACAAATTTGATAAGAGGGAGAGAAAGAAGCTGTTCTCAGTTAGGATACTTGCATTTCTGCAGATCCAAGAATATGTAAGGAGACAAATGAGGTCCATGTTACCAAAGGAGATACCAAACTGATTTTTTTCTAAAAAAAATTACTGCCACTATGCATATACTGTATGGTAACTGAAATGCAATATTGTTTTCACTAAACAACTGCCAGTACCATTTACTAGCTATCAATATTTTTTCATGCTATCTGCTTGTACAGTTCATTATTGATGTTTGCTACACTCAGGTTTTCTTTTAGACCCTTTGGGGACTATGGCCTTGCAGCATAAAAACTGCATGCCAACATCAAACATAGAGGATATTGTAGCAATATGTATGCAGTTCAGAGGGGTCCTACTTTTCTCTATTGTCTATCTCCTCTCCCTCATTCTTCCCCCCCCCTTTCCCTTACCCTCTTTTCTGCCGGCTAAACACTTCATGTATGGCTGCTGTCTTTCTTGTATGTATGTATGTATGCATGTACAGTTCATTCCAGCCCTGGTTGGACCAACTTTCAACATTCCAGTGTGCTCTGCTCACAGCATTATGGCCATCTTTTTTGCTTGCAGAATTGAATTGTGGTTTAATGGCTGGAATGTGAGATTGAAATCCCAATTCCCACAGTCTATGCCAGTGATCTCCAAACTTTTTTGATTGTGTACCCTAAGATGAAAATAATTTTAAGTTGTATCCCTATAATATAATGTAATTCCTGCTAAATTTCCTGCTACCTGCAATTTGAATTTTTTCTGTGTATGATCGCAAGTGATCATGAGCCTACTTCTTCAAGAGGATGACTGTAAGATTAGACAGACTGCAGACAGGACACACAAAGTATTTTGAAGGAAAACTTCGCATACCCTCAAGTATCACTTTGCATACCCCCTGGGGTATGCATACCCCACTTTGGAGACCACTGATCTATGCTATGAGGCATTGGCTTGTGCATTGTTTCACAGTTCGCATAGCTTGCAATTGGCATCAACCTGTTTTGAATTGTAATTTTAGTCAATGCACTGGTGTCCCTTTCTGAAGTTTTTTACTTTGCAGCCTGAATTTTTTTGATTATTTTCCTCTGTTGTTTGCATAAACTTTGACACTGGTGATTGTGAAAAGTTGAGGGTTTTGACAATATTGATCTGCTTCCAACCTTTAGCAGCCATATGTTTAACAGAATCTTTGGTCTTCTCTGAAATATTCTACTTTAAATTACCACCACCAATTCAAGTTCAATTTGTTCTCTGATGTGTTAGCTTAGCATGTGAAGCATTTTGATAACAGCAGGCTTATTACTACTGTTTTCTCAAGTGTTAAAATGTGTACAAAAATCAAAAGTCCTGCCAAATGCAAAGTGAAGTGTTATTCATTTTCTAAATGCAAAGAAAGTTTGTCCTGTAGAAATTCACAAACAAATCACAGAAGTGTATGGTGATCACATTATGAATGAAGCAAGCGTGAGAAAATGGTGTTTAATGTTTAATCAAGGAAGATAGCATGTGACTGCACTCTACTGCAGTCACTCAAACTGTGCTTTAGAAATTTGGCTGGAACATTTTCTATCATCCACCATACTATCCTGACTTGGCCCCAGTGACTTTCACCTCTTTTCCAAGCTGAAAGAGTTTTTGGGTGTATTTGGAACATTTTTGAATAGATGAGAGGTGAAAGAAGCTGTGCACTAGCTGACTGAAATAACTGGCAGTGGAAGACTAAGACAAAGGAATCTAAAAACTAGTGTCTAATTAAACTAATTAAAGCACTTGTCGTAGCACAATACATGCTACGACAAGTACTTTAATTGAAATGGTGACTATGTAGAAAAGTAACTGGTCTTGTACTAATTACTTAATAAAACTTTTTCATATCATTACTGTTTTTATTTTTCTTTTTTATAGACCAACATTCTTTACTTTCTGGATGCCTCTCATGTAAATTTTGCTTTTACAAAAGGTTACATATATAGTATATTCATAATTCGTTTTTTGTTCAAAAGTGAATTTTGTATAATTTTGTTATAACTTCTTGATTTCATTTTGATGTATATTTGAATAATATATCAATAAATTAAATTTAACTATGAAAAATAAATCATTACATTCTAATAACAATATAAATGATTTTAGTAATGCTGTGTTGGAAAGTGTACGAGAACAATTACTTGCTACTATTGAGAAAACATTTAAACTATCTCGTGAGCAAGCTGAACAACTCCACATAGAACTTGTACAATGTGTTCAACATAAAGATTTGGTAATTTAATTTTTAAAGATATTTTTTTAAATATTTAAATTTTAGATAATAATCTTTTACCGTTTAAATTTATTTATTATTAGATAACAGTTTTTCGTATGGGAGAAGGTCCCTGTCAAGAACTGGATGAAGCTGTTCTCACTGCTCTTCTGAAAGGTTATTTAATATAATAAACTTATAAAAAAAAATTATTAATAAATTTAATAAAATATTATTATTATTATTATTATTATTATTATTATTATTTGAAAATATTGTGAAAGCACATTTTAACATATACTTTATATATAAAAAGTACTATAATACTACTGTCAGAGGCAAAGCTATGGGGTCATCTTGTCTCTGTTAGTCAACAGTCATTTCTCCAAAAAAAATTGTTTTTTGAATGATCTTTAGAGAATCCTTGTCACATTTTCTTGTATGGCTTCTACATCTTCAAAAGTTTTTCCTTCAACTCAGTTTTCAGTTTCAGAGGGAGCCAAATCTGACAAATACAGAGGATGGTCAAACAATGGGATATTGTATTTGGCCAAATACTGGTTTACAGATAATGCCTTGTGACATGGAGCAATGTAATGTTGAAGAAACCATGACTTAGACTGCCATTTTTATGGCATATTTCAGCATTTTGTGGACTTCTGTGGCTGTTTTCCCTAATTTCACATAAAATTTGGTTGCTATGCATTACTCCTGTAGGTCCAACATTTTAGAATATAACACTGGAACCACAGATGATCTCCCTTCCATCTCTGTCATTGCATGTGAGCTACCAAAATGACATCTGATAAACAAACTCCCTAATGTCTAGGCTATCACTGGGAAGCAACATCTACCCACAACACTTTGAGCTGCTCAGGGGAACAAAATGGAAGTGTTAGAATACTGCAAAAATAAAATGTGATTGAACCATAAATCTGAAAAATTTTTATTTCACCATCAAACTTTTTCTGAAAGTATTTTACAGTCAATCTAGTTTCATAATGACATAATTGGAACAAGAACCAAAAGATCACACCTGAAATATCTTACAAAAACTGAAGGAGTGTAGTGGAGATACCATTATGTTACAGAAATGCAAGCATTATCACTCTAAGATACCATCATCATTGAACAAACAAAAACAAGTTCCTGAGAGTTAGTAATCCTAATAACAGAAATCACTCATCATTTAAATGTGTTGGTTTAACTTATATAAAGAAACTGGAATGTAGGAGGAATATATTCCAGAAGAGACAAGGCATCAGAAACTTTGTTTTTGTCAACTGGCCTGGGTCCATCATATTTTAGGAATTGGACTTTGCCTTCCATGTTTTCTGAGATTCACTTCATGTCAGATATCATTATAGAATGTCTGATTGATGATTAACTATGATGAACTTTCTGAAGTGACCCTTAGGATTACCATTAGGTCATCAATAGCCTTTTTCATAAAGAAATATGCTTCTTTTAGGTGATGTATTTGGAAGAAATACTCCCTAGTCATATAATATAGAAAAAGGAATCTTTTCTGATTTTTTAATGCTGTCAGACCACTATCTTGGACTGTATGTCTTGCACCTGTCTTATTTTACATTGTGTAGAATGTCTGAGTCTTTTACAAGAAGGCCTTTTTGCTTCTTCTGCATCTTCAATATTGTTTTTCTTTCCATTGGCAGGACTCTTATTACTTATCATTTCTGTCACTGGTTACCTGTATAATTAAGTTATAAAATAACTTGTAGTAGTATCATATTACATACACCTCTAAGCCAAATATAGTTAAATAAATAAAGTTGACTAGGCCTATAACTTGCAAATACTGGTACTTTGGGAACAAAATGGTATATACTGTACATGCACTTACCATTATCTTTGTGAAATATGGAAAGTATAATAGAAATGCCAATTCAGATAATTCTTAGTAATTAGAGCCATGAAGAATGTATTCTGCACCCTTGTTGTCCAGATCACTGAAAACATCAACTTCTTGTAAATCACTTATTGTGTGTAAAATCACAGAATGTGCAAGTGAATACTTCTTGGTGGCTGCTATTTTGTGTGTCATATACCATTATATTTCTGCAACAAAAAACCACTGGCATTTACCACCAAGCCTTCCCTTGCCATCAATTGAGTAAATTGACAAATTATACCTCGTTTATATTATAGTGCTACACAAAGCGGCAATAATGGCCAAGTATCACACAATACATGGTGATGGCACTTATCATTATGTTTCTCAAGCAGCTCATTTTTGTAAAAAAATTCATTCTTGGAACTTAACTTATTGGGATAACTTGCATATATATATATATGTGTGTGTGTTATGTTACCAGGACAAAGTCTGAAGGATCAGCAATCCTAGGATTACCTACACAGTTTAGATTGTCAACAATATTTTATGCATTGTCTGAAATTGAGATTTTTTTCAAACTATCTGAAAACAAGTTAGATAAACTTAAGATTGCCTAAGCAGATCAAGACGATGTATGAATTTGATATTTTTGTTTGGATGTTGCTTATTTTATCAGGCTGAATAGGTATGAGATAAAAAAATAAGAGAGTTTTGTACAACACTTTATTGAAAAATGAACTTTACTTATAGGAATTGAATTATGTCAGTAAAAGGAAACAAAAATTCAGTACATTACTAAAAAAGCATATGAAATCTTATTCTAAGACTTACTTATTAGCACAAGAGTTTGAATTATGGCATCCAGAAACACACAAAGGTGTGTTTTTACATTTGTACATATTTGTTGTGCACTTTTTTATACAAATTGGCACTTGACAAATCCTTGTCCACTAAAAGTGGAATTATGATTGTTGACTTTAGTGAGTACTCTTTATCAAGGATGTCTTCCATTTTTAAAAAGTTCTCATGATATTCTTTGATATCATGAGAATGTTTTAATAACCTTTTCTCAAGAAAAGAGAAGAGATTTTTCTCTTTTTTGTCCAAACTTTGTAGAAGCCATCATCAGTCAACTCCAGATCCAATCCTATAATATTTTCAGTGCTCGTTCTAATTAGTCAAAGCTTGGTATGACACAATTAGAGTCCACATCAATTTTTGGAAATTTCTTATCATAAACTGATATAGTTTTTTCTGACATGTTTTAGTTCTTATAAGTAAGATTCATTCTGCAATAGAGTGTTCTATAAATCTATTGTTCAGTATTAATTTCATATTATAATATTTTAGTTAACTTTATATATTATTTACTTATATTTTTATTAAAATATTGTAAGTATATCTGCATTAGCAGCTCTAAACATTAGAAATCTATTGTATGTGCACAGAACTCAAAGAGAGTTTTGTCTCAAAAATTATAATAAACCATAGAAACATCTAAATGGAATTAAATGTATAGGTATGAGAAAAAATAAAGTACACCTTTGTAAAGTATCTGTTAAGCAAATTATGGTGAATATGCTAAGTTGCAATTACAAATTCTATTGAAAAGAATTTAAAATTATTTATTATGATGATAAAAATTAAATCACTTATAATATTTTGTGTTGAAAAATTAGGTCAACACTTACCAGCACCAGATCAACTTCAATTAGCCTTAACTTGGAATAGAGTTGATATAGCCAGAAAAGAAATTTTTATTTATGGTCAAGAATGGCCTGTAAGTTTTCAGTTTATAAATAAAATTAAGAATATTATTTTAATTAAACTCAACTAAAGATTCAATAGAAGTTAACAGTTATTAAAAATTATTTATTTTTAAAGGCAGGTTCTCTGAATCAAGCTATGATGAATGCTTTGATATTAGGGAGAGTTGATTTTGTTAAAGTTTTGTTAGAAAATGGAGTAAGCATGCAAAACTTTTTGACCATTTCTCGATTGGAGGAATTGTATAATTCAGTAAGTATTTTAAAATTGATGTACAGTTATAGCCATAACATACATAATATCTAAGCAGGGTTTTTCAACAATTTTCTATATTGTGAGAACCTTGATGATGATATGATAAGCAGTTGCCACCATATTAATTAATACAAATATCAATTAAAAGATAATTTAATTTGCATTAACATACCAGTACAATATACAAAAATCATCACGTGCAGTATGATATATCTAAACTAGTGCTCCTTTGTAGAGTCTATTGTTTCATATCACAAAATCAATTTCTATATTCATGGAACATTATTGACTTGACTTGAATTTTATTTATATTATTAAAATAAATGTATTTAATAATATAAATGAACGAGCAGTTATTTATTGTGACATTGTCACAATGCCAGGCTGCAATTTTTAATCATTTTTTTAATTTAAAATATACCACATTTACTCACATATAAGACGAGGTTTTCATTCATTCTTCACTGTTTCAAAAACCTAAGTCATCCTATACATACAAGCAAATGATTCTTTGCATTTTTGCAATAATTTCTGTGAACCATGTATAGTTTATGCTGCCATTATAGATCTACAGTATATTTATTGTAAGTTGGCACTGACTGTAAACAAATTAAGACATGCTCCCTTTGTTTATTGATTTAATTCTACGTCTATCAATTAAAAAACGTGTTGCATCTCACACATCCTCAGAAAATAGTTCCTCCTTATTTATAAAATCATTAATAAAATACAGGTCACTTAGCAATGATTATAAGTATAGTCATTTCATATTAGTTAAATTGTTATTTTTAATGAATGTTAGCACATTCTGAATCGTTAAAAATAAACTTTTCCAGTCATGCGCATTATAATGTTTTGGTTTTGTTTTCCATTCATGACGTATTAAGGCAAACATGGTTGTTTGCCTTAATACGTGCATTTGATAATATTTTATTTGTGATTAAATGAAATAAAATTAGAATTGTATTAATAAATCTAATTTTGTTCATTTTGATCTCTAAAGTCACACATCATCCTATATGCGAGATCGTCTTATACACGAGTAAATACGGTATTCTCTTCACCTCAAATTAGTAATGTCTTGCCCTTGTACTGTACATCATACTTTTCCTGTTAGCAGTAGAGTCATGCCAGCCATCTATCTAACTCCTTTCAGGGGGAAATTTTTGAATTGAAATAACATTTTTTAGGACTTCCAGTCTCAGCTTTCATCTATTTAACTTCATTGTCAAAATTAAGGAAGGACAGACAGATGGATGACAGTGAGAATTTATAGTCTATAGTTTCTTCAAATTGCAGCCCAATAATGAATATACAGTATTTATGTATTTACCAGTTTACATTTTTTTGCAATATATATTGCAATATTATTAATAATTCCTAGGAGAATAATTAATCTTAGTAATTATTTTAATGAAAAATAGTTTTAAAAATTATTTTTACCTAACTGGATCAAAATTACAAGATATACTAGAAATAAATATAACTAGCAGGTGAGCCTGACATTGCCTGGGCAAAAAATAACAGCAAAGATTAACCAGTTGTTTGCGGAGTACTGCTATTGGAGTAACCGGTTTTCGTTAAACTGTTGCGGAGTACGAAAGAAAATTTTCTTTCGTAATTAACTAGTTGGTGGCGATTTAAGCACTGATTGGCTTTTATCTACATAGACTAAGTCTGTTTCAACGAATAAGATATTTGTTACCACCCTGTATTTTTAAATTTAGGCACAAAACTCCTCCATTCCATGTTAAGTCTATGGGAGACCTTTCTTTTGTTCATTTCACAATAAAATCCTACTTAGCATGCCCGTTAAGTTCTAATTGGTATATTATAGCTAAATGACTATCTTTTGACCAATAAGCATTGACTTGGGTTTGTGGGGTGGGAACTTTCTTGGAAAAAGTTATACCAACTTCGAGCTACATTGTCAGCTACAAACGTAAACAAACAATTATAAATCGTTATTCTTATCTATTTTTATCCTATTTAACAAATAAGCTTGATTTTAAAGCCATTCAGCCATAAATCTTTCAAAAAACAAAGTACTTCCGGTTATGGTGGTACTTCCATAATACATAAGATATACATGTATAGTCGTTAATATAATAAAGTAATAATCGCTTATTATAGTCTACTATTAGTACAATAAATTAAATAACGTATAAATAGAATCAAATACACATCATCAGTAATAAAAGTGTATTAACCTAGATTTAGAAAGGCCACCACCCCCCACGCCGATCGGCGTTATAATCTATAGGTTGTATTATTTCTCTACGTTGATTTAGAAAGCTGCAGTTTTTTTTTTTATTTGACAGAAAATATACATGCCTAAGTAACGTATGTAACAAATTAATGGAAAATTTATAAAAAAACGATTTTTTTTAAATATTTTAAAATCTTAAATTTTATTAATTTTTTTAAACGTACATAATATTTTGAAGTTAACAATCGTAAAGTGTAATACGTACGTGATAGAAAACTGCAAACAGATTATATCTACTACAATTTTTAAGCGAGATATCGCAAATTGAAAAACCACTTTAAAAACCACAAAACCTGTACGCAACAGCGGTGTTATTTCGGATTATCGAGTGCGCAGCTGACAGGTTAAGATTATTAGATTATTTCATACTTAGATTATTAGATTATTTCATATTTCTAACCCTTCTATCATATTATGTTATAGGATTCGATTTATAATTACAAATGTTATCTTACATAAGAGTTTATCACACTGAGTGACCAATCTAACACATTTTAGAATTTCTTTAAATTGTGTACAGTAGAGGAATAAAGAATTTTAAAATTTGTTAAAATTGGTCACTCGGTATGATAAACCCTTACATAAGATAACCTTTCTTGTTATTTAAATCAAGTACTATAATATGACAAATATTACAATGAAAACCATATAAAGAGTTTGGTTATTTTAGCCTACCATCATAACATTTATCATGATACTCGGATGATACAAAATTGGTCAAGTAGACACCAATTGAATATATGATATTTTAAATTTTTTAAGATATATTTTTTCCTTATGTTAACTCCAAGAAATTGTGCCATTCACAGCCAAATATCAAACAGTAATATGCCAACAGACCAAATTTTGCAAAAAACAGACCAAATATTTAAACTCAGCATCCTCAAAAACCACTTAAAACATATTTTGTTCAGGTTGGTAACCTTGTATTATGTAATTTTCCCATTTGAATGCCATCATATCACTTGGTCCAATAGGAGGAAGGGAATGTTGCGGAAGGGGGTCGAAGTAATTCAACCAAAAGTAGTAATTGATTTCCTCCCAGAAGAGAGGATGGTCAATGACTACTAATTAATAATTATCTATATTAAAATTTGAAAAGTGATTCGTGTTAGACAGGTTATAATTGCCTGCATGTGATCAAAGTTGCTAACCTTAACATCCAAAAGACTTCATATAAAACTTGTTGAAATAAAAAGAAACCTTGTAAAAATGCGAGAATAATTGCTTTTATGTGATGATAAAGTGTTTATATTTGTGCAACAGATTGTATAAACTACGTGGGAAGTGTGTTCTTATAATTATCATGTTTATAGAAAAATTATTGGACTGCAATTTGAAAAAACTGTAGACCTATAATTTCCACTATCATCCCTCTGACTGTCTGTCCTTCCTTAATCTTGAGAAAGATTAAAGATGCTGCATTAAAATGCTTTGGTCTCATAGGTTTGATAGGAAAAAACTGAAATTATATTCTTTATTGAAAGTTTTATATACCAATATTTTTAAAAATAAATCCTAATAAAATAAACTATTTTTAATTATTTTTACAATCTATGTTAAGTTTGATATTTGTATATTAATCCTATTTTTACTCATAAAACATTGTAAATTATTTTTCAGCAACTTGGTCCAAGGAATATTTTAAGATATTTAATTACTGATATAAAAAAGGTAAGCAGATTTTTTAATAACTTTAAACAAAGATAATATCAAGTAAATATATAATTGATATTTGTTCATTTAATAAATAAGTTTTTTCTATGCATTGATTTCTAGTTCTACATAACTGTTATTTATATTTATCATATATTCAATAAAAATTAAATTAATTTTGAGTACAGCTTGATTTTATCATTTTAGAAGGTGTTATCTGTCATCATTACAATAAAAAAAAATTGATAAAACAAATTTTTCAAAATAATTTAAAATTTATATTCTATATATTGTTAGTAGGCTTATATGATACTTAATATTAAAAAAAATTAAAAAAATAAAAAGAATATGAAAACATGAAACTTTTTGGAATAACTAGTTAGAAATATCAAATTCAAAAATCAAATTAATAATATTTGATCTCTATAAAATTTTGCTTTATAAGATAGCACTAGTGAGAAATTGATAAATAGCAAAATACACTGTATATACTCTTTGTTCAAACAAAGATAATTATTAATGAGCTCTTAACTTTTTTATTTTATAAAATAAGTTTCCATTTTGATGCAAAGAATTATGTTTTTTTAATTGTTAAATAGAATAAATTTAAGGTGATGGAGATGCTAAATTGTTTGAATAGAATAAATTTAAGGTGAATGGAGATGCTTAATTTAGTTGTGAAGTTAATAGATATATTTTGTTTAATGAGCTAAACAGATCATATCCATTATGAACCACTCAAGGAAATCTGTAATAGACTATGTATGATGGGTTAAATAAAATTCAATGTTATAAGTTCCAATTTATAAAATATCTATATCTCTTATCTCATGTTATATGTAAAGCCCTATAGAACTATAAATATTTGAAAAGAAATATCATTCAAAATCAGCAATATATTGAAATACAAACTTCATTAAATTTAATTAATTTTAAATTTACTGTTAATAGAATTCAAAATATTTACATTAGAATTATGGAAAACAAAACTCTACTCTCAAAAAAATAGAGCATAATCATAGAAGGTAAGTTAGGCTTGAAAAGTTGATGAATAAAAATATAAATGTATTAAATAAAACACAAGTTTGTAGATATTGTTTGACTATTAAAAGTTTTACTATTTTCAAAATGCTTTTTCTATAATAAATCAATTTGTATCACATTTTTAGCAGGAAAATTTCAGAAAAAGAGCACATTTATCTTGTATAACAGTTGCAAAAGTAATAAAACAGTAGTAAATTAGTACTAAGGCAGGGCAAATTTTGACACAACTAATTTTTTTGCATTTTTTGATGTATTAAATTCCCTGATTCCAAAACTATAAAAAAAAAGAGAACAATTTATAACTACAGGTCTACAATTTATTACAGTTACATTAAAGCATTAGATTTTATGGTTCAGTGGGGCACTTGCTCAATGTTTTGCAGGTAGGCCCAGATTGGTCTGAAGCAGTGATTTTAAACTGGTGTGCTGTGAAAATTTCTGAAGGTTATTAAATAAATTAAGTTTTGAAAGAAGCCCAAAGAACAATAAGTGTACAAATCAAAATCAAAACCTCTTTAAATTGATTATACAAGTTTTTCATTGTTGTAATAACTAAATGTATATATAATGTAGTAAAAAATACATATAAACAAAATCATATATGCCTAACACTAGGTTATTTAATTTGAATGAAATTTTCTTTAAATAAAAAATGTATCCATAATTGTCCATATATAGTTCAAATTATTTTAACTTAGAAATAGCAGGACATTGAGCAAGTTTCTAAAGGCAATTATCATGCTACTTTTAAATGAAAATTATTAATTTAAATAACTATTGTTGTAACCTGTTGCTATTTTAAGGAACAGCTACAATACTGTTTTATTTAATTTACGAAAAAATATAAACAAAAAGAATTAGGTTAAGTGGCAAGTAATATGGCAATAGAATGTTTACATACATAACTTTAAATCATGATTTTTTCTATGGAAATTTAATTATAAGTTCAAGTGTGCCATGAGATAAAGTTTGAAAAACACTGGTCTAAAGCCACCCCTGGCTCTTGCAAGCTTTTCTAAGCTAATATGGTTTATAATTTTTTACATGAGTTTAATTTTTATAATTAACTATTTAATTAGTGTAATTAAATACAGTCGACTCCGCATAAGTTGTCACCCGGATAACTCAACACCATTGGTTAAGTAGTCAGTTTTCTGTGGTCCCAGCTGACTTACACAGGCATTAATGTTAAAATACTCCAGTTTACTCAACACTGTTTAACTTGTCACTACTGGATAAGTTGACATACTTTTGCTGTCCCACACTGATAAGTCATCACCCCCTTCTGAAAAACTGAATTCACTCTGCATGTGTGGTGCAAACTCATTTTTTTCAGGAGGGGGAGTCGATTTATTAATATATAATTAATATATATATATATATATATATACACACACATACATACATACATACATATTAATAAAAATGCCTTAACATTTTATGTATTTTTATGCATAAAATAATAACAGATAAACAAAAAGAAAATATACAATTTACATCAACGTCACACCAGAATCCAATTTTGCATTTTCTCACGCTAGAGGCATTAAGAATCCTTAGATGTTACTTGCCAACAATTGACAATTGCAAAGACAATGTTTTCAAGGTGTTCATGATCATTGAAAAAGAAAGTTGAGACAGTTAAGTGCTCAAAACAAACAACACTAAGCGAATTTTTCAGTTTTTCATCTACAGAGTAATTGTAAATGGAGGACACAATGTATTGTAAGCCTATACTACTGTATAATGCACTACTGTATTTTCCTAACTATGGTTTTTTTTTTTTTTTTTTTTTTTTTTTTTTTTTTTTTTTTTCAACTTTGCTTTAGTTTTCACATCAGATAACTCGACACATTTTCACTTCCCCTTGGGGTGTCGACTTATGCGGAGTCGACTGTAATTAAGTAGTTAATTTACTTAGTTAAATAATTAAAGTGTCAAGTATTTATTATAGAAATACTAGATATACTAGATACTTTAAAATTATAATTATATTAACAATATATCTTATTTTAAATCCAAAAGAAAAATATAACTTTTATATTTCAATTTATTATAATTTTTGACCTATATATAGAATGTTGGCCGTAAATATCGTATATTATTATATGACATTGGTCTAATAGTAGACAAACTTATTGGAGGTGCTTATTGCTCATCTTATTGTAGAAGAAAATTTCGTCATCTCTATAATAACATGATGAAAAATATTGCATCTGTAAGTGGAAAGCAGTCAATATATTGACATAATATATTGCATTTACATTTTAGTAACTCATCAGAATTATTTCAGAGTCCAACACTTGGTGGATTGCTTGGACATGATATAATAACAGCTAGATTGTCATATTATGAATCTACTCCATTTGAATATCCATTTAATGAATTACTGGTCTGGGCAGTGCTGACAAATAGACAAAAGATGGCTCTGTTTATAGGACAGAGTGGAGAAGAAGTTATTGTAAAGGTAATATTTAAATTATCTTGATTTATTTTAATAAAACTTTTATTATTTTCACTGATAGTCAATTACAACATAACAAAAGTGTGAGGGCCTAGCTGGGGATATAGAGTGCAGTTGTGACTCTTATACCACTTATTTGACAGTCCAGTTGGGAAAACTGACCCGCAGAGTTGAAAGATGGCTTCCTAAAACTTTAATGAGAAACAGGAGTCTGTAAGGATCTCCTGTAAGTTGTTTTTCCTGGCACCAGCCTAGATATAGTGTTAGGCGCACTTGTACTCATTTGAGAGGAATCTTGAGTGGGAGGGACGCAAGTAAGTGGATAGGACATAGGCTAAGACTTGAGACAAGGATGAGACCATGTTTTTAACATGGTCTCATCCTTGTCTCAAGTCTGGTTCAATTTTGTTCTTATTAAATTCTTGTTAACAAGAATTTAATGAGAACAAAATTGAACCAAATACAAAAACAAATTTTTTCTATACCTATCTCACAAGAGAGAGAGAGTTTACAATTAGGTGTCTTTTCTTGTGGATCAGGAGTGATGAAATTTCTGTCGAAGTTCTTTAGAGAAACGGCAGATCTCTTCGATGGCAGACTGGGGTGGTAATTTCTGGTTGTGGAATTGATCTTGTCTTCCCGGTGATCAGTGGTGAACTCCCCAATCAAAGGAAAAGATTTGGTATATTTTAAGGATTTCATCCAATCAAAATGATGGATTTTTCTATATGTCAATGGGATGAATGGAGGTGATCATAAGAGGTGAACCTCTAGATGACACTTAAGTTTAGTGATAAGGGATCGGCGAAAGGAAATTCTACTTCCTTTGCATTGGAAGTGTGACAAAACATCTTCCTTTTTCTCAACCAAAAAAAAAATGGAAGGTTTTTGTTTCTTCTATCAATTAACTTACTACAAAACTTAAAGAAAATAGTATGTTAAGACACAGAGATGTTATATTGTTGCTTTCCATTACTGTCTAATGGGGGATTCGATTTTAAAAGAATGGGAAATGAAATTATGTGAACTTCCATTATCAAAGCATTTCCGTTTGAAACTTCCTTCAAAATAAATGCAAAATGTTAAGGGAATATTTAAGTAATAAAATATAATTTATAGGCAAATCTCACATAAATATTTCACTGTATTTGTAAGTAATGACTCCATATTGATAGAATAAAGTATAATTTGATGTAAGAGCCTAAATTTTTGAATTAGAAAGGTTTCTGATCTTGTTATTCATCATCATTTATAGATTAAAGATTATAAAAGAGCTTCTTGTCTTGAAAATTGTTGAAACTAATATCTCAAATACTATAGTAGAGATAACAGAGACTTATCACACTTCTACTGGTAACATCAAAATGACACCTCTATCATCAGAATGCAACTTTATTACTGGTATGCATTTCAGTACACAAGACCCTCATCAGCCATACATAAAAATATATAGATATCTGTTGTAGAACAAATTCGCATCAATAATTGCAAGATACTGTAACATGAATTGTAATTGCGATTGCTATATAATGGATTATTAAGATTTTTTTTTTCTTTTTAGATATTATAACCCTGTTTATAATGTAATCTTTATAGTATTGTGCAGTGTGGGTAGAAATAAATCTTGAACAGGTATGTTTTAAATTGTAGATTGTAATTAATGTCAATTTCTCTGCGAATTTGTTCTACAACAGATATCTATATATCTTTATGTATGGCTGATGAGGGTCTTGTGTACTGAAATGCATACCAGTAATAAAGTTGCATTCTGATGATAGAAGTGTCATTTTGATGTTACCAGTAGAAGTGTGATAAGTCTCTGTTATCTTTGAAACTAATATCTCAAATACTATAGTAAAGATTAAAGAATAGTTTTCAATTTTTAAGATCTATCAAAAAGTAAAAAGTTTTTTAAGATGAGATGAAAATTATTCAGATATACTCAACAAATTAACATTTTTTAGGATGATTTTTTAAGACAGCGTAAAGATTATTTTAAAACTCTTAAAAAATTTAGATTTGTTCTATTCTCATTGATAGAGAATAAGCAATTTTATTATTATTCAAATCTATGTGGTGAGTTCAAAAATTCTAGGTCAAAAATTCAGATTTCTATATTTTAAAAACTGTTTCATTTAAATGTTCTGATTTCTTATTAGATAACTGACAAGATTTATAGTGTAATTTGAAGTAATTTTTATTACTTTATTATTAATAACATTTTACTATATAGTTAAAAGATTGTTTTTACTATATACATTTATGATTCTGAATCTTGTTTAAATTTAAGGAATTATTAATGAGATTAAAGTCTAACAAAATTTTTTAGATAATAAAATGTCTTCAGAAAAAATTTTAAAGCATATTAATTAAAAAATAACAAAGTAGCTAAATAGATTACATTATTTAAAAATGATAATAGTAATTTGGTTGAATTTACAAAAAAAATCTTATATAATTTATTTTAAAATGTTATAATATTCTGCAATTATGGATAGGCTCTAATTGCTTGCATACTGTATAAAGCCATGGCTCGTGAAGCAGCACAAGATGATATGGAAACTGATCTCTATGAAGAGCTGAGGCAAAATGCTAGGTTAGAATTTACATTATTTTTCATAACACATCTTCATTTATTAGTTTTAATATTTGAATTGTCTTTGCTCATTTTAGAGAATTTAAACAATTAGCACTTGATCTTTTGGATTACTGTTATCATCAAGATAAAAGTTTGACTCTTCAACTTCTAACCTTTGAAAGACAGAATTGGAGTAAACAGACATGTTTGGGATTGGCAGTAATGGCTAAACATCGTGCATTCTTAGCACACAGTGCTTCACAAATGCTTCTGGCTGATCTCTGGATGGGAGGATTACGAACTCGAAAGAATGCTAACTCTAAAGTAGGAAAGATTACATTAAAATATTTGGTTTTCATTAAAATTTATTGTAATAGTAGATGACAATTTCAAGAATATAGTTGTATACTAATGAATTTTATTCATGAAGATAAAATAATTTTTATTTATAGATGTATTATAAAAATAGTTATTAAATATTCATTTTAATTTCTAAAATCCTAGGTAATATTTGCTTTGTTATTTCCACCTGCAATTTTTAAACTTGAGTTTAAGTCCACAGAAGAATTAAAGTTAATGCCACAAACAGAAGAAGAACATATTTGGAATTTACAAAAAAATGACACAGATAGTAATGGAAATGAAAATGAAAAATGTAGTTTGGATGAAATAGCCTCACATTATAAAACACCTAGAAAAGAGGTAAGAATTTTCATAAAAACCAAAATTTATATAATTTTGAAGATCAAGAAATTAACTGTTTTACTTAATATCATTTGTAGTCATATGCAATTCTTCACGCTATAAGTTTAAATACCTCTTATAAATTAGAAAATGGAAAGCCACTTCACTTAGATAGCACTGATCTTGAGTTATCTATGGAAGAAAAACAAAAAAAAGGGTCTCCACGAATAGGGAAAAAAGTTTATGAATTTTATGCAGCTCCAATAACTAAGTTTTGGGGTCATACAGTTAGTATATACAAGAATTTTTTATGAAATTAAAATTGTTCTTTAAAAATTTTTAATTTGTTATTTTTATTTAGCTAGCATACACTATATTTCTGCTATTATATACTTACGTTGTGCTAGTACGTTTAGAATCAGAACCATCTTGGCAAGAATATTTTGTGATTTCATATTTATCTACATTGCTCTTAGAGAAATTTAGAGAGGTAAGATTTTAAAAACTCATTTTATATTATTCTGTAAGATCATATTGTAATCAGTTATTCTTTTTAGATTTTATGCTCTGAACCAGTAAAATTCTCAGCCAAAATTTCAGTCTGGCTAGAAAAAAAATGGAATCCATGTGATGTTGCTCTAATTATCATTTTTCTTATTGCTCTAAAACTTCGTTTAGACCCAAACTTGCAACAAGTAGGTAGATCAATATATTGTGTGAATATCATGTATTGGTACATCAGAATTTTAGATCTTGTCAGTATAAATAAATATCTTGGACCATATGTTACTATGATTGGGAAAATGGTAAGTGTTATTTCTTTATATATATTGGTATATTATATATATATATATATTATATAATAAACATTTAATATTTTGGGCAGGTTATCGACATGCTTTATTTTGTAGTTCTCTTGCTTGTCATTTTAATGTGTTATGGAGTAGCAAGACAAGCAGTTCTTTTTCCTTATGAAGAAGCATCATGGAATCTAATAACAGAAATATTCTATTTGCCTTACTTTATGTTGTATGGTGAAGTATTTCTTAATCATATTAAGCGTAAGTATAAAATTAAAACTTTGACATAGTTATTTTATGTGCAAGTAAATTAATATGCAGTCTAAAAACAAAATTCATAATTAAATTTATAATTTTCTTTAGCATTTTTAATGAGTTATTTTATTTTGATTTGTAACAAAATAATTACATTAAAACCATAATCATCTTGTCTTCTATATATTATTACTACATAGAAAACAATTTCAACATAAAGTAACTGTATTTTATGTATTTTTACTTTCCTGACTGTTATATAAGCTGCTCACTTGCCAAATCGATTAACTCCACAAAACAAAAAGTATAAAAATTGATAATATAAATTATTTTTTGAAATTCCTTTTAAACTTTAAATTTAAATAAATAGTGTAGAATGTATTTTTATGTACTGTTATATTAAAGCATAGCTTTAATGTGCAATATATAAATTTATAAAAATTTATAAAAATTAACAATATATAAAATTAGTTACACAAAAAAAATGTAAAAATAATAATGATTATATTAAGGATTTAGAAATGGAGTTAATCGATTTGGCCTGTGAATGACTCATATATAACAGGGAAAGTAAGACAATTGCCAAAAAATGACCCCCCCCCAAGTTTTTTAGATTTTTGAGCTCAGGGACCTTAAAATGTCAAGAAACACCAAAAAAGTTGGCACTTTTTCTGTATGTATGGATGGCAAGTGTGTGTATGGGAATGCACAATTTTGTTCGCCAACTTTGAAGCATAATAACTCCTGTGTCTTTTCTTGAAAATTTCTGAAATTTTGCAGGGAGCTTTGTGTATTTGGGGCATTGATGCTATTAAATTTTGGTGGTTAAAGATCAAGGAGGGGAGATAGAGGGGGTCATGTCACATCTCAAATGGGGTCAGATTTAATGAAGATTTTATTCACTATTAGCATTTACAACTTTTTCTATAAAACTCGTCTCTACCCTCAAAATTAAGCTTTTTGTCATTTTATAATAATTATACCTTTCAATTTTTTTTAAAATTGAAAAATTGATTCCAAAATCCTATGCATCAATTTGAAGGGGTAGTAGAGGTAAGAGAACATTTTTTGTCAAACAACATAGCATCAGGAGCATGTCATTGCCCTAGTAGAGAGCCCATAGCAACCATGGCATGCCTGTTGCTTGGTCACTGATAGTGCCAGACCTCACTAGCCAGCCTTGACTTCTTGATGGGACTGTATGAAAGTAAAATTAATTTTATTTCAAATCTCTTAAGTATTGAGATTATACAATATTGTTTTTAATAATATAATAAATTAACTAAAGCAAAATGAGAATAAATATAAAATTTTCTTATTGTCAATGATTGGATATATATTAGGAAAAAATTGACACACTGTAAGGGAAGTATCTAATGTGACATCTAATGGAATCTCACCAGGTAAAAATTTGCATATATTTTGTCCAGCTCATTCAGATTGATATTAATTGAACATATCAGAAATATACATTATTGTGAAAAATACAGAACTGTCTAGTTTGATTAAAGAGTAATTTGCTGGAAAAGTACATAAGGTATTTCGTCTCTCTCTAGAACTGTTTGAACTTGCATAATTTAAAATCGTACTTGTCCACATAAGAAGATGACCCATTAACCAGGTTTAAAACATTAGTGTTCTTGAAATTGAAATTTCATCCTCATCCACTGTTAAAGATGCATTGATTAATTCAGCATATACATCAATATTTAGAATTTTTGTCATTTTATTTTATCATTGTTCTAAGAAAATTATTAAATATTCTCTCTAAGTTTCTTGCAAATCTTTTAAATTAGCTGTCACGTTCATTACCAGAGAAATCATTGTCCTTATTATATTTATATTATCATTAAATAATATGAGCCTATCTTTTGTTTCTGTATTAAAAAATTAACACCTTTTTATATTGAAATTCACTAAATTTAGTACTATAATATATCATTTGTATTTATGCAGAACAGTAGAAAATTGGATTGCAAAAATAATAAACATTACTAACTAAAATCTAAATTTATTTTTGAGAAATATGCACTGGTAAGTTCAAGAAATAATGAAATATATAGTAGAATCTGTGTGAAACAAAATGAGTAAAATATGTAACTTTAATTTTTATACTTTTTCTATTACATCATATTTATATTCTGATATATGTAGTAGAATAAACATTTAACTATTAAACAATTCTTGCTTTCTAGCAAAATGTGGAGAGGATCAAAATCTTAAGCCTTGTGGATTAGCGACATGGATTAATCCACTTATTATGTCTATATATTTACTTATTTCAAATATTCTTCTTGTTAATCTTTTGATTGCAGTTTTTAAGTAAGTTGCTTACTCAATAATAAATAAATACAATTTTTTGTTGACTTTTTTCTAAAAAATATTTTTTTTCCAGTAATATTTTTGTTGAAGTAAATGCAATATCTCAGCAAGTTTGGAAATCAAACAGGTTCCAAGTAGTTATGGAATATGAGCAAAAACCAAGTTTGCCACCACCTTTAATAATCTTTTCTCATTTATATCTTCTATTTAAATATTATATTCGTCGTTGGAAAGGAAAGCCAAAAGGGATAGATTATGGTCTCAGTATGTATGTTTAATTACAATAAAATTATATTTCTTAATATGAAATAAAATAGAACTAAAATTGCTAATCCTTAAAATATTAAATAATTAATTAACTTTTCATAGAAAATTTGGAATTTCCATTATAAACATGTTTTCAAAGCACCTACTATTGCCTTTAAAAACATTTACTGAATTAAACAAAATTCTTTAATCCAAGTGAGATAAACTACCATGAGCACTGAAAAATTTACTGTACTGTGTTGAACTATAATTTTTTCATTATTGTCTTTGAATCATCAGAAGCACTAAATTTTTAAAATAGCAACAATATATAACAGACTAACTATTTAATATTTATTAATATGAATATTGCAGTATTAATATAAGATGTAATTATTCCAAGAAACAGAGAAATTTTTAATCATTCAGAGATTTATTATTTTGGATATAAATTTCCTAAAGATAAAATGTGTTCACAAAATTCTAGAAATTGTTTATTGAAGAATCAATCATTTTACATTAAATCAAAGTAGGTTCATACAATTAAAATTTTTTTTATCCAAAAGAGTTTTAAAAATCCAAAAATTTATTGATAATTCTCAAGTTGTAAACTTCATTATTAAAGCAGTTTTAATTTTGAAATGATAGATTAAAAAAATATATATCTTTTAATATTCATTAAGTAGCAATACAATTCATATTTAATTTGAAGCTGCTATAATTTTATTTTGACATTTTCATTTTATGAAGGAATAATTAAGCCATGTAAAAATAAAGTTTGAAGATTGTTTTAGTAAATCTTCAAAATCGAAAATATCTATAGTATCTATGTATTGCTGGATCTAGTATCTATAAGTTAAATTAATAGATTTTAAAACTAACAGAAAGCATTGATTGATTTCATATCATTCTTCACAAAAAGAACATTGCTGCAATGGAAAAAAATAGTTTTAGGATATTTAGAACCATTTAGAAAATTTCTAATAGTCAAATCTTTTTAATTTGAATTTTTTGGATTCCCCTTTTGGAAATTAAACTAGTTTTCTGCAAATTTCTATCATTTATCAGTATTTCATATTCTTGGGCTTATCATATTTTCTTAATACTTTCTTGACCATTCCTTTAACCATTTCAACTTTTTAAGCTAAAGGTAAACTTATGTATATTATAAAAATATAGCTAAACAACTCTGCTTGCTATACTCAAATATCATTAAAACTGCAACATTAACAATTTTGTTTACACACTAGGAGTTTACAGAACACCCAAATATAGGAAATATTTAAAACACACATTTCATAAATTAATAGACTACATTTTGCTTTATTTTCTTGAGTTTTAGTTTCAAAGTATTTTAAATTAAAGAGATATATAGCTTTTGAATTATCCAGATTTTTACATATAGTTAATATAAATTTATTTTTTTAACACTGATTTAAATACATATTTCAAGGAGAAAAACAACAAGTTTAAATCTTTCAACAATTTAAATTTGTCAGACTCAACTGTATTATAATCAATATTATAATAAATAATTATAAAAATCTTAGGGAATTTTTGTGGACTACAACTGCTGAAAATTTAATAGAAAATTAATAGTTTTAAAATTTCCATATAAAATTAAACTTATACAATATAGTAATTTCCTCTGGGAAAATTTTTAAGTGTTACAATCTTAGCTGGCTGCTACCACAAATTTTCTTACAAACCTAAGTTAAGGACAACAAAGCAATAGTTGTATTACAATGTTGCTCAATTGCATACTAGTCTATAGTTCAATTATCTTTAAAAATTAATTGGAAATAAAATAAAAAATATTTTGACTGGTCAGAGAAACATATTTAGCTAGTCAATCAACTATCTAAAACAAATTTGAGGAGAACACTGAAACTATCGTCTATGAGATCTAGTGTTTTACTTAAACACTTTAAAACTTTTAAAAACTCTTAGATGTTTTCAGTTTTCTAAAGCCATCTTCAGATTGATTTTTATAAAATAATCAGAACTTCTCAAATATAGCAAAAATTTATTATAATTCCATAATAATAGGAATTTTGAAGTTATAATTTTAATTAAATTATAAAATAAATATTCTTTTTAGAGATCATACAATTAAAATATAATACCTATTTATCTATACCCAGTGCTTTTTGCTAAAAAAATTATTGCTAGTATGCTTATATGGTGACTGAATTGTGACTGAACATATAGAATTGTTTTTGTAAGCAGCTGCCACTACTATATACCTACTATCAAGATTTTTCCTGCTATCTGCTGGTACAGCATACTAGTGCATTCCAGCTGAAAAATAGCCCTGTCTAAAACTTATGTACTAATAACCATGAAGTTAAATAACTAAAAGCAATCATGAAATATGAATAATTATTTTTTGTTACATCATAATAATGCAAGTAAAAATATCGCATATCATATTAGTGGTAGATTAAGAGACCCAGGACCTTAAGTAAAATAACATTTCAGATCTATGATGTATAGCTGAAATGGACATTACATTTATGGAAACATTTGTTTATATTATTTTTGAAGAATGATTTTTTTACAAATAATAATACAACACAGTTACATTGTCACATCTCAAGTACAGTACATGGGCAATATAAAACTTTTATGAATCCACACAAAAACAACTTCATCAACTCCTACAAATCACACATTCATACTCAAAGGACATACAAATGGAGTTTGGCCTAGACAAATGCAAAACACTTCATGTAGAAAAAGGAATCTCAAAGAAAGGAGATTTTGCATTTGGAAATGGAGATGTGATTGAATCCATGGAAGACGGCGAGTTCTACAAGTATTTAGGATTCCAGCAGGCCAAACTAACAGAATATAGACAAATAATTAAAGAATACCAAAGTAGGTTAAAGACTATTCTCAGAACATAGTTAAATACAAAACACACAGTTAAAGCAATAAACACATATGTCATCCCAGTACTCACATATTCTTTTGGAGTTATGCATTGGACTCACACAGATCTTGAACTCCAAAGGAAAAGAAGAACAACACTTACTAAGCATAAACAACCTTATCTTAAATCTGCCATAGAAAGATTAACCCTTCCACATAATGATGGTGGACATGGCCTGATCAACATAGTAAATCTTCACTACAAACAAATACAGACACTGTGAGAGTTTTTCTACAAAAAACAAGAAACATCACAGTTACATAAAGCAGTAACTCTAGCAGACTCAAATAACACACCATTAAACTTACACTCACATCATATGGACACAACACAACATATAAAAAGCATAGACACCATTAAGCAGTCGTAGGTTCAAAAGGCACTCCATGGCAGGCATCCCTACGACCTGGCCCAGGATTTTGTTGACAAAACTGCATCAAACAGTTGGTTAGATTGGGGATGCCTCTTTGGGGATGGAAGGATTCATGATTGCCATACAGGATCAGGTCATAAATACTAAAAACTACAGAAAATACATATTCAAAGATACAACACATGCAGAAAATGTCACATCATGCCAGTAACTATACACCGTATCACATCTGGTTGCAAGCTCTTGGCACAGACAGATTATTTACATAGACATAATCAAGTAACAAATATAATACACCAAGAGCTTGCAAACAAACCCAAATTATTAAACATCCATGAACCATACTACAAATACATTCCACAGACAGTATTGGTAAACAGTATGTGCAAAATATACTATGGCAGAGCCATAATCACAGATAAAACAATTTACCACAACAGACCAGACATCACACTCATTAACAAACAATAAAACCACATACATTATAGTCATATTCATTCGAAACACTCACAATGTACAAAACATATACACTGAAAAAAATCAGCAAGTACACAGGAAATAAGGCATCTTTGGAGGCTGGATAAGGTGTTTATTGTACTGTACCTGTCGTTCTCTCCTCTACAGATGTCATACCACACACACTACACAAAAACCTGGGAACATTACAATTGAATAGAAACCCATACATCACACTACAGAAGACATTTCCTAACAATATGATATGTATTCAATATAGTGATATTGAATACATGTCATATTGTTAGGAAATGCCTGAATACAGACACATAAACAATACTGACACACTTATTTAATTTTTGTCTTGTTTTGGTTACTATGCCTTGACTCTGGTCTGGCATAGTACACAGCAACTGGTGTCAACTAAGTATAACTCACTAAACCCAACATATTATTATTATTATTTTTTGTTAAGTTAGATATACTCGGTTAACACCGGTGGCTAAGTACTATGCCGGACCAAAGTCAAGGCATAGTAACCAAAACAGAAATTAAAGAAGTGTATCAGTGTGTGTGTCTGTATTCAGGAATTTTCTCACAATATGACATGTATTCAATATAGTGGCCTTCTGTAGAGTGATATATGTGTTTCTATTCAATTCTAATGTGCCCAGGCTTTTGTGTAGTGTGTGTGGTATGACACCTGTAGAAGAGAGAACGACAGGTACAATAAGCACCCTATCCATCCTCCACAGATGCCTTATTTCCTGGGCGAGTTCTGTGTACTTGCTAATTTTTTCAGTGCATGCATTTTGTATATTGTGAGTGTTTGGAATGGATATGTCTATAATGTATGTGATTTTATTGTGTTTGTCAATGAGTGTGATGTCTGGTCTGTTGTGGTAAATTGTTTTATCTGTGATTATGGCTCTGTCGTAGTACATTTTGTGCGTGTTGTTTTCCAATACTGTCTGTGGAATGTATTTGTAGTATGGTTCGTGGATGTCTACTAATTTGTGTTTCTTTGCAAGCTCTTGGTGTATTACATTTGCTACTTGGTTATGTCTGTGTAAATAATCTGTCTGTGCCAAGAGCTTGCAACCAGAGGTGATGTGTTGTATAGTTTCTGGCATGATGTGACATTTTCTGCATGTGTCATTTGTGAGTGTTGCATCTTTGAGTATGTGTTTTCTGTAGTTTTTAGTATTTATGACCTGATCCTGTATGGCAATCATGAATCCTTCCGTCTCCCCAAAGAGGCATCCCCGAGCTAACCAGCTGTTTGACGCAGTTTTGTCAACAAAATCCTGGGCCAGATCGTAAGGATGCCTGCCATGGAGTGCCTTTCGAGCCCACGATTGCTTAATGGTGTCTATGCTTTTTATATGTTGCGTTGTGTCCATATGATGTGAGTGTAAGTTTAATGGTGTGTTATTTGAGTCTGCTAGAGTTACTGCTTTATGTAATTGTGATGTTTCTTGTTTTTTGTAGAAAAACTCTCGCAGTGACTGTATTTGTTTGTAGTGAAGGTTAACTATGTCAATCAGGCCACGTCCGCCATCTTTACGTGGAAGGGTTAGTCTTTCTATAGCAGATTTAGGATGATGTTGTTTATGCTTAGTAAGTGTAGTTCTTGTTTTCCTTTGGAGTTGCTCAAGATCTGTGTGAGTCCAATGTATAACTCCAAAAGAATATGTGAGTACTGGGATGACATATGTGTTTATTGCTTTAACTGTGTGTTTTGCATTTAATTGTGTTCTGAGAATAGCATTTAACCTACTTTGGTATTCTTTAATTAATCTTTGCTTTATTTGTGTATGTTCTGTTAGTTTGGCCTGTTGGAATCCTAAATACTTGTAGAACTCGCCCTCTTCCATGGATTCAATAATGTCTCCATTTCCAAGTGCAAAATCTTCTTTCTTCAGGATTCCTTTTTCTATGTGAACTGTTTTGCATTTATCTAGGCCAAATTCCATTTGTATGTCCTTGGTGTATGAATGTGTGATTTGTAGGAGTTGATGAAGTTGTTTTTGTGTGGATGCATAAAGTTTTATGTCATCCATGTACATGAGATGTGACAGTGTAAACTGTGTTGTTTTTTTGTGTCTGATATTGTAACCATATTGCGTGTTGTTTAACATGTTGGATAATGGGTTCAGGGCTAAGCAGAACCAGAGAGGACTCAAGGAATCTCCTTGAAAAATTCCTCGCCTAATAAAAATTTGGTTTGTTTGTATGGAAGTGTTACTAACCCTCAGATGTAGTGTTGTTCTCCAGTGCTGCATAGTGTTTTGAAAGAATGCAATGAGTGATGGATGTATTTTGTACATGTGTAGGATATGTAGCAGCCAACTGTGTGGAACACTGTCGAATGCTTTTCTGTAGTCTATATATGCCATGTGTATGTTTCTGTGTTGTCTGTGTGCTTGCCGTAGAATGACTGAATCTATGAGTAACTGTTCTTTGCATCCCCTGTGGTTTCTGCGACAACCTTTTTGTTGTTCTGTTAGAATGTCGTGTTCTTCAACATGTTTGTATATTTTGTTTGCAATACAGGATGTCAATAATTTGTAGAGTGTTGGAAGACATGTAATTGGTCTGTATTGTGTGGGGTCTGTGGTATTGTTGTTTTTAGGTTTCATGTAGGTGATGCCCTGAGTAAGAAAATTTGGCATGTCTTGTGGATTGATGATGATGTGTGTTAGGTGTTTAGCTAGTTCCTGGTGCAGTGATGTAAACTTTTTGTACCAGAAATTGTGAATGTTGTCTACACCAGGTGTCTTCCAGTTGTGTGTTCTGTTAACAGTGTATTGGAAATCATGTATGTTTATTTCAACACAGGGCATAGTTGGTATGTTGTGCAAGTTTCTGTTCTCCTCCTCGATCCAGCCTGCATCAGCATTGTGCGTGACAGCACTGGACCAAAGAGAAGACCAATATGTTGTGAGTTCTTCTTCTGTTGGTGTGCCACTGTGCTGTGTATCAGTGTTTGCTTTGTTATTAATTTGTCTGTAAAAGAGTTTTTCATTGTTTGTAAATAATTTATTTTGTTGTTTTCGTAGTGTACATGTTTTGTATCGTTTGAGTCTACGTGCTTTGGCAGCAAGTTTTTGTTTTAGTGTATCAATGTATTCTGTAATGCGTGTGTTGTGATGTTCATGTTTTGTGTGTGTTTTTATTTTCTTGAAAATGTTTTTGAGCTGTTTCCTTAATTTGGGTGTTATGTTGTTTTTAGTGTATTGTGTTAGCCTGCCTAATTGCTGTCTAATGTCATTTATTTGTGTTTCTATTCTTCTCTGCCAGGCAGGCTTGTGATAGAATTGTGTTTTCTGTGTATTTGTCTGTGATTGTACTTTCAGTCCATGGTGTGTCACTACTGTGACTGCCCCAGCATAAACTAATGTATGAATGTCTGCGAGTGTAGAAATTGAATGAATGTAGTGTGGTAGTAAGTGAGTGTTTACATAATTTAGTGTTTTTCCTACTTTCTTTGACGTGTTGATTTTTGGTATTCGTGGTCGTTGTGTGGGATCTGTACCTGTATATTTAGTGAGTGTTTCCTGAAATATAAGTGAGAGCGTATTAACTGAATCCAAGTCTATGTTATCAGTGATGGATGAGGAAGTGTCTGTAGTATCATTAGTGGTAATTGTTGTATGTGTGTTATTATCAATGCTTGTTGCTGGATTATCCTGACAGGTTACATGATCTTCGTTAATGTTAGATGTTTCTGTCTGTTGATGTATTTGATCAGCAACCTGTTGTTTGATAAGTTCAAGTGTTGTTTGTGGAATAAGGTTGTTGTGTATAATTGTTCTTTTTTGATCAACAACCCTTTGTTCGGTGACAGTGAGATGAGGATACTGTTGCGTGAATCTATGGTGTAGTTGTTGTCTGTATGCTGTCATGTTTGTTTCGAGTTTTGTGATGGTGTAATAAGTACGGATGATAAACTCGTTCATTTCTACTGTCCATTTCATCCGTTGGCGTGGTTTTCCGGCCTTTGTGGTCTGTGGATGCATTGCCACAGAAACACCAAGGCTGGGTTGGTTCCTCACATCTGTTGAGGGCATTGCAGTAGCCATGCTTGGGCCGGTGCTGCTTTCGCCACCGGTAACCAAGGGAGACTGTGACCTATTTTTCGAACGTGAGCCTCTGCCTAACCCACGAACGCGGACCTTGTTAACCCGAGCGACGTCCGAGCCGGTATCACACTTTGATCTAGTTATTACCATGATGAATATCTCCACAGAATGTGGGCGTGGTCACTCTTAGCTTCATTTCTCCCCATAGACCTTACTGGCATGGGTGTCCCTACCAGGAGCTTATGCTCCAGCCTGCATTGCCCTATGGATCAGTAAAATTACTGGGCTCTCCCACCACGACCAGGTGGTGACCACGGGAGAGTTATTATTATTATTATTATTATTATTATTATTATTATTATTAAATTAAAACACACACATACAAAATAGAATGTGCACATACATGGCCACATTCAAATAAAAACTTGCAGCTACATTGCAAAGATTGAAATGTTACAGAGCCTGTATGCTACAAAAACAACAAAATATATTATTCACAAACAATGAAGTACTTTTTTACAGACAACTACATATCAAACCTATCACACACAACAGCAGAACTCCAATAGAAAAACAACCTACAGACTATTGGTCTGCTCTTTTGTCCAATCCAGTCACACAAAACCTGAATTAAAGAAGAAAACATTTATAATACCTCAATGTCTTGTGTTGATTAATTAAATAAATTATAATAAATTAAATAAACATACAGTTAGACGACACTTATTGCAGACAACATTCACATTTTATGGTATAAAAAATGTATATTTTTACACTAGGAACTAGCCAAACATTTTATACATAAATTAATGATTCACAAGACATGCCAAACATGACATACAGGACATGAAATTCAAAATCAACACACAAGACCCTACACAATATACAGATCAATTGCATGCCTTTCTTTACTCTACAAAATACTCATTTCATGCATCATAAACAGAATATACTGTTACATAGAACAGTGCAGCATTTTCCCAGAACAACAAAAAGACTACAATAGAAACTACATGGAATGCAAAGAACAGTTACTCAAACTCAGTCATTCTACAACAAACACAAACAAAACAAACTTACACACAACATACATAGATTATAGGAAGGCATTTGCCAACATCACACACTCTTGATTAGTGCCTATACAAAATATACACAACACTACATTTTTAGAAAATACAATGCAACACTGGAGAACAACACTACACCTCAGACTTCATAACAAATATATCAAAACAAACTAAATACACAATAAGAAAGGCATTTTTCAAAGAGATTCATTAATTTTCAAAGTTTTTCTGAACAATTATTGAATAATAAAGTAAATACTATATCCATCATTCTAATCACACAAATTTCTGATTTATTGGAACACAAGAATAGTTTTTAATAGTTCCCTAGCACTTTTGAGCTTAGTCAGTTAAATGCTTTTTCTGCTCTAATAAAGCAGGAATCAGTGTGATAATGTAATTATTACTAACAAATACTTCTGAATTCTAAAAACTTTAAATTAAAATCCAAGTAAAAAGCTACTCTTTAAAATCCGACTTCGAGTGAGTTAAGAAGACAAAAAAAAGAACGAAAAGATGCTATACTTTCATAATTTTATTAATTCCATTTCCCAAATGCATTTCGCAACGCCTCATCAGTGGGTAGTTGAGTTTTGGTAACCTCCGTTCCTTTTATGCTGGATGATGTTTTTCCAGCATGCATCTATCTGCATACCGTCATTCAGATTGATTAAATTTGCATATTCTTTTATACAAAAATGTTCTATTATTCTACGTTTTAAACAATTTTCTTCTTTATAAAGTATTTTTATATTATTTCTGTCTATGTTACAAAAATTATTTTTATAATGTAGGTACCACGGCGATTCTTCTCTTTTTAATCTTATTGCTGCCTCGTGCTCTTTTAAACGTACTTCTAACTTCCTTCCGGTTTCTCCGACGTAAGACTTCGTTTGTGGACAAGTACAAGATAATTTATAAATTACACCTGCAACATCAAGTTTGTTTAACATATTGGCATCATCTTTGTTTATGACATTAACTATATTCAACAATTTGTTCTTTTGTTTTGCCACGATACATATAGAATACTGTTTAAAAATTAATTTATATCTCTCATAAAGTTTATGTACATACGGAAATTTAACATATATAATATTATCAATATGATTCTTTACATTATATCTGTAATTTACAAATTGATTGTACCACTTACATAATAAATTCTTTGGATAATCATTCAATAAATATTTTTTAAAAAGTTGTTTTATTTCTTTATCTATGTCTTCTTGTAAGGATGTCCTATTCACTATTTTTTTGAGGTCCATAGTAAAGACGTTTTTCTTGGTTTCTACGGGACAATATGATTTGTAATTAATAGTCTTTTTTGTATTACATAATTTTTCGTACTTACGGAATAGCAATCGGTTTTCCTTTCTCAATATAGTAATATCCAAATAATTTAATTCCTGATTTTGTTCTTCTTCACTGGTGAACTTTAAGTTGTTACTCAAACTGTTTGCATAGCTTTCAATATCTTGGGATGAAGTTATTTGTGAGTCATATATAATTAATATATCATCAACGTAACGTGCGTAGTACTCTATACCTGGAGCCTGTGATATATTTTCATCAATCGGTATCATGCATATATCAGCCAGTTTTGGTCCGACGACCGATCCCATAGAGATTCCATTCTTTTGTCGGTAAAAGTCTGTGTAAATTTTAAAATAATTATTTTTAAATATAAATTCAATAAAAATTAAAATGTGCTCAGGTATATTATATCCATTTATGGTTTCTTTAATCATTTCTAGTGTTATCGATGGATACATGGATTTGATATCTAAACTCATAAGACAATGACTTTTTTTAATTTTACCTTTTAGTAGTCCATTAATTAATTCATCTGTGTTTTTTATGCTGTAGAGTGATCTATCGATTTTCTGCAAGTAGATTTTCAAGTAATATTCAAGATTATATAAAACTGTTTTTTTTAAAATCCACCAATGGTCGACATATATTACCAGGTTTATGAGTCTTAATTCTTAGATTTAATTTTGGATATCGTATATTATTAAAGTCTAATATCTTTTTTACCTGGTGACTTGGGACTTCCTGTTTATATTTCTTCATTAATTTTGTAAGATTTTTCTTTATTTCCTTTAACGGATCTATTGGCAACTGTTCATATTCGTCAGACGTGACTATTTCATTTTTCTTAAATTGTAATTCTTCTTTTGTTAATATAACAAGTTGGTGCAATTTATCTGCCTTTACTATGGAAAGGTTATGTTTCTTAAAAAACTTAATTAATCTTTCTGATTTTTTAATTAACTCAACTACCCACTGATGAGGTGTTGCGAAATGCATTTGGGAAATGGAATTAATAAAATTATGAAAGTATAGCATCTTTTCGTTCTTTTTTTTGTCTTCTTACTCGAAGTCACTCGAAGTCGGATTTTAAAGAGTAGCTTTTTACTTGGATTTTAATTTAAAGTTTTTAGAATTGAAATTTTACCGATCCCATTGGTTTTTTAAATTTTTTGAATAGTTTTAAATACTTCTGAATTAATATTTATTTTATATACAAATTAATATAAACAAAAAATTTAGTTCTTTAGATGTTGCTTTCAACTTATATTTATTAGATCAACTTAATTAATTTAGCTTTATATTCTAAGTCAAGTCACTTTTTAAATTATTATATTTTCTTATATGGTTATTCTTTATTCAAATATTAAAAATAATTTATTAAATATTCTACAAATTCATATTTTATAATCTACCATATAACTATATATAGTTATATGGAAAGTTCATTTAATAGTGAATTTATTATACTATTATATAACAGTATTGAAATTTTAATTAATATTCAAATTGTTTTAGAGTTATTTTTAGATGAAGAAAGTATTGAAAAGATAAATGATTTTGAAGAAGAATGTGCAGAAAGTTATTTTCATGAAAAAGAATTACAATCAACAACAGACCAGCAGATTCAAATAGTATCAGAAAGGTAATTATCATAATTATCAATTTTAAACAATATATATCTGTACATATCAATATAAACAATTATGTTCAAGTTTTTAAAAAACTAAAATCATAAAATTAATTTTAATTCATAGATTACTTTATTTTTTGTACAATTAATTAAAGGAATTATTGATATAAGAATAAATAATGTACAAAGACATCTTTCCAAAAAAATTGATAATGTTTGCATTAATCTTGTGTGTTTATATATCTATATATTTCATAAGCATTCACTTTTTATCAATTTCTGCTAAATTTACCAAGTTATAGAATAATCTCAAAATTTAAGTTTTAAATAAATAAAATTTCCAAAAAACATTGTATCTCTTTTATTATTACTGTAGAAATAATATCAAAAATGGACGCTTAACTAGACTTTAGACATATTAGCTGGAGTTAGAAAACTTTACAGAAAGAATGGATTTATCCATCATAAAATCCCATATCACAAAATGGAATACAAGAAAGACTGAATAATATTCCACACTAATACATTTCTTCTGTATTTTAAATGTTTATTCAACTCAAATAAGAGTATTAATCAAAACTGTAGAATTAATCATCAGTATGTCTTAACAATGAATGGACCACTGAAAATGGTCAGAAACTGTATGAATGAGTATATATGCATATAATCATTCATTTTTCATTTAACAATCACTATATTGTTGACCCACAAGGCATTAATCATTAAATGAATTCTGAATGTAAGTGCTTATGTCTGCTAACCAAGTGCAGCAGTTCAGGTATAATTGAGAATTCAGGAAATATTTTTATGATAGATTTCAGTTAGTTAACAAAATTGATGCTCTTTTTGTAAATTAATTTTATTTTATTTTGTTAATGTTATCAATTTTTGGGTTCTCAAACAGTAATTATCAATATGTTAAGAATAAAGAATAATCAAAATTATTTGATTTGTTAAAAATATTGAAGAAAAGGAAAGGCAAATGATACAATTAAACTGAAAACCATTATAAATATTTATAACAGTCCTAATAATTAGTCATTCAGCTGCTTGGTTTTCCAGTACCAGGTTTAGTATCAATAAAGAAAAGCTGTTTCTATTGAAAATACTTATGAAGCTATTGCAATGAGGATTTTGTTTAAATAAAATGTAAATTAATAAAAAAATTGCATTATACTATAATACAGAAAGAAAAAGTTAATTTTAGTTTTTAATTACTAGATCAAGTGTCAATAACTTAACAGGTCTGAGCTGCATTGAGGTTCTTTGAGAATGATCTTCAGCTCCTATCATTCCCTGTCCCATTACATAGATCTTGATTGATAAGATATGTCAGATACTACATCTTAGCAAAATGCTTACTACAAGATATCTATACTCTATACTCTATACCAGGGGTGGGCAAGCAAGAGTTCAGTGGCAGCCGAAATGTAGGGTTTGCAAAATGCATAGGAGCCGCAGTTCTGTACTGTCGTGGTGGATAGTATGGTCAGGCGTGTGATTTTATTATATAATATAAAACAAATATTTAATTTTTTAAATAAACATATTTTCACAAAATTACAAAAATAAAATTGTAAAAATAATAATAATAAACAGAAATTAACACTTTCAGCAAGAGCCGCATGTAACTCAAAAAGAGCCGCATTTGCCCATGTCTGCTCTATACTCTAAAATATTGTGCTATATTGTTTTTACAATATAGCACAATATTTTTTTTATTAGTTTCCATCTATTTGGGAATTACAAGAGCAGTTTTCCAGTTTATGTTTAAAAAACTTGAATCAATAGAGAAACTTCATTTCATTGTACATAATCATTATCAATGTGAAAGTTGTATAGTAGTTTTAAAGGTTTTTGGTCAATAAATGTACAAATGGTGATGTGATAGAACTTGAAAATTATGGGAAATGAATTATCAGACAGAGTGAGCTTGAGATTAGCCAACTTTAACAGAATTTGTATTAACTAAATTGTATAGTATTAAAACTAAATTGAAAAATTTAGTTTTAATACTGTTCTAATTTGTAATACAAAGAAAGCAGTGATAGTGAAAAGATAGAAATTATAATATAACAGTACACTTGGGCTCATTGTCTATTGTGCTGCAATGTTGTAATCTTAGGGTCATTATACTTATTTTATTTAAGAATTTTTTTTATATTTTCACTAAATGAGATCTTTTCCAAGTATTTTTGTTTCTTAGGTTTTTTTTTATAATTATCATTAAAATCATTATCAAAATTATATTACAGATGCACCTTAAAATAGATATTCTAAATAAACATATTGTTTTTTTACATATCCTACAACACTTTTTGCTTTCATTTCTGTTTTAAATTTTGAAAAAATGACTCTTCTTGTAAAAGTTATTGACCTCTGAATTAAACTAATTGTTGTGAAAATGTTTGTCATTTTTTATTACAATAAATATAATAAATACTATGGTATAATGTGAAGTGTTATTGTTTAAAAATTTTTGAAGTCATAAATTAGGAATGTTGATGAGAGTTGACTAAAATAATTTGTGCAATAGTGGCTATTGCAAAACTCACACCAACTTTTTGGTCACCTGATATTTGACTAGTGACAAATTCCATCAATAGCAGTCTTCAAAATCAATTATGTTTGTTAAGTGTAAAATGGCATTGTCTACATGTGTGATAGCCAACTGACAGCCCACAGACCTGATTCAGTTTTCTAGGCCATTCTTATGGTCCATACAGCATCTCTCAAGTAATTCCACCTGATAGATCATAGTTATAATCAGTCAATGATAGCAAGGAGTGCCCAAGTATTTGTATATATAGATGAATGTGTGAGTTATCCAAAGCAATGCACAAGGTATGAAATAATTAATTCCAATGGTAATATTTCAATTATTTTCTCACATCCAGCACTCTTTATGTACAATTTTATTGTTGAGAAATTTGAATGTAGCAGCAAATCTTCATACTGTTTTCATAACATACTTCATATTATATATATCCACCTATTCATGTTAAAGAAAAAGTTAAAATTGCCTTTAAGCCAGAAATTCATAATTCCAATTTGATCTTTTATACAGTAGCACTGATCATGAAATAAAAATGTTTTCAGCTAGTGTGTTTTTGCCATTAGATAAAATTAGCATCAAACCAATTTACTAGTTACTCATGAATAACAAAGTAATAAAAAAATAATAATTTAAAAATGTTTCTTACAAAATAAATATTAAATTTTGAATGTAACAATTTTAGAATTTTCTTTTCATATTTCCATTTCTTAAATAACTATTTAGGCTTACAAAATTCAAAGTTGATGATAGAGGATGTATACCTCTTTGACAGATCTGTTGAAGTGTGACAATAGCGAGGTTGAGGCCAAAGTTTTAAACGCAAAAACGTGTATGCCGGATGTTTGGCGCTGCTTTCCGGTAAGCCTAGAAGTTTGACAATGGTGTTTGGAAAGTCAGTGGAATCATGCTGGACATTCCAAATGCCATTGTGAAACTTCTAGGCTTACAGGAAAGTGGCGCTGAACATCCGACGTACATGTTTTCGCATTTAAAACTTTGGCCTCAACCTCGCTACTCAATCTAATTATTCAACTATTTGACTGTTGAATTGAGCAATAAGCTTGAAACATTAATATTTACTATGCCAACATTTAATATTAATCATATGTTGGGTATTCTCGTTTAAAAATACATACATCTTTGTATTAATTAAATCATATTGTAATGGAGAAAAAATGCCAAATAACTAACTTTAATCACAAAATACTAACCATAATTATACTTAATGTAATTAAACTTTAAGATTATTGAATAGTTACTGTTTATTTTAAAAATTATTTTATTATAATTGAAATTAAAATTGATATAGCCTTAAACAAAAAGTCAAAATTTATTAATAGTTAAATATTTTTGAAAACTTTATCTTCATCTTTATTCTTATTTTGACATAGTTTGATCTAGAATTTACGAATTACAGAAATTATTAAGCTATAAATAGTATTTTCTTTTTATTTTTAAATGTGAGTGACTTTTGTTAAATTTAGTTAAACTTAACATTTATTTAGTGTTAATGAGCAAAATTTTCATTACTGTACTTTAAGTGCAGAAAGAATACTTTAAAAAGTGATTCATATTACTTCTAAACATTTTCCTTGTTATAATTTAATTTTTATATGTTAACTTGTATTTTTAAATCTTTCCATTTGCATTGCATAAAATTTTTAGAGCATAACTAATTTTATTTCTGTTTTATTGATTCTGTAGGGTTGGCTAGTTCAGTTTTTGTTGATAAATGGCAGCAGACATTATGAAAAGCAATGAACTTCAGTTCAAATTGTGAAAGCACATAACTGTTTGAAATTGCCATTTCAATATTCATTTTTTAAAAAAGGGTAAAGATTGGATGAGTTTTGTGTTCAACATCGATTGAAAAATAGATAAGCAAAATGAGCATTTTTCAGCATATTATGCTTTTTTATTTTAAACATGGCAAAAATTTTTAGAGCTGGGCTAAGAGATCTTACCACATCCTTCATATTCAGATATTTCCCCCTCTGATTACATCTTGTTCTGATTGCTTCAGAATTCCTTAAATGGACAGCACTTTGTTTCCAAGGAAGGCATCAAACATCACTTGAAATAATTTTTACTATGAAAGTTTGAACATGAATTATGGAGCTGCCTAAAAGATTGCAAAAGATATATATTATTGAATAAAGTTATTGCTTTCTCTGAAAAAATTGTCTTTCATTTACACAAAAAACCACATTGACTTATTGGCCAACCTCTATTGGATAAACTTCAAAGTTTACTATCTTAAGATAATTACTAGAAATCATTTACAAAAGAAAAATTAGTCATTGCTGCATGGAGTTCCTCTGATTATCCTGAGACAAGTCTTTTTTCCAGTTTTATCAAATATTACAGTACATCTATGCTAGCATTTTAGACAAATGTTATCTTTGTCTTATCTAAATCTTTTTTGTACTTACCATTCTTGTTTTCAACATTATTTTTATAAATTTTTATGCATTTCATCAATTTTATTGCCAGTTTATTACAGAAGAAAAGCAAAAAATGTAATACATATGAAGGATGAAAAATCTGGTAAATTTTTGTTGTAAGATGAGATAACATTATTATTGTAATGAATGATTTTGTGTAAATGAAAGACAAGAATAAAAACATGCATGAAGGAGGGTCTCATTTATGTATCTTGTCTTAATTTCTTTGAGAAGTTTTGATTTTAGCAATCTTAACTGCTGGCATTTTTTGTTTGAATATATTCCATTCACTTTAAAACTTTAGCTGTTAATATAGCACTTTATTGTCTCTAAGATCTTGTTCAAATTTTATTTTGAATCTTTCAAAATTTTAGCAATTAGGAGCAAAGAAATAGATAACAGAAATATCTAAAGTACTTCTAAAATCTAAAATAGTGGAATTTGATATAATAGTCTATTAAATAAGTGAGCCATATATAAATAGTTCAAATGATATCAAAACATAAAATCTTTTTTTTTTTCACTGTATTAAATTGAGATTGAAGATCCTTATGATATAATATGACATCCCTATGATCATATTAAAATTTAGCAAACAAAGCTTTATAATTCTTTTTCTAGATATTGTTATTTAAAAAATATGCCTAAGAATAAATATTCATTTTTTAGATTATGTTTAAATAATATGATGTGTAGATAAGAAATATCAATATTTCTATTCTGGAACTAAATAAAGAAAAATTAAAAATTTCAGTGAGTAATTGTAGTTATTTGTTACTAAATGAAAATATTGAACACATTTGGTCACAATTATATTATTAAATGCTTGGTCATTCAAAAAAGAAAGCAGAATTATTTTGTTAAAAAGAATGCATTTGCACTGAGAAAACAGAATTAGGCAAATATGTAGGAGCTTTGGCTATTAATATTTTACATATATTAGCAGGCTGTTACTGCACAGCAGTGCAGGGAAGCTACTCCAGAAAATGGCATCTAATAGTGCAAACCCATTCAAGGAAGGACAGCATTCAGTCATTGAATTTCTGATGTTAAAGAAAGTTAGCCCAGTGAAATTCAACATTGATTGGTACCTGTTTATGACAAAAATGCATTGTAAAATTGCAAATGAGCCAAGAAGTTTCATGCAAGACATTATCAATCACTTGACAACTCACATAGTCTGAAGTCACCCATCACCAACACTAACATTGTGGCTGCAACTATCTTGATCCAGAGTAATTGGTAATTCACTATTGATGAAGCTGCTGACTGCAAATTAGCCATGGCTCAGCATATTCAATAATGCATATGCTTAACTATAGAAATTGATGTGCAAGAGGAGTCATGGAATGGGTTCAGAATCAACCAAGCTATTTTTATGAGAAGAAAATAAAAAATCTTGTGAAGCAGTGAGATACTTGACTTAACACATATTCTCCCCATGGTTATGTTTAAAAAAATAATAATTCCAGTTTCTTTTTGACTGAACCAAGTATTTATAAACTTGTAGCAGTATTGTACAGGTGCATGACAATTGAGCCACTTGCTTGCCAAATCGATTAACTCCATAAAAACAAAAAGTATAAAAATTGATAATATAAATTATTTTTTAAAATTCCTTTTAAACTTTAAATTTAGATAAACATTGTAGAATGTATCTTTATATACCATGTGAACAGCTCAATTATTACATCTATGGTAATGCTGGATATTGTCTCAGAGAACAAAAAAAGAGAACATTTTTGTTTCAAAATTAATATATAATTGAAAGTAAATACTGTTTTCATAAATTAATAGAGCAGTATTAAAAAATATCTGATTAAAAATGATTTTTACTTTCCCAGCTGTTATATTTAACAGAGGGAAAGTATGAAAATCAAAAAATGACCCCAAGAGTTTTACATTTTTGGACTCAGGACCTTAAAATATTAACAAATGCAAAAAACTTTCTGGGTTTTTTCTGTGTATGGATGTTAGTGTGTGCACATATGTGCATGTCGGGCATGATATTGTTCACCCTCTTTGAAGCTCCTGTGCTTTTTGTTGAAAATTTCTGAAATTTTGCATGGAGGTTTGTGTATTATGGGGACTAATGCTATTAAATTTTGATCATTAAAGGTTGATAGGGCGATAAAGGAGGTCATGTGTCATATCTCGAGTAGGGTTGACTTAATGACAATTTTACTTGTTAGGGTATTAGCATTTACAATTTTTTATAAAATCAATCCCTACCCTCAAAATTAAGCTTTTTGCCATTTTATAATAATTAAAAATATAAAGTTTTTAATAAAATATCATAACAGATGGGATCACATGCTCAGTTTTAAATGCTGCTGGGAAAGTTGAGTAACTCATTGTTAGATTTTATATCTAACAGATAAAAACTTATAAATTGCTTTGGTCTAAAGAATAACTGCCAAATTCAGCAATCTCATTTTAATACAATAGAAAAAAACTTTATTTTTATTTCTCAATCTCTTTACAAGTATTTGAATATTGTCAATTATTTGACTTACCTAAATGCATAAACATTTAAAAAAATTATTCTTGATATAAAATAATTAACTTAATTTTTCTGAAATGAAAACATACTATGGTGAATCATATTCTCCTTAGTATGTTTTCTGAAATGAAAATGATCCATGTCCTTTTTTATATCAATGTGATTCTCATTTGTTAGATATTACAGTATATTATAATTAAGTTTAAATATTATCTAATATTTTTATGTGAATGCAAGTAAAATCATTTATCGTGATTTTCCAGATTTCTATTAATTTACAATAATTTTGATTTCACACATTGAATAAATGACACTAATATTTGTATAGAAATTGATAAAAAATTGATAATAGTAATGTTTTAAAAATTTATTATAATTTTGTGCTAATTTATAAAGCATGAAGCATTGAAAAAATAATTAGAAGTTTTAAAGCATCTGAAAAGATCTATTATTTAGTCTTCAATTATTATTTATAATAAATAATATATTAACTGATATACTTATTTTTGTTTGGTAAAAGCCTAGAATTGTAATAATAAACTATCTTCATTCAATTACTGATCATTCAAGTACTGATATTATTATTTATGAAGAGATGAGATTTGTCTATTTCTTCTAAAATTGTTATTATAACTGCTTTTAGTCTAAAATTACATTACTAATTTTATTATTTTTGTATAGAAAAGTAAATTGGTTAATTTTTTCTCTAATAATTCTAAAATCTAATTATTCACTTTACAGAGTAGAGAATACAATGCAAAAAATTAATGATATTAATCAGCGTCAAAAAGATATTAATGGAAGAGTTCAAAACTTAGAATTTCAAGTCAACAGAATAGAACAGGTTTCTCAAGATTGCTTTGAATCTTTATCAGTTATGAGAACATGTATGAAAGAAGCCTCTAGCCCAACATCTTTATTACAAAAGCATGATGATTCAATTCTTTTAGAATCTGAACATGAAGATGATTTGTCACCAGTTCCATCTATTGAAGATACATCACTTCGAATTCAGATAGATAATGCTCAGGAAAATCAAGACAAGCCCTCTACTTGCAAAGAATCTTATCCATCAAGAGTATCATTTGTTGATGATGATATTCATACTACTCCACCTCTTGAAACAAACCAATCTAACACTGCACAAACACGATTGCAAAGATTTAGACCACCTCCACTTCTTTCTCGACAGCAAACAATAGCAGCTCCAGAAAATTTAACTAGAAAATTAAGCGAAAGTAGTTCTAGTGGTTTATCTAGAAGGCATCCATTACAAAGAGGAAAAAGCATTTCTTATTTAGATTCAGATGAAATGATTGGTGGTTCTCAGGTTTCAAAAGTTGGTCGCAGTTTATCATGTACTGCACAGTCATATTGGCTTAATACTGATCCTTCTATATATATAATACCACCTACACCAAAACCACCTCATTTATCTGTCACAAAAGGAGAATATACAAGCATCACTGATGATCTTGAGAATACTGCATGTATTAATCAGATTCATTTACAACATCAGTATTCTTCTGAATCTCGATCAAGTAGTATTGAACAGCCTCAACTAGCAATCGAAACAGAAACATTATATGATGCAGAAGAAACAGATTATCATCTAATGAAAGGTTTAATTCGCAGGAGGTTACACAGTAATTTAGAAACTGTTACTGGTAGTTTGGAAGAGTTACAAAGTATTCATTCAGATTCAGACAGTATTTCTGAAGAAGCTGGAGACAGTGTAACAAAAGACAACCAAACAAGTGATTCAGCACAATACATTCCCAAGCCCCAAACACAAGGTGATTTCTGGTCAGAAACTACATGTTGAAGTCTGGAATGAAACTAATAAATCAAGTATTTCTTTTTTAAAAAATAAAAACCAATTTTTTAAGACAATCTAAGATTGCTGTGATGCAAGCTAAAATGTGCAATATGCTTAGGATGACCAAATTGTAATTTATATAGGCCCATAATGACATTAATTCAAATTTATTGAAGTTTATATTGAATAATTTGAAGAATATTTTATCAATATGATTGAAGTGTCATGATGGTTCCACAAAAAAAAAACATTGTTTTTTCATATTCATTCTACAAAATAATTTAAGCTCAGATTTCATTTAAGCAAATATAAATCTCAATAAAATATTCTTAATTACCTATAGCACAGTGCTCAATATGATTGTGAAACAGGCATATAGAAATCGTATCTTCTATTTTTAAATGTTGAATATTAATAATAGCTTATATCATGTTTAGCTAAAATAATTGAAGGCATTTTAAATAACTTATTTCACTTAATATTTAAGTAATTGAAAACAAATACATTTATCATTTCATCAGTATTTATTATGATTATTATTAATGAAATGTATTTAAAAACTGTTTTTCTGCTTTATTATAATATGTATTTATGTATCTAACTTATATTCTATAATAATAATTCCTTATTGATTCAAAGTGTTTTACAGTACTTAAGGTGCTGTTTCAGTTTACAATTTATCAAAGTATTGTTTTTACATGTCAGAGCTTATCTTTTTTGATCATATTGTTTTGTTATTTACAACTTAAACAATTCCATTTTAGAGAAATAATTGAAATTTAAATAATCCTATCAACGTTATGTAATTCATATTTCATATTTAAATTTTTCAAATTATATATTTATAAACAGTAATAAATACCAAGATTTTTAGACAACTTACCATATTATAATATTTAATATACACTTTACTGTACTTAAAAATTTTAAAATTTCAAAAAACTATTTGCACTCTTATAAAAATTTTTAAGAGTCTTTCTGATAAATATATGTTAAACTGTGATATTTTCAATTATTGATGTTTGTATATGTGTTTTTGTCTAAGATGACAATCAAACTCTGTATATAAATCCCAATTTAAAAGTTTACCTCCAATTGTAAATTTTACTGTAATAAATTTGTGTAAACAAATTAAATTTTTCTTTTGTTCATCTCTGTGTTCATAAATCCACGACTAAGATAAAAGCTAAGTTTATGTAAGTCAGTTCTGTATGTAGATAGATATTTTTATATGAAAACCTCAACATCGTTCATGCATTTCCAGCAACCAAATTTAAGAATACAAACGTTTAGGGCTTATTTCACAAGCCTTCGTCAGATTTATATTAATACATAGCTTCCAATATGATAACATTGGAAATGTTTACCAGTGGAGTAGCTTTGTTCTTGTTAAATTACATAATGTATATATTTCCTGATAAAGGTCAATGAAAAGGACCGGAATCGTTCGATTAGTAAATATTTTACTACATAATTAACAATTCCGTATTTTTTGTTAATTAATGAGGCGTCATGGGGAGCCTAGGCAAATTTGAATTTGGGGAGCCTCACGTAGTGCGTTGACTTCCAATATTTTTCTTTGGGAAATATTCTTATAAGATTGGTTTGGGGCCCCTTATTGGTGGAGGCCTCAGACAATTGCACTTATTGCCCACAGGATAAAAAATGCTAAAGGCAGTGGAGTCTTATGTTAAATCTGATGCAGCTTATGAAATAATTGAATTTGTTTTGGGCTTATGTTACAAATTTGGTTGCTGGAAATGCATGGATGGTGTTGGGATTTTCATGTTAATCATAGTTTCAGCTTTGTTCATCTGTTTTGGTGTTTTTATAGAACCTAAGCGGAAGTAGAAAATAATAGCCTTACATATTTTCTCAATTGATTTCACAAAACAACAGTATCTAGTTCATCGATTGTTTAAAGGTTTCTATTCTTTAAAGAAATCGTTTTTATTCGCGTTTATTGCTTGTGTTCATTTTCCATATTACTTAAGTTAATGGAATTCAATTGATAAACGGCGATAGAATGACGTAATTTACTTCACTTCTTTTATTGCGCATATTTCATTCTATTCTTTTCCAATAACAATAGATTTTACTTAATTGTTTATATTTAAAAAGAGGACGATCAAAATTAACTTACCTTTATCTTCCCCGTTTGTCTTCACGAAACAAATGTCGTCTGCTTATAACGTTAGTAAAGTTGCCAGCTTTATTATTTTTTTAATTTTTTTGTAAATTTGTATCACCAGCAAAAATAACGATCTAATATCGTTCGCTAATTTTTGAATATTATTACATAATATATATTAAATAAAACATTTTATTTGATTAAATTTTGAAGAATCAACAGACATTAGCGTGGCAACACTTAATTTTTTTTCTAATTTATTAAAAAAAAAAATAATAAACATTTTTGTACATAATTTATAAGACACTCGAAATAGTTTTTTTTTAAATTTAAATAAGTAATAATAATGTGATATTAATATTTAAATTTGTTCAAGTATAATTTTAAATGAGCGCTTTTCCTCCATTTGCATGGAGATTGCCGCGCTTCTTTAAGTATCGTTTCTATAATACAAGAAAATTATTGTTAATAAAATAAGAAAAGACTAAATATTAAACAATAAAAATTTAAAATTACAAAACAAACTGATCGCGAACAAATTTTTATGATTTAAAACGCCGATTTATCAAAGTATAAACTTACGTTTCAATATTTATTCGTATTTTTTAAATTTTGTTTCGCGTAAATATTACTATAAAGTTTAGTTATAATCGACACGGAAATATATGAAGTAATATAGTTTTAAAGCATGGAGTCGATGTGAATTTATTAATTTCGTTATGAAATGTGGAAAAGAGGATATCGATCTAGAATGGAAGTGTTAAGGATATTTGTTTACTTCCTTCGCTACATCGGATTCTAAGCCTTCAATTAGGATGTTTGGAAACAGAAATTGCTTAATTGCGTGATTAGTTTAATTATTTTGACTACATAATCAACGTTTAACTGACGTGTTGCATCGGAAGAGACGAATTACTTTAAAAGGTCGTGCAAAACGGACAGAAATAGCAAGTGGGTCTTTTAACCGTTCCTGTTGTTTGTCTTTGACAGTCGTAGATGTTTATGCTTCGTTTCAACACACTTTCCTCAACATTTTCTTCCAACGCCCACCGCGCTCATTCTTGCTAATCTAGTAAATTGCATTTCGTTTTTCGAAATCGTCTTACGAGCGCGCTCTCTTACGCAACCGAAATTTGGGATTTTCGTCTAGAATTTCTTTACGGATACCAAAATTAAATTAAAAAATATATAATATAATACAATTGAGAACGAAAGTTTATAAAACTTGTTATCTTTTACAAAATGCTTTTGACCCGGTTTTAAATCTAAATTTTTAAGTCCGTTTCGCAATTTTCGAATTATAAATGTAGATCAAATCTGGGTAGAGTCGTTCGCTCGACATTGGGTACAGTCATTCGCTCGATTTTTATTTTTATTATTATTTTTTTCTTCTAAATTTTTAAGACTTTACTAGCGAAGAATCAAACTTACCATCTGGGTGTTCCAACAAATCAACCAGAAACTGAATGATGGAAGAATAACTTCTAAAAGTTATTTTTTTAGGGGGGAAAAACTATCGACAGACTATCAACCATTTAATCTTTCTTCTTCCCCCTTTTTCAAATCTAAAAACTTTCATTTTTGTTACAGAAAATGGTTTTAAAACCAAGTTCTAAGTTTAGTTACGATAAAGAAAAACGTTACAATCTCATAACGAAATGGTATTTTTGTACGAAACGACGTGTAAAATATATCATAATATTTTATCAAGTGAAGCTCGGATTTCTGAATTTAGGGTTTAAAATATAAATTTAAAGCGTGAATTTTAAAATAAATATATATATATCTTTCCGGGTGGCTGTTTGGTTAATGTAATAAAAAAGAAAGGAAGAAGAGAGGAAGAAATCGATGTTGGTAGAATAAAAATTTTTCTATCAAAGTTCAAAATTTATCGCGGTTGTCGTTATAATGGGGGCTGCCGCGTAATTGAGAATAGTAGCATATCTGCGGCGATCTCTTAAGGTAAAGAACGAGACAGTCATCGTGGATATCAGTAAAAAAGTCAAGACGTGCTTGTGAAACATTCCAGACATTTTTTTACTAGAATTGAAACAGTATACAGTACACTTGGAGTGTCATCAATAACTTATATCGAGGCCAGGAACTTTTAAAGCCATCGAAAAATACGAACATTGACCAAAATATGTTCTGGTCATCGCCAAATCTCGGGCAAATGGGAACAAAGAGAAGGGGAGGGACAAATCCACCGCTAAAATGTTGCGAAGGAAATATATTTTAGATTGAATATATTACAAAATTGGCACAAGAGATACTTTATATATATATTTTTTCCTATATATATATATATATATATATTTATTTATTTATTTATTTATATTTTTTAAGGGGGCGAAACGTTACGAAGCGGCGCTTGCCGTTTCTTTTCGTGGTAGTTCGTGGAAAGTGGAATTCAAAAAGGACTTCTCGTTGTGAGATTTGTCACAATGTTCCCTTAGAGAAACACAATCGTTGAAATTCTCACTGCACAATTCACATCTGTAAATATTGGAAGGCGATCGGGAGGGGGTGGGACTCGGAGTGTTCGGAGAGTTGGTTCTATTAGTGTTATTTGCCAATACACCGGCTGCCAGGAATGCCGGGTGAAACGGTGACACTAACGGATTGGGGAATGACGTCATTAAGCTATCGGTCCCTCTGTTTTGATAGAAGTCTGGAAACGTCAAGGCGAGGTTCTGCGGATCGTATAGGCGAGAAAATAGATCCTCCCTAACAGTGGGACCTGGATGAGGAAATGGGTACTTGTCGAAATAATGGATAGATTTGTCGCTGCTAGTGGAAAGCAGTTTTCTGTGAAGGTTTAAGTTGGCACTGTGACGATCGCGACTTCGCTTAGAAGGAAAGGAAGCGTTACAACCCTCCACTGTGCATTTGTGCATTAATTTTAGATGCACGTTTTGGTAATGAGTTTTGACTCCGAAATGATTCTGAAAGATCTTTCCGCATGCTGTACATCTTCGCGGGTTTTCTTTGTCCACCGGAACATCCACTGCACTAGTTAGATTAGGGTTGCGATAGATGGGAAGTAGGGAGAGTTGCGGATCTTGTTCCGCATCCCCGTTAGTCAGCGGATGGCTATTTAGCATGCTGACCGGAGACGAAGAAGCCAGGCCCAGTCCCGGTGCGTGAAATGAAACGCCACTCGTATTAGTTTGGTTATCGTTAGATAATCCAGGAAAAGTCCCTAGAGACAAGGACTCAAGATGTCGAAGAGGATTCTCTAGAGCATCGTCATTCTTTTCTATTTTGGGTTCTTCTTTGATGTCGTCCGCATCGCAGGGATTCGTTATTTCGGTTTTGATTATTTTTGTGGAAAAATCAGTCACTTTGTCTTCTTTATCTAAAGAATCGTCATCTTCTGTCGTCAAATCTTCTGATTTGTCTATGTATGTGTCGCTAGAAGTGTCTTCGCTGGAAATATATTGTAGATCGTCATCACTCGTGACCGCACATTTTGTGGGATTGAAACATTTACGTTTACTCACTCCTTTCAGCGAAGGTGGTGGATTGGGTTCTAAGTTTTCGTCCAAACGAGCTTTCTTTGTTAGAGGAAGTGGCACCAACTGTGATGGATATGGCACTAATGACATAGGGTAAGGTGTCGATGTTCTTCCGTCATGGGGACTTATCCTTCTTCTAACGTTTGGTGTGTGTAGCTTCGGATTAGGGTTAGCACTGTGACGATTTCTGCTCCTTCTTGAACTAAACATCATATTACAACCCTCGACTGTACATTTATGCATTTCTCGTAAATGCACAGCGCTAAAATGAATTTTTAAAGCGCCCTTGTCACAAAACGTTTTCAGGCAAACGTGGCATTGAACTCTCTTCTTACCGGTGGATGGATTTGTGATAAGAGTGCTCAGCACTAATGGGTTCCAACGACGTTTCATTGGGTTAGCTGATTTCCTGAGATGTTTTACTTTCTTAACGGCAAATACGCTATTGCAGGACGCTTGAGTCAGGTTAATGGCCATGGCATTAGAGTCGTCTTCCGAACCACAATCGGTGACACTAACGTCTGATGTGACGGTTGTGGTACTGGTGACAATTGTAGTGCTGGTGCTAACCGAATTAGAAGTGCAGGGACTGGAAGTTTGTCGATACTCATACGGTTGCATGTTTTGCAGTTTATTGAGTGGCGACAGGGGACTGCTGGAGGGCGATAGAGAACTGATGCTGGACGGTGGTCGTAACAATTGGCGCACCACAACTTGATTTGTCCTCTGTATAAATCGTTTTATATCGGATTCGGCGGATGCAGTGTGGACAACAAAGTCTAATTTTTCACTGTTTTCTTGCAACAGTAATTGCTGAGCTATATTTTTGGTCTCTCCGAACCTGAGAAATTGCTGTAGAATCAAAGTCTCTTCATCTCTTGTAGCTAATAACCATCTCTCCAGCACTTGTCCGTTACTATCCTATTGGAATTGATACAAGATATTGATTAAAAAGTTAAAAAAAAGGACATTCAAAACCTTAAATCATATTTTTTACGTACGTGCAATATATAACCTCTAGAATAATCGTCGTAAGTCCATCCAAATCCGTGAAGAACTTGTAATACTTCTTCGTGTTTTAGAACGCTAAACAGTCTGTCCAAAAGAATTTTTAGCCTTACTGGTATAGCTTGAGTACCGTAAAGCATCAAAGATGCGATGTCAAAGGCTATGGTAGGTTGAACCAACTCCACTTGGTGACAGTTAAATAAATGATGATATCCTAATTTGTCTAAAGCTATAAAAACAAAAATAAGAAATATTCATACGAATAATTACTTGCTTAAAACCAGTAAAATTAAAGCATACTTTGTTATAATTTATTAGTAAAAAATAATATTTTGCAGTACATTTATAATATAGAAAAAGGCGTATTCGTGATACTTTAAAGTAGGCTATAAAAATCATATATATCCGACTACACCCGGATGAGTAACACACAATCTAATTGATATGCTGCAGAAGATTATTTTTAGAAGGGCAACCTGCTAATTTTCTACTGCTAACTTGTTAACAATATAAATTTTAATAAATCAGTATACATTAATTTTTTTCAAGATGAAAACAAAAATAATGTAAAAGACTATATAACGAATAATAACGTAGCATTTGCTTATCATTTGCTTTAAATTGATTTGCATACGTATTAATACTTTTTTAAATTCTTTTCTTTGATAAATGTAGGCATATTAAGTTGGGAAAAGCCGAGAAGACCAATGAAATAACAAAATATAACGCAACAGGAAAGAATAAAATTGTTCCGTTCCTATTTTACATTTCATTTAGCAATTGGTACCCATTATTTTCATCCGTTCGGCATTTTAAAAATAATAATAGGTGCATTGGCAGAGTTGTTTATTGTTATAAAGTTAAAATTTCTATCCCATCAATCATTAATGTAGATCAGACGGAAAATAAAAGTTCAAAGACCGATCCCTGCGGGATTCCGTGACATACCACTTCGATTTCAATTGTATAATATTTAGTTTGACTCTTCTTGCTTCTTAAGTAGGACTAGCCAAAACGATAACCCTTTTATATTGGATTTTTATCAAAAATTTATGCAAATCATTTCCTCGCTGACTAACAATGAAGCCGTTTACTTATAGGTTATCTTTTCAAAAATATAAAGCCTATAATCAATAACAGTAAAGCTAAAAAAGGGGAAACTTAGATGATCTAGTCAATGTTTAAAATAATTGATTTTTTAGTAATCCGAGTTGGCATTGTGTCCAAACTTAAGACTTTCCTAGATTTAATCGTCTCGAAATATCGGAGGAAGAAAAACTTTCCAACTTTTCTGGAAATATTAATTTCGCACTTTCACTTGTTACAACTGCGAAACGGATAGCACAAAACGCATAAGATGTTTAGACAATTAAAACGAATCGATTATACATTACGCGATGAATATAAATGACATTTCGAATTCCGAACTCGAAATTATTGTTTAACCGATGAACGCTTCCTCCATTTTCCTAACAATGGATCAATTTAACATTCGATTAAAGTGGGCATCGACAGATGAGACTATTGTTGCATTTCCGTCATAAAATCTACTTTTATTATGCTCCTACAATATTCTTGTCTAGAAGAGGACCTGAGATTGTACTATCTAACTCGGTGGAATTCTTTAATAAAACTTACATCCTTCAGTAGCCGCCTACAAAGATTAAAAGGATTCTTTGCAAAAGTCTAAAATTTAAACGTCGTGTATTGGTTTTGATTTCATCAATTTCTATTATAAAAATTATGTTTAGTTCAAATACTTACTATAGCCTATATCTTAATGTAATTTCCTCATATCAATGAGCCCGTTTTATATATAAATAATATACCTCAACAGTAACAAGTAATTAGACTCTACCAAAAGCTGTATGGCTTGATATATTATTGTAATATATTATCGCTTAACTCAGTTGAAAAACTTCATATACAAATTCTAATTTTCAGAATTTTTAAAAGAAACAAGCCAAAAATAATTTATTTATAAACTTTCTAACTTAACAAATGCCAGATTTCTTCTCTATGTACAGAAACTGAAAAGGAGATAAAAGATTTATTACTTACACTATACTTTTACAGACCGTTGAACCGTTTAAAACAAACATTTTAGAAATGTAGATAGAAAGTAACAAAACTAGAATAAAATTTCAAGAAACTAAAATATTTTGTTAACGTTCATCTAAGTATATATTAACTTACTATTAAAAAAATGAATTCGAGAATTATGTTCTGGATAGAACATTTAATTAAAGATACAGACTAAAGTCATACGTTTTATAGCTTATATATAATAATGTCACTTTCTAAACAAATCTTGTATGGAATTTTAATTTTAGAACTTAATTCTATTATAAGATAAAGCTCACATAAATAGTAAAAGAAATAAAGGCCTAGGTAATATCTAGTAATTCTAGTAGACTCTAGTATCTAACTATCTAGTAATTTATCGATGATCAGTTGTAGAAAGTATCAATATTTTAAGTGAATTTTAATAGATATAAATGAAAATCTCATAGATGAACATTTAAATTGACAAAAATAGCTTTTAGTGCGCATAAAAAGTAAATTTACTATTATTATATTCATTCAATGATAAAACACTTGCATTTGGTTTTCAATTATACGAGTATTTAATATTGTCTTTGAAGATATTTTTACTTATTTTTTCTTAAAGCAGTTAGGAGAAACTCTTATTCCATGCTTTCGAAACACTGCAGCTTAATAAATAAAATATAAAATACCAATACTACATATAACAATAGGAATATATTAAACTATTTCCTTCCTCTGAAAATCAATTTCTAAAAATTATTACTAATTTTCGACTACCACAATCTATGACAGACATATGTGAAGTATTTCACACAATGAATTTGGAAAATATTCAATATTTCATATTTTAAAATATTTACATTTGAAGAGTTAGCATTTGTGCTAATATAATGAAATATTTCAAAACTATTTCACGTTTAAAAGAATCGAACTTGGTAAAAGTAGGTATAACATATATATAATATATAATAAAGTATGATATAATCGTTTAATCTACATATATTTATAAACTCCGCAACTATATATAGAGTATATATGATTATAAATGGATTAAACGGTTTACTTTTTAATGTAGGCCGATATTTAATCAGCAGTCATTAAAATATTATCTAATTTATATAGAAAAATTTTTTATCACACACAATACATTTTATTTCAGTATGATTTATAAAAAATAAATAATATTTAAAATTAATTTCATAATGAAATAAAATATACAAATAACCTTAAAAGGTTAATTATATATTTTATTTCAAAAATTCTACATTATTGTTCGTCGAATAAAAAAAATAAGGTTTAAATATTTAAAAATCTTTTGAGATTCTTCAAATAATTTTCTATGCTAACGTTAATGCTGTGAAAAATATAATTAATAATTAACTGCTTCGTACGCTTAAATTTCAAATGTAAAATTAATTTTTTTTCGATATCTTTATTAATATTGATTTGATATTCAAAAATAAGCTTATAATTTTTTTCGTTGGTTACTGGGTTTATATATAAAAAGTTCACGATACTCTAGGCCTATACTACACTCCTATAATGATAGTAATGTTAAAGCCTATTTTCAACTTCTAACGAAGATTTTGAAGGGGAATTGAAAGATAAAATAGGCATTTTATTCCTTACGTTAACGAAAAAAAAGGAAATAAATTGGGCGTATAAAATGCTAATCTGATCTACGTGATTTATCATTTAAAATCGCTCATTAAATTAAATAAAGTTAATATTTTACGTTCATCGTATCGCATCGATAATAATGAAATTGTAAACATTTATTATCATCTATACTGTAAACCGAAACTATTCTAATTGTTTATAAAATTCACATAAAATTTGCGAGTTTTTAAACTGTCTAGATTAATAATTATAAAAATATTTAATATATATCTACTAGTTTCTTGCATTTATTTATTTTTATTAGAAATTTAAAAATCTAAAGAATTCGTGTCAAGAAGTACGCTTAACAATGCACTGTATGTATTTTATTATTTCATACATTGAATAAATTGAATGCGCTCATTATTTTCACATATTTGTTATTACTTATAACTATAACAAAATGTAAAAGTTTTATATATTTTTTGTCTTAACGTAAGAAATAACATTGGCTCATTTTATTCTCACAATGTACAGTACATTACAACAACAACTTGAAAAAAAAAAAAAAAACTAGATATCTTATCTGGTAACAACAATGATGACATGATACATGTTTTCCGATTTAGCTATTTTCTCGGGGGAAAAATGCTGTATATAATAATTTCATATAATTTAATGAATCGACAACTTCTTGTAAAATTATATATAGTCTTTATTCGAAAGAATTTATTTAAATTCGAAAATATTAACGCTTTAACAAAGAGATTTTATTATATACAAAATATTTTTTGTTACTAAAACAAATTTACTTAATTTTTTACAGATAATTTCTTATTTTTCTGAAAAATCATCTATACTTTCTCGAGACTTTGTTCAATGAATCTTGAAAGTCCATTGAATCTCGGAACAAAGGTAAATAAGTTAAAATAACTTACTTTTGTAAATGGTAGATTTTAATAAACGTTATAATTGCATAGTTTAATCTATCGTTAATAGCCTATGTTATTGTTTATGTAACATCCTTAAAATATAGAGGTAACATAATTTATATTAAATTTAAATTCGGGTTTGAAATTTAAAATTATAATTTGCGTAAAGACAGATGGTTTTATAGTTTAAAATTCAGAATTTTTTGTAGGTTTACTGTATAGTAGGCTGTTAGTGCATAATCACTCTTATTATAAAATTGTTATGTATATAACAACTTAGAATATTTTCAATAATTTGTTTAAAATTCATGTAATTTATAGGTTAAGCCTTTTAAAAAGATAAAGAACAAAACTTATTTCAAGGATTTTTAGGTGTTTCTGTGCCATGGACACCGTTGGCAGTCTGAAGCCTATAGACATCTTCTCAGAATAATGTACTGTAGGCTACATAAAATAAAATATAAAGGGTTACAAAGAAAATCAGTTATATCAGTGTCAGTTATCAAAATATATATTTTTTAATTTTGATATTAGTAACTTAACCCATTAAGTAGCAATGTTTGTATATAAGCCTGTATTTTTTTCTTTTTTTTTTATTTACGTTCAGAAACCCTATGAAATCTATCCACTGACCATCAAGTAGTCCTATGGACCCCAGGTTAAGAATCCTTTCCATATTTCATGCATCAATAGTTAGCTTGAAACAGTTTTATATAAAGTTTATATATTATTTAAGCATAGTTTGTGTATAGGATGTATTATTGATTAGAATAAATTTTTTTACAATCAAATTTATCTCTTTTCTCATTTCCATATCTTTCTCTTATAAATTTAACGCTAAAAAACTATTTAAAATTAACTAATTTTAAAGAAACCAGCATTTTTTTATCGTTTAAATAAAAAAAAATGAATCATTTAGGATCAGTATAGGGTGCTTTTAAGATAGGTAATGAATCCTTTACGAATAACTCAGCCAGCTATTCGTTACGATCTATATCGCTTCCCATTTAATGAGCATACTGTATAATGTTTATTGAATACAGTTTTGTCAAATACTGTAATTATTTAAATTGATATATTCGAAGAATTTTTAATTAATCTCGTCCCGAAATTAAAAATTACTTTTTTTTGTGTCTAGACCCTATGTCAAATCTGAACACGCCCATTAGAAGAACGGTATCTCATTTACTTTCCGATTATTTTGAAAGGATTCATCCCCAGTATGAGAAATTTCGCAATTAATTCTTAACTCAAGTGGTTTTCGTTGTTGATTCTTTCTTGTATTATTATAACAAATCGATTTAAAAGATTTTAAACAATAGATTATCATAAATACAAAATATTTCAAATAAAAAGTCGTAAAGCTAAAAAAGTTTAAATATCTACATGGAATTCCCTACATGTTGATTTTACACACGATCAACATGTCTCTTAGGTTTCACTTAAGTATTGTTAGCCTACACAGATTATGTATAGGCCTAATAAATACTAATGCAAATTTATGAAAAATCTAAATTTAACAACTTAACAAAAATAAAATTAAAATTTTAATATAATAATTAATTCAGCTCGAAATTAATTATGAATTCAATTACATCGATTTGTAAATTTAGACAATAATTGGTTTTATCATCTATAAAATTTTAGAAATTTTATTTGAGGTTTAGACGTATTTTAGGGTTATTATTGAGATTATAGGCTATTGGATATAACTTTGATTTTAGGATTTTATTATTATTAGAATGGCTTTAAAATAATAGAAATACAAATATTTCCTCATAATCGCTTCTGAAATTCGATTAATTAATTGGCGGCGATCGGTAGCACTGTAACTGAATTTAAAAACTTTATTATTTAGGAATATAAATCTTATAAATTCTCTAATTTAATTGTTATTAAAATATATACTTCGATAGTTTCCATTTTCTAATATTAATTGTGTGTTTATTTAGAAAAATAAAACATAAAATAAAATCTTTTCGATCGCATAAAGTTAAAGCTTTCTAACCTGACATAATAAATTAAATATCAAAATCAATCACGTAAACAATTAAAATTGAAAAGATGTCAGAACTCGAAGAATACAGATCAATTAATAAACCAATTTTAATCACTTTTAAGTTAATTAGGAAAATGAAATATAGATATTTTGTAAATTTAGATTTTTCATAAATTTGCATTAGTATTTATTAGGCCTATACATAATCTGTGTAGGCTAACAATACTTAAGTGAAACCTAAGAGACATGTTGATCGTGTGTAAAATCAACATGTTCCTTAGATTATATTCAAACAATGTGTAAATATTTAGCTTATAAATAATTAAAAATTCCGACAAAAGAATAAAAAATCATTTTTAGACTATTAAATACTATCATTTAAGATTTTATAGCATAGCAATTAAATTTTGAAGCGTATAAAAGTATGGGCGTGGAACGAACAAAGCTTACTCTCTAATTCCCCCCTTAATTTTTTTTCTGAGCATTTCAACAAAGCCATTCTTTGCATCATCTCCGATTTTTCTGTTGTTAAATTATTTTAAAAGACTAATAACATAGATATATTTTCGAATTGTTCTAATTTAGTCTATTATCATATAAGTTAAGATAAATAATAATCTAAAGCATAAATCTATTGTATAGTTTCTGTTTTGGCTGTATCATTCGAAGAAAGAAATTAAAGTTTAAATTATTAATAAATTTATTAAAAATATCAACCGTCCAACATACGAAATTCTGATAGTTCGTACAAATGATAATGATTTTGCAAATAATAATAAATATCTGTAACGTTTAGAATGACTTAAAGTTAAACGATAAAATCTATAATCTAAACTCTTCTTATAAAATAAATTTTCGAAAAGAATATTATTTACATATTCAATAATTTATTAAAAATAACAAAGTTAATTATGAAGCACTTTTGCAGATAGTACTCAATAAATTAATATTCATAAATCTTAATTTTAATAAAAATTATAACAATTATTAGAAATAATTAAATATAACAGCATAAATAAAGGCTTTACATCTGTATCATTAATATTTGATTCGGTAGAGAATTCATCACGTAAACAAAACAAATAATTCCATTAATATAGGTTAATTTTTAACGCAAGATTGCTAAACTATTTATTTATTTGCATTAACATAAAAATTAGTTCATATGGATTCTATCATGTTAAATTAGTCTAAAATTATCGAGAAAAAATTCGGCTTTGTTTACCTATAGATAAATCAAAACTGGTCTTAATATTAAATAATGCTTAACTAATATATAAAGTATGTTTTAGAACTTACAGCTTATTGGCAATAACAATCAAATTTTATACTTTGATGACGGTTATTGCATTTTGTTACTGTAAAATAATCATCCAAGTACTAAATTATTCTATATGTTTTCTTTATTATTACTATCTCATGATTTATGAATAGAACAAACCATTCATTACTTGATTGCCCGCACAGTTCGGTATGAAACTTTCAACAAAGAGGAAAATATAGCGAAATTCAAAACCATTCATTATCATTTTTATATATCTGAATTATTTTTATAAGGTGTTCTTTTGTTCTTATCCGCCATGCAATTAATTTGAACCGAAATATTAAAACAACATATAAATTTAATGCCAACTAGGCCTACATTATGTAAAAATAAAGTAGTATAAATTTATTCTCAATTTATTTCAGGACTATATAAAAAAATAATAATTTTAAAAATCATTTCAATACGACCACTTTAAATATTCTGGCCATTTTAAATATAATTTTAATGAATTCTGATATTCGAATTAAACTAATTTGTGAAAATTTACAATTCAAATTACAAAATTCAAAACGTTCTCTTTGTAACAGATGATTGAATGAAGTTTTACAGCTCTTTCAACAATACGATTCGTTGTACTCAGCAAGCTACTAACAGTCTATTGGCAATTCTGATCTACTACAGATAAAATAAATGTCTTGATATAAGATTTTCTTCTATACGAAAAAAAAAATGCTTATATAAACATATAGATAGCAAACTTCAAATATGGTAAATATAAGTTATATTGATAGTTTTTAACTTCTAACATTGTTACGAAGCGTCAGGCCTAGTGTGTTATTAGATCTTCAAAAGGCCCCCTCGGGGAGCGTATCTAGCTTATATAATAGCCTACATTGAGAAACGCAAAATCATCTCGCATCCGGGAGGAAAATATCCTTAGCGTGGTTCACAGTGAATCGGTTTCTATCGCCTATCCTTTCTTGATAGGCGAACGACGGAAACTGATTCACTCTATAGTTTCGTCCATCAAATATGGACACAAACTGCTGGAAGATTTTAGTATTAGATTTATTTTCAGAAGTCACGTGATGGTCTAAAACGAACGAAAGATAGAAGATTAAGAATTCTTCCACCAAGTAAAACAATGTATGAACTATATATCAAAATTGTCAATGTTCTATTTTGACAATTTTTAGAATTTTAAAATTAATAATTGATAGTATTCCTGTCTCTGACTTAAGACTAAGATATATATTATAAAATTTTAAATTGACAAATTGTTAATATAGAATTTCAAATGTTTAAAAAAACTATTTACATAAAATACTGCAAGTTGGGCCTATCAACGCGTATTTATTTTTCAGTTTGTTAATAAATGAGCAAATTTCTTTATTTAAAGCTCATTTTAAATCATTTTACAATATGAAGACTGCTTAAAAATCCAAATTGGATTCAGTTTAATTAATTATCTCAAATTTCCCTAAAGTAATTCATATGTTTGATATACCTCTTAACATTTGTACTAATAAAATTTTTAATTATTTTTTCTAATTGTAAAAGTAAATTCTTATACGTAATGAAACAAATGCAATGAACTCCATATGTTATATAGTTTTTAAAGTTATTCAGTTCAATTTGTTAAAGAGCTATATTCAAATTTTTATACTTTTTAAGTTATTCTACACTTGAAATTAAACAGCAATAAGTCAGACCAATAAAAGAGGTATCAGAATGTTGATCATCCGAGCAATAATAAATGCTTTCTCGAGATAAATGTGAAGTAATTTAGTTAACATTAATTTAACTTTGTAATATTTAGAATTCTTTTTGAATTAGTCTTGTAAAGTTTTCATGTTTTAATGAGTTTGTTTTCAATTTATCATAAATAAGAAGAAACATGAAAAGAATTTTCGCATAAACAATTTCAATTTTTATGAAAATAACCTTTCGGAATTTTAACTATTTCCGAACGATCCAAAAACAAATAAGCCATGAAATTAAATTATTTAAACTTTTTCCTACGGTTCATAAACATTTTGATCAATAAAATTATTAGAAATTATAGTTAACTTTTTAACTTATTTAATATATTTTAATCACTAATTCTGCTTTCAAACTAATCAGAATTAAATCGATTTATATTGCCATTCATATCTGATTACTTTAAAATTGGAGATTAATAAGATGATTTAGGTCTATTTATTTTTAATTAGTGTAATTATAGATTTATAACAGGTTTATTTGCTATTTTAAATAAGTTTTTTTTTTGTTAAAATATTTACATATGAATAGGCCTACATTAAATCATCAAATTGTATATGAAAATTATAAAAGGCATCAAATACTAATCAGATCACGTGTATCCTCTTAATTATAAATAACATTTTTTATAATTAAGATCAGACAATTTGTCTCACCAAATATAACTTTATAATTTAAAACATTTACTTAAAATTTTAGAGTAGTTTTAGTATCGGCAGATGTAAAAAAGTACAGTGAAAGTTCTCGGAATTTACAGAATGGATGCTGTTCATTCAGGTGATATTTTATTGTATACCAGCTGCACGCGAGTACAACTCGCCGCAGCCAATATCTTCTGCTAATCTGAAAATTTATATCAGTAGAATAAACATTACTTCTTACATAAATATATTACTATATTTCGAAATTTCGCTTAGGCCATGTGGTAAACATAAATTAATTTTTTAAATGAAATATAGCCGTTTTAAACATATTAACTAAACTTGCGTATTTTTATAAGGAACTATTTTAAGCTATAAATATGAAAATGTTACGCAAATTGATAAAAATATTAAATTTATTATTTTATTCGGCTAGATTTAAATAATTTTAATTTTTTTTTTTCTGAAACAAATAGGCCTAAATTTTCTTAACTTGAAAAATAATATAAAAATAGTAAAAATGAACCTGAAAAGATCACATATTTGTCATAAAAAATACAATAAAGAATTTTGAATTGGAAATTTTTCAGATAATTTTATGTTAACAAATCTTACTATTACCTTGAATTGTAATTTAGTGAAAATACGAAAGCATCTTTTAATAAAGATTAATAATTTAATATTAAACTGTAATTTTCCGATGATGTTTATACTCTTAAATCTTATATATCTTCTATTTAAATATTTAACAAGTCTAAACTAATTTAAAACTTCAATTTTTCAGTATTTCACAAATAATTTAATCAATATGTCTAATATTCCATTTGGATTTCCTAAAAATTATTATTATTATTATTATTATTATTATTATTATTACAGAATTAGTTATTAAATATTTAAAGTCTTTGTGATTATTAAAATTAGTTAAATGATTCATATTTTGATAATAGTCTATATAATAATAGTTTTAGTTGGTCAAATATATCTACCTATACAATTATCGTACTTTTTAAATAATAAATCTAAACACACAAATAATCTTGTTATAAAATGCTTCACGTCCTTTGATTATTATATTTTCTTTTCTATCAATATAGCTACCAATTTGGCTATTAATGAAGACTTATGACACCAGAATCAAAATGTGACAAGATTAGAACTTCTTTATTCTTTGAAACAACTCTAAATTGTACTGTATATTTTGAGTCTTTTGACCCCTCTTCAGTTGGAGCACACAATTTTCATAAAACTGTAATTTAAATTTTGATGGTTTTTTAAAAGCTTTAAGTAATCAGTTTCGTTTGCTTTTTGAGAATGTTTTAAATGAATACAAAAGGTAACTTGTTTGGAACTAGTATTTAATTTTATAAAATCGTACTTGAAAGAAAGAAACTATATACGGAAAATTTTAAATTACAATTTTTATGAAAGTTGTATGCTCCAACTGAATAGGGGTCAAAAGACCCGAAATGTATATTTTGGAATTAATGGAAAGAATAAAGAACTTCCAATCTGGTCACATTTTGATTGTGGTGTGATAAGTCCACATTAATAGCCAAATTGGCAGCTATATTGATAGAAAACACAAATAATCCTTAACTTTTATTTTTAACGCAAACGTTTTAATTAAATTCAAAGCAGTTTGTTTTATATTAGTTATGTTTGGTCTATTTTACAGTTAGTTTGTAATATGTTTAACATTTTTATAGAGAATTTATACTTTTTAGAAATATAAATTTGTTCAGTTTATTAATAAAATTTTAAAACAGTACAATTTCTTAAATTAATAATTATAATAATAATTTGATTTTAAAACCTTTTGATTTTAAACTTCTTTAAATCATTAAAAAGCAAAATTTAACTCTTAGAAGATTTACAATCCTAATTTGAATGTTTGAATTTGTTCAAATATTAAAATTAATTTTATTTTCTTAAATAAAAAGCTATTAAAATTATGTTGAAGCATCCTAAACAGAGTATTGCAAATCATGGAAGATAAATATTAAGCCATAATGTTAATACATCGTATCTATGAAAAGTTATTACAAACTAATTACAAATTACATTATTTTTTATCATTTAGAGACAACTGCTTTTTACACTTTAATTTTTAAATTTTTAATTCTAAATAGTATAATATTAAAATTGAAATTATAACATGAAATAACAGATATTTATACATATTAATAGTTTTCAGATAGTAAAAATCTTTGTAAATAGGCCTACCTCAAACACAATATTTCGCATTGCCTAGTCATGTTCTATTGTTCAAATATGAGGCAGAGTTAAAATTTAATCTGAGATAACTCATCCTTAGATATGTTATAATCGCTCATATCAGCTGTCAGATAGCTAATAAATTATATATATTCTGGCATGAATATATACGTTACGTTAATGCATAACTTATTATAGATATATAACAATATTTGTGATAAGTTATGCATTAATGTGTAATTAAATTTAAGCAATAGTAAAAACAAAATAAATCTGTATTTTTATCTATTATGATCTAATATTAATCGATTTAATAATTTCTTAATAAATTTATTCGCTTTTATTTTCATTTTCACATAATTTTTTAAAGCTGAAAAACTCAATAATAAAGGATTGTTTAACATTAAATCAAAGAAAGCATTGTCGATTATAATTTAAGAGTCTACTTAATAAAATTCTTTATTATTCTATTATTCTATTATTATTATTATTATTATTACAGAATTAGTTATTAAATATTTAAAGTCTTTGTGATTATTAAAATTAGTTTACCTAATAACTTAATAAAATTCTTTATAAAAGTAAATATTTACTTCAACAGACAATGTTAATACATCTCTACTTTCCAGTCTCTGAGGTGACAGATTTTAACACAGGTTTAAGCATTTTACTCTGTTTTGGTGCATTCTAAAAGCTGTTTTAAATATAAAATTTACAAATTTTAGTGAATTTATTTCACTTTTGTTGTTATGATGTTCAGGGCAGTCCAGTGCTGGTATGGGATCCTTTGCTCTTTAGCTAGTTCCTTTTTCCCCCTAGCGGCCCGTTTTACTTTTTTTTTCTTTTTAACAAATTAAACACATAGCATGTTTATTAATAAAAAGCAGTTTAAAGATTTCTTTTCGGTTAGTAAAATTAATATTACTTTATAGAGACCACTACAGGACCCTAAATTTTATCAGGCACAGGGAAAAATCCCCAGTTCCCTCCTCGACTACCCTGATGACGTCATTGAAATACTTTTCTGTCATATTATGTCTAAGGAATGAATTATTTATTATTATTTTAATTTTATGCCGTGAATTATATTGTTTAAAATTTATATAGAGCAGTTCCAGTTTGCTAAATTGAAGAGAATTTCGTAATATTTTTACTTATTTACGACAAATTCTCGTTAGATGACGTAAAAGTGACAAAAAATACGTCACAATTTCGTCGAAAGGACGTCAATTGACAATTTACACCTATTTAGGCCTAATTTTACTTACTTGAAAAACCATTTTAACCTGTCATAACGCTTTAAATTTGAAGTAATTTCGACATCAATGTTTATTTTATAGATTCCTGACTATCGAAAACGACTGAAATTGTCGGTAAACAATTCGAAAAAGCCGAATTTGATCGTCATCTTGGGCAAGACGATACGTAGCAGACGACTTTTACGCACGTGAGCAGAAGCGATCGTTGTCCTCCTAACGTGAAGAATTTTAAACGCAACCGGATGTATTTTCGATATAAAGTCGTAAAAGAAAAATCGTTTTATAAAAATAAATTTTACTACGACACTTGGCTTAGACAAATAAAAAAATATTTAAAAAAATAATGCAAATGGAGAGATAATTGAAAAGCATTGTTTAATTTTTATAGCAAGACGTCTGTCGCTATTTACGACAGTCCGTCCTGTCCCGTAAACACATTAATGTGACCACAAAGATTCGAAAATTAACAAAAATTCTCAAACGGTTGTCTTAATGGCGACGAAGATCGTGAGACATTAATAAAAATCGCGATACACCTCTCATCGTATAATGGACGGTGTGATAAAAGACATGGCGGATGTTAAGTAATTTTACTTTTTTTTTACGATGCTAAGGGGGACAAGTTCAACATGGCCTGAAACAAACTAGAAAGGCAACTTTTTAAAAAAGTCTACGATTATTTAAAACATTTCTTTCCCATCCCAATCTACTTTTACTTTAGTCTTCTTTTTTTTATCCACTTTTCCCGTTTATTTCCACTAGCTTGGCGAGAGGGTGTAAATTATTGTCATTGGATCTGGTGGCAGAACAATCTATCACCTTCTAATAAAGTGGCTGGTGACAGGAGTCGTCGCATGTGCATCGCTGCACCCGACCTTGCTCCTGATCGGCCCTGACCACTCGAGCGAATGAGCAATTTGTACACAGTTGGTGGTGCACAATAGGAAGAGCCACAGGGTGTGTCGTGCCCTTTGACCGTTCCATTAGATGTCATTAGGTCACCGTGACCCCTTAGTGGACAACTTTTCGTCCTCTTGTAACAGTAATTACATTTCTGTCATGGCTCGACTGCGTCTCCCCTCCATTTCCCTTCTTTTTTTGTTCATTTGACGAACTGTGCACTTTCCTCAAATGGAAGGCTCGCTCCCTTTTTCCACTCGTTAAAATTTGTTAATAACGCAATTATTTAACTAATTTATTTATTAACAATAGGCAAAAAATGAAGCAAATGAGATATTATTCAGCAGAAATTCCACACCTTAATCCTTGAATTCCCTCTTTTTTTTCCTATTTTCTTGAAGCATAATCCGAAAACAAGGGGGAAACAAATTTGCTACACGTACAAAAGGTTGTTTGGCCAGTTCATGCTGAGTAAGAGATCGTTTTGATATTAACCAGTTCGTTTTAATTATAAAATCGTAAAATTTCTACTTAAGGAACTGATCCTTTTAAAACTGGCGTTAAAGAAATCGACGTTTAAAATACTCTAATATATAAAATAAAAATAAAAATTTAAATGGTATTATTAGCTCTAAAGGCAATGTTTAAAAACAATTTATCTTGCAGAAATAGCCGCACGAACTCAATTACAGGCGAATGATACGTATATTTTCAGTAGCATTTTAGCAGTTGAAGCGTTATGAATTTTTAAATTTCATAATTTTTCAGCATGTTATAACTCATTAAACGAATTTGGTGTTTTTATCAGAGTAGAAAAATCGGTAGTCGCCGTAAGAATTGACGTTATTTATCAGGAAAATGAGAGTTTCCTATAATCAGAATGTTTAAAAAAATAGCGCCGCGATCACGTTCTACGATCGGATTGACCATTCAAACTGATAATGACATGTAATTAGACGGGTCCTATATATTTATTATCGGTCGGGGTGCCGCTTCATGCCGAGAGTGTCAAGAATCCATTTCTAAAACATGATGTCAGAGCTAAAGTTCGTAGAAAGAATACAACGTCCAAGATATCAAGAACAATAGATAGGGAGTAGCTCGTCCATTCTAGTCACGTCCTTCTAGAGGCCACAGGGTACATTATAGCCAGAGGTAGTTCCGGATTCGACTAGGCCCGAGATCTAAATATTGTGAAACAGTTAAAAGACAATTTCCTACTTACCTGCCATTTTTTATTTTACTCGGTGGGCCACCGGGGGATGGAAACGGAGGGACTAAAGGAAAAACTAAAGTTCGGAGGATAGTTATCGGATATAATGAAGTTAAAAATAATAATAGAGTGGTGTCGAACAGTCGGTTAGATCGAGTGATTTTTGACAGAAAACTATAATGACAGGTTGAGAACAATAGCGAGAATTACAGGTCACTTCGAGATCGGAGTATCGATTGCTCTTTAACTTCTTCCAATCAATGATTAGCACGTTTCCGATTATAAGAAGAAGAAAAAGAAAAAGAAAAAACAGAAATTGACCAAACGAAGCTGTTAGTCGAGTCATCGTTCCGTGCTGCGTTGGCGCGAGTAAATCACAACCCGGAGATTAGCCGTTCGATATTATCAATTTGTGCGCAATTAAATGCGGAAGAGGGTAGGTAATTCGTTGCCATCTGCGAGATGTGGTTTGCGGCATTCAAACAATCGTTTGTAGGCAGAGGCAGAATGAGCAGAATCTATTACTTTGTCAGCAAGCGTCAATTTGCATAAGGCACTTAAGCCGCATCCGACAAGTCGGAGCTAGTAATAAATGACGCGGGTGGGAGAAAAAAGCCGCTCGCAACTCTAATCCCCCTGTCAGCGGAGGGATCGCCGCAATAAATTAGCATGTAGGTAAACACTTTTCAGGAAATTAAATAGCCTATCTATAGGCCTTCCAAGATGGCGACCGCCGCTCGTGATAGCGACGCGTCCTTCTACACAGGATGGGTCCCATTGACAAACGAGGGCACAGCATGCAACTCCGACAGGGTTATCGGCGGCCATCCATCGCCGCTTTCATCCTATTGAGGAAGGCTGCGGCAGACAGTCGGATGCCCAAACACACGGCTATTATTTTTGCCAATTTCGCGATCGTGACCGGACCATCGTCTCAGTCCACTCGACTCGGTAACGGGCGCGCTGAGGTGAAAGCGAAACTAGGAAAGAACTCATCCCCGGGCTACCGAAGAGTTATTAATAAGAGCGAGAGGTGATGCCGAACAAAGAGAGATCGTTGAACCGAGCTAACGCACCCCTCGGCGCCCATTTGTGCCTCGGTTGCTGTAGAGAGAGAGAGAAGAGAGAAGAGGGGCGGCAGCTTACGTGCCACCCCCTCCATGCAAAAATTTTTAACAACTTGCAAAACTATAATTCTAAATGCAGGATACTCACCGTGCACCACCCAGCCGTGCCGACAAGTGTCGCAGATGCGTAATTGGCATTTACCGGGAGAGAAACAGTCGCAGGGACAGTTGGGCGAAGTACAACGGATTGCCTGCAATGGAAAAAAGCCACAGATTAAATAGAGTCTTCGCACCCGTGCTGCGTTATATAAAAACACACACAAAAAAGAAGAGAAAACAGTAACTAGGGCCCATCACCCACCTGCTACGCCCCTTACTTATTAACAGCAACAAAAAGGAAGCGAATGCACCCCATCCGAAATCAAGAACAACGCGGAATCACGTATAGCCCGCGGGCACATTACTGGCAATTTTCGTGTCCCTACGAAAAACTCGCCCTTAAATAAGGGTCAGGCAGCAACCACTCCCATCTCGGTTTGAAAAAAAAGAAAAAAAGATCTTTTTATATGTTCAATTTTTCGGATAGTTTACTTTTATTCAAACCGGTCCAAAGTTATCATGCAAATTTAGGTAGGTGTGCAGCAAAGTCACCGCATTTCCGGTCAGGATACGGAGTTCGGTAAATAACAAAGTGGTATATAATTATAATTTTAAATCACGAAGTCGGTTCGGGTGCCTTGGGGGAGACCAGGTGCGTATGGGGACTTTAGATTATATGGGGTGGAGTCTCATCCAACAATACGTAGGAAAAGGTGGGTGGAAACTGGCGTCAATAATACATGAAGTTTGAATGTCACATCGCTCCTAGTTCGTCCCCTCGGACTGGATATGCCAGCTGAGCCTGTAAAAAAATCCTAAAGCTTATTTTCTTCCTGCCGATGCTGTTTTTGAAAATATCATAGAAATATTAAGAAAGAAAAGTAAGGGAAAAAAGAGTAGATTTTATTAACTAATCGATCCGGTTTAAAATCGCTTACGGATGCCAGAAAACGGTTTAGAAAATGCGATTCGAAACGTTGAAAAATTACAAATTTCTTTCGAAAAATACCCAAAATTTTGATTAAAATATCGAGATTAAATTCTTTTTTTCTCTATTCTTTTTTTTTCCATTTCCATCTTCGACGTCTGTTCGAATCTGTCAAATTTTACTTTCCGAGTATCTATCGCTTCTACAGATTTATATCTATGAAAATCTAGAATGTAGGATATGTATTTTATGGAAAATAGATCCTGTACGAAATCGTGTCACGTTACATCAGCGTGTGCACCGTGAAGAATTTCGAGTATGTGAATTTAACATGAATAACCTTAAATTTTATTCTTTTAAGATAAGAGATTGTACCTATATATCATTATTATACAGTCAATCTGTTAACTTATATCAAAAAATAGTCAAAATAATCATTTTTTAGCTTTATAAATTACATTTACAATCGTTTTTTCAACACTTTAAAGGTAGAAATTTGAGATTTAATAGGCAAATCTTCAAAAATACGAGCCTATTGCTAAGTGTCAAAGTGTACGCCCAAATTGACCGTTTTTAAATTAAAATGTCAAAAAATTAGCTTCCATACGTAGGCCTATAATTTATATAGCAGGCCTGTATTGCATTTAATAGTTATTATACCGTCACACTTGGAGATTGAAGCGTAAGATCCGCATATTAAACCCTTTAGAACTTTAAAAAAAGACCATTTAATAAATCATTATAAATTCAATAGACGGTGTGGCCTTTGTGATTATTCCCCTTTACGGCACTCACGCTGATTTATGATGAAGTTCTATTTGTCTCCCGAAACTTTTTCGTATTTCTTTTTAAGATAAATTATACTCGGGGCTTAACTTAATTTTTCCCCCTCCATCTGACTTAATATTTTTATCAAAACGGATTAACAACTGGCTTTTAATCATTAATATCAGTCGATGCCTTTACAAAGAGTTGGACGCATTCAAATTTTAAATAAGTGTAGAAAAAAAAATGGTCACTGTATTTAAAGAAAACGGCTTAATCTCGATAGAATTTATGCCTTTCTTTTTCATCAGCCTGGAGACATATTATTATTATTAAAAAGTATCCCGCAAGAATGTGGTTTAACAGTTACTGATAGGCGATCCTCTATCGATAAACTGCCTGGCAAAGTATACAGATTATCGGGATAGATCTATTCAAATTATTAAAGAGTGGAGATTTCACGTGTTTAAAAATGAATTAAAAATGACAAATGCATAAAACTATCGGCGATAAAACATTTTAAGAAGCAGGAGGGAAGATGCAGCTTTTGGAAAATTCTCGGACGAGATCGGAGATGCGAATGTGGTTTATGCAAATCTCTTACGGCACGCGATGTGACGTGACTCTAAGGATGTATTCTGTATAAGGGGGCAGGACACGTGTAACTGACTCCGCCGTCCTTCCTTTTTTTTTCTTCTTTTTTAAAAAATAATAATAATTTATCAGATAACAATAATTCGATAAGTGGAAATCATTAAGACTGTGGGAAAATGCGGATCGAGAGCATCTTCCACAATTAATACTTTTATTGGTATGGTCTAGTCCGGTCCATTTTTCGCCTAGTACCTCATCCATCATCGGGTCGCGACCCCTCCAGCATAACAGGTCCCTTTATTGACTGTTGTGACGCCGGCCGTGTCACTACTTATAATGACAAGAAAACCGATAATCCGCTTCCAACACAGAATTTGTGGCGCTTGATACTTTTATCTGCATCGGATAAATGCAGGCCTTTCCCTTCTTTTATCATTCCACCAACATAACCTTCGAATGTAAATTATGTCCCGGGAGAAGGTTACGGGACGTTGTATAAAGATTCCTTTGTGTCCTTTCGGCTCCAAAGACATTCGAGTTTATGTCAAGGAGGCAGTCGTAAGTGATTATAGACATATAAAATAACAATATTTACCACATAAATCATGATATTCGAGCGAGTGTTTCCATACTAAATAAGCGAGAGACGTGGCGAAAGGGTGTGGCGCAAACCAGATGGTTTGCAGGATCGTGACTGAAGAAACCCTGGACGACGTGACGTCACCCTTATCATCACCTGGATCCTTGCAAAATGGCAAAAGCCGAACAGAATAACAACCAAAGCGTGTTTTATAGCTGACTCCCAGAATGTATTTTTAAGTAACACTCAAGTACAAACAGCGTACACGGCAAAGATGCGGTGAGTACAATTTTCGAAACGCGTAGACGATTAAAAAACATAAACAAAAAACAAATGTCTTAACAGTTCAAATTAGCTTATGTTTAAGAGAAGTGCATTTCTCGAGTCGGACGTGAGAATTTTAATATTAAGAACGTGACATTGAAGATAAAAAAGGCCAAACCAGTTTGTTTTTGTAGCTGGCAAGGACGTGAAGTGATAACAATGGTTCCTAGAAAGCCGTATGTCACACAAAATAGATATCGTGATACATTACTTTAAATGTGACATCAGCTTTTACCGAGAAAGTATCAGACGCCAAAACGTCACTTAGACTAATTACAATTGGCGACTGGGTGGCTACTTAAACGCCAACGCCTAAATTAACGCAATCCCCGATAAGGTAGAAAAATATAAATTTCAATTTATAAACAAATTTCCAATCTACCAACGAATTTGCAGCCAACAGGAGGCAGAAAAAACGCTCAGTGTTTTAAAAGAACAGGCAAAGGTAGATAGGATCACACACACACTACCCCTATCCTGTCCCCAAGTTTATAGCCGAACGAGAACAGGTTTGAGTTCACAATAAACCGACCTCCCCCACCTGCTCTTCAACATGAGACGACTTACAATGATTCGCCCTGCTACAATGTGTTGGGTGTGTCACACAAACTTCCTGGTCCCCCGACTATTTAAAAAAATTCTTCGGCATGCCTTTTTTATTTTTATCGTTCCTAATTTTATTTCATTTTTTTAAATTATATGTAAAACAAGTTGTATATACTTACCACATCCATGACAAGCGACGTTCGATGCATGGCTCCATCGATGGGATGATTTTCGGTTGTCATCAAAGCACAATCGGCCGCTACTCGAGCACAAACACCACACTCCGACGTCGAACGTTCTGTCCGACTCGCTCCAAACACCAAGTCCCCTGACAACATAAGGATAGACAATACAATGACATAACTAGACGTGATGTGTGATTTTGGAGCTCCCGCCACACTTTACGGCACAGTCATCTGTCTAGTTGGCAGCCCCGTAACGCTACAACAGCGCCCCCCCGACGAGGCCGTTCTGTGGCGATAGAGGGCGACGATTGGCAGAATCCGCTTGTCGCAGTGTTGTGTCGGTGTCTCGTGTCGTCAACCCGAAAACCGGCGAACCAATGGCGTGAACCGTAACTCCGCCTCCACGTCTGTCAACTATTGTTACGTAACTTACGTACAGGTAGAAAACGACACCGACGTTACTCGTTACAAACGCAAAACTTTATTGTAAGAGCTAACACCTGCCGAGTTTAAGTTGACAATAAAGCGTAACTCTATTCTTCCAATCTATATAAATTAATGTCTGATTAAATCGTATTTTTTTTATTTTTTAAATTCTAATTTTAAAATAAAATTTTCTCTAATAAAGATTTAAAAATTCGCTATTTTTATTTAAATTTTCATACAGAAATTAATCATTTATAACGTAATAAAATGGTCATTTTTTTAACAGGAAGTTATTAAAGTAGCGGCAATTTTAATACGATCGTGTATAACACGCACCTAAAATATGAAAGTTCTATGTAAAGTCGCGTAAATTGATTGGAAGGAGGATTTATAGGAGTAGATTTCGGCCCGAATAAACTTTTTACGGAGAGATTTAACAGTTCCGTGTGTCAATTGTAAACGTCTAGAGCCAAAATATAGTAACCAAAAATAGCTTTTTTTTTTAGTTAAAGTAAGCGTTTAGAATGTCGAATTTTCAATAATAAATAAAAGATTTACAGAATGGTTCCTGAATAAAATTGTAAAATGTTTTCATCAATTAACCGTAACTCTATAAATTAAAATTTTAACCTATAAAATTAAATAAATAAATTTTAAAGAATTTCAAAAGAGGTCATTGGAATAGTTTATATAAGAATTCCACTCAACCTGTTTATATTCTTTGGCTTTTAAACGATTAGGCCTATTGTAAAATCAAAGCATGTAGGTGTCAAAATTTATTACCTTTTTTTTTAATTTAAAAAAAAAAGTTGCTAGAATATAATTTTAGTAATTTATTTTTAAAAATTTCTCTCCATTAAAATTGCATTAGAAGCGTGTGGAAAATCATAAGAAGCGCCGTTTACGCGCGGTAAATTAGTAAAAAAGTTTTAGTTTTTAGAGCTTATTTGGCGTAATTAATACTCGAATTTGATAGCATAATTAAACTGTAGATAAATAAACGATTTTAAAACGGAACGAAGTCGGAAAATTGTGTTTTATGTATTCGTTGGCCGTCACCCCTTTGTATTCTCACTCTATACAAACACAACTCGTTCTTGACATCTTCCGATTGACATAGGGGACTGTTTATTGACTGGAGGGATAGACCCCTCGACTAAGGTCGTGCTCCGTTAGTCAATGAAAGTTCAGATCTGTAATTAACGGACTGTTTGTTCGTATCAGACCGATATTTCCGAACCCCAAGCTGTTCCCTCCTTCGTCTATCTTGTGACATCTGCTGCCGAATATAAGCCCAGTTTTGCTACCGTTTCCATTCGTTCGTACAATGCGATGTGATTACAATGATTTGGGAAATATGATAATAACCTGGGAGTCTATTATACCGTAAATGACTTGTGTCGTGTACGAAGCTCGATACGTACAAACGTCCGAATGTATTGGATAATGTCGTGACGGAAATGATCTTCTTCCCCAGTAAATACTTCTAAATGTACAAAACGGGTCACGTTATACGCAAACAGATCGGTTTAAGTCCAAAAATATGAATTAACTTATTATAAAAGATTGATCCCTGAGATGAGGAAGAGCATTCTATGCACGAAGTTGTGTTTAGACGTTTTAACGGGTTATCTATATAATTATAATTACTATCGATATAACCGAACCCTCGTCCATAAATACTTTACAATCGAATTTATTAATAAAACAATTATAAAGCCGCGGGTTTATTATTAGCCACCTTATCAGATTATAACCCGCAGCAAGGCCCGAATTTCTTATAGTTAAAATTTAACTGTTTAATCTTCATAAAAGCCCATTTATTTTATTATTTTTAAAAAATCGATTTTAATATAAATTTATTATTTAAAAAAATAATAATTTTTTTTAAATGAAATTTTCCGAATCTTAAGACGAACTTTAATATTATTCCTTCGACTAACTTATTTTAAGAAATCGCAAACTTTAATGCGATGGAAGCGAAACTAGTCGAGGGGATTAACACATATTTAAAAAGTTTTCAGTTGCAAAGTTGCATGGCGAGTTAAGCCGAAATTTCTTTGTGCAATTTCCAAATTTTTTCCATCATAATTTATTTTTTGGAGGCTAAACCGGCTTTTCTCTTCTTACGGAGAATCTAGGGACGAGTAAAATCACCCGAATTTTTCATCTGCCGAATGAGACTCGAGAGGTTTTTTTTATATTTATGACTTATGCTATTATCGATTCATATTTTAGGGAAAAAAGAAAAAAAAGGTTCGACTGAGAGAGAGAGAGAGAGAAAAAAAAGGCGAAAATTCTGTATCGAGACTAGTTATTTAAAACAGCTGATGCGAAGAGAGAGAGAGAGAGAGAGAGAGAGAGAACAAAGATGTCTCTTTTGGTCTTTAACTTTTTCTACCTTGACAAGAAAATAATTATTTACACGTTAATTATCGTTGTTTGCAGTTGTAATTACTTATCCAGCTTTAGTTTAGTCGTAAGAACAGAAAATCTACCGCGTTAATTCAAGGTCAGTTGACAAAAATCATTACTGTACTTTCTCATTTTTCTTGTTTTTTATTATTATTATTATTTTTTAATAATAATAAAAAGAGAGGAAATGTCAGCGGGTCGTGCATCTAATTTATCGATTTGCTAATGACGTTCGTAACGATCAATGAGAGAATCTTTTGCTTTAATCTCGGACAAGTTAGGCCTTATCTGGAAGGCTAAAGTCAGATCAATTGTAGCGCTCGGCTCAAAACCTTCTGCTTTATTCATCTGTTTGTCGATTGTAAGGTTGTTTCTGCTTAAAAAAAAAAAGAAAAAACACGTTTTTATGGGGGTTCCAGATATGAAGAAGTCATTTGTAAGAGGGAGGAACAATTTTGCTAGAAAGTTTCCGTGCTGTGTGTTAAAGTATAGAGAGACTCGTAAGGATAAATGGTAAAAAATGGTAATTTAAAGAGCCAAAAATAGCCGAAAATTAAAAAGTTAACCGTAATAAAAAATCAGTAGAAGTGGTGTTATCGGTCTGTGGATGATGTATTAATTTAAAACGGGAATTTAAATAGAAAAATAAGGAGTAAAAATTTGGAAAAAGTCGGCTAGAAATGTAGGGAAATTAAGAACAGGATTAGTAGAGATATTTAAACATAATAGAGTTAGAAAAAAGGAATGTTTTGTAATTCTATGGCAAAAAGTAGAATATATTCCTATAAAAGTAAACAGAATCGGCACGAGAAATAAGAATTTGTAGGAAGAACAAAATACTATTTTTAGGAAATGAATCAGTAAAAACAAACAGAATCTGTAAGAAATCATTGGAGTAAAAATAATCATTAAAATAGTAAAAAGAATGAATCGAAAATTTAAAAGGTAAACAATTGCTAAGTATCCGAAGTTATGTTAATAAATCAGTATTTTATGCATAATTCAGTTAATAACACATGCAAATTTAAGATTTTATTTATCATTCATTACACTTTATTGTATCAAAAAATATGTGTATAATTTTGTCGTGTCTTTAATGTATTGATAACACATTTAGTTGCAAGGCCGTGAACACGGGAGGATTTTTGGGCATTTAACCCCTTACATTTGAAAAGTACTAAAAAATTAAGTAAAATAATAATTTATATTTATTCTGTACTCATTCAGTTCCTCTATATCATAAAACCCTATTATATACCCTATCCTATTACAATATAAGATATAAGTTTACCTATATAATTAGGCTATACTGTGCTATCTACCCTATTATACTAATGTGTAAGGTTACGTGTATAATATCTTATACTGTATTATATACACTATTGTATTAATAAGTTTACGAATATATACCGTAAACGTATGTATACTTTATGCCCTATCTACTCTATTAAAACTCTATTATTTTAAGGTATAAGGTTATGTGTAAAATACCTTATACTGCATTATATATCCTATTAAAATCCTAAACTAATTAAAGAAAACAGCGAGTATTTTCAAAATCCTACCCCCTTGAAAATCTGGCAGACGGTCCCGTTCGGTTCGATATTATACGAATTTAATTATCAGAAACAGCAGTACTTTTTTAAATAATTAATTTAAACATAGGAAAAATTAATTTATCGCTCAATTAGAGTAAATATACGAATACAAACGATAAAGAAAGGCACGATGCGCGGTTAATGGAGAAAAAACGAGAGTAGAATCGGCATGAAGAAGGAGTTAAAAAGATCTGTTGATGGCCAGGCCATTGCAGATGACCGTTTCTTTCCGAGTTGTTCGCAGGAAAAACTATTTTAACAAAAGTATTGCTAATGTGTGAACATTTCTATAGATGTTGGCGGCGGGAACACAACATTCGTTGCAAACACTCCATGTTTTTTTCCGGGGAGTGGAAGGGGAAAAAAATACATGTTTCTGATAAATCGGGAGGATTCGGATCAAAAGAGGCAACCGAATTGCGCTATGAAGGGATGGAAAAAAAGCGACACCTCGTGGTAGTGACTGAATGCGAGTACAGCCACAGGCAGATAGAACAACATGTGCTTACATTCTCAGAGATCTGCGTTCTGTACTTTGATCCCGAGTCACGCAACTGCAGATTCTGTCGTTTTTTTCGTCCCCCCTTCGACCAAATGTCGATGGATGCTTTATTTCCATGGGAATGACGCATGCTCAAACACTTCTGGCTACCGGTAGTTCCAAAAAGCGAGCGTTATGATCAGAGCCTGTGTAATCGATGTATCCAGACGAACTACTGCCTTGATTTATAACATGAGATTTGGTCAGTGGCAAGGATGGTACGTTCGCGTGCGCGCCATTGTCACGCAGGCCAGGGCAAAAGGTTAGCATTTACGATTGACATAATACACCTCCCAAATGACGATAGACCCGAGTGGATTTTACTTAAATTAACTCTTTCCTTTCCCCCTCCCTCTTCCCTCCTCCCTATCTCTCGCTCGTCTCGAACTTTGGCTCGTGCTCCCTCTCTCTCTCTCTCTCCCCCCCTTTATCAGGGAAAAAACAAAAAAAAAACTTTTATAGGGTTTCTCGTGAATTTTTCTCATTATTGGAAGAGGCGTTAAATTTCCATTAGGAAGACCTCATACTAATAAAATATGGTTAAGGCTAAATTTTCAATTAAACAATGGTAAATGCGCCGGGAACTTACAATTAAGCGAAAAATCCCAGCGTAATTTTGCGCGTCAATGCGACTGTCGCCGCGTAAAACGCTGGCGTAACATAGGCGCTAGCGTTATTTTTATATAAATTTGCATAAATTTTTCGGTTTTTTTAGCCAGGAGCGCACTTTAAGTGTAAGAGCTCGCTCGGGTGGCACTTTGGGGGTGTATCGATCAATTAAACCCTAGGTAAAAAGAGTTGTCTGGTAAGTAAGAGGATCTCTTTTCTCTCGTAACTATTGAGTCATTACGTAGACACAAATGTTACGTTAGTTTGTGAAGAAGGTGATGAAATTACAGAAGGAAAGGAAATCATATATCGTCCATCATTCGGACTATTAGGGCCACGATGGTCTTAGGGAACTATTGACCTCAAACAGGTGTGGTTTTTTTCATTCTGTCTCGAGTAAAGATTAGAATTATTTTTTTGTTGCTTCTTCTGTTAGTGGCGAAAAACATCACATTCAATATAGTGAATCTTTCAACAATTTATTTATTTATTTGTTTTATTTTCTTGTTGCTTTTGTGAACGTTTACAAAATTTCGAGATTTATTTCTCTTCTTTCTTGAGCGATCTTTCGCTTAAACTTTGGCTCCTGCCATTATAAATATAATAAAAAGTAACCATTTCTACTTCTGAAAAATTGGATCATAATCTACTTTCCACCCCATCGATTTTTTTCACTTTATTTCTACTTTTAAAATCCGGGGGAAAAAAAGAGAAGAAAGAAAGAAGGAAAAAATAATAATAATTCTAGAAAGAGATAAATTATCAAGCCAACTTTTATTGAATTTAAAAGCTCGGTCCTCTTTCAAGATTTAGTTTACAGATCTCGTCGTACAGACATTTGGGACGGACGATTCTGAAGTCTGTTTCTTTAGGGATTTGACCAATCGTCTTGCATATCGCTTGTATTAAAGCCAATATTTTTTTTAAGTATTCCGTTAGAAATTCCACTTTTTATTTTATAAAAATATGTGAGGAAGACCTCAAAGCTTCTTCTGAAAATAACCTTCTTCTAAAATCAAGCTTATTATAGTTAGAAAAGACTTCGTAAAATATACTTGTCGTGCCGAATTTCGAAGATGATAAGGCATTTTTAAACACTTTTAACCCATTTTTTAATTATTTTAGATACATATAACTCTCGGGAGACGTTTATAATACTATATTTAAGTTATTTTTGGTGGAAAATCTGGTCTTTTCTAGGTTAAAAAAGCTCTCGAACACATAGAAGTACACATAGAAGCTTCTTGTAGAATACTTCTACAAGAGTTAATATAAAAATAAATGAAGCATAAGAATTTTCTTATATTCTAGAACGAATTTTAAAGAATTTTTTTTAAATTATAGGCAATTTTATGAGCGTTTTTTCTTGATTTCTTATATTTACAAGACGAAAACTTATAGCCTACTGAAGAATAAATGTCTTCTAGGCAAATCTAAGTTGTAGAATTTTGACAAAAACCTTAATATTTATACTTAAAAGTGCATTGAATATAAGTAAACAGTGCTTTAAATTCCCCAAATTAGCCTTAGATATAAAGAAAATACATCAAAATGTATTCAATCAAGAAATATCGAGTATATTTACTAGGAATATCAAATTTTATACGAGAAGAAATGAATGTTTATCGTAACAAAAGGCCTAATAATCTATACAGAGTCTGATTGGAAAGGCCATAGAAACTATAGAATTTAGCCGACAGCTTAAAACTCATCTATATAATTCCAACAATTGAAACTACTACCCATTCATTATTAGAATAATAGCATATACTGACAGCTTACGTTGGTACTATCATTAATTGTGCATTAATATAAAGCTACAATTAAATATAGGAAAATATGCATAGCTAACTAAATATAATTTACTAACTCGATTTGCCGAACGTATATATATATTGGATAACTTATCTAACTATACTAAAATTACATATTTTTAAAATTATATTTACAGTAGTTTTACTTAAAATTCTATGAATAAAATTCAAAGTTACGCTCTTTCTTCTTGTCTGCTTCCAATAAATCATAAAATTGCCATAATTTATGCATGCGAATCTCGCGAAAATTTATCTAATTTACGTTAAAATATTCTTAACGATGATTAAAACCTTCCTCTATCGAGTATCGTAAATTAAATCATTTAATATATCGTATAACTCTTCAAAATTTTCGGAAGATTCGCGAAGATTAGCCATATTACTGCCATTATTTTTAAATTTTAAAACAAATTTACCATTTCTTATACGAATTTATCTTAAATTTCGCTTTCTAAATTACGAATTTCGGTAAAAATGTCATTTTAAATTGACCTCTTCGTATCTAAAATTTAACAGAAGCTCTTATTCTTAAGATAGTTTGATCGTTTAAATTAAAAACATTTAAATCTGTTTTATTATTTTAATTAATTACTAAAGTCTCCTGGGTAATTTTTCTCATTTTAACACGCGACAGAGACATTTAATAGTGAAAGCTGATCTTTTTCTAAAGTTTCCCTATTATGTATTCTTGTAATTCCTAGAAATTATGACCACTTTTTAAACTTTTTCCTCCATAGATTCTTCAAAATTTATTGTAAATGCAACCAGTTGATGCAACTCTCCAATATAACATCGTATTCGGAGAGGTGGTCAAAATGTCCAATGTTATACACTACAATACTGTTACTGTAGAACACTGGGACCTTTAATCCTCCCAACGCCACGACACCGTTTTTTTCTTTCCTTTTCTGTTCGGCTCTTTCCCCCTATCAGATTAGTCAGACCACAGAGCAATTTATTACCACAGATCAATGGATAGAAAACAACAGGATCAAACTTGTCGGATCTTCTGAACGAAGTTTATAAATTTTCTTTTCTTATAAAATGTTTATAGAGCTCAGTATAAATAATACTTTCCGCTCTTTATTTTTTCTAAATAATTTGCAGATTTATATAGCTAAATACGCGAAATTGCATTTATAACGAACAATTATTTAGCGAAAACCGCGTATAACCCGCACCCGAGCGCGCTCTTTTATATACAGATTAATTCTGTTTTAATTGAATTAAAAATCATTATTTACTTCTTAAAAACTTTACAAGGCAGGGAACTTTTTAGATTCTGTGAAACAATTACAAAATTAGGGAATTTTACCGAATAAATTCTTTCTTAATACCTTTATTAACATAAACTAGTTAAAGGTGGAAGACGGGGGGTGAAAATCGATTAATTTTACGTGAAATTATTTTTATAGACGAAAAAAATTGAATCTAAATTATAATCTAGTCATAAATCTTGTGCGCGGAGAGAAATATATAAATTTTTTTTTCCTATATTTTTCAAAAATCTTTTCAAAACATGACCAGTAATTGGTTCGGATAGTTTATTTGGTTTCCACCAATCTGTCTCTAGTTGTCATAGAATGACTATGACAGTTGTCAAACCAACAATAGATGACTTGAAAACTTAACGTACCATGTATCTTTCGTAAAATCGTATTAACGTCATTTCTCATACGAATTTTTTCTCTTTTTTTTTATAAAATCTATATCTATATATATAGATATATAGATATATTTTTAATAAAGAAGATAAAAGACAGTAGACAGGTCGATAAAAATCTGAGTTCTTTTATATATATTACCGTGAAGTTGGAGTAAATGACGAAATGCAAAATCCGCTACCTGATTTTGACATTGGTTTGATCGATGTTGAAGATCAATGATGCACAAAGTACTTTAATAATAACAAAGTGAAATTGCTTATGTGACTCATAGCATTTTCGTATTTTTAACTGTTCCCGTCCCGTGTCTTGTCGTCGTTTTATCTCGACAATTCTCTAACATTTTAGGTCCCCTCGTAGATTATTAAGGAAAAAATAAGAGATTTTTGTCGATACTTCATTAGTTTCTATGAAATTTTTGAATGTAGGGCTTTTAAATTTGGTAAATTTATCATTATTTGCTAGTGAACTTCTTGCCGTAGTTTTACCTAGACAATTAGGTCCTCTGCAAATTATTAAGGAAAAATTAAAAATAATAATAATAATAATAATAAGCGATTTTTGTCGATAGTCGATTAGTTTCTACGGAATTTTCTATGTAATTCTCGAAAATCAGGCTCGAAATTTGTAAAATTTATCATTATTTGTTAGTAAAGTTCTCACGTGTCTTACCGACGTTTTCTGTCGAGTGTCTTTAATAACTCTTACAGATTATTATGGAAAAGAATTACTTTTAACTTAGAAAATTTTGCCGATAATTAATTCTTTTCTATCAGGATTTGTTAATAACTCTCGAAAATTAGTAAAATTCCTTATAATTTACTGAAGAATTCGCCACTCGTAGGTTTTATCGTTGTTGTATGTCGAGAATTCTCTTGGAGACGATTATAGAAAGGGGGGGAAAAAAGAAATTTTGACAATAATTGATTATTTTGTATCAAATTTTGCAAGCAATTCTCGAACTTTAGTCATAAAAATCCTGTAATTTTTTGTCCAACTTTCCACTTTTCCCGAATATTACTTAGTCCTTAAGGGATGGAAGGATTTCTCTAAAACGTTAAACAATCACTTTATAACTTTCTTTTAAGTTAAACAATTATAAAAACTTTCCTAGAAATCAGAAAAATTATTTTAAAAATTGCTTAAAATTAACATTAAAAAAAAAAATAATGTAAATTGTTCGAAATTTTAAAAACTTAATAAAAATATTATTTTTATTTGTGATGTTGGAGAGTGACTTTTGTCATCTTCTTAATTTAAATTCAATAATAATTAATGCGGTATTTTATTTTAATTGATTTTCTGGAAAGATACTTTTGACTTTCGATAACAAATCAATTAATTTCATTCAATTCTCTACGAAAAATAGGATGATTTCAATCAACATCCTATCGTCTTTAAGCGACGAAGCGATTCTTCATGCTAAGTTTTCATCTAAAAACTCAAAAAATTAGAAGAATTTTATGTAAAAGATTTAAAATCTGTTACGTTATCGATGTTTTTTTAAAAATATAATTCAGGATATTTCATGGTAAGTGCCACCTTCTCTTATCAAAAGCTTAAAATTTCATCGAGGAAAATGCGCTTTAAAATAACAAAAAACAGCGTTTAAAATATTAAATTTTATAAATAATTTAAGGAGACGAAACGATTTTAATTAAGTAATCGGTATAGAAATCACATACAAACTATTTGCGAATTTACAAGAATATGATAAACGCTCGGTTGTCTTTAATTGCAGCCAATGCTCTTCATCATCTCGAAATTACAGCAATCCCTCTTAATAATATATTCTATGCAATAAAGCCATTTATATTATAATTAACTAAACATTATTTACAATTTTTTCAACATAACGCGAATTAAAAATAATATAAAACTTTAAAAATAAATAAATATATATATATATACTTCAATCACCTTTATAGAAAGATCAAAGGTTAGCTTCACTGCATAGCATGCTCCTGTTTTTATTTTATATAATTAATTTTTAACATAAAAATTATTTATTTTTTTATAAATTAAAAAAAAAATTTTAAGTGGACATTTTACAAACGATCTTTAAAAAAATTAAAATGAAAAAAAGAAAATAAGATTGATTAATCTTACAACAGGGTATTAAGAAGATTCATCTAACAACTCTCGAAACTTAAACAATTAATTTATTTAAATTAAAATAAAAAAAATGTATTTTCGATAATTAATTTTGCACGCGAGTCGAGAATTTTTTTTTCCTTCTTTAAAAAAAAAATAAATAAGGAATCTGTTATTAAAAAGTTGATATTAATCGGAAGGGGGGGGTTTTGAAAAATCGATTTTAATTAATCGTATCGATTAATTATACAAACTTACCATTGGTTACGGGGAAAGATAGTATCGATGTGTTACTGAGAAACTGCAGCCAAGGGTGGGCCAACATGTCTTGTGCCCTCAAACACATTCACACTCTGCTCTGGCGTCGATCTGCCCTGATCTGCTCTCTCTCGTACTGTATTCCTCACACCTGCGCTGATGAGCTTGCCTCTTTGCTACTCAAGTGATTTTCGTTTCGAAACTGTGCATTCGAGTCACCGTCCAACAGGTCGACATTTTATATGCTAATCAAACAAGCGTGAGAATTCGAACAGGTGTTACATCTATAAATGGACACTTAAACCATCTGCTCCCGTTTCGATGACCTTTTTCTTTATTTTCCTCTTCTTTATATAAGCTATATTCTGCTCTATACCTACTTTTTATTATATATTTTTTATTTTTTAATTATTTTAAAATTTAATTTTACAATTTTCCTTAATAAATTTAAATAAAATTCAAACTATAACGCGAAAAATCGTTTAAAATTAGCATTTATTTATTTACTTATTTATTTATTTTTTAAGTTTTAAAATATTTTTAAATAAATAAATAATCTTTATGTAAAAAATTGGTGTAAAAATTATTAATAGAATAGACTTTATTTCGAATTCTGATGCTTTTAATATTTGATAGGTAGAGACAGGATTATTTTTCCTTTTTTTTATAAATTAAAACAAAGGGGGACGATATAAAAAATGGAATAATTATAGCACGTGATTCATTACTGATTAAGTCCCTAAGATAAATGACCGGGATAGTAATACAAACTTAAATTCCAGTTACAAGTTAAGTTTGCTTTACAATAGATTGTTTGACCATTAGAGTAATGAGGCATATAATTGAGTTTGTTTGATCAATCTTTACAGTTTGAGGTTTGCTAATTATGACCGACCTAATCACACATTCTGATCACGTTTTTATGGTACAGGACCCGGGAAAACGGCAATGAACAACATCAATCGAGTATGCCCCTGTCGATGCATGTCGGTGGCTTTCCTGCATTACGACTAACTTCGCAGGAGAAGCCTGATGTACGTTTTTTATCGGATGAGAAGGAACGTTTAATTATTCGAATCCTAGTAAAGTAGTTGGTTTTTTTGCAGGAAATTCTCTATTTTCTATACGTTAATCATTAAAAGTTAAGCGCGCGGCAGATTAGGCGATTTTTGAACAACTGTGTGGTACAAAAAAATAGTTTTTTAAAGTAGATTTTGCGTGTTATTGCCTTTAAGATGGTGTATTTTATCCTTTAAGGAATATTTTCGAGGCAAGAAATAATGGAGAAAAGTTAAAATTAAATAATTTAATAAAAGATTTATCTCCGAGTGATCAAAAGTGATTTGTTGGACGTCTGATAAAGTTAGGAGTTGTTAGACCCCATCTCGCATATTGTCCAACCCATTTGGCGTAAAAGGAACACCACATACACTAATTTAAGAGCTAAATGTGACATTGGTAGCGATTAAGTTGACACGCCAACGATTGTAGTGAGATAAGCCACGTGGCTTAGAATCGCGCAATCTGATCAACTTTTACGACTGCAGCGCTGACAATGGACTATGACGTGATATAAAGGGAGGTGATTCCATCAGGTAAACCAATAAAGTAGCGATTTGGAAATTACTGACAGTGATGTACATGGCGACTAGATTTTCTAAGGGATCATCCCTAATCAAATTTACTTCGCAAGCTGCCATTTCGTAACTTCGAAAGATCCCTCATTCTTCGTCATTACGATGCTCCGACAACGACATTTGTACACTATAATAAAATTTCACGGTAAGTTTTAAATGTAAGCAACCATGGACATTGTCACGGAACTCCACCCAGCGTCATATCAATTCAGTCCCTCACTCGGGGATACTTACCAGATGCCTCCACACTAAAACGCCAAAACACCTTGCCTGATAGAGTCTCGTACAGCACAAACGCACGACACCGTCCTCTTTTTGAATTTTAATTACAGATTTTCCACTTTAAACGACGAAAATATTTCAAAGTTATCACTACAGCATCGTCTAACACTCAACCCATTAACTACTTTATCGAGGATAAACAAAGATTCTTAAAACCGATTGATGGGCAGAAGAATTTCTACTTTAATCATAACAATTAATTCTTTTATCGATATTATATTAGTCGAATCATTTATTAATTTACCGAGAGAATACGAATTTAATTATTTTCGTACTTTATTAATTAAATTTGATTATTACAGAATGGATAAATACGTCTTGAAATCGAAAATGTTGAGATTATTTCTTGGCTCGTCGTTAAATTATTGATTAATCTTGGATAAACTCGTAAATCTCTAAGAGGCGAATGCGATTAGCCAAATTCTTCAAATCGTAATAATATGGTTAACGTTTTAAGATTATAGCCAGAGTTTATAGATGATGGTTATAATAATTTAGAGGATGAAGATTAACTATTCGCCATACCATGCAGATGATGCCCATCGTCTACTATAAGATCAGCAAAGCATCCTCTTTGATGATGCCTTGATCTTAAAGAGATGGGAAGCTTAAGATCATCTCTTAAAGGATGCTTTTCGATGCATCTCTTAATCTTAAAAAAATGTATTCATAATGAGGTCAAATCTTTTCGGAGGATACTTTATTTTTAATATTTTAACTATCATCTACGAATACCTGTTAAATGTAACTTAGTCGACAACTTATTTTAGAATATAATTGAAGTTTAAGTGTCAAAACGGTCGTTTGAGATAAATAGGATTAATAGGGATTACAGTTAGAGTTTCTTGATGGGAGTTGGATGAATTAGGCATCATAGAAAATAAGAAAATAAGAGCAACTAGGAGGAGACTCGAATAAGAAATGGGCTTTTGGCAAATCACAAGTCTCGCCATCAATTTCATTAGTTTGGTCAGCATCTCACCTGCCTCCATCAGCCCGGGGCTGTGGCATCCTCCAATTATCTTCCCAGAAGTCTTCTTTTTTTACCTATATTTACACCTCATTCGTCGGAGTTTGTAGCTACTTTTTAAAATGCAATATTTATCATTACTCTCCATAATTGTTTATTGGTCTTTCAATCAAACCAAGCTAACTTCTATTCCCGGTGCCGTACAAATCTTATTTACTAATTCGTAACTTCTCTTTCTGATCTTTTCCCCTTCTCGCTCCCAAATATGGCCCGAGGGTTCGCTAGCTTTCGCGTCATTAGTGCCATTTAGTAATGACACCTGAGTATAGGACAATGGTCTCAGAAACAAACTCTGATGCAATCACCGAGGCCTGCAGCCAAATCTCCTGTCGGCTCTCATCACAAAAGCAGAGAAAATCGCTAGTCACCGGGGTCAATCGCGTTATGACGTCAAGCGCAGTGACATCTGCCGAGAATTTTTTCAATTAACTAACACCTAAACCCTTGTATATATATACACACATATACACGCGCTTATACTTATAGTAGTTTACTTCCCGAGTTTTCCATTACTTCCATGTTGTAGTTAAGTTAATTAAAGCGTGGAAGAAAAGTTCGACTCGCTCTGGGGATCGACAACCTCCTATGCTTATCAGTATTCACTTCACATCAGTAACTGACTGACCTGTGTACTCTATATACATAGCGTGTCAGTCACTGTGGGAGAGAGATAGTAATTCTTAGGCATTGTTCTTTCTCAACATAGTTGGAAAACTAAAATTGTGTCTGCGAGTAGCGATACTGTTAAAGAAACGGGAAAAAATATAGAAAAAAAACGGGGGAATCCTTACTACCCCCTCCGAGATATTGATTTGTTAAGTTCTTTATAGTTGGAAATATATATATGTGGAGAGTTAGGAGCGTGAGAAACGGCCCAATTGTTTGTCAGGGGAAAATTTTAAATAGTTGTTGACGAAAGAGGAGGAAAAAAATTTGACAACAACAAATTACTTGTATGTGATTTCCACAACATTGATTAAAGCAACTCTCCGTTTTCTGTGATGAAATACTTGAACATTCATGAAATCCTCTGGTCGGCCGGAATCAATTCATCACAGTTTCCCCCACCGTCCGCTAGATGGCGTGCGCAACTTTAATTAGCCACCCCGGGTCACGTGACGCCGGCGAAAGTAAGAAGTAGTTGGGGGAGACGGGAGTTTAATTCCGAGCTGCATAACCCGAATCTCTTCTATTTTTCTATCTCACAAACTATCCATCTCGCCGGAAATTTATTTACTTTTTTTATTTTATATATTATTATTATTAAAAAGAAAAAGAAAAAAAGTAAATGAATAGAAAACCGATTTCTTTTCGGTGTTCCCCTTTGTTTTTTTTCTTATTTTTATTTTTATTTTTCCTTTATCTTGTTAGGAGGGGAGGGTAGAAAGTTCTGTGTTTTATTCACGTGCGACGCCATTTTTAAGACGGAATTAAAACACTGCAGAAATTATTCTATTGTTAGAACAGATGTATTTGACGACCACAAGGGAAACCGGCCATTAGCCAAGCTAAGCGATGACAAGTTATGATCGACTCTCGGGGGCACAGTTGTTGATTTCTACTAACTAGAACCTACTTTTCGGTCAGTGGACCACAGTAGAGACCGTCTGACCTTAGGGATTTGATTGTCTCTCCGGAATGGCTGTGTTAATGAACCAAACTAACATCACCCCTGTAGGACTTACCTCTTTTGTTGTTTTAAGGGAGACTTTCTTCTAAACAAACTTGGCGAATTAATCGACACATATCTCTTCTTCTGCCCCGATGTATCCGCTTTTGTTGGATGCGCAAAGATAAATAAAATAGGAAAAAAAAAACCTTTAAAATGACTTTCGATTCGTTTATTCTGTTAATTTAAATGTCGAAAAATTTCCTTCGGACACTCGAAAATAGGCCCTATTCGTTTAAAGTGGAAAATTGCTTGTAGGAAGTTTAAATTTTGATTTAGAAACTGGATTATCTCTTAAAAACAAGAAAAAATTTCGCCACCTATCAATATCTTTTGTCCTTTTTTTACTAATTTAAATCAAAGTAAAGGTAACTTTCGAAGGTATAAAGGCGCTTTAACTCTAATTAAAGGACTAAAATATATAAATTATAACGATTTAAACGCATTAAACATTTTAAAATTGATATTATTTTAGCAGAGAAGTCGAAATTAAGCTGCAGAAATCACCTTTAGAAGCCCATGAAGAAGAAGAAAAGTGCGTAAGCATCTTATAATTTCACGCTCTAAACTAACCAGAAACTGTAGGAAGTGGATCAAACTTTAAAAAAATAATAAATAAATCTCATAAATAAGCTTATGAATCCAGAATAATCCAGGATCTTCATCACAATTCTAGATTTTTAAACACCCGTTCGGAGTGGAGGAAACTTCGTAAAGCCAATAATTTCGCCTACGTTTCTCGATAACAAATAAAAATAATAGAAAATTCCGATTATCGATTTGAAATTTTTAATAAATATTCTATTATCCATTCGATGACAGATGTCAAAGTGAAGGAAAAAATAAAAAAAAGGAAAAATAGTTGAAGAAAGAATATTGTTTTCACTGCAAATCCCTAACGACATGGTCCCACGAGGGATGGTTTCACAGTCGACTTTGACAACCTTTCTTCCGTACAGACAGCTTCGGGGTTCTCCACTGCTGCCAGTTAAACAAATACGCTCTATAATAATATTCATTCGTACAGGGACCTTTACAGCCACGGGCCATAAATTAGGCAACCACATTCACTCTACGGGTGTAATCAGTCTACTGTGAATGCTGATTGTTCTTCACTGCCAACATTTGCACATTCATTTACATAAACACGTTTTCCCAACTTTAGCCGTTCTCGTGACGTCATGCATACGAAACCTAGTGACGTCTTCATCCCAAATTCAAAAAAGTGAAGAATTGTCTACTGATATTTATATATATATGTGTGTGTGTGTGTTTGTGCGCGCTCGTGCTTTTTTACGTCCCCGTATTAAATTATTTAATAAATTCGAGCTATAAATATGCATTAATTAATAGATTTTTAAAAATTATTAAATGAATTTTCGTATATTTTGAGCCCTTTTCGGTAATTCGGGTAGAAATTATAAAATTTTGCATCGTTTTTTGTAGAAATTTCCCTAATCGGAAGTGATTAATTTGATGAAATTTTAATGCTCTTATACTGAGGATGAGAAGGATAGAAATGGATTTTTATGGTAAATTTAAGTGGATTGCGAGTTTAAATTAGGGAAATTGATAAGGATATCGGAGAGAAAATAGGGTATAAAGTGTTGTGTGTTTTAAGATAGTAGTTATGCAAAGTGTGGATTTTTCTATGTGTATATTCTCTAGGTTTCTACGGGTTTTTATATGGATTTTTTCGTCATTTGCATAAAAGGTTTTATCTAAGACGGTTTCTACAGGTTTCCGTGCATGAAAAATACAACAGAAACCTAAAAATTCCCTACGATAACATGTAGGCTATACTCTATCTCTTACCACAGATATAACAATAGTTAATTTAATTCTCTGATCTTCATCCACTATATTCTTAAATATCTAAACATTAAAACAAAAAATTGCTTTATTAATTCGTAAAGTCGAAGAGGTATATTATATTAACAATAAGCAGTAAGCAATTAATCGTAAAGAATAATAATTCACGTTCAAATTTAAATAAATCCTTTTTTTTCTTTCTTTTTTCCCCCACTCAAACTTTAATAACGTGCAGCAATTCGAAGCCATCGACTTGTACGAGAGGATTATCCAGGATAAGCAGGAATAATCGAGTTTTATTGCTTAATCCCCTCGGCACGATAGGAAAATGGATGGAGTGTCGTCTTAATATATGCAGCGGTGTAGCGGAATTTATTTCTAATTATCCCGTTTGGATAATACCATCTTTCGTCGCCAGGTGTTGTTTGTCCTACAGAATCGTCCAGACTGTTTAGAACTTGAAGATAAATGTTGTAATCGGGGTAATTATTTTACTGTTGGGTGACAGACCTCTTTAGGATCCTGTATCTGGACGGTCAATATGTCTACTGTTTTTATCTTTCGTCCTTCTCTTATTAATAAATATGCAAACTAGACGTTAGACAAACTCGGAGATTAATAATGCTCAACGTCCAATAGATTTACTTAAAATTAATCGAGTGGCGTATAAAATTATTCAAAAGTTTCCTTAAAGGAAATTATCTACTTTTACCTCCGTAAAGTAGAAAAAAAATTATATATATAAGAAAAATTAAATGCGATATAAATAGAGGTAGAAAAAGTAGAATAAGCTGTTTTTCAAGCTAATCAAATTTTGCCTTATGACGTGGTAGCGGGTTGCATTAAATTTTTGTTTTGTTTTTCCCCTGCATTTTTTCGTGGCAACGATTTTAATTTAGTTTCTTTTCTTCGGACGGAATCTTTAAAGAGTGTTGTAAATTTTGGTGTGTGGATTGTCACGGGAATATTTTAATTTTTCTAGACGGATGCGGGTTTATTTATGACTGCGGTCTTACAATTACGAGAGAATTAAACTAAACCGGATGTGATTGAACGGTGGATAGTTGTAAAGTGACAGCTGGCGTTTACTCGCTCTTTGTTTCTGTTAAATGTTAAATTAACCAAAATAAACGAATACCGATATTGCCGAATAAGCTTCTATATTGGGTTTTACCTTTTATTGAAATGGGCTGTTTCTCTCCGATTGATGTCTTCACAATTGTGAGACCGTAATCTCCGCAACCTTACACAAAATTTCCCATAGGCGACTTTTCCTCGACTACCGCTTATATTTACATTGCTTTTGGGCCCACTCAGGTAACCTATATGGTTTTATTCCTCCGCATCCTTATCCCAAGTGGTGCATTCCCGCATCCGACTAAGCTGAAAGGTAAATTTATTTTCTTGTTTTCTACCTGAGAAAATTATCGAAAGCTTCCTAAGTGTTTATCTCCGAAAATTGATATCTTATGATTTACGAGAGAGTGCGAAGAAATTAAATTTTTCTCCATCTCTAGGAAGAAATGAAGCCGAGACAGAGATGTCAATTTACTAGGGATCGTACGGTAGAATATTTTCTTAAACTTTTCTTTATTGATAAGACGGCAACAAGTTCATGCAACTAATTCGACAGAGTCTCTTTTCATATTGATGCTATTCGTTGAGAATGATTAGATTCGCCGAGTGCTTCTCTCACAATGTCATGAATTTTACATCAACTCTCCACCCTCCCTTTTCTCTTACACACTCCATCAGATCGGTTAGGACCATTAAGTGATTTTACTGACTTTGTGTGTGAGAAATTTTAAATTATCCATTTGTCATTCACACACCATTTCTTTGCACCAGATTATTTATTTCCCGTACAGAATTAGAAGAAATCTTTAACAATTATATACAGTTTATTTCATCCGTTCTCTATTATCTTGGCATTACTTCCAATTGAACAGTTACCGAGTTCAACCGGGAGGAGGAAATCCTCTTCTTCGATGCTTCAAATATCTTTAAAATCTTGTCAATCTCAGTTTTAAAAAGCCAAGAAAACGTAACCCCCTGCCAATGGCCTTTCCCTTCAAGTACGAGAGTCGAGCAGAGAAGTATCATTGTCGGGGGCTACTCGTTAAGCCATTTCATTACGGATTAAAGAGTGAAGCCAATGTAATTTTAACCACCACCCACGGCTCTGTAAAGTATAAATTTCGTAAAATAGACAAAGTGTCTACTGTTGTACATCCAGAATTCGAATTAATGGTAATTACGACCGCAAAAATCCTGTATGTAAATCACGCTCTTGTCTCTGAAATCACCCACAGGAGAGTAGTAGAGAATAGTCCATAATTGGCTGCGAGATAAGGAAATTGGTGCGATTAATCTAAGGTATCGTTTGTGAGGTCACACTTGCTTGTAATTTACCTGCAACCGGTTGGAAAAGTAACAGATAAAAATCTGTCATTCTCAAGGGAGAGTCAGAAATCTTATTAAACTAAACCTTCTTTTCCTAATTATAATTTAATAAGTAAAATATTCTCATCGATTTACAAAATTGCAAGTGGAATTTTAATGTCACTCTTCATCATTACACTATATTATATTGTTTGATAATGTTTTGCGAGGCAAGCACAGTACTATAACAGCTAACGTAACAGATTTTATTTTACTTTTAAAATATAGAAATAAATATATTTTAAAATATCTTATTTCAGATCATTTTTGCATCAAATAACAAAATTCTCTTTTGAAAATTCGTAAAATTTAATAAAATACAAGTCGAAGGAGGACCCGTCAGAGGTAATAGTAAAGACGTTACCACAACTTAAAGACTAGAATAGTAATAAGGAAAACGGCAGATGCAATAATAAAGATAACATCTGATGATAAAAACAATAGCATTTCAATTTCCCTATTATAGAACATTAGGCAATTCTTAATTACAAGATTATATTGCACAGTATCGCTTTCAGCTGTTACTACAAGCACAGACATACTATTCTACACTTTCAGCGAGGTAATATCTATATCTAAAATATCGTAATGATTAGATAAATAAAAAAATACATAAATAAACTTAATAATTACTTTATTTAGGTAATAACTAATACAATCTTTGGTTGGTAACCTTAAGAATTTATCACCTTTTTTTCCTGATAATGGAAAGATTTATCATCCAATATTCAAGTGCTGTACATCTTCAGATTCAAACTCTTCCTTTTCATTTATTTTTCTTTTAGTTTATTATATATATAAATATATAACTTATATATATAGGTTTACATGCGTACAATACTTTTATATAAATATACTTATAGTCCAACCCACTATCAAATTTACATACGTTTAAAATGATATATGCATAGGGAAAGATATACAAAATCACATTTAACTGGAAAAATAAGTGGATAATTTATATACTTTGGACTTTAAAGGATTCTTCAGGTCTTCAATAATCGATTCATTAGCTAATGTGCTGACATCCCCTAAATTTCCATCATTCGTAGCGATTTTTCTCAAAATTCTCCTCATGATCTTCCCTGATCTCGTCTTGGGTAATTCGTCAGTGAAGTGAAAGTATTCTGGAGTAGCAAATGACCCTATTTTCTCTCTTACTGTAAAATATTTATTAAAATTATTTAAATAAATTAATACAAGACACATTAAGTCAGCGAATTACTTAGAAAGATGCCATTACCTTTCTGCTTTAGTTCTTTTATTAAGTCTTCATTGATTGCTAATTTCTGCAAAAGGAAAATTACGTTACGCCATCTCTTGAGAAATTATAGAAGTAAATTTAAACATACTGTATATATATTTTTTAAATTAGAAATTAAAGTTTTAAAAATTAATTTTTATATTTTTTTACTCAATATAAAAATTTAAAAATTCTTATAATAGTTAATAAAAATATCAAATAAAAATAATATGTTTTTTTATTACTTTTATATGAATTATTTAATATAAAACTCTAGATTAAATTAAAAAGTTTAATTAAAAATTTAAATTTAATATAGAAGTTTTTAAAAGTTTTATATTAAATCTAGATTCTTAGTTGTATGAAAATTTATTTATGAGAAAGAAAAAGAAACTTAAAAAAAATTAAATTAATTAAATATTCTTTAATATTTTTAAGTAAATTATAATTAAGAACATATTCTAACAAATAAATAAAGTAAAAAATTCAAATTAAAAAATAATTAATAAACAATAAGAAAAATTAATACGTATATATATATATATATATATATATATATATATATATATATATATATATTCTGTCGGTATTATTTATTTTATTAAATAATATTTTAATTTAATTTAAGGAAAAAATATTTGTATTATATTTTTAATTAATTTTTTTCTCCTGAAAATTTCATGAATATAAGAAATTAAATTAAATTTTAAAAAAGTTTATGTGAATTTCACAACAGATGGCACCACTCATAAATACTTCCCTACGACCGAGTCGCCATCTGACGGTAAGAAATCAAACTACTCACATCTTTAACGACTATAAAGCAATATAAGCATTCGCCTTTAATGGGATGAGGGCAGGCAACTGCGGCCGTTTCCACGACATTTTTATGTTCAATCAGGACGGATTCTAGCTCCGACGTGGATAGCAAATGACCAGACACGTTCAACATGTCGTCAGTTCTTCCTATGATCCAGTAATATCCGTCCGAATCGCGTACCGCTCCTTGAAAAAAAAATGAATGAATTAATTTATAAATGTTATACAATTAGAATTACAGTAAAATAAATTATTTATACCGTCTCCCGTGAAGTAGTAACCAGGAAATTTCGTAAAATAAGTAAGCTCGTAACGCTCTTGATTTTCATAAATAGTTCTAAACATGGAGGGCCACGGCTGACGAAACACCTAATTTAATTCCAAATTTCTTAGCGATTAATGGGCATGACCTTTATTTAAATAAAGGATGCAAGAAATTTACCAAATTCCCTCTTCCTGCTCCTTCAATCTCTTTTCCATTCTCATCTACCAGCGCAGGAACCACGCCAAAAAACGGAAAAGTCTGCAAGTAAATTAACATTTACGTTAACAAAAACCCTATTCCAGCTAACATCATGATCTACAAATAACAACGAATGTATTTAAATTACGCTTTATATTGTGGTGCATCAACCGTAACTCGCATCCGTTCTTGTACTACAGCCGAAGCATCTAAGTATGACAAATTGGTGATATCTTAATATATCTTAACCAACAAGCTCAATTGTAGGCTATGTATAGAGTCGTGCACTCAGACATATATATATATTTTTTCTTTATAAGGCGAGAAGCCATTAATTATGCTAAAAAATTTGCTTTTTCCCCCTTTCCTATTTCTGCTTTTATACTAAGAATATCAAATTACTCGAACTTTTATGTACAAAATTAGTATCGTTTATTGTAATTTGCCTTTATATATGACGCTCATTGGGGGTCGAGACAAAGAGGACCCCTTTTGTCTTTATTTAAGGCCCCGTAATGGTCTGTAAAGACCATTTAGAGGTCCTAAACCAAGCAAGATTAAAAAATCCTCTGCTCGATGGCCCTCATCGCACTTATATTACTGAAATTCTGCATAATTCTCTTTGTTCACTGTAAAGAAAATCGAAATTCAGACAGAAAATTATACTTTAGCCCAGTATTTTGGATTATTAAGTATAAATCTAAGTATTTTAAATTGGAATCTGATCCAGAATCTTATAATTTATGGAGTCTTTGTTCTCCTCTCCTCATCCACACTCACCTCATTCAGACTAAGACTATCTCTTAATAGGCAAAACTGTAGCCAGCTCCATTAATGAGGCGATTAATCATTATGAAAAAATATAAGTTAATAAAATTTATTACTAAATGATAAATCGAGTTATAAGAAGTAAATTATAGTTCTTGTGCAACAAACCGAGAAAGATTCCATAACTTATCATAGAAACTAATTCATTCTAATTATTATTTTCACTTCCTTCTATTATATTTTTATAAGAAATAACTCATTTTTCCTAAGAATTTTAGAAAAATCCAATTTTTTTACCCCTTTTGAAGGCAGTTTTCTGTAAAGACAAACGTCTTAACACCCTAAATTGTTCTAATTTCAAATGTAAAATGCTGTTTACATGAATTTAAATTGTATATAAATCATATCCAATTTATTTAATCAGCTTTCTATATTAATTATACACCAATAGAAAGCATCGTAAATGATTCATTTCGAACAAGGAAATGCACACGACATGGCTCTGTAACATCAACATTAATCAATCTTTATAGCATTAACTATAATTAATATATTTAAACTAATATTTAATTATAAGAAATGTTATAGAATTGTATAATACATAAATTAGAATCAAGAGAAAATTCAGTTTAAAATGATCAAAGATGGAGGATTTAGAGATGCAGGCCCCTAAGAAAAATGTTTGAAGTTAACAATGTACGTGGGGCCCCATAATTCAAATTTGCCTGAGTCCCGCTGCTGATGTAGGCCTATAAATTTCGTACATAATTCCCTTAATGGATGGTTCCTAATGAATATCTTTGAATGTTTTATATTCTAACTATTTATAACTTAAAATTTCTCAGGTTATAAGATAAAAATATATAATATTATACAAATAAATGCAGAGTTTCTATAACAACGTACCTGTACATTACTATAAAATATAAGATGTAAAGATGAAATCTACGTCAAAATTGTTTATATATATCAGCATTACATGGAAATTATTTCACTTTTAATGGTGAGATTACGCATTAAAATTTCGTAAATAATTAAAAAAAAAAAAGCAATATTTTAGAATGAAAAACGGTACGAAAAGAATTTTAAGAAGCGAAAACATGAATAAAAATTCGAAATAAATGAATGAATTAATCAAAAACAAATGCCCATAAATGTTAAGTTCATTTAGGTATAAACTAGATCAGACTTTATTATGCTTTTCTATTACTTATAATGTTAAATTTCTTAATTAGATCCTTTATATTCTTTATTCTTCATTGCAGTAAAGTCCAGAGAACTAGCAATTATTATTAGCCCTAATTAAAAAATAGATATCCAATTAAAATTCAAACAAAAGTTTCCAAAAAAACAGTAAAATTGTAAAGGAAAATGTGTATAATTATATAAGCTTATAGATTATTTAATGAGTGCACCGGCATTCTAAAGACTCAATTAGCACTCTAAAGCTCGTTAAAGATTCTAAAGACAATGATCACTTTAAAGCTAAAGATAAGCTTGATCCACCTTAGCCAACAAAGATGGTGGAAATGAACGTGGTCACGTGTCATATCTCGAATGGGATTTAGTTTTTTTTTAATATGTAGCCTAAAAATTAAGCGTTTTGTCATTTTATAATAATTAAAATCTCGTAACATATTTTGTTTATTTATTATGATTAATAATATAAAAGTTATTTTTTAAATAAGATCTGATAACAGCCGGGAAAGTTACGCAACTCGTTGCTAGATTTTTATAAATATTAGAAGCAGAAAAAAGGAGAATTTATCTCATACACTTTATGTATACGAGACAAATTCTCTTTTACCTTATATAGGCTATATATAGAATTTCAGACACGTGAAGAAAACGTGTAATTTTCCAGGTTTCACTCACATGTCTGACACTTGAATAGGGGCCATTTTCCCATAGAAAGTCCTCCTAGAAGCGTTCCTTTGGCAGTTTTGCATGGAAAGTCCTCCCTGGAAGTACCCTCTGGCCCAGGTATCTCGGTAGTTCCCAAAGTGGGCGCTACCGCCCCTTGGTTGCGGTGAGTTAGTCTAGGAGGCGAAAAAAGCAAGGGGGTGCTGGTGGCAGGGTCCTAACCTAACAGGGACCATATGTGAGGGTCGCTGACAACCTTTTCCTTTCTTCCGTTAAAAACGGATATGAAGAAATATTGCCTTTAATGGTTTCCAGATGTTGACAACAATGTACTGTACGGCAGAGACAAGTGTAAGGTTCGCAAAAAAGATTTTCTAAGAATATTTCCAAGCCTTTCTCACACAATGGGAAACGAGTTGGGGGCATTGAATACAGTATAACTTTACGGCGACGGCTCGAAAAAGTCTGGGAATCACTGCTTTATCCCATTAATCCAATCCATTAATCAAAACAGATTTCATTCATAATTTTTGAACTGATGTTCACGTTTATTTATTTATTGTTATTATTTAATGTTTGGTTCTTCTCGCCCTGTCAGCAGTAAGAGAACCTCTATTCCATATTCATCGTGGATTCGTCAGGCACAACCAGGAAGGGCCCGACATAGAGTGTCCAGGAAAACTCCCAGGAACTGCTCTCCCGGATTCGATTCCGGCTCCTCTATAGCAGTAGGTTTGGGCCTTAACCTGTTTATTTGTTTTACTCCCAAACTATAGAAACACGCCTTTACAGAATTATAATATGAATTATTGAAAATGACTCGAGAGACTTTGAACCCTATTCACCCTATTTGAAGCTTAATAATTCCTGTGCCTTTTCTCAAAAATTTCTGAAATTTTGCAGAGAAGTTTGTTTATTAGGGGGATTGACGCTATTAAATTTTGGTGAGTAAAGGTCGAGGGGTGAGGAAATAAAGGGGGTCGTGTGTATCTCCAGCAGGGTCGGACTTAATGGCGATTTAACTCGTTATTAGCATTTACAAATTTTTACAAAACCCATTTCTACCCTCGAAATTAAACTTTTTGCCATTTTATAACAGTTAAAAATATAAAAAGTTATTAAACAAAATGTCATAACAGATGGCACCACCGAATATTGTCTGGCAAAGTTAAGCAACTCATTGCTGGACTTTTTTGAACTGGTAATTCCAGTTCATTCTAGTTTTCTAGACAGAATCCGAAACCGAATCTTCCTATTTAAATGTATTTCTACTGAATATACGTCTACAATTTTTCACAAATTAGCAAAATTAAAATTTAATAAATCCAAGTTTTATAGTATTTTTGACAGTAGAACTTTCAATTCTTTAGGACTATCCTTGATTGAAGTTGTACGACTCGGTTCTGTAGAAATTACAGTTCTCTTCTCTAATTATTCATATTATTTCGACTAATAAATTTGCTATACTGTTTCATAAAACACTACTTTAAGTATTAATAGATAATTTATAAGTCTCACATCACTTTAAGTTCTAACAGATTAGGAAGGGAATGTAATTTATGTATATATTAGGCTTATGTATACAGTAACTTATGTATATACTGTATCATGGCCTAATCGAACTTCAACATTCTGTATTTAATAAATATAAGATATAATTACGCTATTTTGTATCAATATTTTACTAAATTCTTTGCAAGATTTCAGTTTTCTTGCAGCCATTTTGTAGTTTACTCGAATATTTTCGTAACCGCTTAGTTTATTTGTATTTTTCTTCATGCTGAAGCTAAATATACATATAATTTCACAATTTATGATTTTTACATTAATTATAATTTTCCTTGTATGAGGAAATTCTCATGTAGATAGGCTTACATACACGCATTAAGTTAAGTAGAATAAAAAAACGATAAAAACAAATATTTTTTTGGAAAGAAAATGAAAATTTGCAAATCTATAAAGAGTTTTCCTCTTAATAAACTAAATATTTCAAAATTTATTACCCAATTAAACGTGATTAATTTAAAAATACTTAATTTTTCCTCTTTACACTTCCTTTAACAAAATAGGCAACACGTGAGGTACTTACAGAGGAACCGGGCTTCATAGGAGTACATCCAGGTAGGGAAGTTAACACGTGAGATCCCTGAAAAAAAACAGAAATTTTTTGTTCAGGTGAATTTATTCTCTAAATAAATCGATTCCGAGAAAATATAAATGTGCCAAAATGCATTTTAACAAGTAAAACAATAGGAAAATTATTAATTAAGTGCGTTAATAAGGAGGAAATAAAGCGAAATCATATATTTTTAACCCTTTTCCTGGAATAATTACTCAATTTATTGATATAAATTTCACGTAGAAGAATTCGGATACGAAACACTCAATTTTCTATAACTAAAACCTATTATTAAGAACAAATACGATTGTCATATGACATATGACAGCGTAAACACGTATTATTTTTATATAATTATATATAACGATGTCACGCTATGATATATTTGACGTTATAATCGACGTGCCAATGTAGAGCTCGGATGTCTATCAATCATACGAGGTGAACGATTGATAAAAAAAAATGGAGGCCAATGATACTAAATTTGAAGATAAACACTTACACTTTCAGTTTGCCAGAATGTGTCGACGATGGAACAATTCCCATTGCCAACAACGTGATAATACCACAACCAAACTTCAGGATTTAGGGGTTCTCCGACGCTACCCAAGACGTGTAAAGATTCTCTATTGTATCTATTTATCAGAATTAATCTTTATTATATATAAAATTATAAAATCAAATACACTAAATAACGAATTAACGCGTTACTTCTTCACGTAAGTGTCACTATACTTCATCAGAGTTCTCAAAACCGTCGGAGCGGTGTAGAACTGACATACGCTATACTTATCGACGATCTTCCAGTATCTACCAGGATCTGGATGACAAGGTACTCCTTCGTACTAAAGAAAAAAGATAATAAATCCATAAAAAGTATAATAATAATTAACACCGGTAAAATAATGTAGAAAAATTCATGGTCGAGATACACACAATAATAGATGAAGCACCGTTGAGCAAAGCACCATAAACTGTATACGTGTGACCAGTCAGCCATCCTATATCTGCAGTGCAAAAGAATACATCGCCTGGATGAAAGTCGAACACGTATTTAAAACTTAAAGCTGCCTGAATCATGTAACCTCCTATTGTATGAGCGATTCCTTTTGGTTTTCCGGTGGAACCGCTAAAAGTAATCGTAACCAATTAAGAAACAACCAGATTATGAAGAACAAACAAAGAAACAATGTTTAATTACTCTTCACCTAGTATATAGCAAAAATAACAAATCTTCTGCATCCATCCATTCGGGTTCACAGGAAGAGGAAACTTTGGACATTTCTAAATGCCACCACACGTCTATATCTGGATCCCACGGTGTCTGAAGCGTACAAGTTTTTAAAATTAAGTTGTTTTAAACCGTAAATAAATCGATTCTTCTTCGTATCTTACCATTAGATCTACGACGGGTCGTTTTCCTAATTGTCTCGTCGAATCTCTCATTAAATAATTGCTCGAATCTCCGTTACGTTTAGGAATTCCGATACTTAACACTACTATTGTAGCAGTTAGTCTGTGTCCACTGAAAGCCAAAATAGATTTAAATATAATTATAATTCTCGAAATTCCTGGGGTTACCTCCATATAAACTAACCTCTGTAAGCATTTTTGGACGGCAGAATTTGCAATTTCTTTCAAATTAATTAACTTCGTTCCTCTCCAGACGCCATCTAAATTTAAAAAGTTTGATAAATTTCTAAAATAATTTCAAATTAAAGTAGAAATCTTTATATAATTACCTGCAGTTATAAGCACTGGGCACCTAGCATCTAAGATCCTACCAGCCAACGCTTCGGCGGAATAACCTCCAAACTAGGAACCACAAAATGTTACTTATGCTTAAAATATATACATAATTACTGTATTTATATTTTTACACGCTTACAACAATGGTATGTACTGCCCCAATCCTCGCACAAGCCAACATAGCAATAATAAGTTCGAGTATCATAGGCATGTATATGGCGACGCATTCACCTTTCTTCACCCCTGTAATACACAAAACAATTTGAAAAAAATCGTAACTATCAATTAGTTTTTACTATAGTATAACATATATTTTCGCCCGGGGTATGAGCGGGAGTTTACAGAAACAGGTTACGTGCTACACGTCGAATGTATTGACCTTTCGGATTTCGGCTAACCTTGAAATTGTAGGATTTTTAGAAGGTCAGTGAATCGTATAGGAGGGTGTCACTGACTGTATCTTACGTCCAACTTCTATTCTTCTCGATATGAGTGAGAACGCCACTAGGTTTTTCGAGCGTAGAAAATTTTACGATCTTTTCTTCCTTTACTACACATTTTTTTACTACACCCGAAAACTTGAATTCTGATAAAAATCGCCTAATAAAATTCATCTTCCAGAACTAATTTATCATTTGGGTATCTTTCCCTCGTTATAACGTATCCATTTTTAACTTGTCGTTGAATGTATTTGAGTATTAATCTCGATAAGCTTAATGCTTAAATATATTCAAGCTTGGTAAGCATTTTCCATTATAAATTCTTATCGGTGGATCGCGTGATCGCTTCCTTAATTTAATATACAACTTTTTCTCGAAATTTTATTTTATGTTCCTGAATTTAAATTCAATTTAAACGTATACAAACGCATTAAAAGGTTTCAGAAACGATCTTTTATAAATTATAACAGACGTCTTTCCTCCCTTTGTGCCCCTATCTTATCGTACCCATTGTCAGTGAAGCGTTATAGCTTCGTGGGGCCCAAGCAAATTTTAATTAGTGGGCCCGGCGTACAGTGTTGACTTCAGACATTTTTCTTCGGGGGAATTTTTCGGGAAAATAATTTCTTATAGAAATTTGAGGCACCCTGTTGGTGGGGCCTCGGGCAATTGCTCTTTTTGCATATGGGATAACGCGCTACTGTTCATCGTGAGTTGGGCCAGGCCCACAAAGGGGAGCGATCGGGTGGTGAGGTACGGGGCCCGATTTATTCCGAACAGAACGCGCACGAAAAATGCCTAGGATTGCTGGCCCGGATTCGAATCCGGATCCCCAGACAGGTAGGTTGGTGGCTTAACCACCTCATCCGTCTGCGCCTCCAATACGGTATAATGAAATGCTGTAAATTTTGGTTACAGACAGAGTAACGAAGAATACCCCGAATTTAAGAAGCACCTCAGAGTTACGTTCAGAAACGTAAATGCAGCAAACCATTATGTATTAATATACAGTATCGTTTCGGTGTATACGATATATAGAGCCTATACATTATATGTATATGTGTATACCACGCGTAACACATTAGTACAATGTTAATTTATCAAATTAAAATCATATTCTCACTTATTAAATAGATTTTTTTCTAATCTCGAATATTAAATGATTATTTAAATATTTACGAGGCGATTTCACTCTATAATATAACTATTTACTTAAATATTGATGCAAATATTTATATAAATAACTTTCCTTTCCTAATTAATGCCAGGTTTAAATCATTTTAAAATGAAATTTTACGTGTTTATAAACGATTTGCCGTAAGTAAAACCTTCGCATAATCGATTTGTAATATTTTTAGTAGGAAAGATTTATGCTTAAATATTAATTTTAAGGCATTTCCGAGGCGATTTTTAAATAACAAATTCAAGTTTACAACTTAACTAACGGATCCTATAGGAAGTTTTTATCATTTACTTAAAGGATAAATTAATTTGCTTACCTTTATTTTTCAAAACGTTAGAAAATTTGCAAACTTTCTGCAATAATTGCTTGTATGTGATATTGGAAGATTCTTCAGGATCATTTCCTTCCCTGTAAACGATAAAAGGCGACTTTAATTATGTCGAAATTGCGAAATTTCAATAAGATTTCTGTTACTGACCAGTAAAATGCGACAGAATCTCCTAAACCTCTTTCTATATTCCTCTCGAGTAAATTGTAAGTGATGTTTGTGACGGCACCCTTCAACCAACTGATGTGTATGGGTCCTTTCCTCAAATCGAAATTATAACTCCAAAATTCTCCTTTGGGACCCGACTTCCAATAGAATTCCGTCATGACCTCACCCCAGAACATTTCCGGTTCCTCGATCGACTTCCTGTACATCTGCCAGAATTTCTGCATATTTGAAAGATGGGTATTCTGAAGAGTTGGATAATAGACTTCATTCTGGTGGCAAATTTCGTCGATGGTCAAGACGGGATCCGTATCGCGCTTCATCTCGAAGAAAGTAAACTCTCGTCACTCACGCGTCACGTTAAATACCCCCTGTAATCGTTAACGTGATTGGTGGAGAGGCGATTGTAACCCTTTAGGGAAATAGCTGACTTGTGTTCTGCTTCAAAATTTTAATCTTCTCGCTTGACGGACATTTTCTTTTTGCCCGTCCACCCGATTCGCTAGTTTTTAGGCCTTCTTCTTCTGTCACGTGATCTATAGAAGGGTTTAATTTACTAGCCAATAGTTACAGTCGATAGAAATGTCGGTGAAATTCGTTTAATTGCTCACGGAGCAATATTAAAAAATTAATAATTATATAATTATAGGGAAGTACAACGTGTAATTTACTATTTCAAACATATTTTTTAGATATTTATTTTATCGGTGGTATAGAAACAAGCGTTTAGAGTTTAAAAATAGATAACAAATTGCCAAAATTTCACATCGTTTTCTTCTTATTTTTTTTTCTCTTCAAGGAACATTTCACGTAACATATAAATAAAAAAAGGAATAACATTTGCGGTTGGTTAATCACGTTATTTAACTTTTTTCTTCTGAATTTAAAATCATATAATACTAAAATAATCCAATAAATTATCATGTTTCCGAGTAAATTATTTATAAAAAACAATTTAAAATTAATTTTAACTCGCAATTTCAATTATAATTTAAGGTATTTCAAAATATATTTTATAAATTAATCCTGTTAAAAAGTATGTCATTTAGGGAGTTTATCATCATTACAACAATGGAATTCATATATAAATTATTAATTCTGAAAATAAATGAGTACTAGAAATGGAGAAGTGATAAAAATTTTAATGCCAATTATCTATCTGTCGTCAGGTTAATAATTCCTAAGCACCTTCCTGTGCCCGAACTTTTCTCCTTCATTCTGTTCTGTCTCGACACTCCTCCTCTGTCCCCTGTGATCCAAAGCTTTTTGTATCTCTTCTATCCATGTCTTCCTCTCCTTCTGACACAGGGATCCATTCCAATATCTGTTTTGGCAGTCTACTCTCCCCCATTCTTCAAACACGGCCATACCCGGGTTAATTGTTTGTTATGAATATAGTCGACTGTAGAATTTTGATATTCCAATTTTTTCCTAATGTCCTCATTTCTCACTCTATCTAACTTTGAACATCGAGCGGATCTTCTCAAAAAGTCCATTTCTGTGGATTCTAATTTGGATTTAAATTTTGAGTTCAATACCCACATTTCTGGTCCATAGGTTATCACGCTTAGAACTAATGTTTATTTTTGTTGTTTTAAAGATTTGTTTATCCCATAAGATGTCATTTAATATTCCTATCATGGATCTTCCTTTCGTAATTCTGTCCCTAATTTCTATTTTCATCCGACCTTCATTAGTAATTTTTGTTCCTAAATATTTAAATTCATCACATCCTTTAATCACTTCGGGTTTTCCATTTTCTTCCAAAACTAAATCACGTATGTCTTCAGTTCTAATTATCATATAATTAATTTTCTCCATATTTATATTTAGTCCCGAATTATTGTATTCTTCTTTCAGTTTTCTTGTCATATATCTTAAATCATCATAATCGTCAGCTATAACTAATTGGTCATCTGCAAATAGTAATGTATATACAGTACTATCTCCGACCGTTAGACCCATACCACTACATTTTCTCCCCCATATTTCCATAGCCATAGAATATAGTTTTAAATAATGCAGGGGAACCTTGGCATAAACCTTTAGTAACTAGAAATCCTTCAGATAACCTTGATGCTGTTTTAATTTTAACAATAGAGTTAAGATATAGTTTTTTTTTTTTAAATATTGTTTATTATCTTCTTGTTTATTGTTGTGTTATCTAAAACTTGCCAAAATTTTTTTTGCACTATCGTATGCTTTATCTAAGTCGATAAATAATCAATGTGGAGTTTGAATTTTAGCAACTTTTTTCTCGATTATTTGTTGAACACAGAAAATATGATTAATTGTGGATTTTCTGCTCCTAAAACCTGCTTGTTCTTCATTCTCCATAGCTTTGTATTCGTCTTCTAGGTAAGCTTTTAATAACTTTCCATATATCCTGCTAAATGTACTGTACGTGTAACAGTACATTTAGCAGGTATATGGTAAATAACAGTAATAGCTCTGTAATCCTTGCACTCATCTTTCTTGCCTTTTTTGTGTATTGGTGACAGATATCCAACTTTCCAGTCTTGTGGGATATCTTCGTCATTTATACAACGTTCCATTAAGTTTTTGAAAATTATTCAAACTATAATCAGTGGTGTACGAAGACATTAAAGACCGATGATCCTCCGATAATTTACACCTGATTTGTCGATTTTAATTTGGAAGAATCTATGTAAACGTAATTTATACGATGAGTTCTTCCATTTAAGACCCACAAAAAGACATGGCTAATTGTCGTAACACTTCTTTTTTCACAAAGAAAAAATGTACAGGATGACGGTATTACCCTACCAATCGGGGTAATCCCACCACATATCTTAGATAATTCCGCCATAATCTACAGTACAGAATTACCTAACAGTCACGTTAAAGTTTCTAGCTCAAGCATCTGCAAGTATGAAGAATTTCTAACGCCTACATACACAATGGGGTAATCCAGTTGCTGCGATGCCATTACCTCAGCATAATATAGCGAAGGATTTTAAGATTTGAGATGTGAGGACCACCCTTTCCCCCCCACGAACCTTCTCATGCTGGAAGTAGTTAAAAGGAGAGCTCCAGCCCGACAAAAGAGATTCTCACGAGTATCATTCTCATACTCAGAGAGACAGAGAATCAGAGAGAAAAAGACTCAAGACAGGCAGTAAGTGAGAGCAGACTCAGGACAACAGACAAGAGAGAATAGACCAGAGGCGGTCAGACACACGGACCTAGCAGCCAGAGAGTGCAGTCGCAGTCCGACAGTACAAGAGCGAGAGTGAAACAGGATCAAGAGACTGACCGACTGTCTAAACAGACAAGAGAAGACATCTTGTTTACCTGGTATGTTGTGAGTCGCGTAGTTCGAATACCTCCGTTAGGTATCCCCCTCATTGTACAGATAAAAATAGGCAAATTTCCAAAAGTCGGATTTGATAACTTTGTTCTGAACTTTCAGTTTTTTTTTTTTTTTTTGCTAATAAATTCCCTTAAATTGATTATATCTGATTCTGTATTTTTCCTCCTGAGAGGCTCATTCCTGGACTTCAGAGTGACTCTTACCCTCGCGCCTTAGTCATTTACTTCATCTCAATCTGTGGTGTGTCCGGTAAAACACACCTGGTGGCAGGACTCTACCAAAACGTGCGTAATATAAATCATAACGGCCCCGAACCCCACAACTGGTGGCAGGGGTGGGATGTTCTAAAATCATCCCGAGAAAATCATGAACGGCCCCGAACCCTACAGAGAACAGAACACGTGAAGAAGTCGGTTATGTAAGTATATCGGCTTATTCATTAACAAATATAGTTTCATAAAAAAAGTATTGATAAAAACAAAAGAAACTGTTAAGTTTACTTATCTCGATTTTTCGAATAAACAGAAATTACAGAACTCGTGTTCAAAAATGCAAATGTCAGACCTTTCTTTGTGTTCAGAATGCTGGACTGTTACGTGTGTGGGGGTGTGTAGAGGTCTATTTCCTTTAATATCTCAGGATGGGCTAAAGATTAAGAAATAAAATTAGTCATGAAAACTTATAAGGGCATCGATGCTATTAAACTTTGGAGTATGGAACTCAAAGGGGTGAGGGATAGAGGGGACGCACGTCCCCTCTATCCCTCACCCCTTTGAGTTCCCATATCTCGAATGGAGTCGGACTTAATGAAAATTTTACTCGTTATTGATATGTACAATATTTTTAAAAACTACCCTCAAAATTAAGAATTTTTTTGTCTTTTTATAATAATTAATAATATAAAAGTTATTTTTAATACTATCTCGTAACAGATGGCACCACACACAAATTTAACTTTCAGCTGGTGTCATATTTTTTATTAAACTTAAAAGTTTTATTTAAATGAAGATTTTTATCATAATTCAACAAAGTCCATTTTGTCCATTTTAAGCTTTCATTACTTAAATTTTATATCCCAGTATAATTGAAAATTATCGGAATTCCTCACTACTCCCTTAATCTCCCATTAGAGTGCCAGGAAATTCAGCAAGACACCTTGCCAGCTTGTTTTTTTCTTTTTTTTTTTTTTTTTTTTTTATGACAAATAGTCAGAGATGCAAAATACTTATCTATCTTTATATCTATGCAGATACTTTTAGTATGTGTATTATACAAGAGATGAAAGTGTTAAAGATTCTATGGATGAGGATGGACTCCACTCTGAATTTGTGTATTTGTGGTGTGAGAAGAAGACCGTGTAATCGAAATTTTGTCTTGTGAAATTTCTTTTTATTTTATTCTTTATTCGATGTTTCTAGCCGATGAAAATGGCAAACAAATTGAGAGTTTTATTTACCTGAAATCGCGTTTTCTCTTACAAATATGAAAATTGAAATTGGCAACATTTTAAAATAAATTCATAAATTATAAGGAAAACTACTCAATGCTTGTTTATGACGTTAGAATTAATGTCACTATTAAAAATATAATATGTAGAGCTTATATATATATATATAGAGAGAGGAGGAAACTTTATATAAAATTTTACGTAAAATTTCCTCATTATTTATATTTATTCTTTCAAATTTATTACTCTATTACTCGTGTTATTTTTTATATTGTTATTATTATTTACCTTAATACTACATTTCTATTTATAGGGAGTGAATTTTAGGATACACCTTATAATTATGTTATAGAGGTATCTACCTGTACAATATAAATAAATTAATACGCATTAAGCTAGTACATTAAGCAATAATATAATTTTAAGAATTTCTAATATGTAAATAATTAAATATATCCCTTAAAATTCTAGTAATAGTTAGTATATGAAGTCACATAAGAATAATTATTTAAATTAATACGCGTGTTGTTGATAAATGTAAATTTATGTTTATTTTTATGAGATAATTTATGTTTTTATCATACGTTACACCACGTAATGCTTATATATTGATGAAGATCGTACTGTAAGTAATGGTATATGAGTTATGTTGCTTAAAATATTGATAAGTTTTAATTTTATTCATTTATAGTTTTTTCCAAAGTAGAATTGCAGCAAAAATAGGTCATAAATGCAATTTAAATATTATTTTTTTAGCAATTTAAAGCATGTAAGCACATCTAAAATTTTGTTTTAATTGATTCAAAAATTAAGCATTATATTTAACGAAGTATGTGTTAAGAGACAGAGAAACTTTAAAGTGAATATTCATCGAAAGGAATGGAGATTTAAATAATAAATAAAGTTTTTTTTGGCCAAATTGAAACAATTTAAGTTAAGAAAGCCACTTTAAATCTTTAGAATACGTCTTGCAACACGTGTTTAGAGAAGCTTGGTGTTGGAAGTTCATACATCATCTTTTCCAGTATTTTTAAATAAAAAATATAAGAAACGTTAAAAATTAATAAAATAGTTTTAATAAATAAAAGACTAAATTATGATCTTCGTTTATATATATATATATGTATATATATAGCTTATAAATTAAAACGATTAGACATTATTCAAGAAACATACGCACTTTTCCTGATAATTTTTCTAATTTGTTTCCTGATACTCAAAAATCCTAATATTAATAATGTTTCCTGAACTCAAGAAATAACTTATTATAAATTATTTTAACCTACTTAACTTCTTATACAAAGATAAATAAAATATAAATATTAAGACATTTCACAATCATCTGTATACGTTTATATTCGTCGCTAATTTTATAACTTCCATAAGCGTAATATATAGTTAATAGTAAATTGCATGCTTCTAGCCCTTCTATTTACCATTATTAATTATTTCGTACAAATATCCTTTTAGGACTATAACGTCTTTTGGGGTTTATCATACGCCGTTCAGATATACAATACAGTGGTGCCTCATATAACGTACTTAATCCGTTCCAGGTGCACGTCCGTTAAGTGAAACGTCCGTTATACGAAACGCATTTTCCCATAGAAATACATGTTAAAACATCTAATTCGTTCCGCAGCATAAAATAACCGTACTGTATCATTAAAAAAATGAACATGGGGTGCGTTCTTTTATTCCTCCGCGTAACTCTGCGCGAGCGACATCCGTTTAAAAATTCCTGCGGAATGCGTTCCTAAATTCCGGTGGGAGTGCGCGCCGTCGAACGGCAAAAACGGCCGCTTGTAGCAGTAGTTTACGGTGGAAAGCAACATGGCGTCCTCCATGGCTCAGATAGTTTCGTTTCCGGGTCCATTATGTGATTTTATGAATGAAAATTTAGAAATTGTGAAAGGGCGAGTTAGCGCACGCGGTGATGTAAGTGTCTTTACGAATTTTTTTCGAATTGTAGCCGGCATTCTAATTTTTTTCGTGGCTATTTTGAATGCTCTTTCAACAAATAATCCATTTTATGGTTAAATTTTACAATTGGGACCCTTCTTTTGCCTTTAAAAGCTCATATTTTAGAATTATAGATTCCTCCATCACGATACTATAGATAGTACGGGCGCCGCCATCTTTCTTTCTTTCACCGTCGCTCCTAAATGCCTACAAACAGCAGCGCACTCCCGTAGTAGCGGAGACGCAGAGCGACCGCTATTAAAGAACGCACCCATGGAGCAGTCACCAATTATGCCGGAAAGTCCTTTGTTCGCAGCCGAGTCACGTAACGGCCAAACAGAAAGTCCGTTGTTCGCAGCGTCCGTTATTCGAGGCGTACGTTATACGAGGCACCACTGTATGAGGTTGAACATGAAAAAATAATAATAAATTACCTTTTTTCAGATATACTAATAAGTAGATATAAAAACAGAATTGAAATACAGAAATATACAAAACAATGTTTAGTCCCAAAAGTAATTAATTATTTTTCACAAGTATCCAGATACGTCAAAAAGAATACATTTGTAATGTATCTTATGTAAATAAATTAATGAATGGAAAAGCCAACGAAGAAAATAAATACAAACAAGAGATGAAGTAATACACAATTACTTACCTAATGATTAACCAGAGCAAATTTTAAATAGCTGATTAAACGTACAAACAAAAACAATAGTGAAATTAAACGATTTAAATTATCATATATAAAAATTTAAATATAATTTAAAACAATATAATATCTAAATAGTTCCGCGACATGATAAACACCATCCAGAAAAATATAGGCCTACATTATGGCCATAAAAGAAGGAAATATTTTGCAAAACATAGGAGTAATATACGAATTGAATTGTAATTGAAGTAACTGAAAGAAATACATTAGTGAAACAGGAGGAAAGTTAAAGACACGTATTAAAGAACATGGTCCGCAAAGGATAGCTAGCACTAACTGGAAGGAGACCCACACGCTGAACATTTTGTGACGATGCGTGGAACCGGCCGGGTTAGCTATCCAATGTCCTACCCCACCTCCACGTGGTGCGGACTGGCAGCTTTCATCTGTGGTACCAAATCTTGTAGTTGTTGCCACAGATGGAAAGACCAACAGGGAGGGCTACCTGCACTCACTCACCAACCCGCCTGGCCAGCGTGGTGAGTTATGGCCATTAACCCCCAAGATGAAAACTCAACCGAAACCATGGCCCTCATTCCCCGGAGGCAGGATTACACCTGGTCAAGGCAGCGACCAGTGCTGTATGAAAGCAGAGGGTGCTAAGAATCACCGGGTTGGACCTGGCTGCCATTTGATGATGAACCTGGCTTGCTATAATTGCAGATCGCTCTCTTCCGAACCAAGGCTACAAGAACTGGAAGAAGAACTCCTCAAGATCAAGTGGGATGTGATAGGACTGAGTGAAGTAAGAAGGAAAGGTGAAGGTCAAATTCAACTGCAAAGTGGACATATCTTCTACTACAGAGGCACAGAAAATGGAAAGAATAGTGGAGTTGGCTTTATAATAAACAAAAGGTGGAAAGATAACATCTTAGAAGTAGATAGTTCTTCAGATAGAGTGGCAAGATTAGTTCTTAGACTTTCAAAAAGGTATAAACTACAGATCATCCAAGTCTATGCTCCCACAGCAAGTCACCCTGATGAAGAAATAGAGGATTTTTATGATGAAATAAAACAGATGAATGGAAAAGGGAAACATTATGTAAAGATCATCATGGGTGACTTCAATGCAAGAATTGGAGCAAAGGAAAAGAACGAAACCTCCGTTGGTAAATTTGGACATGGGAAAAGAAATGAACGTGGAGATATGCTTGTGGATTTTGCTGAAGCGGAAAAGTTCTACATAATGAATTCATTTTTTAAAAAGAAGTCAAGCAGAAAGTGGACCTGGCGCCACCCAAACGGAGGAAAATATGAGAGTGACTACATCCTATCGAACAAACAACACAACGTTGAGAACTGCAATGTTCTGAATAGATTTAATACAGGCAGTGACCACCGGCTGGTAAGAGGTAGGCTTCATCTTAACACTAGATTGGAACGAAGAAAGCTTATGAGAACAACCAAGTCTGTTGACTTGAAGAATCTTAAAGAGCAACATGAAACATTCGAGATGGAACTGAAAAACCAATTCTCAGTCCTGGAAAATTTAACTAAAGAGGAAACGGACATATCAGAAACCAACAGACAGATTACCAAGATAATTATGGAAACAGTTGCTAGAATTGGAGGTTATGTAATTAGAAAGACTGAGAAGAAAATAACAGAAAAAACAAGACAATTGATGGGCAAAAGGCGGATGATGAAGAGAAGTAAAGAAAATATAACGTCAAACATCGAATACGCGGAACTCTGCAAAACAATCCGAAAATGTTTTACTGAAGACATCAGAAAATACAATTGTGGCCTTGTGAAAACAGCCCTTGAAAACAACAAAAGTCTGAAAAATGCAAAACAGCAATTAACAAATGGAAGGAAACACATCTTTGCACTGAAGAAGGAAGATGGCACCGTCACCAGGGATCGAGAAGAAATATTAGCAAGAGTTGAAGAATTCTACAAAAAATTGTATGCCAGAGATACTGCACCAACAGTAAAGACAACATATGAGGTAACAAATGAGGTACCTGAAATTCTTAAAGAAGAAGTTGCTTATGCAATCAGAAATATGAAGAAAGGAAAGGCACCAGGAGAGGATGGAATTACTATAGACATCCTGAGGGAAGCTGGCGAAGCTACTGAAACCATACTTGCGAAACACTTTACAGATTGTCTTAAATGTGGCAAAATCCCCGAAGACTGGAAAAGATCAATAATAATCTTACTTCATAAAAAGGGTGACATAGAAGACCTGAGGAACTACAGGCCTATCAGCCTTCTCCCGGTGACTTATAAAATTTTCACTAAGGTACTGACTAATCGCCTACAAAAACAACTGGACCTTGCCCAACCAAGAGAACAAGCTGGATTCAGGAGTGGATACAGCACACTTGATCACATTCAGGTTGTGAGGGAGCTCATTGAAAGGTCAAACGAATACGAAATCCCACTATGCATTGCATTTGTTGACTATGAAAAGGCTTTTGATTCTATAACTACTTCAGCAATCACCAACTCTCTAAAGGCATATGGTATCGAAACTATGTATATCAAAATTCTTGAGAACATTTACGAAGGGGCAACCGCAAAAGTTCGCTTGTTCCAAGATACTAACGATATTAAAATTGAAAAGGGAGTGAGACAGGGTGATACTATCTCCCCAAAACTTTTTACAAATGTGTTAGAAAGTGTTTTCCAATCACTGAACTGGGAGAACAAGGGTGTACTGATAAATGGAGACCACCTGACACATCTTCGATTTGCCGACGACATAGCCATCATTACAGATAGCCCTTCAGAGCTCCAGGACATGATGCAAGAACTTGCAAACAAAGGTAAAGAAGTTGGTTTAAAGATGAACTTGAACAAGACGAAAATTATGTACAACAGTTTTGTACGTGAAGAAACACTACTAAAAATAAATAACATGGAATTGGAAAAGGTAGATGCTTACATTTACCTGGGACAAAGAATATCAATGGATGGCAACATCAAGGAGGAAATAAACAGACGTGTAAAACTTGGCTGGAGTGCTTTTGGTAGGAATAGCATAGTCTTGAAAAATCAACAGATGCCCCTGTGCCTGAAACGCAAGGTTTTTGATCAGTGTGTCTTGCCAGTTCTCACTTATGGAGCAGAAACTTGGACTCTTAAGAAATCAGAAATCCAAAGACTACAGACTACCCAAAGAAGCATGGAAAGGTGTATGCTTGGCATATCAAGGAGAGATCGGAAACGTATAACATGGATCAGGAAAATGACAGGAGTTGCCGATATCATCGCAAGAGTAAAATCCCTCAAGTGGCAGTGGGCTGGACATATTGCAAGAAGAACTGACCATCGCTGGACATCTGAAGTTCTTGATTGGATACCAAGAGATCGAAAACGACCAAGAAAACGTCCTCACATTCGGTGGGTTGATGAGATCAAGAGGCATCTTGGCACAACATGGAAGCGAAATGCCCAAAACAAAATACTGTGGAAGAGGCTTGGGGAGACTTTCATCCTGCAGTGGATTGATAATGGTTGATGATGATGATGATGATGATTAAAGAACATATAGAAATAATCAATAAAACTCGGCGGTAGCAAAACATTTCAACCGCGCAGTTGCGAAATAGTTAAAAGAACATATACACGAACATATAGCAATTATAAAATGAAATAATCAGATAATAATGGAACACAATTAGACGATCATTTTAAGTGGCACTGGTATTTGGATAGAAAGAATAATACAGTAAGATAGGGAGTGTTAGCGTAGAAGTATGTGAATTAATATAAATTATTCCACTCTGGGCGTGAATAAATATAAATGACGAAAGATTAAATTGTAAGTACTTTGACTTTTCGTAGTATTAAAATCAAAAAGTAATTTATGTTAACGTAATATGCGTACAATAGGTTATAGTTGAGAGACAGAATAAAGTATAAGTTAATAGTACAGAAGTTTTAATAAACTAAGTCTAATAAACTATTGTATTACGTTGTTTAATAATAGCAACATTAGTAATGTTAAAGAGTTTATTGTTAAATGGGATGCAAAAGACCACGTTAAATGTGATATAAAGATGGAACGAGAAAACATAGTGAAGATGCACGAGCAATGAAAACAAAGAATGATTTTAACAAATTATTGACAGTGTACTTCAAGTATTTTAGTAATATCCGGTACATATGTGAATATATTAGCATGTCCGTTATACTGTTGAATTTTTTAAATACGTTCAATATGATTAGTATATTTAAGATTCCGGACATATTTAAAATAGTCTGTATAATATAATAGAACAGCCGGGCGTGATGCCGAAATGTATATTTATTATTAAGCTGTTGATTGCGAATAAGATTTTTATTGTAAAAATAGTTAAGTATCGCATTTTAATATGAAATAAAAACTAAAATCTAAACAATCGGTCTCCACGTATGATAAGCTCCAAAAGACGTTATAGTCCTAAAAGGATAATTGTACGAAATAATTAATAATAATAATAATAATAATAATATATAGTCTAATAAATTATCTGTTTTATAAATTCTAATAGAGAAATATTGTTGCAGCTACTGTTTTTATATTTAAATATTTAATTTTTCTTTGGGTCGAATATTTTAACTTAATTATATTTGGCATATTACAACTTAATCATTTTTTATAGTAATATACTGTATATATTTAATAGGATTGAGTACAATCCTAGTTCGTTGTTAACAACCATAATTGTTGTTAACAACCGTTGTCTCTCCATAATTAAACATTATAAACCTCGAAATGAACATAACTTTAAAAATTGTCGTCTCGAGGATTCCTGTATATCGTCACAAAGGTCCTGTCCTACCACTCCGCCTTATAAAATCTTTGAGGTCCGTCTCAAGAACCTCTTTCATTCAAAATACGTCGCGAGATACACCCCTGTTCAGGAGAGATTTTACAATATTTGGATGCTGCAAAACCTTAGAATAGGAAATATATTTCAAGGAAGCCCACAAAGTTCGGAAGATTTGGCTCATAATAGAGAATGCGGCAAAAATATCCAAGAAATTCAGTTTTTTGTTTCTATACGGCAACGAGACATATGAGCGAAAGTCCTTCCGGGTGGCATCCCCACGTGCCGTGGGGATGCCACCCGGAAGGACTTTCTACGAAAACTTGCCTCTATTTAGGTGTTCCATAAGTGAAGAAAACGCAGGCCAGCCCGTTATGTTCCAGTTCCATGTTCATATCGTTATGTTCCAGCCCATAACAACGGGCTGGTTACGTCCCCAGTGTTCGGTGAGAGAAGAGAAAACTGAAATATTGTACTTAGAATTTCAAAGTAAGCAAATTTTTTTTTTTAACTTACCAAATAGATGCACCGTTTAGTATGATGAAAAAGAATCATTTCTGGGCTAAGTGTCGAAAGAAAGAATGCAAATGAGACAATAACAGATATTGGATGTTAAGTAGTTAAATAAAAAGTCATATATAAATATTCGGGTCAAACTTTGAAATTTATAAAGTGCAAGCGACTTTTGTCTCACCCCTTATAGTTTTCACGGGATTTTTATCTCATCGGAGTACGGTGCAATGTGTTTTTCCGCCTGTAAGAATGTTGACGCCACTCGAGTTACGAAACTGTTAGTAACGTTATATTAGCATGTAGAAACTGCTCATTCGATACGTGGTTTCGGATGAATGATGAATTGTTCATTCAAAATACACCGAAACTCGTAAATTACGTACCAATTGTCGCGTATCTAAAGGATTACATACGCGACAATTGGTACGCAGAATTTTATGCCACAATGATAAAGTTTTTGTAATAGAAGGTTAACTGGAGTTTCTGCATATATAAAAAGATACCTGGATTATATCTTTAACCTATTTCGGTTCGATTCGATTCCTGCTTAGATTCCAGTTCAGTTCTCGATTAACATGTCGAGTCGTTCTTGGTTAAATTCTCAGTGAATGTACAAGCATACATATCCGGAACTTCACGTGAGAATCAAGGATCCTGTAACAAATTTTAATCATTTAATAGATACTATAGATTTTACCATGTACTCGTAAGATCACGAATTCCAGAAATGTATTCTTTTTACACCTTGCTAGCAGATTGATAAACACAAAAGAAGGAAACTGTTAAAGCGAAGTGTCCAATTATTTTCTTCCTTCGTCCTCTCCTTGTTCGTATCTGACTTTTCGTCGGTTTATTCCAGGATATCGAAACTTACATCACTAGCAAAACCAATGATTTGCAATTTTCAGTGTTTCGACTTCAGATCCGTCATTTCGCTAGTCCATCAGATTTTCTTCTTACGCAAACCTAACTTCAGAAAAAAACTTTACAAAGAACATCCGTCACGATACTTTTGTGTAGCGACATTTTGATGACACGTGACAGCAAGCACCAAGACTCGAGTCGCCAATTTTCGTGATGCGGTCACCGGACGAGAGTTCTTCGTAAAAGAAGATAAAGAAGAGAGAGACGAGACGACAGCGACCGCGAGAAAGCAAGAAGAGCTGAATGGATCCAACCGAACCAGGTCCTTAATCGCTATCTACTTCCACTCAATTGTCTATTCATGGCCGCCAGCGGCCTACTGAGTATTCGACATTATCATCATCACTCGATAACCGTTAGAAGGAAGACCGAGACGACCAGACTCTGAATCTCCACCCTTTGTCTTATACTTAGTGTTTCTCGCGATCGAGATGTTATTGTTTCTCTGTACTATGTGTAAATAAATACCGTATTTTACGGACTATAAGACGCTATGGACTATAAGACGCACCTGAATTTTGGAGGCAATTTTTCGAAGAAAAAAGTGCGTTTTATAGTCCGTAAAATACGGTATATTTAGCAATTTGATTGTGTGTCATTCCCTATCGGGACTCACGCAACATGGATCTTTAACTACACGTGTCATAAGTTGAGATTCGCATGAGCCAGCCGCTCGGTCCTGAATACCTATGAACACCAAACAACGAAATCTCACAAATTCCTACATTTATAGGCCTGCATTGGTTGCATTAGAACCGATGGCAACGGAATAAAGGTCTTCTAAGTGCCCACAAGGTAGCTTGTTTGTTTATTTGTTTGGTTAAGTTACGGCAACGCAACACTTGGGCGATCCGCCTAAGGGGATGCCTTCCGAGAGGTCTTTTTAAGGGTAACTGGCCCCTATTCAGACGTTATAGACGTGGAGAAAACCCGGAAAACTCCACGTGGCCAGTCTGTTCTGGCGAGGCCGGAACCTACGACCGAACTCCTACAGCCGATTGCAGAGACAGAGTTTACGTTAAACGACGTTTAACAACAGAACGGCCTATAGACGTTGGCTGGCTGAACCGCGGTTCAAAATGCGTTACAAAGACGACGAGCGTCTATTTCTGAACGTCCTGTAAAGGAACTTCGGCAAAACATTGGCTCTTACTTTCTTCGCCATTACTCCTCTGTTTTAGGAGTCTTTCGGCCATTCGGGTTATTCGTTTGTGACGTCAGAAAAGGTTGCCAGCTATATTCCGAAAGCTTCCGGAAATAAAATCTTAAGGCCGTCAACAACCGTTGTTCGGCAATTAATGACAATCCTTTCCCCATTTCGATATTTAATTTCGTCGCCAATAAGTCTTCACCCATTTGAATATCGGAATTGGAACATTTAAAACAAATTTAAAATATTTAATTTTGTTATTTTTGCTCCAAGCAATTAATTAATGAATTATTTTGTCGATTCGTACCGTTTACAACATTTATCGAAGGAATGATATCCATTTTTACCTAAACTTTTCCACCAACAAAACTACCACTCGAATTAAAAAGCCCTCTAAACCTGCTGCCGAGTGAGTCTAGAAAGCAGGTCAAATAACTTAATCGCTGTCTACATTGTGGCAAGCTCGAAACGCCGTCTCTGCAATGAAATTTTTATGAACCGCGGTCTATCCGATCTGTAAACCGCCGTCGGCCTCTAAACGTTCTCTCTGCAATCGTCTGCTAGTGTTTAGGGAACGGAACCGCTTGGCCACTGGTTGTTCCCACAAAGCAGAAAGAATCAATAATAATAATAATAATAATAATAATAATAATAATAATAATAATAATAAATTGGCTTCACATCAGTTTCTGGAACTAGTAACCAATTTAAATGATATATTTTCAAAACAAAATGATATAAAAAATTTCTACTCAATAGCTATCAAATTAAATAAGATTTAATCATGATAATTCTTCTTTTCTTGCATTTTCTTCGCTAGAAATTTGCGAATTATGCAGATTTCAGAACAATACTTAATGTTTTTATCAGCCAACGAAATAGATGAACCTATTTACTTCTTCCTGAAATATTTGTTAATCATGAAAATAACTTTATAAAGTTATACGATCGGCCAGACCCACAACGGGGGAGACAGGGTGATGAGAGAATTAACTTTGTTATTATGTATCGAATCTTTACCTCTATACAAGTATGCAAATGAACTTGTGTTCGTTGAGCATATTGCTTGGTAAAGCAAACCAATGACATAGTCTGTTTCAATTCATTCAACCGTGTGAAAGCCGCTTTACCAGGAGACGTATTGTAAGTAGATTTTACAGTATCATAAGTTAAGGTAAATTTGGTCCAAAGCTCTGTCTTTTTTACATTTTAAGCAAAATTTTCAAAAAGTATTTGACTAATATTGTGGCAATATTTTATTTCGCATTAAGCATGAAATAAGGGGAATACAATTAAGGAAGTCATTTAAGTATTTTCGAGTTTTCAAAGACCCTTAAAGTTATTGAAAATATGGGATGCCATGGAGTAACTTCGTTCCTGATATTATACTGTATTTCTTGTATGTAAGATTTACTTTGCAAAAAATCTTCCCATTCGTATGGAATACAATCCTCCGTTTTCTGCCATCTCCAATACTTTGAGCTTTTCCCACAAATTAATAACTGGCTCTGCTTCGGAGATGCAAAATACATACTATAGCCACAGGTCATTGAACTTACATATTGAAAAGAAAACATTTTTGTAAACCATAAGCTTGCATAAGTAAAAACAGAGAATTAACATTATTGGATAATAAATATATTTTGTTTATACAATAAAAATGTCTTTGGAAAGACATTATTTGCATTGTTATAATAGAGGACCAAATTGCTTATCTTTTGTTTATTGCAAAGGACAATTATATATTGAACATTAAATAATATCATGTAAATACGAGATAGATAATTAAGTTTTAATGTATCTGTAATTTATTAACATTGTATTATTATTTATAAATTATAATGAAGGAGAGAAATGGTAAGAAATACAATTCTTTGGATTTTAAACAGCTTTTAGGTACTGAATATGTATGGAATTTTCTTCATTCAGCAATGACAGTACAATTCCATGAAACTTTTCATTGTGGAACTTCAAAAAACCCGAATTTTTAGTTTTATTTACTAAGTACTATTTATAAAAATCTTAAGCATGTTTATACTCGTGAAAAATTAAAATCAATCAGGCCATATATGCTACCTATGTAATGTTATTTTTCCTCCTCATTTTTCTTCCTATATCCTTTGTTATTGGCACAACTAAAAGCTACATAATTATATTCGTGGAGAGGGTAAACACAAGAAATTTTAAATATTCTGAAATAAGCCAATAAAAATAAGCCTTAACTACATCGAAGAATTCCCGATTACACTGTGAAGATACGACTTTTGGGATTAGTAATATGGTGGCGTCCGGATTCAACCCGATTTTTGCTGACAGTAATGAACCCTGTTACTGGTTCTGTGCTTGCTGGACGCATTTAATTAGTGCCGTCACCTACTTTTTCGTGTCAAAATTCACCGAATTAAGTAACGCATGGAGTTGTAACATTGAAATTTTCCGTTTTTGGGTCACTAAAATAAAAGAACGTAATATGTTCTTCGCTCTAGCAGAGATTATCGGTACCCTGCTAAAATTAAATTAAACGTTTACATGAGCAATCTTTGCCGATATATTCTACTCCAAAGTTTCCTTAAAAACCTTACTTGAAATAGTATAGGCACTAAAAAGCTTTCATTTTTCCTTATCTTTTACCATTTACTCACTAGAAGAAACCCTATAATCCGTATATTACTAGTTGTTAAGGTTACTAACTTTCTTGTGCAAAAAAAAAAGGGGAGAACAATACGGCTCTATAGAGGACCCTGCTAGTTGTATGCAGTGGCACATTTAGAAATATGGTACCTATAAGCCCACAATATATAGGCACTCCAAACAAATAATGCCACTTTCACATCGAATGATTTTGTTTTATAATTGTATTTTTACAGATTTATAAAGATCGAAATTGGGAATATAAATTGACTTATCTCCCGTATTTAATTTCTAATGAATATGTGTAAATAAATTATATTTCATTTCTTTATTTCTTTTCCCTGTCAAATTTTGGCCACTTTCTTGTTGTCAAACGTTGCCCCAGGTACTCTGCGCCACAGGAAAATAATGGGCACTGCACAGTTATCTAGATTTTTTTTTTTTTTTTATCTTTTGGGAGAAAATATGTTTGTTTTAATGCTTCCTGAACATATTATGTGTATGTATATAAACTGTATAAACTACATATATACATATATATATATATAGTTTATAGCAACGGTGCAGCCCTAGGAATTATGAAGCCGTAGACAAAATTTATTTTGAGTCCCATTAACAGAGTGATGGAGATTCAGGGTGGATTCATTTAGATGTACTGTACAATAATACGAATAGTTTTAATGTTGAAACAGACAGTAAAACACAATAAAAATGCGTACGATAACTTTTACTGTAGAGGTACGAAGAGGCTCTCTTAGGTGCCCGTGGAAAGAAAGAAAAATGAATATGTATAGGTCTTTATATATGTGTCCCTTCAAAAATATTGGACAAAATTTAACTCCGAAGCATTTCCTGATCCATATTGTTGGGTCATGAAATGTTCTGGATTTAAATTTTGTCACATATTTTTCTTCCTATGTATGACGAATCCATTCCTGACGTTTTGCCCCATATTTCTTCAAGTATAATTATTTAAGTTTATACAACAATTATTATATAATTAACACAAATCATAATATATATATAGACCGGTATACAGTTTATACACAAGCGAAAACGATTTATATTCAAAAGAAGGAAAATATGATATTAATAATAAATTATATTCAAAATTATTATTATTATTGCTTGTTAAATATTATTTGATATATCATTTTTTATAAATAAAACATGAAATGAGACGATATATTTACGAATACATCGATATATACATATGTATTAATTGCCAAATAAATTAAAATAGTTTAATATTTTAAAATTTAAATTACTGTATTTTTAAATATAGATTTATGCTTATAACAGTAAACCAGTAATATGTTATAATATTATATTAAAAGTATGTGCATAATTATATATGTACTGTATACAGGCCTTTATACTGTACATAGACCTGCACACATATTACAGTAAAAGAGTGGTCCGTATTAACGAAATTTTTCTGTGCTTGTTTAAACATTATATAAATACAGTAAAACCTCGATTTAATGGATTATTAAGTATGTGTAAGAAGTTTAATTTCATAGAAACGTTTCCTGTAAATATGGTTTATGTACTCAACGTACTTCTCAGACTATTAAACAAGCACACGATCTAAATCGAAATAAATAAACAAACATTATTTGGAAAATACGTTTTAATTATATTTAATTAAACAAATAAAATTGTGTGTGAGAGGTCACTCTTGGATTTTAAGTAAAATTTAATTACATATAAAAAGTATTTTAAAATTAAAATGATGTTAATAGCGAGGTTGAGGTTGATGCTAAGGCAACACAGCACGTGAGCAATCTCCAAGAAGGCTTTCTGTGGTAAACTGACCCTATTTAGGTTGTTAAACTCTTAAAGAAACCCCGGAAACTCCCACGTGCCAGCAAGTAGGTGGGGCGGGAACCCACGATCAAATACAAGTGTTCAGTAGTTTTATACACTTTACCACTGTATATATAGTGATACGTTGAGAATTATACGAAAAATAAACAGTTAGCCTCATTAATCTTATGTCTGAGCCTTAAATTTCTGAGACAAATTCTATTTATCTGTATTTTTTACTAATGCTAATATAGAAATTTGTTTGGAACCGGTCTCTTTGTGGGAGTGTCATCATAGAAAACAGATTTGTAATCAATTGACAAAGTAACTGAAAATAATAAAGAAATTTATTTAATATTGCAGTTATATGTATAATAACTTATAACTGCAATATTTATAAACTAACCTAAGTATGTAATTGAATGAATAGTTCAAACGTGCATTTTTGACTCGACAAATATTATAATAATGAATAACAAATTTAATAACCTGTACTTAAAAGCATTATAAACTTTTTACTCCATGTAGAGTGGATCGGGGTAAGATGGTAATTGGGGAAGATGCCTAAGTTTTGTTATTTTCAAACGAAGACGTCAGATATTGTCATGTGTCTGTATGATGGATCGTTGGGCCAATATTGAGTGCGGAAAGCTGTAGTTGGCTACCGTTACCGCATTTTCTACATCTGAGAAGAATAAGAGCAACGTTAGAACGAAGTTACCTGTTGTGAAATGTTTCTAGAGTAATTTTAAAACTAAAAGTTAAAATAGAATTTATTAAAAATTGCGAAAAACAATTAATGTGTCGGACACGTGACTCCACTAGGCATGTTACCCCGACAAATGAGAAAGATGCCACATTTTCCTTGGGATAACGTGCCTGTTTTTAATAAATTTTTGTTTTCTCGTTTTATTGCAGGATATGCATAGAAATTATATAAGGACTTCTCATAAAGGTTTCTGGACTGAAGAAAGCTTTCAGCTAGCTATAGAGCTAGTTAGAACGGGCGGGGTGAACTTGACAATACTTATACTGTGTTGTTACACTTAGGCCCTACTATAAAGTACTTTGTACTACATATGCAATAAATTAAATTTGGATAAGATATAATTGCATAAAATTAATTTTCGAATATTTGTTATCTTACCACAATCCTTTAGGCATCTCACCCGGATACTCGGGGTGAGATGCCTAAAATGCCAGATAGTAGAAAAGTCGTCATTGCACAGAATGCATAATTATTTTTGATAACTCCAAAGTTTTATTTCAAAAACATACTCAAGATTATGATATTTCGTTAGAGGCCTCAAAACCCAAATTATCGCTATAATTTCCTTAATAAGCAAAATTTTAGGCATCTTCCCCCGATCCACTATAATAGCAAACAATCCTTACACTTCAGATTCTATAATGTTAAATAATTACTCTAATATTTATGTTATTTTTTAGAATTCATTTTCTTAATTTCTCAGCCACAGTTGAATGAATAGTTTTAAAATTAATATTATTTGTGTGTTAACAAGAATATAGAAAGTTCTTATTTTCGATTGTATTCTATCATGGTTTAACTAACTGTACTGTACATCAGTAGCTTAATTTTTGGGAGGCTTAATATAAATTATATAAATGAAAATACGTGTATTACATGATAGGCCTATCTAATATTTATTTATGTCATGCATAAAATTCTGAACGTAAGAAATACGTGTAAGAATATGTTGCTTCAGTTTCAATTGTCAAAGTGATTCTCATAGATCCTGTTCTGATTTAAAACAGCTTAAATATTGGACCGAAAAGAACTATTTTCTTACATCGAAATTTGTCTAGAATTATATCCTTAGTCTATATACAGAGTGAAGTGGTTTAGAATGCACTTACTAAAGAAAATAATAGAAAAAATAAATAAAAACGTATTTAACACCTAAATAGGGGTCGGGAAGCACCCGGGAAGCTTCCCTCTTGGCAGATTCTCCAAGTGTTGCGTTGCCTTACTCCCTCAGTCCAATCCTTTCTTCTAATATTTCAACATCTTTTACGTCTATTTGTGAATTGACCCATCTCTACCCAAGAAATGTAACTTCGTATCATTACTTAGATGATTATATTCGTTATCGACCCTTCCATATAATGCAGCGTATACTTTTACACGCTAATTTTCCTCGTTTTAAAGCATTTCTATCAATTAAATTTTCACAAAAACCAATCTTAATAATGCAAACACCCCATTAAATATCCATTTTCTGTACTCATCGAACCTCGCCGACCTTGTCTGTTACTTAAAATATACTTTTTTATTTCGAACAATATTTTATTAAATAGAAAATAGATTTTAAATGAGAAAATGTAGGTGTAATACATTGTTTTCGATTGAAAATAATAATAATTTATCAAAAATAATTCGTTGTCAACCACGTGTTCCATATTAGAAGCCGTAACACATCTAGCGTGGTTAATAATTGAATTTTTTAATGTATTTTTATGCAAGAAATACCGGATATAATCCATTTATTAAGCGATAAGGGCACGATCACTTGCCATATATTATATTCATGAATTTTGTTTTCTTTTTGTTATGGTAGTGGTTTGAATAATAAATGCTCTAGTTGTAGCGTAACCCGAGTCAATGATCCCTGCCATTTATGATGTTTATGAAATTTTTTTGTACAGAATGAATTTACTCAATCCTTTAAACTCGTTTTACTGCTGACAAGTGAAGATTAAGTGTTAAAATTTTCATCTTTTTTCCCTAATTTTACCCACCAAAATTATCCAGAGTTTGGGCGTTAACTACGGCAATAAATTGCTTTAAAATGGCGCATTTCTGTATTGGTTAGAGATGGATTTGCACGTAAGATAAATAAGGCCTCGCTCTACCAGTCTACAGCATGAGGCCTCGCATATTTTACACGTAATCATTATTTGGTGAAGAGAAAGGGCCTGTTACAATCTCCAGCCTCTGTGCTGATAGTTTAAGCCGTTATCCCGCACAGAATCTAAAGTAAATCAACAGAACTGCTTAAATATTTTAAAAATTCGAATATTAAATCATTAAAAAACATTATTTTATACGGGTTATACGAATTATAACAAACTTCATTTAATAGCCATTTTCTATAGTTATATAACAGTAGAAATCGAGGATTTCGAACGAAAACTTAGGCTCGGCTGATGAAAAATATTTTAAAAAATAAGGAAAGAATCGCGTAAGAAAGGAAAAAGGAAAATTCAGTTAAAAACGAAATAAGGAAAAATTTCTTTTAAAATGTTTTTTAATAAAAATCACATGGATTATTCAGTGTTTCAACCGGAAACTTCTAAATCGCGCTCACTTTGTGAAGATTTACAACCCGAAAATAGGATAAAAAATTAAGCTAAATGTGCTTTATTCATTGATGTAAAACCTCATACATAAGATAAATTTTCTATTCTCACACGATGATGAATTTGTACAAGCGAAATGGACGAAGTAACGGGTAATTCCAAGGACAACTACTCGAGCGGATACACAATAGTCACATTTCTAGTGACGAAAATAAAGTCAATGAACTGAGAGAAATTAAAAAAATATGAAGAAAAGTGGATCGAGTTTAGGTTACATTTCGTTTTAAATCTATTATTTTTTGATCGTTTGAATATATATATATTTATATATTTTTTATAAAAGTAAAGAAAAATGTCCTTGTCACAGAAGTGTTCTCTGCTAAACCATTTTGTATCTTTTATCCCTTTCCACGTTAACGAGCGGAGATTAAAAATGTGGGAAAAAATGGATATTTTTTAAGGAAATAAAATGCTTGTATGCTTTTTTTATTAACAGACCTTGACATTATGAATTTCTGGTCTTTTTTAAAAAAAATATTAACTATTTATTTTATGAAAATTATAACACTTTTTTACTATTGGATCGTATTGAAAAGTTACGTAGACCAAGAAAAATGTAAATTATTTAAATAATATATTTTTTATGGTGTTTTTGAAATAATTAATCTTGTTTAAATTTACAATAATATAAGTGTAATTATTTTTTATATCGATAGAGATCATAGCCCCTACATCTTACAGCGGGGCCCCCAGGATCATTGGCGAGCCCCATTGTAGCGTGGCATCATACGAGTGCCTCATTGCGACGTGGCAAGCCTGAAGAAAGGCCCCCTTAGTGAACTGTTAACAATGTCATGAGACATAAATATATTTCAAGTGATCATTAATATGCTAGAGCCGACCTGAATTTAAATTTATTACGTATAAGAGGCCCTTCCTCCTTTACCGAATAATTAAAAGCTCCAAGCCTCGTATCGTTAGGCCCTAAAATGTAGCTTATAAATAGGTACTGGCTACAGTCTAAAAACACAGCACATTCAATGAAGTTAATTCATTAAATAAGTGATATAAGCCTAATGTAAATTAATCATTTATAGCATTTAAATGCAATATCACATTCATATAAATAAGAGAAAATTAAAAATTTTCCTACATCTCAGTCTTCTGAGCGTGTTAAAAATCATCCACACGGATGATCCTATTGAAATGTCGTGTTACTTATCATCGCATCATCGCGGAAGTAAAATGATGATAATTGTAAGTGTATATGCCTAAATGGTTTCATGTAAACTCAAGACTGTGTATGCGAATCAATAAATTTTAAATTTTTCAACGTGGTTGTGTAGACTTAATGGAAATCGAGGCCTTTAAAAATGGCCTTTAAAAGACAAGGTAACAGTATAAAATTAGCTGTCGAAAATGATAGTGTATGACTTTTCTCCTTTACTAAATAATAAATTTAAAAACGTGGGGCCCTAAACTGTAGCTTATGCGGCCCTAGCGTGGGATGACCTATGCTAGGGCCCTATAAAGGAAGCATTTACTTGGAATCCCTGGCTTTAATTTTCAATTTTTTTTTGTTTTTAAATATAATTAATTATTTAAATATCGTTTAAGAGCGTAAAGAAGCTTAAAACTTTTTAAGTGAAGAGCGAATTAAATTCTACTTAAGATCTTAACTAAGGTGAACGTTTTGTCGTAAGGGGGGACGAACAATAAGTTGTGTTGTCAGTGAAGAGAGGAATGACACGCTTGTATAAGAAAGCATTCTTCAATATGGCTACCTTTTCCTGGTACAAAACAAAAAGTCAGAAATATAGAAGAGGAAAAATATCTGTAAACTCGCTCACTATCGATGATTGTCAGGGATGAAAATGATTGACAATACAATACAACAATAAAAGAATTTTTGCTACACTCCCCCCTATAATTATGCGAGTTTTTCTCGCTGCAGCAGCATTAACTTAAGTTAATATTATTCATAATAAATATATAATTTGAGCCCAAAGTTTCCAAGCACGAGCAAAAATCGTAATTAATTCGTAGAAGAAACACATTTTTCGGAGGATGCCATTATCTAAAGAGATCATCAGTTGAAATGAATTACCTTTTCGTAAGGTTTTTAATCATTTAAATGTAAATTCAGACACTTTTATTGAAAAATATTTCCCCATTTTTATGACCTAATTTCATTTTTTGGTGTATAATTAGTAATAAATGGTATTTTATTTATAGTGTTGGCAGCAAATCTGAAACATTTCCACGAATTAAAATGTCATTTTTTTCAAACTTAATTCGCTGATTTTATACTGATTTTAGATAAACTTTTATAGAAAATGTAGCTTAAGCTAATTTAAACCTAATTTAATTTCTATTTTTCTATCTAATTTCTAATTTAAATCTTAGAAATTGTTAACGAATGCACATTTTGTTCGTACGAAATTGTATAAAAGTTTAATTATACCAAATTTTAGAGCATAAATGTACGTATTTTTATGTTTTACATGTGTGTAGGAGCCTACATTCTAGGCCCCTATGCATACACACGTAGGAGCCTGCGTTCTAGACTCCTGTAGATCTGGCCTAAACTCGTATCTACAGGGCCTCATAACAGTTCTTTTTTTATGTAAAAGGCGATAAATAAATTGAAATTTCTTTCGATAAATCGATTTACGGCTTTCGGGAGGAATTGAGGCCCTACGTTTATGACTAGTTCTGGTTCTACCTCACTTTTCTCAGTGGTTGGGGTAAGTGTAAGTAACTTATATAAGGTACAAATGGCAGATAAGGTACAAAAAAGGAAAAAAAAGAAAATACTTTTTCACTTTTATTAATCGTTAATAGCACAATAAATTAAAATTTCATTCGAAGAAAAACATTTTCATAACATTAATATATATATATATATTTTTTTCTTTATAAATTTTCCAGAAAATAATTGTAAAAAAATGGAGGAAATTTTATCATTTAACGCATCCTTTTAACAAGTTACTCAACGCAGTGCTGCCATCTCTTATCATATAAATTTCGAAATTAAAAAAAACAAACAAACAAATCAATGTATGACGTCAATCGATACGAATTAAGCACGTAATTTACGCGGGAAACTTACTAAATTTTAACTTCGAGACTCGAATATCACCCTGATGTAAACACACCTTAACCATTCTATACATCATTTAACATATCTTCTATACATCATTATTTTTGCTCATTTTGTTGTGGGTTGGGGGTTTAAAATTCTATCTGCCTCATCGAGAAATCATTCGCGTTTGCCTTCAAAATTTGACAAGGCAATCTAAACATAAATTACTACAGCTATATGGATCACGGCACTTACAAATCGATTCATCCTTTCCAACACACATAAAACACGAAGCTACACGTATAAATAGACTTTATATCTTCTCGTGGATGTATGTACACGTAACGTACGATCCCGACTCATCCACGTAACGTAAGATTGCGTCACACGTCGGCAGTCGATCACGTCATCGCGACGTAACGAGATCCGCATTATACGTCACACAACTTAACTAGGGTTGTCTAGCCTTCATTAACGGGATCCATCTTACGCAAGATACGCAATCTCATCTTTGATCTACGTTCTTTCCTATATACAAAAAGCTGTACAGATCGATTGGTAGGGTGATTTTTAGTGTGTTATACCCGAAAATTTTTTTTTTAAAAAAAAAGAGGCTGTTCGTGTGTACAGTACATCGATTGACATCAGTAACTAGCTCTAAAAGGAGGAGGAAGAAGTGATAGTTAAGTATGTTTAATGTACAAATATTCCTGAGAGATGGGTCTAAAAAAACCAAGCTCGTCGCACAGTAAACACGTTAAACGTTTGGCTTTTATATAGGTTTAATCCCTTTGTTGATTAATTCCAAATGTTCTTTAGCCTTAATTCTCAAGGCTACGATGCTGGAGTTTCTGCTGTCTTCCGTCTTGTCACTACGTACCGATAAGTTGAGGGGTGCGGGAAAATAGTTGGTGTAGAGAGATTTCTGCTGGTTGAAATAACCGGGTAGAGACAATGTGGGGGATGTCCAGTTCTCTAAAAGATAGGGCTGAATGGAGCTACTGTGACAATGATTATTTAGGTTAATCGATCTCAATGACGTTTGACTGTCGAGTTTTTCTTGTCTCCTCCATTTAGCTCGACGATTCTGAAACCAAACCTAAAGAAATTATTATTTTTCAGTACATCGGAATAGTTAAATCGTGTGAGATTTGGCTTTTAGGCGCGGTAATTTTTAACGTAAAATTCATTTTTTTTTTACATTAGAAATTTAAGAAAATTACTAAATTGTTCGCTAGATAAATATATATTTTTCATTCCTTTTTTTAAGGTAGTAAACAACGTTTAAAACTAAGATAATTCTTGATGACCTCATCAACTTTTTAATCACATGACCGGATTAAGTACTCATCTAAAATATATATTATATTATAAAAAAACTTACTTTTTAATGAGAAATATATAAAAATTGTACATTTTTGCTTACCTGTACGCGAACTTCTGGTAAATTGACTTTAATAGCCAGCTCTTCTCTGCAGTAGACATCCGGATAGTGAGATTTCTCGAAAGCTCTTTCCAGTTCATGTAATTGGTAGGTAGTGAAGGTTGTTCTGTTCCTTCTGTGCTTTTTTTTGCCCATCTCCTCCTCGGATTTACTGTTCTTTGAGCATTCTTGATTTGTCTTTCCATCTGCGTTAAAAAAATAAATATATATATACACTTATATGTATTATGACGATACCCGAGATGTTAAATTTTATATTTAGTCTTATGGAGTGGATACATTCTGCGTGGTTTATCATAAAAAGATCGAGTATTGCATGCAAATTTGATAAGATTATAGCGAAAAGATCGATGGATTTAATTGGATTAATATTAAAAAACAAAAAAACAAGTCGTAAGAGGGAGGAAAGTTTAAAAATTGGTAGAAAAACTTCCTTTAGTCATCCATATTCTGCATACATCAACGCGTGTAGTGTGATAAATACAAGTTTATTTAGCGTAAAAAATCTATTAAAATTTTTAAATTTATCTTCAAATTATTGCTCTGGCATCTTTTTAGCTAACGTATATATTTAAATTAACGCACAAATCCAACTTTTCTCTTGAATAATTAAGATTTCAGAGGCGTTAAACCCAATGCTTAAATCCACTCTTCGACTTGGGAAGGTCTTCAGTTTGAGTGAAAAAAAAACGAATGCTTAAGAATTTTGCACCTATATATTAATTATTTTTAATTAAATGAAGTGTAAATCGACATTTCTGCAATTATTTTCCATTGTCAGCGTGTATTTACTCGTTACAAGCAGTAATTACTTCAATTATCTTCCTTCGCATCCGCCCTCGATAAACTTATAATTGACAATACTACTTGTTGATATTCTATATATTCATTAAATTTGTAAGCGAATATAAGTACAAAAATATAAAATATATAAGTTATAGGCCTATATCTGTGCATAAATATCTCTTTATATAAATAAATATTTATCCTAAAGTCTTTAAAAAGAGAGAGGAAAATAAGCTTTTATATACTTATAATTACGATTAATTATTAAAAAAATTTAAAGTAAGTTATTTTATGCTTAAACTAATTTTTGTAGCCAATATTGAGCTTACGTTGCTTTAATATTTTCTAAAATTAACGCAATTCTACGATAATTACCACTTAAATAAGACAATTCAGCTGTATAAAATCAAATATAATTGAATCCTTGTTATAAGAAATCATTTATGGTTGAAGCAAGGTGGAGTATTTGTAGCGGTTTTTATGTTATAAATATTTTAAAAATGCTTCAAAAATATCTTTCGAGCGATTTATAAAGCTTCAGATAATAAATACATTGGCTAAATTTTATATAAATTTAGTTTTTAAAAAATTACCATAGTGTTGTTGCACTGTACAACACTATGGTAACTACTGTTAAAGTTAAACCTTTATGATGCATTAAGACTATGGAAAAATAGAAGATTAAACCTTTTAATTTATAATTTTCGCCAACTAAAACGACTTTAAACCTGTTTAAAACAATATATTTTTTTAATTTATTAACCCAGACTTTATATTTATCGCTTATCTAATAAAATTAAAGCAATAGAATAATGATAATTCGCTCGGAATCATTAACATAATTATCCTTTTAAAGTAGAATTAATTTTTATAATAATAATAATAATAAAAATAGGAATTCAAACCTTAAAAATTAATCCCTTATTTATATATTTAATTAAAATTCTTTCACACTAAACAGTAAATTAGTAAATTAACATTATTTTAATGTAAACATAAGCATTTTTATGATACTAATGATGCAATTAAAGTTAAAATTTTCATTTTAATGAGATATTATTATAAAAGTAATATTAATTAATTTTAACGTTTGTAAATTTTGATTATAAAGAAACAATTTCTTGCTTATTTTTATAGTTATTTAATCATTTAAACCAATTTGAAGGACGAGTGATCCCGGTTATCCCTATAGATACATCCATGATAAACTAAGGAAAGTCGGATGTTGCGCACGTAAAATTCACTCCAAAGTTTACCGTGACCGATTTCGAGTGTAAATTTACGTAAACGATGGAAATATTTACGTTATGGGGAGTTTCGATGACCTTAAAACAGGTTAAAAAATCTATCCGGAAACGGAAACCTCGACTCACCTGTACCGGAAATATATTCATAATCGTTTGAACATTTCCTCAATCCCAAGATGACGTCGATAGAATGAGAGGGAATGGGCTTTTCTGATGTTTGACAACTGGCCATTAAGTCCGCATGTGGCACATTTCTGCACAGCTGTCTTCAATAACCTTTTGGCCTCTAACTTCCCTCGCTCATCCCTCTCTCGCCATTGGTTCCTGCCGGTGACGTAACGCCGTTTCCACCAATCCCGTCGTCCGTACGTACGATAAACTGTAATAAAGTAAAGTTTTATCGATTAGATAAACGCAATTCGAACGGAATGCGCGTTGAAACATGATTTTTTAAAAATATAAATATATATATTAAACTAATATAATTTATTGATTCACTTACTTTCGCTTGATACATCTTCTCTCCGCATCAACAATTCGTTTGATGAAAGAAGCCGTGCAGCTGTGGCTTTACCACCAACACGTGGTAACACACCGCGGGTCAGAGGTTAATGGGTGGAAATTTCGTAGAAGAAAAATCGATGACGTTTGCTCCATTGACGAGGGGATCGTTCCCTTCTTCAAAATTTACATTTGCCAAGATGCAAGACGAGATTTGATTACAATTCAATTTGGCTGAAGGACGGGATCCAACCAAGCATTTAAGATAATTAAGGAAAAATCAAGATTATTATTTATACCTTCCACCTAATTCTATTTAGCGATAATTAATACTAAAATATCGTTTATTAAATTCCTCTTTTTTTAATTTTCTTCTTGTTTCCTCCTCTCCTATAACTTATAATGAACTTGCTCGGCTAATTTGAAGCTTAATTCCGGAGAGGAGTTTGAGAGTTAATCCTGGATTTGCGGAGTGACGTATCTTGTCGGAGCGCGGGTTTGAGGTCAAATAAGGATAATTTCATTGTAGTAACAAGCTGTAATATGGCGGGCGTGTTTATAAAATATAAATTTACAGAGGAAAAAAAAAGGAGAACGAAATATAAAACACAGCGGCGTGGAAAGATAAAAGTTGTATAAAACATTGACAAATTTGACAAGTCATCCCCTAGTACAAAGGTGGAAAAAATAAAGAAAATAAGAGATATCCTCGCAAAAAAGTAACGATATCCGCAAACCCGAGAAGACAGCATTTCAACAATTTGAAAAGAAGTATGATCCTCAACACGGACAGTGACATTAAGGCAAACCAAACCGTTCTATTTAAACGCTACACTGTCAACAAGCAGGAAGAAAGAGGGCCAAGTCGAAACGTCACTGTACTCCAAACCAAACGTGATCATCTTCACAAATAGGCTTAGCGTCAAAAGTTGGCGATGTACCATCCACCAGTTCATAGTTGACAGGGGGGAAAGGGGGCATACGGAAAGGAAATCGCCAAGGTAAGGCCTGACAACCTTATCTTTAGCGATTTCTCTTCCACCCCCTAAAGTCCATGCTGTTTTTTTATGTTGCGAGTTTTTTTTCCTCTCTCTCTCTCTTCTTTTTTCTTCCTTTCTTTTCTCGTAGTAGCAAGGGTTAGAGCTTAAGGGGCTACTAATTAGATGTCCCTTTTGTTGGACACGAGTTGTCACATTGCCTTGGTTGGTCCCATCGGATTTGGTGAAATCCACATGGCTCATTAAGTCGACTTCACAATGCAATCATATTAGCATGAAGTGCTCAGTAAATTGACTTAATCGGATAAAGGTATATTCTCTGATTTGGTTGTACTTATAGCAATAGGATTATGTTTGACTGAAACACTGAAGATGACGTGAACAGAAAGTTTTACTTGTTTTCTGTTTTCTACCTATCAAGATTGGTTTTGCGCAAAATAAAACTTGTTAACTCGTAATTAGCTGCGGTTGTTTAGGTCCCTTCCACTCTTTTCTATCCCCCCTTTTTATCCTTTTTTCTTTCCCCCCTTCTTTTAACTTGGTTTTTCCAATTCTCCGCTCTCTACTTTACTTTACTTTTTTGAATTTGTCGAGATTTTCCACCAACTTAATTGAATTTATTTTAAATGAAAATAAAAACTTAAGCTTTTATTTATACACAAACACATAAATATATACATTTTTCTTTTTCTTTTTTTATCAAAAATGTAATTAATTATTTTATTATTTAAAAATTAATAATTTATTAAATTGATGAATCTTTTTGCTTATTTTTTCCCTTCTTCTGATATGTGGCTTTTTTTTATCTTCCATTATTAAATCGAGTCGTTAATTAAATTTAACAATTAATTAAACTAATCAAAGTAATTTTAATTAATTTCAAAGTATACATATATATTTATTTATTTTAATAATAATTAATTAGGATAAAATGTATACAGTCCTAAAGGACTTTAAATTCTAGTTTATTATAGATTTATTCGAGGAAATATCTGTGATACATTGTTATTTATCCGTCGCTAAGGAGTATCTAATTCGGTTATATTCGTTTTAATTAGCTAGATATTGTTTATAATTTAAAAAACAAGCTAAAATTTTTGTACGTACAGTACGTCTGTAACACTGTAGGACTTGGATGGAAAGAAGAACGCCTCCAATTTATATGTAAATTATGGTTTATTAATGAATAATTTCAGTTATTGTTAACTTGCGAGTGTTATTTACGTTATAACGTTGTTAAAACATGCCTTATGCTATCGAATTAGGGCAGGATTTACACGCAAGCTAACAAGATACAGCTCAGGGCCTTACGCTATAAGACTATACAGCTTAGGGTTTTATGCTACAAGCTTAGGGCCTCGTAATTTTATATGGAGAAGGGCTTATATGTTTTAGCTCAGAGCCACAAGTCTAGAGCTCATGTACTGTACAAGGATTTGTTTAAATTTAACTTTATAAACTTGTGTGAAGCATACAAAACTAAAAAGTATTGTCAATTTTTTAAGAAGATTTAAATTAAGATGCACGTTAACCCCGAAGGAAAATACAAAAATTTCAAAGTTATCGACGTCTGAAATACATAAAATTACATTTTAAGTAGTCAAGAAACATTCGATTTCTTCAAATTATTTCAAATTTTCAAAAATATAAAACAAGAAGAAAGGGGTGTAGAGTTTTTTTTACCGTGTCTTAACACACGAAGTTTGATGAGTTTTAGACGACCCCACAATGCGTACGGCTTGGCATTTTGGTGGAATTTTAGGAAAGGTAAAAGCGTAATTTTTTGGCATTTGGAACCGAAGTTTCGGTGGTTTTTGTGAAGTAGCAGCAGTGGTGCGTCGACAGAGTTGTCGGACAAATCCACCAGTAATTGCCGTGTCGTGTTTGCCGCAGTGATTGTTGTAGAGGGGATCTTGGATTACTGTCTGTCAAATCAGAATGTAGAATGAAGGATTTGTCAGCGCTCTAATTAATTGACTATTAAACTTCTGTTTGATATCATTTCATTTTACTAGATTAACATTTCATCTGCATTGTTGCCTTCTTCCACTACAATCTTTCTTCCTTTCTATTTTTTTCTCTTCCCCCCTTTCAATTTTTAATTTTATATATTATTATATCTGTTAAATTCAATTAACTTGACTTTTCTGGTTTTTCTTTTTCTTCCCTTTTCCTTTTTCTCTAACTATAATTGGATCTGTGATTATAATTAATTAAAATAAACAGATTTATTGTTCTCCTCCCAAGATTTAAACAGTGATTTTGTATCGAACAAAGTTTATTTTTCTGCTTTTTTTCAATTTAAACAACACAAATTTTATTATTTTTATTATTTTAAGGATGATTAAGGTGCATTTCCGTGTTAATAATTTCGGTTTTCGCCCTCAGAAATCGCCCCCAAACTCAATTAAATCTTCCCAAAGCTTGATAAGGTTTATTACTAAAGGATTTTTCTAAAAAAATAAAAAGATAATTTAGAGTAACGACTATATTAAATTAACCTTTACGTTACTCAAGTGGGCTTTAAAAGAATTTAATGGGCTAACTCTCGTATTAATCTCATTGATGAATGTTAAAGTGACGAAGATTTCGTTCCGAACATTTAAAAATTGATTGAGTAAGTCATTCCAAGAAAAAAAAAGGGAAAAAATTTCCTAAATATTTATACGAAAGAAAAATTCTGCTTCAATCTGTTCAAAAACTAATTACTTTTAATTGGAAATTAATGCGCTTGTAAATTAAATTTATTAATTAATAAAATAGCAAAAGTTTTCCAAGTGTTGGAAATCAAACTGTCAAGCGGGTATCTTATTATAATTAATTTTGTTATCTTTTATTGATTGAAAGAGTAGTAAAAACCATTGTAACTCTTTCGTTTCTTATAGGAACGATTGTAAATTTTAGTATAATATATGTATATATAGGCCCTAATTTAATAAATGATTAATAATTACACAGCTGGGTACGTAATAATTAATATATGATAGATTTTTTTTTTCTGTAAAATCACGCGAATTTTCAGGAAAATCCCTAAACTTTTGCCTAATAGTTTGCTAGAATGCGATGGCGATCGATTTTTTATCCATTGGTAGGACTTATCCTGAATATGGTTTCTAGTTGTTTCTCCTGCATTTATATTGATTCAATAAAGGCAATAAAATGGTAAACTTACTCACAAATAACCGGATAGAATCTGTAGAAAAATTGGTCTGAACTATGTTCCATGTTTTCTATATTTATCGATTTAAGAAATGTCACGTCTCCAAGCTCCTAATGTTTATTTTTTCCCATAAAAATATATAAATCCACTCGCTTCATATATTAATAATTTAATTAATTAACCGGCGGTATTAAACCTTTAACTAGTGTAACTTTTAATACTTATTTATACCAAAAATCTCGAAATAAAAAATAAATTTAAATTAATAACATTAAAGTTCGATATTAAATTGGACGAAATTCTCAAATTTTTTTCCTTCTATTTTGTATATTTTTATGCTCTACGCGTAAATGGGAAAAATGAATTTAGAAATTCTGTTAATCGAAATTCGATCAACCGTGCGCTTAGTATTCAAATTCTACCATTAATTCTACTATTTGTGGGTTTTTTTTCGAGTATCCGGGCATGCTTCTACCATCGTTATCCGGGGGAGATACTTGCATTAATTAACAGGGCTGAACTCAGACTTGCTGTGGCCTATAAGCTATAACGTATGGAAGGCCCTTCCTCAACCAAACAATAATAGACGTAAAAGTGCGCTAAACTGTGCGGCAATTTGTGTAAATTCAGTTCTATGTATAACACGAAAGAATTAAACTTAACTGTTTATTCATTTATCTATTTATTAAAAATGTATTTTAATTAAAAATATTACAAATTGAAGAATAAATACAAATAAAAATTTCATGTCTTCTCGCATCCTTCACAACTACAGAAGACAATTAACACTAGAAGAATCGACCTTCTCTTCGAAGGATGCTCTTCTTACGATTATATAAATTGATTAAAAGCTCCTCTAAAACCGGATCGTTGCAAAAAATTAAAATATATTTTATAACATTACAAATTAAGGAATAAAAACGAATAAAAATTTGACGTCTGCTTGCATTCTTCACACCTACAGGACGCAATTAAAACTGGAAGAGTCGTTGCTCTTGATGCTCTTCTCTTCCCACGAATATGTAAATTGATTATAAAGGTCTTTCTGTGTTTAGTCTTCAATGTATAATATTTTTAAATAAATAAATAATGGCTTAAGATAGAATAATAAGTAATTTAACATTTTATCTACTGTAAATATATTTTAAACAGCAAGGAGCAAGCGAATCGAAGTTTTATTTTACTATTTTTGACTTAATGAATCGTATCTTTTGCTACTTTTAAACACGAAAAGAATTATTGTTTACACACAGATGAATAAATCATTAATTTTCTTAAATTTTATTTTATTTATATTAATTACAAACCGAACTAGCAATTTTATATAAATATAGGAGATAAATGGATGAAAAGTTAAATTAAAAATGTATTCGTTTAATTATAATAGCGTTATTTTGACGTCATTCTTGTGCATTTTTACTTTCCTGGCTCTGTTATATATAACAGTATGGCGATCGGTCAAGAAATGACCCCCAAGATTTTTATATTTTTGGACTCGGGTCCTTGAAACGTCGAGAAATGCAAAAAATTCGGGTTTTTTTTTTTTCTATACGTATGGATGTGTTTGTGTGGTGGCAAGATTCCGTTCACCCTGTTTGAAGCTTAATAATTCCTGTGCTTTTTCTCAAAAATTTCTGAAATTTTGCAGGGAGGTTTGTTTATTAGTGGGATTGATGCTATTAAATTTTGATGAGTAAAGGTCAAGGGGTGGGGAGATAATGGGGTCGTGTATATCTCCAGTAGGGTCGGACTTAATGACGATTTTACTCGTTATTAACATTCACAATTTTTTTATAAAACTCATCCCTACCCTCAATATTAAGCTTTTCTATTTATAATAGTTAAAAATATAAAAAGTTTTTAAAATAAAATATAATACCAGATGGTGCCATCAAAATTTTAAATGTTGCCGGGGAAAGTTACCCAACTGGTTGCTGGATTATTTCACAATAAATAAGCGCAAAGTGACATTTATTTTATATAAATTTAATTACATTAATTTTTATAATGATAATTTAAAAAAAATTAAATACTTTTATGCAAAACGCAAATATTTCTGTAATGATTAAACTTCTTAAACTGCAAGGTATATCCACCAATTTAACAATTATGCTGTATTAAATAATCTAAATTAGCAGGAACTGAAATTAAATTAAATTTATATCTCACTACTATTCATACAGTAAGAATGCTAATTTAATTAGGAATTAATCTGCGTTTACATAAATCCATCCGTATTCGTAGCCTACTAATCTATGTATTAATATGAAACATGAAGTAATATTCATTCAATTCTCATCTAAAAATTTGGCCTTTTCCACTCTCTCCAGTGGTGGAGTAATACCTTCCGAAGCCCTTAGACACAGGGGAACGGGGCCTCCTCTATGTAATTTTACGACATCGTGAAGTAAAAACGTTTCGCTATAGCTATAGAATTATTTATAAATTATGATATACAACTGAAGTGGTAAAATTGATTAAGTTTTTTCCAATTTAGGAGGCGCCCGAGACTCGGGGGGTCTAGGCATGTGTTTCAGGTAGCTAGTGGACAATTTCGAATTTATATTTAACAGTCGTATAGGTTTCTATCTCTAATTAATGATTTATTATTAAGCTTAAACTTGTCAAATTTGTGTGATTTATGACATAATCTTAATGCATATTCTGGATTAAATACAGTATAATTAAAGGTATTTAAAGTGTTTCTTCATTATACTCTATGGCAGTGTTTCTCAAACTTTTTGGACCGCGACCCCCCTCCTGCACTTAAAAATTTCAAAAGACCCTCGAAGAATAAGTATGTGTCAAAAAACATCCCGGAGGGAGGGGGTTAGGCTCGTATTTAAATATTTATATTATTTTTATTATTTATATGTGCAATTTATTTAAGTAAAAATTATTTTATATATTTTTTATTTCTATTATTTTTAAACATGAATCCATAGTAAATTTATAAAATATTTGAAAAAATTGATCTGGCATCAATTTTTCAGCGACCCCCCAAATATTTTTCACGACCCCCACTTTGAGAATCACTGCTCTATGGGATACATCGATAATTATTTTGTCTTAGCAAAACAGAATGCTACAATTGCAATATTTTAACATTAAATAAATAAATATTTATTTATGTTTTTAAATAAAATGAAACTTGGGCATGTTTCCCTGCCATTTAGCATTGCCGAATACTAAACAAAGGTAAGAAAATAGGAAAAAAAATTAACTTATTAAACTAAAAACAATGCAAAAAATATATCAAATCAATTTGCAAATTTTACAAATTAAAATTATTGTAAATAAATAGTTTAATTAAGTTTTTTTTAAAAATTAAACCACTTTTTTATGGATTTATTAAAAAGGGGGTGACTACCATATGCCTTATGCCATTGCTATGTGAAAATTTAAACAGTGAACAATTTTATGCAATTTTCTTCATTATTTTGAAATATATTATAGTGGTATATTGTAGATGCCCGTTGAGGCCCGGTACTAAGCTGCAGAGTCTCTAAAAATTTCTCTTAGAGTTACTTTAGAATTTATTAAGAAAAGCTAGAGGTGTCTAGAATAGCACTTTTTGAATCGTATAACATTTAAGGCTTTTCAGATAAGTTTGGATAGTTATTTAAATTACAACCGGGAGGCTAGAACTATAAGGTGTCTACAATATACGAAGAACTGGCAATGGAAGTCAAAAACCTATGAAAATTAGAATGGACGTATATGCTCACTCCAGTTTCCATAGGTTTTTTTTTTACCTCCTTTGCAGGTTTGTATTTATCAATTTTAGTTATGTAGCCTGTTTCAGTACAGTAGCATAATTTATGTAAATATAAAATATACATATTGTATATATATAGCCTGTAGGAAAGGTGAATCAGGTAAAATCTTAGTGGGAATTTTTAATTCGTATAATGAAACAAACAACATATAAAAGTTTTATTTCTTTTTAAAATAAACTACATAAACTTAAACAATACAAAATATAAATATATATTTTATTATCTTTATTTATACTTTGTAAACATTATTTTTTTAAAATAATGAAACTCCTATTAGCAATAATAATAATAAGGTTCAGAGGGGGGCGATAGGAGCGATCATCTCCTCTGAATCTCTCTAGATCTCTCCCTACATATACATATACATTCTAACATATATATATATATTTTAATACTTAATATGAAAATTTATTTGTGTACAATTTTAAAATTAATAATTTCATTAAACATATCAATCTTCTCTTTTGTTATTTCAATGAAAATTATATTGAAAATACCTTTATACATTATACGAACGAATTAGATAAATATCCATCATTTGTGTTCAATTTTCTTGATCCATTTAACATTAAAAAATTCAGATATTAATTAAATTAATTTTTAATTAAACTAAGTATGCAATTAAAACCCCCTATAACTTCAAAAATCGAAAATTTTTGAAGCTGATAGGGGGTTTTAAGCCCTTTCTCAAAATAAACAATTACAACGAATCGTATACACGCGATTTACCTGAAAAACACAATACGAAACGCGGTTAATTGACGTTTGAGCCACACAGTATGTAAATTAAAAAGAAAAATTTTAATATATTTTTTTAAAATTAAAAAGAAAAAAATAATAACGCTTTTATCTGTCATGTTTTTCGAGATGGGATGATAGGGATGACCTCATCCCCGTATACAAGTAGACACATTATGATTATTTACTCACGATGTGTCTACATTCGGTTATGTTTATCCGGGTTTCGGAATGGATGGGAGGATGGTGAAAGTGGGGCCACTCCCTAAAAACACCATTAAAATTCATCGTCATGGGACCTAGGTATGTCCTCAAAGTTTATCTTCTATCTTGATTAAAAGTGGGTGAAATTTGAGTTGCAAGATTTGAAAATGTAATATAAAGTTAAATAAATACGTTTAATAATAATAGTAATAACCAGCTATATATTTGTTAAAAATGAATATTTTATTTTATAAAAACAATATAATTATTATTATTTCTTTCGTGGGTCTCGTCCTCACCACCCGACCATTAGCGGCTGTTTAACATATTTTCACACAATTTGATAGTGTTTATTTGTTGCTGGTGAATGTAGATGAAACACTGATTGATTATAACACAACTTATTCAAACACGAAACGAAATAATTTAGCTAAATTTTTAATTTATATATATATTCGGGTGCAGTTCCCGAAAAATGTAAAAATAATTCGGTTTTTTTCCTATATGTATGGATGTGAATGAGTGTGTGTGTGTGTGTGGATGGGGGCACGATTTTGTTCGCCCTGTTTGAAACTTAATTACTCCTGTTCTTTTTGTCGAAAATTTCTAAAATTTTGCAGGGAGGTTTGTATATTATGGGGGTTAATGTTATTAAGTTTTGGTGGTTATAGGTCGACGGGTTGGAGGAGATAAATGGGGGTCGTGTGTTATCTCGAGTAGGACCGGACTTAATGACGACTTTACTTGTTATTAGCATTTATAATTTTTTATAAAACCCTTGAACAGATGGCCCTACCAAAATTTAAAATGTTGCCGGGAAAGTTAAACAACTCGTTGCTGGATTTATTTACATTTAAATCTATCCCCATTACAATTGTGGATACTTCATCTCAATTAATAGAAAATGGCGAAGTGTAATCAAAATCGTTCATGGGAGATTGTGTAAACACTTGAAATGTCCTGTATTTATTCGTAAAAGGTGTTAGATGTGTCGCTGTGTTCTGTATATTTCTCATTATTGTTCATCTATCCCTGTTGATTTTTTTAGATTTTATTAAATTAATGGGAAGTTTTTTGCATTGGTCCAAAATTAGACTAGTAGCGTAATGATATGTAATAAATAAAATATGTACTTATAATGTAATAGATCCAATCAAAAACAATTTTACGTGGAACCTTACTCTAAATACATTCTATACCTTGAGAAGGATTCAGCCGATCTTGCGTGATATTCAAACAGACAGACATACGGACGTGAATTCGAAAATGGCCGATATAGGTAAAAAGTTTCATACAAATCGGTTCAGCCCTTCTCAAAGATAGTCGAACAAACGGACAGACAGAAAACAGACGTGAATTCAATTATATATTTATAACTTAGATTCACTTATAAATATTAATAGATTGTAAATAAAATTGCATAATTGATTTACAGTAATAGTTACAGTACAGGTATATACTGTAAATAACTCACCGTAATTTCAAGAAAAGTAAGATTGCAAAGCATGGCATAAGAGATTCACTGAAAATACATCAAACTTCCTCTGATCTCATGTCTTTTATCTTCTTTTTTATGGGGAATAGAGAATAGTAAGGGGTGTTCTGAAATTAAATCATTAAGTATCAAGAACCAGCAACTCTGATTAGTTAATCCATAGTCAAGTAACGAGTGAGCAATATGATCGAATCTTGTAGGATGGGGAAGATATGCTGCTTTTGTCAGGTTTTCCGAGAGAAATTAATCAATCTAAAGCATTTCTGTTGAGTAAATCTATGTTAAAATTACTAATTATATGTAGTTTCGTTATGCTGAACTTTGTAATAGGCAGTAATATTTACTCGGTTGATATGTGGAACTGGTGGAGATTTTATAAAATGGCGTCGTATAGTAATCTCACCAACGTTATGACAGATTAGAAATTATACGGTGTTTTATATTTTAGATATATATAAGAATATGCCACCTTTGTCAACATGGTGGCATATTCCCACTTTAATTATCCTTCTGCGGTGATTAGAAACAACAAATATAATCATAAATTAGTGTTGATATTCGAGTAAAAACACACATAGTCTTATGTTCACTTCAACCCTCTACTTTTGAATCGGGTCTATCCATATTGAATTGAAATTGGGGATAGATTAAGCTGAGTCTTTTCGAAATGACGCTCATTAAAATTCTGTTAAATCGATTGAACAGAAACATTTTAAATATTTTATTTTCGGAAAGAATCCGCGAATTTCTTGATAGAAGTACGTGTAAATCGATATGATCACAAAAACTCGTAGTTTTAATGTCTTTAATGACAACAATTTGCGCAGTTACATGTACTTGAAACGGGCCCACTAGTGGTATCTGGTCGCCTCTGACCAACTACAGAGATCTGACAAGGAGGTGCTTCCCGGTAGTACTTTGTAGGGAAACTGGCCCGTATTTAGTTGTTAAACAAGCAAAGAACGCTTGGAAAATTTGACCTGGCCGAAATGGCCTATAATGAGAGACTCGGGATCGAATAGGAGGAGTGAAACTCCCCAGAAACTTCTCATGGATGGTCTAGCTTGAACATGTCTCTCTCTCATCACTCGGTCACAGTAGGTATGGGAAAAATAGGCTCTCTTAGGACTCAGAAGAAAAGAAAGAAAAATTATACTGATACTACATTGGCGTGGGGAAAGGAGCGAAGTCCCGTAGTATGAAATATTCAGAATTTATTGCTGTGAGTTTATTCAGATAAATAACACAAAAATAACCTGACAAAATGTATTTTCCCGAATATGTCCTACATCTTAGTCTTCTGTCTGGTTTCTAGAGTAATTTTCAAAATATCGCAAATGTCCTACATTTTAAAAATTTCTGTTTTTGGACATGCAAACAAATAAAATGTACTATACAATAGATGCATTGATTTACACCATATTCGCCTGTAACTTAGTTCTTTTCTTCCCATTTTTGACTCTCTCCGTTCTTTAGGCACTAATAAGACTTTTAAATTATACCATTGTAAGTTCGGCCAGGCCCACGATGGGGGCCTGGCTGAAGAATGCGAGACATGGGCGATCTTCTTAGAAGGAATGTTTTTCGGGAGGTCTTTTATAGGAAGCTGGCACTTATTTAGGTATTACAAACGTGAAGAAAACCCGAAAAACTCTATGTGGTCAGCCTGTTGGCCAGGCGCGAAATTACCACCAACTATCAGAGTTCAGTAATTTTCTTCACTCGACCATTCATGGGTACTCCTGGGGTTGTTTACCAGAATTCGATTCCCGGATAAAAATGCTGCCTTAAATTGCCTCTGCAATCCTGATAATCTGTAATTTAGTTGTATTTTCTGAGAAAAATATGCATCCTACATTTTCTCATAATGTACTATATTTTGTTGCAAAGTGTTTTCTTTTTCACTCGTTATTTTTTTTTTTTTTTTTTTTTTTTTTTTTTTTTTAATTTAGCAAGATATTGGAAGAACAGTAATAAGCTTAAAAAGCGCTTTTCAAATATGTCTTACATCAGATATAATTTCTGTATTTAATTCATAATAAGACTGCATGTTGATTATTTATATTTATTTTCATTACAATTTTAAAAATCATTGTTTTGATAAATTATTTAAGAAACTTTTAATTTTTCCATAATACAGTCTTCTAGTAGGACTCCAATTACACCTTCCTACATGGCCATCAACAAACACGATTTTGTTATAGATGCATACAAGCTGACTGTGGTAAAAATATACATAAAATAATTTTTAAAACATTCTACATTTTCAGAATCTTTACTTGCAAATTTATAAGTTATAAATATAAATAGTTTTGTTTTATATCAATATTTAAGTAAGTCAAATTGATTTGAAATCCAATTGTAACTTACTTTGCCGGATAGCCGCGATGGTTATTACTGCTCCGAGAGATCCGGAATCGAATCCGGAGCAATTCCCCAGAAATTTTTCATGAACAGTCTGTTCCGGACATATCGGGCTCGCCACTCGGTCGTCTCTATTAAGGGCCTGGCCGAACACACGATGGGTATAGAAAAAGGCCTTCTGAGTACCCAAATGAAAAAAAAATCGCAGCATTCAGAAAAGACAGTGTTATTATTTCGGTTGTTTTCTAATAATCTATGAAACGTTTTCATAGTATGCAACTCGATTTAGGATTTACAGTTTGTTTTGTTAGTTACGGCAACGCAACGCTTGTCTAGAGGAGATGCCTTCCGGGAGGTCTTTTAAGGGTAATCGGTTCTTCTTCGGGGTTAGAGACGTGGAGAAAACCCGGAAAACTCCACTTGGCCAGCCCGTCCTGATGAAGCGCGAACCCACGATTGAACTACCAGTTCAAGGAACAACCGCTTGGCTACTGGCTTAAAATTAATAGCTATATGATCTTTTATCACAAACAAAACATAATCTTGCCAAAAACGGGCCCACCAGTCAGTGGCGTAGCGTGGGTGTCAGCCGCTCGGGGCGGAGGAAAATTTCGCCGCCCCCTTATTTAGGTATTTTTACAAGATATTATTATTTATTGTGAAATTTTGCCGCCCCCTAAAAGTGCCCCTGCCGCCCCTACTACGCTACGCCACTGCCACCAGTGGCTGCGTGGATACAACCACTGAACACTAGCAATTGGTTGTGGGTTCGCGCTTGACAATGTGCCGGCCGGGTGGAACTTTCGGGGTTTTCTTCTTGTCTAACATCTAAATAGGGGCAATAAATTTCCCGAAAACTTCTTCCGGGAGGATTCTCTCTTTTATTGTTTGGCTATAAATCTTATTTCTTGCAAAGTAATTTGTTAATTCCCCCATTGCAGAGTTTGCAAGAAAAGTTGTAATTAATTAAATTTAAAAATAAAAAAATTACTGGAAAGAAAATAACATCCATTAATAGAAGAGAAAATTAATATTATTTTTTAAAAATAATAAAATTGATCTTATTGATTTTATTATGTAAAAATCTACAGATATTATAAAGAAATGTGGCGCCATCTGACGAGAATTTCCGCAAACTTCTGAAGTTTCTAAAAATTAAAATTAATAAAAATCTAAATATTAACAAAATTTTTAAACGCATGAATAAAAGTATTCGTTATAATTTAAATTTTATATTTTAAATTTAATTAAATTATAATTAGTTATTTTTTGGAAAAAAATTTTAAAGAAAATTTCTTTATTTAATTATGAATTATTTCATAATTTAACTTGTTGAATTTATATTTAGTTAACCGATTAATCATTAGCTCTACATCAATGGTTCTTGAAAAAATTGAAGAAAAACTTTTGCTGAGAGGAATTTTCAAACCAATTTTGTCTGTAATTAAATTAAATACAAATAGTTTCGGAATTCTCTTCCATGAACGTACGTGGAAGCGGTCGTAAGTCGAGCATAAAACATAATGGCAATTAAAGGTACTGTACAGTTCCTAAGGCCGCTTACAAGTCTATATACAGACCGCTTACGTGCAATATGTATATTATAAACAGAAGCTGGTTCGTTTTTACGCTTCCTAGCCACATTAAGCGAGTTATATATCATGTTTCTTATCTAAAATATTAAAATTTTGGCCTTCTCTGCGTCAGGTATTCACACATATCCTTGCTGACCCTCTATTTACTTCTTTAAAGTGATTTTAGGCTATTAAAAAAAAATTACGAATTTAATTCGAAAATGCTGAAGTGATTGCTATCATTAACGAATATAACGTTTATTAATTTCTTACAAAATGTTTCATCACCTGATTATGCATGTGTCAAGTAATATGATGTAACTTGTTTCGGCAGTGAAAAATTTTTCCATTTACAAAATTAAGATATAAATCTCTGTTCGAAATCCTTTTTCTAGCCACCAATGGCCGAGTGTGGATAAAATCACAGGTTGTTGTTCGCGGTTTCGTGCCTCGCTAACGGAGAGTGGAGTTTTTCGAGTTTCTTTCACGTGTCTAACACCTTTTCTATAAAAAGTCCTCCTGGGAGGCACCTTGGCAGATCCCCGTCGCATTACCTTGTAGGCTTATACCATCGATCAACCCATTTTGTATAAACGAAGTAAAAGAAAAACTGTAAACGTATGGTTTCTTCTAAAAGGGTTAAGGGATAATTAACAATAAACCCTGCATCAAAACATTTGGCTGAATGGTCAGTTGCCAGTTGCTCGTGTGTATACTGTAGCGAAACGTGTATGTGGCCGATGTGGGATCCGGAAGTGAATCCGGGTGCGCAACCCCAAGATTTTTCTTGTTTGCTGTTCCGGATAAATCAGGTTCCATCCCTCACCACTCGCCCGTCCCATTGTGAACTTGGCCGAATCTACAAAAAGTTAAAATTGCCCTTTTAGAACCCACAGATTATAAAAACAAAAGTGATAAAATCATACCTTTAGATGGAAATTTTGAACATACAGTAGAGCGTCGTTTATTCGAATCCTGTTATCCGAAACGTCGGCTATCCGAAAGAGTTCCAATCGGACTGTGTCGTGCTGAATCGAACGTTTTTGATACTAGATTAACTTCTAAAGTATAATTTTTTTGTTTTTATATTTTTCAATATATTTATTTTGTTTGTATAAAGTAAAGAAATAGTTTTTAACGATACAATAGCCTCTATTATTATTATAAAAATTTTCGTTAGGCTTAAAATCGACGAAAATTCGACACGAAGCGACACGCAACAAAGAAAAATTTGAACATCGGATAGGTTAATATATTTTTTCGCACATAATCGGTTATCCGAACAACCCCAGTACCCAATTGATTCGGATAAACGACGCTCTACTGTGTTATGTATTAAAATTTATTTCTAATACAATAATCTCTTCCGAATTGAAAAAAACCCACGAGATTTAACGAAATTATAATCGTTGAATTTCTGCTGAAGAGAAATTTTATCATTTTAATTTAAGAATAATTATCACATTGAGAAAAGATATTTTTCATATACAGAGGTTTCAAGTCGACATCACGAGCATGTACAATTGTCCAGCGCCATCTTTATGGTTTGTTTACGTTTCATTTGTGTTTACTCGCGCTTTAGCTGGAGTTCTTGCGTTGTTTATTCGTCGCGAATATCACTATGATGAATTGTTGTGTAATTGGGTGTAATGCTAGTTCACTCGAGAACAAAGGAACGTCATTTTTTTAAATTCCCAGCATTATTTGTCATCAAGGACTCCAAACTGAGGAGCTTTCACCACGAAGGTAATTTGCATGGCTCTCGAGAATTAACCAGAAAAATTTCAATACGGATAAAGTGAATAATACAAGAGTCTGTCAGAAACATTTCATTTCAGGTAAGCAATAAATTAGATTACTAATAATCAGTAAATGATTAGATAAACTTTTGCATAAGTATCATAAAGTGTATACAAGCTGGTTGCAAAAATCCCTTTATTAATACCGACAAAATAAAGCTAAATAATTTTAACAACCGCAGATTTTAGTTTAAATGGATAATGATTGTGTTCTAACTTTATTTTTCACTCTTTAGTTTGTTTTCTTAGTCTCTGCTTGTAAGAAATAGACAGTAGAGTTAATATTAAAGCGTTAAGCAAAGATAATCGCTTAGCAGATAAAAAATTAGAAATGAATTTTAAACCAATTGACCTTCCAGTCTAATTTACATAAATAAACGTGTGTGCATTTTTAAGATATAAACCATTTACAAATAGTTAAGTTAGGTTATTTTGGTGAGCAACATTAACATTTCTTTAATTTTTACAATGATTATTTTTTAGATTAGTAACAAACAATCACTATATAGTAACTTTCAAGTTGTTCCTGACAAATCCTTATTTATTATTTATATATAGCATACCACAATGGTAAGTTCTTTTTAATAATAATATATTACTGAAAAAGATTTTTTACCCCAAAGGAAAACCTTCCTCATTTTATGATGAGCCATCGCCAGATTAGGTGCTAACATTTATACATGGGGTATGAGAGAAAAACGAAACTTTTTCTTCATATAAAGCAGCATCTTGTCCTGTCAGATCGCGAGAATAACCCGCCAGAAAAGCATCTTTTTTTAACTTTGTCCATGATATAAAAATACTGCAATTCTATTAATTTCAAATTGATAAAAAGTGCTGCCAACCTGTTAAATAACAAACCACGTGCAAGCTAAGCAAGCGGAAGCTAGACCACAAACATGCCAAAGGGGCGAAGCAAACATGCGTTTTATTATGTGACATGCGACCTTGAAACCCCTCTATTCGTATTCATTATAAAGTTTACAAATAATTGATACTCAGAGCGAGGCATACCCTAAGCAAACTAGGCAATTTCTTAGGTCTGGGTCTAACAAACGCCCGTAAATCGATTTTTAAAACAAAATTTGTCGGGTCTGATCGCGAGTTCTGCCTAAAAATCGAAATTCCTTTCATCTAGCACTAGTCCTACTTCAAATACGACACCGTATGCAGACTGTACGAAATAAATTCAACATACAGGCATATTGTTATATTAATACAAAGGGCCCGGGTTCTTCTACAATCATGGGCCTTCTCTCACGTCAGCCGTACAGAAGAAAATAAAAAAAAAAAAAAATAAAAATTAATATCTTGTGTGAAGAATGAAAGGGACACAAGTGAAAACAGCTTAAGTCAGTGTACGAATTGTTGTTTTAAAAATATTCATGATAAAGTTCTGAGTACAAACTAATCTTCAATATGAAAATTCACATGGTACCCAGAAATGGATTATTGACAAATCATTTTTTAGGGATTATATGAGAATATACATCTTCGATTGTCGCACATCTGTTTTATTCTCCAGAATATTTCTTATATATTATTAATTTTCTAAACATCTTTATAAGTGGAACCCGGTTAACTCGAACCGGGATAACTCGAGGTCCTTTTCTCTCTTCAGTCGTCTAGTTAAGCGTTTTCAAGTTTTTGGACACCGAGAGGATTACGTTAATACAAGAATTCTACGTAATAAGACTTACGGAAATATCGTATGGATAGTTTATTATGGGTCACTGATAAACCGATGCACAAAATCTTGATTTTTAGCCGAATTTCCGTAAGTCCGAAATTTTTTCCAGACCGATTCGAGTTTATCAGGTTCCACGTGTTTATATACTGTATTGTGTATTTATTTATTTATTCATCTCTATGAAAATGATCATGTTAAAGAGAAATATTAAAAATAGAAATATGGTCTTAGAAATGCAGATTTTTATGAAAAGAGACTAAATAATTTCATCGTCATATTCTAATATGATCAAAAAGTATCGAGAATGGTTTATTAAAACTGCGCGCGTGAAACGCATCTTTAAGGGTAACGAAACATGGATTTACGCTTTTGACACCGAAACGGCTCGGCAATCGAGTGAATGGCACTCGAAAGGTGAAGCGAGACCGAAAAGACCACGTCAAAGCCGTTCAAAAATCAAGGTCGTGTTGGCCGTTCTCTTCAATTGTCGTGGTGTTGTGCATCACGAATTCCTTTCGACTGGCCAAACTGTCGACAAAGGATATTATTTGAGCGTTTTGCGTCGTTTGCGTGAAGCAATTCGTAGAAAACGACTCGATTTGTGGCGAGAATACTCGTGCATCGCGATAATACACCTGCTCACAATGCTTTTGTTCGTGCATTTTGGCCAAGAATTCAACAAATACGGTTCTTCAAGCTCCGTATTCACCTTATATGGCGCCGTATGACTTTTTCCTGTTTCTTCGAGTAAAATTTCTGTTTCGTGGTCATCGTTTTGAGTCAATCGATGCCATAAAACAAAATTCTCTGAGTGTCACGAAGGGGTTTCACAAAAACGACTTTAAAACATGTTTTGAAGATTGGAGAAAACATTGGCATACGTGCATTGCAGTGGGAGAAGATTACTTTGAAGAAGGCAAAATTAATTTTGATGAATAAATTCTATCTTGCATTTTATTGAACTAAACCCGATAGATTGTGATCACAGGAATATCATATATACAGTAATGGCTGTAAAGCTCCTTGGATCTAATAAACAATCGTACAGATCTTTACAACTTACACATTTCTATAAAGCATATGATTTAGGATTCAAGCCTTGACCCTTACGTTTTATTAATTCGTTCTGAAAAACACTTTTTTTTCTTTGCAAAAAGGAAGATAACATTTACTTTTCTTAACCTCCACTAGAGGAAACATCGCCAAGCTTTAATATATACACAGTAACATCTATATAATATACACTGTAAAACCTGTCAAAAACAGAACCTGAATAAAACAAACCTGCCTAAACGGGAAAAAATTATTCGGAAGGGACCAATTTTTTATGTAAAATAAAACCTGTTCAAAACGGAAACTGTCAGACCTGAAAAATATTCGGTACTGCGCGATTCCGGTTTACGCGGGTTTTATTATATATATGTATAGGCTAATAATAATATATATTTATTGATATCTATTCAAAAATAATAATAAATAAAATATATCGAGCGTTTTTAAAATCTATTTTATTATTAAATTTTGTTCATAAAATGCTTGTCACGTTTAATTTAATGCTAAAGAAGACTAGTAGTTTTATTCGATTTTTAATTAATATTTTTTTATCTTATATCTTTTAAATTGTAAAATATATAAGAATTTAATACTACTTTTGACTGATACAAATATTTTTTTTTAAATTGAATTTCGAGAGGAATAATTACTGAGAATTCAATTAACGGCAACTGATACTCGTAGATGGATGAAAGCGGAAAGTAATGGAGTCAAATTACAAGGCGGTAAGCACCTAACTATCGTTTTGCTTCAGATAAATTCGAGAATGAAATAAACCCAATTGACACTTGTCATTTCGTAAGAAGCGCTCCCTAATTATTCACAAAATCTTCCCTTCTTTCGCCTCATTTTAAAATTAAACGTGAGAATTTTTAATGTAACTTCTTATTAATTTTTATAGATTATATTTTATAAAATTTATTAAATTATCTTCACTTCAATAACATCAAAATTTTCTATTATAATTATTTAACTTAATTATTTTTCATATAAAAAAAATGGTGGGAGTAGTATAAATTTATAGTGCTTTTAGTATTGGGCATGTCCAAATTAAAAAGAAGCTCATAGAGCGTTGGCTGAGAGAAGAGTTTTGAAGAAAAATGTAACAAATACTTCAAATGTTTCTAGTGATAAGACCGAAAAGGCGGTAACAAACGAAGGTAGTACAAATCCATGCACCAGCGTTGTTTAAAATATTGAAAGAAAAGTTTAAACTTTATATTAATGAACAGCTTAATAATGGAAAGCAAATAATATTTAATTCAAACTGTTATATATATATATATATATATATATATATATATATATATATATTTTTCATTTTCAATCAATTGTTTTTGGTGTTTCTATTTTCTGTTTTATCTATAATCGTTATAAATTGTCAAGGTTCCAAAATTTTTACTAAGGTAAAAAGGGTTTTGCGATAAAAATAAGTTGGAAACCGCTGCTGTAGATGATGCAGCTGAAGAAACATTTTAGAAAAGTGCAATGGTTCGGGCGTGGCGAAGTGGCAAAAGTACAATGTTAAATCTATGAGACAAACACGTCGGGGTCTCACCTCCTTCCTGTTAACTTTAGCCCGAGCATTTTTTTATTTTTGAGTGTTTTATAGTTTTATTATTTTAAATACTGAAATGTACATTTTAGTTAGTAAGACCATTGTTTTTATCACCTTCCAGCTCGACCTCACCACCTCAAAAGCCGGGCACATGTAGCATGCACATTCCCGAGGGTGCGAGATTTTTTTATTATAGATGCTCTAAAAAATGAGCTGTATTTAATTATAAACTTTAATATTTATGATGAAATATTTCTTTAAAAACTGCCATTATTTGCCTTAATACACAAAACTACTGTGAATCTGTCTGAGTTTCTCATCATTTAGAGATTTTTTTTTGGAGGATCTTTAACCGTTTCAGGGCCCACCAGTGGCCGAGTGGATAAAACTACTGAACGCTGATATAGTCGTGGGCTCGCCTCTCCAACGGATAGACCACGTGGTGTTTCCGGTATTTTTTCACGTCTGTAACAGCTAAATAGAACCAGTTTACCACAGAAACTTCTTCCAGGACTCCCAGCAGATCGCCCGCGAGTTGCGTTACCGTAAACAAACAAACAAACAAACTTTAACTGTTTCAGCTGTACTTTCGGTTAAACTAAAATTTACGTGAGAAAATGGGATCCTTCTTCAAAAAATCTTAGCAAAGTTTTCGTGGAAGATGCAAGAGCAAATCATTTAAATTCAGCGAGTGCAGACAGTATGAAAGCTAAATGACTATTGTTCTGTAGAGCAATTTTCAAGAACTACTCTACCACATGAAAAATTGAAATGCAAAAGTAATTTCCAAGAATATATTTAACAAAAATTCTCGACTTTCAGAATTTAAACAATAGAAATTTCACTAGAATTGTTTATTTCGTAAATGTAATTTATGTGTTTATTTAAATTAGATATGTATAATTTATTAATTATAAATTCTGTATTCCCATAATTCATTTAATATTTAATTTTATTATTTCTTGGACATCTAAATATCAGTATTATTATTAAGAAATTAGATTGCAACAATATTAAAGTATAATTTTATTAGAATACTTCGATTATTTTATTAGACTTCGATTTAGCGCCACCGTTCATTGGCCTCTGAAATTGGCACTAAATCGAGTATGGCGATAAACTGAAATATATCAAGATTTATGGGGGAAGTCTGTTCACGAGTATTCACAGGCGCTATTTAGGAGTGCTGTATGTAGAGGTTTGACTTATGAACACTAAAAATTATTAAAATAAGTTTACGAATATTTCACTTTCTGCTTAATATAAATTAGGTATAGCTTAATAATTATTCAAGTTACTCATAAAAAAATAAGGCGTAATGATTTTTGTATGAAATGTTCAGCCTCTCCTCTTGTCAAAATTGGTTTTAAATTAATCAATTATAGAAAGACTCTTTCGAAAGAAATTATAAAAATTTATTAAAAATATAACTTATTAATATCAAAGTTGAAAATATGGAGGATACACCGGGATATTTTTTCAAATTATTTTAAGAATGGTTAAAACCAGTTTGTAACAACTGCGCGTTGTTATTCGTGATTTAGTCATTTCGTTAGAAGAGATTAGATTATGAGCTGCTCCAATCTAGTTTTAATTAAAACAATATTCACGTGGTGTCTCTACGAAATTATTACAGTCTCTCCCTCGCTTAATTTTTCCAGTGGTTCAATGATTATTGATTTGTTAACTACATCGGTGACAATTGTCATGCTTGTGTTTAAATATTTATTATTTGTGTTTATAAGTAACGACAGATGGCGCCACTAAAACGTAATTAGGTAACGTTTTTTAGTGTTTAAATTTATAGACAAATATACCTAATCGTTTGATTTAAGAGACAAAGCAATGCAATGTTTAATACCAGAAAGCATTACACAACAGTTTTACATACGAGATCATTTTTACAACAAATCTTGATAAATATTAAATCGCCCATCATTATTTCTGGAAGGAAACAATGCTACTTTATTCATACAAGTGAAACATTAATTGAATGTAGCTTTATTTACATTTTTTCCAGGCGTTTTCATCTGAATCCGGCGGAGTAGTGTTCGAACGCTCTCCTCCTGAGAGAAACGATGCTGTTGCCTCTCCACATGTCACCGCTACCGTGACCAATCTCGGCCATTCCGAGAGCGCATCCGGACGCGGGATTGGCCGACGGTGGAGGAGTGGGGAAACTATTGGGCGGAGCTAATCCCGAGGGCGGTGTCAAAGTATTGAAATTGCCGTATGCCGATTGGTAGACGGCCGAAGAGCAAGCTAATGCCTGTTCTTCCGCCGTAGGGCGGGATATCTGGGTTATTCCTTGATGGGATTGGGTCAGAGCGGTTTGACGCTGTAGAGGGTGTGTCAGGGGGAGGGTGTGCGGATTGGACATTGTCCATCGAGTGTCGGGAGACGATCCGAACGAACATAATGCTTCTCCACTCGATGTAGCGAAAGCTAATCCGTGAGGCTGTAACACCGAGTTTGGATTTCTAAACACGTTGGCCGCCTTCTTGCGTTTCTTCCACTTGGCACGTCTGTTTTGGAACCATACCTGAAAAAATTCAAGTTATAGTATTACTTTTTCAATTTTTATCTAAAATTCTCGTATATCTAATCTATTAAATTAATCCACGAGCTTTATATATTTAATAATTTAATATTTTCTCGCGTTTTATTTTTGTTTAAGGTTGCTTTAAAAAATGATGCATCTATCTTATAGCTAAGTTTAAAACGTTAATATTTAAATTTAATATTACATTTTATTATTAATTCAAAACAAATTTGCAAAAATAATTCCCTTTGTATATAAGATATAAAGAGGATAAATACTAGCTCGGATCCTTAATCAATTTTATGATGAACTATTGGATTTGAAAGGGAAAGCGGAATACTTTTTTGGCAGATGATATAATATTTTAATAGTTAAAATTTATATGAAAATTGTATTTTAAAACTTTTAAAATCTATATTTAACGCAGAATACTTATCCATACGGACAGAATTATTATATTAAATAATTCATTTTAGCCTTGATTTACACGGAGCAGGTAACGCGCAAATTTGCGATCCAGTCCAAGTAACGGTAGTCCCAGATGATTGCCTAAACACTTAAATGACCATTTACACTTAATAGAAAACTATTTTAGCGTGTTTAAAACATTTTACTTATATTTTTACTATAGGCCTATACTATAAAATTTTGCTCTGTATATTCAAAAACATTGGATCAGGATAGCATCCATTTAAGTCCGATGTTTTTGAATATACAGAGCAAAATTCTATTATACACTTGCGTACAGTACTTGAGGAGAATGCACAAAATCCACAGTATTCACTCCAGTAAATGGCATTCAGTAGTGTCTAGTATTTGGAATATCAGATGTTGGTTAGGATTTGAGAGGACCTAGGCAAAATTTATTTTTGAGGCCCATTAAAAGAGCAATGGAGACAGAGGGTAGACAGTTCACCAACTATAGGCTTATATTATAGTATAGATAAAAGAAATCTTGAAACCACAGTAGTGTTTAAATATTCATCTTTTAAGAGCTAAAACACAAAATTCATGTTAGGATGACATAGATCAAGTTGTATAAATTTATCATGTAATAAACTATTAGGCTAGTATGTTAGAGTGTAAATCATTTCATTGAATCTTTCTTAGAGAAATGTTTATTCAATAGAATCACAACTGAATAAAATCCATTTATATAATTCAGACAACAGGCCCCGCATTATATAAATCATACTTTTGTAAAGTACAATAAGCTTAAATGAAAAAAAAACAATGTACAGGACCCCTACTTCTGCCCCCACTCTGGACATCCTTCATAATAAATAATAAATCCGATAGTTTTGAAAAATCGAAAAAAAATTATTTTATTTTTTCGAGAAACTAATTTCTGCTTTTTAATTGGATTGCAATTTTCAAAAATTTGAAAACATAAATTCCCACTGACGTCTGTCTGTCCTTCGTTAATCTCGAGAACGGAGTTAGATAGATGGAATTTGAGTCTATATATGGAAAGCTTAGGGGCAGGAGGCCCCAATTAACTATATACGAACTTCCGTTTTAAAGCAGAAGTAGTGTTATTTCAATTCAAAAATTTTTTCTAAACGGATGACCACGTGACTATTGTTAACAGGAAAAGTACGATATACAGGGACGAGAGACCACTAAAATTGAGAGCATTGTGAAGATGTCATAATAAATAATTGCTCGTTTATTTTAAATAATGTTTAAGAAAATTTTCAATTAAATGATCAATTTAATAAGTATTTAAATTCAAAATAACATTTTAAAATTTGTTTAATATTCAAATATTAAATTAATATTTTAAATTTGTAATGTTAATTAATGAAACAGTAATTATGTTTTAATCGCGTCGTATTATCATTCAAGAAATTGTATATCCTGTTTTATTTTAGAATAAATAAATATAAGTTAATTAAAATTAAGTCGTAAATATTTCCAACAAATAAACTTGATTTTTCGTATAAAATTATATAACGTCTATCAGTAACAGTGAATTCAATATCTGTTTGTCAAGTATACAAGATGAATGACCCATACCAAGGTGACAAAAAACTAAAAAAGTCATAGTAATGTATTGAAATGCTGTAAATTACATAAGAGATATCATTTGGAACAAACTTTTTATTTACAAAACTTATTTTAAAATAATTAACTGACCTTTGAGCCACACTGTGTGATAAATTCTAATATATTTAATAGCTGTAACTAGAAGTTATATCATTATCATGTTGGGTTTAGTGAGTTACACTCGGTTGACACCGGTTGCTGTGTACTACGCCAGACCAGAGTCAAGGCATAGCAACCAAAACAAGACAAAAATTAAATAAGTGTGTCAGTATTGTTTGTGTGTCTGTGTTCAGGCAATTCCTAACAATATGACATGTATTCAGTATAGTGGCCTTCTGTAGTGTGATGTATGTGTTTGTATTCAACTGTAATGTTCCCAGGTTTTTGTGTGGTTACTTGTAGAGGAGAGAACGACAGGTACGGTACAATAAACACCTTATCCATCCTCCACAGATGCCTTATTTCCTGTGTACTTGTTGATTTTTTTCAGTGCATGTGTTTTGTACATTGTGAGTGTTTGGAATGAATATGTCTATAATGTATGTGGTTTCATTGTGTTTGTCAATGAGTGAGATGTCTGGTCTGCTGTGGTAAATTGTTTTATTTGTGATTATGGCTCTAGTACATTTTGTGTGTTGTTTTCCAATCCTGTCTGTGGAATGTATTTGTAGTTTGGTTCGTGGATGTCTAATTTATTATTATTATTTCTAAACATAATCTCGATAAGAAAATTTGTACTCGCAGATATTCTTAGTAGTGTTTGTCTTCTTCTGTGTTTCTATTGTTTTTATTAAGTAGAAATTAATTATTTCTAATAATTGTTATTGTGTGGAAACAGAACACTTGTCCCACAATAGAAAACTTTCGAAACAGTTTATTTATCTAACAGCAGTATACATTTCGACAATCAATTGTTTGCGACAATGCCCATTTCGATAATCTGAGCTGCCCGAAATTAATATTGTCACAAAAAAATTGAGTGTCGCAACTCGTACTATTGTTTGATAAACAAAGTCTTATTTGCAAATCTTGCGTTTTATGCTGGAATATAAAAGAATGATCGATTTCTCTAAACATAAGTGGTTCCAATCTGTCACTTGTATTTTTAACACTAGTTTGTCGTGGGTTCGCGCCAGATTAATGGACTAGTCACGTGGAGTTTTCAGGATTTTTTTGCGTGTCTACTACCAAAATAGGGACTAGTTGGGCTACAATTTGAAAAAAATTGTAGACCTATAAATTCCCACTGTCGTCCGTCTGTCTGTCTTTTAATCTCGAGAACGGTGTTAGATAGATGAAAGTCGAGACCAGATATGGAAAACTTGGGGACAAGAGGCTCAATTAACTATATACGAGCGTCTGCTTTGGGCCAGAAGTCATGTTATTTCAATTCAAAAATTTCCTCCTGAACGGAGTTAGGTGTATGATTTCATTGTTAATAGGAAAAGTATAATTTCTCATAGAAAATCCTTCCGTGAGGAATCTCTTTGTCCATAAAACTAAACCACAATTAAGAATGTGCGAAAAATACATGTTTCCAGAGGAATAATACATTTAGAAGTTAAAAAAGCACCATGAATTATTAAAAATGTTATTATTTGAATATCCATCACTTTATTTAATATGGGGTGACGATTTTAACATTTAGCTCTATATATTAAAGGCTACTTAAAACACACACAACACACACACACACACACACACACACAAATTAATTAATTTTAAAATATCATATCTTTTGGCACAGTTTTAAAAATATAGAAAATATTATTCTCTGAATTCATTTAAAAATTTACTTTTACTTTACGAAAGAATTTTTAATTAATTTTTCTGCTTTTATTGATTTGTGATGATTTTTGTTTATCGTCTTCTCGTTTACAGAATTATTCCACTCTACAGAAATAAATTTTTAACAGTTAATTCACTTCTAAATTCCTTTTTTTTTAAATTAAAATTAATCAGGATTTTTAAGGACAATCCTTTATTTCTTGATTTGATTTGACAGATGATAGTTGTAAAAGAATTCCCATGCTTGATTGCAGCATGAATAAAAGTGTAAAGACAATTTTCTTTCTATATATTATCATTAACATTAAAAAATTCCTATTAAAACATGAAAAAATGATAGTTTTTTGATTAGATAAAATTGTATAATTAATTAATTCTAATTAATAAGAAAATTTTTCAATGTTTCCATCTATTTCTTCAAGATGCGCCTTATTCATAGTGCTATATGAGGCTTTCTTAACCAAAATGCAACTAAGTAGGCAAGTAATTATATCAAAATAGATAAAATAATAGTAATTGACAAGATGTATTGAAAAATGTAGGCCTATAGCCTATATTATATATACTATTTTTAAATAGTAATGATATTAATTATTGGGGAATCTCTTCCATATTTATTTTACAGAATTTATATTTTTGATCGAAAATTCTGTAAAAACAATTGTATATTAGACTAAAATTACAAGAAAATTTCGGAAATTTACGATTACTTTGCTCTTGGGCATTGTTTTTTAAAAGATATTTTATGTTTAACTGGCAGAAATTATATTATATATATTGTAAAATTATTAAAGAAGATGTCTCGACGTGATAAATTCTCAGGGATCATAAGAAACAGGATAACTGAGTAAACGACAAAGAAATTAAGGTATTAAAATTTTTGAATTTTCTTCTATACTAAATCCTCTAATGCAACTTGGGATGGGAGAACAACGGAGAAATTTACTGTCTTCTTTCATCTAAATCATTCGTGGCTTGATTATTTGCGCCCGGAAACTAGGTCCAAAATTACATATTTTTGATTATTTTTTAAAAATCTTTCTACAAATTTTTGCTGCTTTTTTTTTTGATAAAATATTCTTTGTTCTCTCAGATTTATGTGGCTATTATATTCTTATTCGACCTTAGAGATAAATGTCACGCCTTACTTTCAATGGTTACTTTTAGTAATTGTCCCCTTGATGACACCAATCATCATTAGTTTTGTGTTCATAATGAGAAGGGTGCTTCACTCCATTTTTGCACCATTCGTTTCATATATTCTGATATCAATTAAATAAAATTGTCTTATCTATTCTTAATTAATATTAAAAAAACTTAATTTACTTAAATTTAATGTAGAAACGTCTCGAAATTTTTGAAAAATTAAATAAATTTACTATTTTCTATTCGTATAGAATAATATAGGCCTAATGTTCGCCATTTTATCTGGTTACAAGTCGATCAATCTTGTATATCGTATTAACTTTTCGAATAAAGTTATCATTTAAATCAATTATTTTATGGCGAGATTTGATTTAAATGATTACTTCGTTAAAAGAGTAAGAAGAATTCGAAGATTTACTAAGAAGATATTCACTAATCAATCTTCTAAATTGTCACGGGAGTATACTTGAAGGCATAGCTTTAAAAATAATACGGTAAATAAATACATATAATTTAAGTAAAAATAGACTAAATTTCAAAAGTCAAAGAATGTAAACGGCCTAACCTCCCCATTAAAAATGTCTATTAACGTTTCGAACCTCTTAACAACGGCCAAGAGGGGAACATAAGAAAGTGGCCGTTTTTAGGAGGTTATTAATAAACTATACGTTGTGGGCCTATCACTTTTATATATGTAAAATTAATTGATTAAAAGGGAAATATATAAAGATTTATTTAGCGAAATAACTAAATCGGATGAATTATATTTGATCATTTCTAAGTTTAAATCACTATTCAAGGAGAATGAGTGATTCGGGCTTAAAATATAATTTAAAACGTATTTTAAATTATTATCTCTTTAAATAAATTTTAAAATATTATATTTTTTTCTTTAAAACTACGTTTAAATAGTATTTTTATCATAATTAACTGGCGAAAGAAAAATTTCTTTGCATCAAGCCAAAGGGTTTAAACATTTTAATTTAATAAATTCGCGAGAAATTAATTATAATTTTAATTAAAGAATAAAAAGATTTCAGTTTAATATATTTTAAAACTGTTAATTATGTATCAGTGCAGCATATTAACTCTCCTTAGCAGCAGAAAATTAACAGAAACAACAAATTTATTCCTTTGTTACATCTGTTACTTATTAGAAGAAATTTAAGATAAAAGTGAAAATATTGCAATTTATTATTATTACTCATACTTTACTTTATTAATAACTCTATTAAATAAAATTTAATAGGTCTATTGAGCAGCTTAAACGAACAGTTTTAGCGAAGCTTTCATTCTAATACAGTCTGATCCATAATTAAAGAGTAGGTGTTCAGACTTCTCTGTAGAGAGAAATATTGTATGAATTTCAATCAAATTTCATATACACACTGTCCCGAGTATGCGGTTTCGATTTTCAAGAAAAAAATTGCTTTAAAATTCATCCGTTAGGTCCAAATTTGGTGCTACTATCCCCATAATGTGCATATTTCGTACGCTGAAATGAAAGCTTTGATTTACAAAGGGAAAAAAATCTAATAATTTTTTAAAGAATTTATCAAAAGTCTGAATCATTTGTTTCTTCGAAATTTTTAAATTTAAATTTAAAAATTGCCTATTTTTTCAAACAAAATTTCGACCTCAGCTGTCATTCGTATTATTATTTTTATTTTTTTTTAATCTAGAACAGTGAAGAGTTTGAAGAGTCTCACCAGTTTGTAAAACTGCATTTTTACTCGAATAATCTGTATTTTTAATATTTATTTTACAGGAATATAGTATCAAAAAGAATTTTGTAATAATATAGAATATAGACATAATATATGAATTAAGGCTGCTGAATCTACATCCGGCAATTGAAAATTTATACTCCACCCAAGTAGCCCATGACCTATTGCAAGATCTCTTAAATTTTTACTAAAATTGATTTATATGAAGAAAAATCTTTTAAAAATAATTTTTTAGCAAAATCGAGAGCTTATTTATTTTATATTTTAAATTTTCACTAAAATAAATAGAGGAGAAAACGAAGAATATATCTACAAAGCAATTCTACTGTATATCATCGCTGCTCTTTAGTCTTTATTATAAGAGATATTATAATTTTAGTAAAAATTAATTATTATTTATTTCATTCCAAATATTTTATTACATTTTTAACTAAAAAATAAATTTTTACATGAAAAATGCTAATTTTTTATTATTATTATTTTTTATTAAGTTTAGGCCTACCTAGTGAAACCAGAACAACCTTTACCATTATCTACCGCAGCATAATTCTAGACACACAAAAAAAAAAATACATAAATTTAACTTTATAAAATCGTTTTAATATAATATAATTAATAATTCACGTATAAAATTATTAATATCCTTTATAATTTTGTTTTTTAATTTTTCGCCGATATTTTCCAACCAAACCAAGCTCATCTCTACTCGAATATGGCAAAAGCACTCGACGAAAACAAAGAACTTAAGCTTTAAATTATTTATTTTTTTTTACTTATTTATACAGAAATTCATTAATTCCTTTTATTTTTTGAAGCTTCCTTTAGTTATTAAGGCATTATAAATGATAAAACACTCTTCAGACGAATCGTAGTCCACGACGGAAGAAGCCATTATCAGGACCATTTAACGTTCTAATTTGGACATAAAGTGGAATAAAATTATATATATATAAATATATATATAAGTGGGCCGATACATAAAAATGTTATCGGAATAAAACACGTATAATAATTTTTCATCAGAAGCTCTCCACTTATCGAAAATAGCACCATTTAAAATAGGCCGGTGCCGTAGTAAGAGCTATTTTAGTTGCATTTCGATGTACACTTAGGCTTATATTATTTAGTAAAAGAGAAAATCTTTCAGCCCGGATAAAAAAAAGTACGATCCATTTCTATCGGGCGACGAAGGTTGTTAGGAAATGGATCCTCTGGAGAGGCGAGATCGGTCACACATCAACGCCAAACACTCCCTTTTATAAATTATCGTAGATGCCAATGACAGGAGAGAGAGTCGGTCCCCCTATACTCAAGAGACCCGTTTCGTCCTCGTTCGTTGAAGACAGTACAGGGAACGCGCATTTGATATTAATGTGGTTTTGCTGTCCCATTAAAAAGTAATCCATCGACAGTGACGCTAGATGGAGAATCTCCAGGGATGAACCCACCGTCTGATTCTAACGCTTCCTATCATTCTCTGTAGGACCGTCTCTTCTTCGGGGAATTTTAACTTTCCCAACTTTTTTCTTCGTCCCCCCCTCCTTTCTTTTTTTATATGCCTTTAGCCATAGATAGCAGCAGTTTTAATTATTACTGCTTCTCCATCCGGAAGAATTTTTCCTTTTTAGGGTTGTATAAAACGGTTACCGTCAACGGCCCATTGTGATCCAATAGAATTTATTGAAGGCTTTTTGAAAAATCTCGTCGAATTTACTGCTGTAAATTGAGTGTTTCCCCTTTATCTGTTGCGTGAAAGATCCGTACCTCTTTTAATTGCGTTGGGAAGTGTGCGATACCAACGTCTCTGTCTACCTAAACATTAAAAACTTAATCGAAAAAATGTTAGAATACAACAAATGTACTGTAAAAATCTACACAGCTGTGTCAGAAATATATTATATTAATAAATCGAGATAAAATAAACCTAAATTTTAATGCTTACTTTATATTATTTACAGCGTATCGCCTTTATTTTAAGCAATATTTTTCTTTATCTCTTTGTATTATTTCCTTTGCTCACATTAATATTATTATACAAATATATTAAAATGCTGTATGCGAAAAGCATTTATATATGGAGCCAGTAGCGTAACTAGAACCAATATTTGGGGGGTCCGAATTACAACGTGCAAACTACATTCACCTCTGCATCACTAGCCCTGTAAAGGATAAACTCTTAAATATTGTATGTAAATGTGTACTTATTTTTTTTTCTTAGTTACAAAGGTAAAGGGGACTCCTGGACCCTTTTCTGGTTACGCTACTGAAGATTACGTTTGCAGATCTGAATAGGAAATTCTTCCAGATTTCGAATAGAGCCGTAAACTCTAAACAACTTAAATGTACCTTTGTATAAAAATGATAAAGGAAATAATTAAATATAACCCTGAAAAGTTTAATTTTCTTATAGTTTATTATATAATCGCTTAAGAAGGGGAGACACTTCCATCATCCAGTACATCGATCACGTTTCTTTTTTATCAGTTGATCGACTCAGTCGATCTGTTGTGAAGTTGACCAAGATTTCAGCTATAAAATGTCTCGAGCTGCATGGGAGAAAGATGTCAACTGAATTGATTTTTAAGACAGATATAACTTGCAACATCAAAATCAAAATACGTTTCGAGTTATAAATCTAGAAGGAAATCCATCTGATAAACCTGCGTGCGTGTATTATTTTCAATATGGCAGAGACTAAATTAAGCTAATAATTGATGAGGATGAATTTGTCTTACGATAAGCCAGTGTAAAAAAGGAGTTATTATTTTAACTCTTCCTGCCTTGAGGATACTTAAAGAACCAGGCCAAAAATGAGAGCTGTCGGATGATGGGGGACGGCCTGGGTTAACCAATAGAAGTTTTGCAAGGAATCTTGTCATCTAGAACTGTTTATATTAGAGTTCTATAATAGTTTTTCGAGTATAAGACGTTAAACATTCAATGCATTCAGAATAAAACGAATATAATTACAATATATAAAACATTTAGGCACCTTATGTTATTTATAGATGACATTCCTTCTTGCAAGCTCGTAAGAAAATGCAATTATCGAGTCGATCTTCGTTTTTAATTTGGTCATCGCATTGTTTGTTAGGCTTTCCAGCAACGCAATGAGGCCTGTCATATAGATCATACAGTAACGTAACCAGATGTTCGGGCCCCTTACTTTGTGTATAAATAATTGAATAAAAAATCAGTCAAGTATAGGATAAAGATTCGAATATGACGAACAATTTATGAGTTTACTCTTCATTCGCAGCAGCATAGGGGTAGATGTAGACACGTTCTAATTCGGGTCATCCATTATATCGGTTCTAGTTACTCTACTGGAAACAAATTGACCGACATTAAATGAACGAACGAATAAACAAAGGCTGTGACAACTAATCCTCAGTGGCGCGTTACAAGTTCATGAGGCCCAGGCAAATTTGAATTAGGGGGCCCATGTACTGTGTTGATTTCAGTCTTTTGAGGGGAAATATTTTCTTATAAAAGATTGGTTCTGGACCTCCTGTTGGTGGTGGCCCAGGCAATTGCCCTTTTTGCCCACAGGATAACGCGCCACTGCTGATTCTCGCCTTTCGGCAAGTGATTGACCATTGTTAATTGCTATCATTGTTAAAATTAATGATTTATAACTCAACTTATTTATAAGTGATGTGAAAACTTCAACAAAACGTTCCTAATTTCATTAATGACGAGTTCAACAGGCCTGCAACACATCGTAACTGTTAGTTGTTTTATGAATGTTTATCTATATTTTCGTGATAAAGAATGTTAATTATTTTTTAAGTTGTTATTTATAGAAACAAATATTTCCTAAATAGGGCCTATACAAAAATAAAGCCATGCATTTTTTAGGCTTAATGCATTTCATATTTTCTAGATCTTCGTACAGTTTTTACTCAACAAATCTTTACTTGAATACCATAGCGTTGTACCCAACGACAGTATAAGGATTGATAGTGGTGTATTGTAGCGTGATCTTGACGTCAATATAATTAATAGTGAATTGCAGTTAAGCTTTACGTCAATTTGACGTCATCACTCCAATTTTACAATGAAAAATTATAAAGAATAACGTCAAATTTACACTGAAAATGTGTAATAACCTAATCAATCGAACAGACCAATAAACTTTGTTCAGTAATCTGCTAACTGACATTCCTACTATTTTATAATTTCAGATACTAAAATTTATGCCTGTAAATCTAAATAAATGATAATTATTTGAGATTTTTTATTGTAACGTACTATTTAAAACTTACAAACTCTAAAAAAATCCTTTATTACAAACCAATTTTTTATTAAATCATTTTAAAGGGAGATAACCATCTTGCTATAAAAACTAATTTAATTATTTAAAATTTAATTAATATTTTTTAGCGACATTACCTAATTATTAAGTATAATTATTCAACTCCTACCTGTACAAGATGATTTTGAATTGTTACTAATTGTAAGTTACATTCATAAAGAATCAAATAGTAGCCTAACAAAGTATTGAACAGATCTTACCAAATTAAAAATGTAAAAATGTATTTTGTGTGTTAACATTATGATAAATGTCTCACCACATAACAAAACCTTACAACGCTTTATGCAATGAGATCTATTATGTAGGCCTGTTACAGTAGGTATTTAAAAAAGAAAAAATTCTGTATTAATTTCATAAAAATCGTATTAAAAGTTTCGTGGTAATAAGGATAAAGAATTTAAGATTATGTGTATACAGTAGAGCGTCGAAAATTGGCGTCAATTGGGGACTGGGGTTGTTCCAATTAGTCATTTGTTCCAATTTCCGACTTTGTACGAAAAAATATATTAACCTGTCCGATGTTCAAATTTTTCTCCGTTGCGTATCGCTTCCTGTTGAATTTTTCTCCGTTGCGTGTCGCTTCGCGTTGAATTTTCGTCGATTTTAAGCCTAACGAAAATTTTTATAATAATAATCGAGGCTATCGTATCGTTAAAAATTATTTCTTTATTTTGTACAAACAAAATAAATATATTGAAGAATATAAAAAACATGAAAATTATACTTTAGAAGTAAATTTAGTATCAAAAACGTTCGATTCAGCACGACACAGTCCAACTGAAAATCGTTCCAATTTCCGGCCATTTCAATTACCGACGTTCCAATTAACGACGCTCTACTGTATTTAGGAATTTATGAGATAATTAAATTTTAATTTTTCTAATAATTAACTAAACCATTTTATCGTGGTATTTATCACATACTTAATAACATAACAGGCCTGTGATCATAGTATGTTTATAAATATAGCCTATATTTATCTCTTGTATACATAAATCAGTTATCTGTGAACGTGTATTATATAATTAATGTAGATAAGTTGATGTTATTCGTCCTATGACAGGCTACTTGTTAATGTAGAGATGGTCGAGTATTATTTAACAAGTATAGAGTTGCAGTCAGTTTCCAGTCTATTAATTAAAATCCTACGAATTTTAAAGAATAAAATAATAAAAAATTAAATTTATTAAACGCTTTTATTGCTTTGTATCCTCCTCAAATCTTGCAACTCAAATTTCGTTTACTTCTAATTAACGAGTAAGATAGAAGGTGGAAACTTCGAAGACAAAACTGTCTTACGTCAATGCATTTTAATGAATTAGAGGGTTGGCCCCATCCCGAAACACGATTAACGTAACTGAAATGTAGAATTTAATCACGTGTACTGTACGTGAGTAAATGCATTGTTGTGATGTAGTGAGGGTAGGACATCCTCACCATCAGTGGTGAGGGTGGTTTTGTGGTGCCAACGCAAATTTGAATTACGGAGCCCAATGTAGTGTTGAGTTCGGACATTTTTCTCCGGGAACAATTTTTTTTGGAAATATTTTCTTATAAAAAATTGGTTTGTAGGTTTCTGTTGATGGGAGCCTTGTACAATTGTCCCTTTTGCCCATATGATAACGCACCACTGCCTACCATCTCTCACTCCCAATCTTAAAAAAGAAAAAAGAAAATTGGCCAATAAAAACGTTTTTTAAAGCTTTTAAAATTTATTAATATTATTTTACTGAGCAATCAACATAAAAAACTGATGAAGGCATTCGAAATGCAGTTTTTAAATCCGATAAAAATTAATGAATTATGTTTTGTTGCTTAATAATTCACCAATTATATTTTATAATAAGCAAAGAAATGTCGAAATTGTTGAAAATACTTAGAATTATAGCTGTATATACACATTCGCACTAATTTATCACATAAGATGATGTTAGACTAAGTAACAAATTAAATATCCCCCGAGTAGTCTCGTAGACTGAAATGTAATTATTTTAGTCACAATTTCTTATTTCTAACCAATTAATTTCCTTATAAAATATCGAACGAGAGTTCTTATGACATATAAATGATTTGTTAGTGAACTAAGAACATCCAACTCGATAACAGGACATAACGTTCGTTAATTCGACAGTGATTGAACTAAGTATAATTCGGCCAGACGTGCGATTGGATTCGATTTCCACACAACTCTAATTGCATCTTTCTTCCTGATTATTTCGGCTGTCATACGAGTGATAGAGACGTTACACTAACCTATTATTGTATTTATTAATAATGATGTTATTATGAAAAACAATAAAATATTTCGGCGTAAGTAACCAATCTTAATATCAAAACTGTAATTCACGAAGACCCCTTTTAAACCGGGTACCGGTATACCTGAACGTGTGAACGAAAGAAAACTGGCAGTTCTGTCATCCATATGTTCAAATATACCGGCTTTATATTCTTGACCTATCGAGTTCGTAAGGATATAACTGCATCATTCAATTACAATATTGTAATTGAATATTGTTTATGAATATAACACGAAGAATATGCCTTATACTGATGGATTTTCTTTTAATATTCAATTCTCTCCAATGTTCAAACATCAGTTTCTGCAGTTTTTCTATGGAAAAAAAAAACACTACGTTAATCTTGAAAAACACTTTTAAATAAGACTTTTTGTGTTTAAAACGAGTTATTTCCTTACTTTTAAACACTCGATATTTATTTATTTAAATTATAATTTATTCTCAAATCAAGCATTTTAAAATAATTTCGCTTATTTTTTAAACAATTTATAAGGCTTATTTTGCTTAACAAATAATTATAATCCATCTCCAATCTTAGTAAATACACCATTCAAACAGATTTACTACAAAATTGCTAACGCCACGTGTTATTGATCCCTAATAACACTGAAGAGTTTTCTTTCCCGATAAAATATAAGAAAATATTGTGAGATCAGAGGTTACAAGTATGATTTTAATAAGACTTAACGAATTATCCTTTATTCCTTAACTGAAGATAAGGTAGTAAGGCAACCCAAATAATTATTTTTTATCTAGTTTAAGAAGATAAAGGATAATTAATATAAATTTAAATGTTATTTTTTTTTTTATTAAGAAATGAATAAATTCGCCATCAGTCATAACCACTCGAAGAAGAGGATTTTGATGACAAAATAGAATGTTTATCCATCATCTGTATGTATTTTGCATCCGCAAATCGATTCTGTCATAAATCTTCAACAGGAAAATATAAGAAAAGCTCGAAGACAAAGTTTCTATTGCTGTTTACGTTCAAAAATAAAAGAAGATGAAACAAATATTTGGATTTTACAACAAATCAAACGTAACTGCCTCTGCGTAGAGACGGTTGATTGCCTGCTTTTGAAAGAGTACAACTGTTATAGAAGGCCACTCAACCGTTATAGAGATTTTTATATCGTAGCTATAGCTGTCATCTCCACCAGAAACCATACAACAGCTCGATAAAAATGGCTGAAAGAACGATACTTGCAAATGTTATATATAAGACGAATTAGGAAATTCCTACCCTAAATTCTGTAAAACCAGTAAAGAAATTAAGATTATTTTATTTAAAAAAAATTATAATTTTAGGATTTTAAAGCGTATTTTAGAATTTATTCTAACGTAAATTATCGAATTTTTAAAACGTATTTCACCTTTAAAATGGAGATTTTGAAGGTGAAAAGTGCATAATTACAAGTATATATAGCTTAGTAGATTTTATTGATTTGTAAATATATTAACGTTGTATTTAAAATAAAGTATAATTAACGTGAAATGTAAAATCTTCATACGAAAGGAATGCATGCAAGCAAGTAGACCTGTAGAAGTTTGGGTAGTTTACATGCGAATGCGAGCAAGTTCGGAAACGTGGAAGAAACAAGAACGTTAAAATTGGAATGTTGAAATTAGAATGAAATTTTCTTTCTATTGTATGTGTTAAAATTTAACTTGTTTTACATAAGAAATGCCGTCTTCGCCGGGTTTCTACTCTATCCAAAAATATGTTGTTTTATTAAGAAAAATTCACGATTTACATTTTATAACAATTTTTACAACATTTTAAATCATAACAGCATCTCTAGTGGATTTTTATAATCGACGAAACTCGAATAATGTGGGAATTTGCATCTAGCAATCAGACTAAGAAGAGCATTTTGATATAAGTCTCCATAGACCGAATGTATTTTTGTTTCGCTCATTTGTCGCTTTGTTTTCTTCCTTATTACTAAATATTTATTATAAATATTGTCTGTAAAATAATAATAATGTATTCTATTTATAGTAAAATATCTCGTTTTATACATTTGTAACTTTTTAATTAGGTTCATACAAAGAAACTACTACTGTATTTTTCTATTGAAAACTTGTTTATATTTCGATGATAATATAACAAAATTTTATTATTTTATTATCAAAACATTATTTTATAATTTAATTTCACTTAATACACCAAAAACTGTAGTTATAATTGAAATGTTCTTTGAGAATAAACGGTTTTGTTAGCTGAATTTCTACATTTGATGTTTAACATAAACCCATTTCGTATGCATTTTTAACTAATTTATATTTGAATAAACCAATCAAAAGACATGAAATATTTCAGATATTAAAGTAATTTTATTATTAATCAAGTTTATTTAAATTTTTCTCTATTTAAAGTCTCGCAATTCATTAATAAGTCTACCTACCTTTGACACTGTATCACTCGCTTTTAACCTGTTTATTAATCATTAATTGGGTATAAAATCGTAAAAACCTTGATACAGAGACAAAAATTAATGTTTATTCGATCATTATTCCTTATATTTTAATTATAAAATAATAATTTCGATGTTTAAAACTCTTATCAAACAATCTTATCCTGAGCATCTTCGGAGATTTAGCATCTTAAGATTGTATTTTAAAATGTAGATTTATAAGTAAAATAAACTTAAAATCAAATAAAAAGAATGAAAATTACATGTGAAAAATATGGATTTATGTAATATATTAAATCGAAATTCAACAGTAAATTCAGCTGAGATATTTTGTAGAATTTACTGTCAACCTACTACAAAGTCAATATATTTTGACACGACATCATAGTACCTAAGAATTTTTTCCCAGCCGTTTTGTAGTGAAATACTTAACTTACATTCCACTAGACACGAAAAATATTTGAGAAAAGATAGAAGAAAATTGCGATTTTCTTGAGAAATAAATCTAACGTAGGCCTACGATAAGTGTTTGCAATATAAATTTGAATGTTTTAAGCTTACTGTACAGTCGAACCTCCAATAACGGCCACCTCTAAACAGCGGCCAAGTTTTGGGGAAACTTTATTTTCGAACAAAAATGCATCCGAAATAACCTCCAAACAACGGATAAATTTCCTTCAGTGGCCGTTGTTCACAGGTTTGAAAATATTCGATAATAAAGGTTGACGGAAAAATGGAATATTTTCTCTTACAGAAGAAAAATTATGAAAATATATTTTAAAATCCTGTAAATTATTCATTTTATCAAATAATTAAGCGTATGAATAGGATAAAACTACCTATTCAACTACATTTTGACATTAATTAACTATTCCCTCCGGATATTTAGTTTTATTTAAACTAAAATTTAAAAAATAATTACTTATATTACTGTTTAAGAGAGTTACTGGTTAAAAAAATCTTTCTTAAAAACCGAAGAACAAATAATGTAAACAGGAACCAACCGCTCGTTCTAACTTTGGTCGCCAGATTAGCGATTGAATGAAGGTTGTGGATTCAACCGGTTTTCGCGCCTAGAAACGGTTTCCATCTTTTCCTTTTAGCTGGAACTAATTATAATTAAAGCTTTTAAACTAACTAAATGTCGGCTAATTATGTAAATTTCTTTTAAATTTATGAAATTTTAAATAATAATGAACTTATTCTTATGTTGAAGAGTAAACTGATCGCATGAAATTTAGCTCTTTTTTTTTTATCTTAAAAAAGGTGTTGTTGTGTACAAAACTCAAATTTTCATAAGATTGGAGGCCTAATTATCGAGTCTGAATAGATTTAATTAAGCAAAAGCTCGTGAAAATCAAGACAAATCACGCTGTCAACAAAAAACAGCCTTGTCAATTAAATGAGTTATTTACTCTTATACTAATTCCTTCCCGAAAGGATATATATTTCAATTGTTCATACGACGTTACAGAAATTCTATTTTCTTGATTATTATTTAATGTATTGAATATTTGTTTAGGTTCTGCATCCTGAAATCGTTATAAGAAATGAGAGATGTTATCACTACAAAATTAATGTTCTCTATCGAAGATTCGATAGAGAATTAACCCATCTTCCTTGTATCTTACTTACAATTTAATTGATAAATTAATTAAATGGGCATATCTAACAAGTCCTAAAGTAAATATCTAATAAATTCTATAGTAAAAATCTCAATTTTTACTTTGGAATTTATTAGATATGGACGCAGAGACGAACTCGAGTTACCTTCTCTTTAAGCTATTGTTTATCATTCAGATGCTAAATTTACTAATAAATCGACGTTAATTAGAGTTATTTATAAATAAATTATCTTAAAATCAAATAATTTTATTCGTAAAATAATAAAAGTATCGTTTTAAGAAATAATTTGTAAGATAACACGCTCCCTGCAGTGAACGTGTTATCAATTTTTATTACATTACTTACTTAAATATTCCATTTTAAAATGTAAAAAACTATTCAAATCGCTTCAAATTACCATTAAATTGGTTTCTGTAAAGATAATTTTGATTTAAATATTAAGTTTCTACGTTTTTTTTTTGGCCATAGATTTTAAGTATACAGGATACACGTAACGTGTAGGCCTGCACCTGATTCTCCGAACGAATTCTAAATATTTCTGAATTTAAGAAACTATAAGCATCAAGATAATAAAAATAAGTCTTTTACTACTAAATTTTCTTTATCTGGAGTATTTAGAAGCAGATAAAGAAACGGAAATGACCACAAGTCGAGAAAGACCTAAGCATAAGCTATGGATTTTAAAGTGATTTTTCTTTAAATTATGAGCTTTTCTAGTGTAGAATTTTTAAAAATATAAATTAGGCATCTCAAAAATTCCTTATAATAACTCTAATTGTGCTTCTCGTTTGATTTGAGACCCTTCCTATTCGGTTAAACAGAGTAACTAGCTATTAATTCGGAATCGGTACGTGGATCAGCTTATCTCATGTGAGACTAACCTAAACCTTTAACCCGAATTATCATTTTAGTTTAAAGAAAGGGACAATTTTAGAACCATTCAGTATACAGCAGCCTCTTGTAAATCACGAAGATCTCTCGTACAGAACGAAACCAACTCAAATTTTAGGATTTTAAATCGTGGTTCTAAACTATTAAAATGGGATATTTTCGGTATATATATATATTTATTATTTTGTTAAAATTCTCGTAAAACGTGCGAAATTCCACGCATTTTAACGATTTAAATTATTAAAAAAATAAGAGGGTCGGATTTGACCCTTCTCCGACGTTTCTCGCTTACAAGAACTTAATTTACCATTTTATAAAATAAATAAATAAACTTACCTGAACTCTAGATTCGGTCAAACCAATTCTAACGGCCAATTCTTCCCTCATAAAAATGTCCGGATAATGAGTTTTAACGAAGCTCCTCTCCAACTCTTGCAATTGTGTAGGAGTAAATCTGGTCCTGTGTCGTTTCTGTTTAGTTGGCTTCGTCTCCGAAGACTTGCCGCTCTCCTCTTCTCTGCCCATTAATGGTCTTCCACCAGTAAACACCGTCCTTAATTGGCTAACATCCATTTATTTATTAGACTTTCCTCGACTTAATTAAATTGTCCGGCGCAGTTTAATCACCCCTTAAGCGTAGTCAATCAACTTAATGAGAATTTACCCAACAGGTTTGGGATCGGTCAGAGACGTGCGATATGTCTTAACGTTTCTCTTCAGCTAGCAACCGTATTCCTCCGGTTCCACCAATAAGAGCGCGGCCGCTCGTGACGTCAGCGGCTCCAACCAATCGCCTCTTATTTTCATTCTTATATTTAATAAGTGAGAAATGATGTTGATTGTTTTATTAGATTTACTCCTCTAAGTCGAAAGAAATTTTTCTATTGCGTGACGTCTCCTAAATTAATTTCTAGCTTTTTTACTTTCTTTTTTCTTTTTTTATAATAAATATTTCAACTCGTTAAACTTTATTACATTTGATTGAAAGTGTTTAAATTGTTTTAAAACGCCTTTCTTTTTTCAATCTCTCTTCGTATAAAATGCCAATTTATGTCTTTCTTCCGCCGTCCAAACTTATTAATATAAATTAATTCCGACTTTTCTCTATTGAACGTGCTGTTAAAAATACGAATATATTTTTTTAATTTTTATATTCTTTACATTCACTTTTCCATGTTCTAGTCATGTTACTATAGCAACGATGTTACTAGAAATACTCTACGTAAGAATCTTTCTCCCCTCCCTTTCAGGATGTTAGAATACGGGATTATTTGCATTTTTTCTTTATTATTAATAAAATTTCTTAATAATATAATTAAATATATTTTTCTTCGATCTATTCGAAGTTTTACTGTAAAGATTAGGAAAAAATGGCGACACTTTGCAGCCTATAAAAGATGCAGAACAGAGCTTCGGGCTATCGGGCTATCGTTTAGGCTTGACTATTTTCAAATTTATTATTGTTTGGTTGAGGTGGAATACTTCTTAAATGTTATCGAATTACAGGCTCAATAAGGTTAGAATTAAGGAAGAGTATATTATAAACACAAATCCGATTTAATTCAAAAAACGCATATAATTAAATTGCATGTGTTTTTAATGTTTTTCTTAAAGAAATTTATGCAAATATAACTCCAAATTTCCATTAATTCTTATAGGAAGAGAGCGTAATGAATGCCACGTGCAGAAACGTCGATACCGCTCTCCCTCAATTAGAAGCAGAAAAGTAATCTTCGTTTTGCTCATTTTTTGTAAAAAAAAGTTTAAGTATAAAATAAGATGATAAAACCATCGATTTTGCTGTAAAGTAAGGCAGGATTGCATAATTTATAGAATTAAAAGTAAATATCGAGGATGGGATAAAAAATATATATATATATATAATTACCTTTGGGAATGATAGAGATTGACAGGCGAGACTTTTTCCCCCTCTCCAAATGATTAGCGACACTTGGAAACGGGGGTCGAAAGCGAAACACGCAACTGATACATACGTCACAATTGAAGGCGATAATGAACTTTTTGGAAAAGCGTCTCTTCTTTATCATCCCCAATAAATGGCAAAGCAAAGGATGAAGTGTTACCTTGGTAACAATAAGGATGAATATGTGGAGATGGAATCTTTCAATTTGATTCTTCTCGTTACATTAACGATATTTTTTTTCTATTTATATCGATTTTTCTATGAATATATTTAAATATCCACTAGTTTTATTTGATAAAATTATCGCTTTCTGGAGTATTTTATTTAAATTTTCTCTTCTATTAGCCTGTAGATTTCTTTTAAATCGAGATTTAAATTGATAAAATAGCATTTAAAAGATAAAATTTGACACATTACGCGCTAATTACACCGTAAACTATTCGATACTTTCTTTAATAGAAATTTATAAATTAGTTTCAAAATATTATTTTGGGTTTTACTATGAACCAACCTGTGTATTATATATATTATTACCTAGTTTTATATTTTTATAGGATTTTATATAACAATGAATAGTGTTACATTCAGTTTTATTTTTGATAATTTATAAACTTAAAAAATAAAAAGGAGAATATTTATTTATTTATTCTTAATCTGTCTAATTCAATAGATTTTACTTAATTAATTAAATTTAATTAAGTTTAATTCTTAAATTATTTTTTACCTTCGTAAAGAATTAAAAAATAAATCCAATATGGCTACCGTTACATAACGTAAAACTCGCATTCTATTTTATAATATCAAAGTAATAAAAAGTAATAATGGCGAGTAAATGCTATTTTTCTCTTATCTTTCAAGGAATTTATGCAAATTAAGCAGCAAATTTCTTTAGTTTTTATAGGATAAAAATATAAAGTGCCACGCGTAACATGGATACTTCACTTACCTTTAAATTAGAAAAAAATAAAAAAATAATGATAATAACCTTGCACTACATTTTAAACATAAATTCTACACTTTTTCTTACAACGATTAATAAAATTACCGATCTCTCTATATATTAACACGATTCCAAGTTGAAATTCTGCAGGTTAATGAAGATAATTGATGATTTAGTAGTTCCTAAAATTTACAACACAAATTAGAATCACAATAGGAACGTTCAGAGGTTCTGTCAATCAGTTTTACGTTGCTGCAAATATCAATTACTTTGAGAAACAGGTGTTTTTATTTTACTGTATTTTGTGAATCATTAGGCCAAAATGGAAGATTGGAATAACCTGTTCACATGGACATATTAATGTATATTTTGTTTAATTTCGTTTAGTTTAATTGCCTTATTATCCCTTGATATACTTTTAACACGCCCAACTTATAATAGGCCTACTAACTCGAATTTAACTATCTTTCCGTTATAAGACATATGGTCCTTAGTAGTACAGCTAAGTGTTTTACTAATTATAACCAGAAGGATCCAAAGACCCCGTCGTTTATATAATGAAATTCGTGTTTTAATGAAATTCTATGTAAATTGCCTGTTTCAAGTAAGCCCCCGAAATTTGAGTATTTAAGAAACATTATTTGATCGTGGTGGTATTTGGTATCATCATGGGCTTCGATTTGTGTGGGACAGGGGGCATTTTTCCGCAATATTTTTGTACCAGTAAATTGTCCCCCTCCAAACATATTTTTATTTTATGTCATACTACAAAAATTAAAAATAGAAACGAGTACAGCAGGCTACGCAACGAATACACCTTAATTTGTACTCAACACTCGACAATGAGAGATTTCTTTTATTCATTGTCATTGACCCGTTCCCCAATATTTATACAGATCACCTCTATAATTATTATTAACAATTAAACAAATTAATTTGTTTTTTTGAGCGTCAAGTTAGCCCCCAAATTTGAATATTTAATTTTTTTTAAAAATTACGACCATCGTTTTACAGCAAAATCCATTATTTTTATCCTTTCTTAAATGCGACATTGAATTAAAGAAAGATTAAATTTAGAAATAGTCATTAAACGTTAGACAGTGATAATGATTAAACTCTCACATTATGCTAATTAAATTATTATTTTCGCATCATTTAGCTTTCGTTATCTTGTTATTGCATTGTGATGTTTTATAGCTACTTTGTGAGGGTGGATAATTATTTTATATAAATTTTTAGGGCAGCGTTTATGGTCGGCGCTTTTGGGCGGTTATTAATTAACACTTTAATATTTTTCAGGTAAGATTATTGGATTTATTCGTGATGTCGAAAAGGAAGACTTATTCTCCGGTTATTTAAAACAGAACTCGAAATTGGAAGGAATGATTAACAAAATTGATAGAATTTATTCCTGGGTGGAAAATTTGGATGAAGCCATTGTGAATTTAGAATCGAGAATCGAGGTCCTAGAGAAAAAACTTACTCATGATGCCGGCAAGATTGTATCGGTCGATGGAATAGACTTAGAGAAAAAATTGGCTGAATTTACATTGTCAGGAGCGGTTTGAGTGTTTTTTAAGACGTAATAATTTGATAATTTTTGGATTACCTGAATCGGAAAATGAGAATTTGCCGGTTAAGGAAGTAGTGTTGGAGTTTTTTCGTGATAAATTAAATGTCGATCAGGTCAGTTTGGACCAGGTGTTACAGATTAGGGCAGCAACAGATGAATAGAATTAGATTGATTTATTGTAGTTTTTTGGACTATGGTGATAAATGTAAGATTAGAAGAATGGCATTCAAATTAAAGGGTTCTAGGATATTTCTAATGGATGACCTTCCTCCGTTAACCAGGGAGATAAGGAAAATAACTAATAATTTCGCTAAAGAAAAAAAGAGGATGGGAGCTGTAATTACTTATTTAAATAATCGAAATGCGGTTAAAGTTGACGATAAAATTTATAAATATAACATTGTTTCCAAGACAATGGATGAGCTAACCTCAACTTGACTGGGAACAGGTATGAAATGTACTTTCGTGGAATTGCGAAGGGGTTGTCAATAAACCTAACTCTTTTTGGTATTATTTGTGTACTTTTGACATTGTTTTCTTAATGGAGACGTGGTGGGATGGTAGGACTATTTTGTCTAATGTTGACAGTTTGGACAAGTTTATGGTTATTCAGGAAGCAGGGTATCGTGAGACTGATAGAGGGCGTTTCATTGGCGGTTGGATGCTATTGATAGCAAATTCGTTGAAAGTGAATATACTTGAAAAAGATAGGCATTGGGTTGTTGTGCAAGTGACAATAGCGCATCTAGTGACGTCCTTTTGTTTTGTGTATATAAGACCGGCTATATGGAATACTATTTGGATGGAGGTGGTTAGGTTGGCTGGTTGTTATGATTTGGATTGTTTGATCGGGGATTTTAACGCTCGTACAGGTTTGGAGCCACAGGAATGGATTTTTGATAGTAATGAAGAGTTTGATTGGATTGGACGTCAAGAGTATCGCGGGATACTCTGATAAATAATCATGGTAGATTAGTGTTGGAATTTTGTGAAACCGCAGGATATTTAATTTTGAATGGTAGAGGTACAGCGGACTCTAAAGATTATTATACTTATGTAGGAGAAATAGGTTGCTCTGTTATTGATCTAGCTTTGGTCAAGTTGACTCGATTGGTTGATGTATCTAATTTTTTTGTATTGGATAAAGTTTATAGTAATCATTTTCCAATCGGAGTGACTTTAAAGTGTAAAGTCAAAAAGAAAACTAAAGAACGGTGGATCAGGTCTAGAGATAATAGAGTGAGAATCTTTTGGAGGGAAGCAAGTAAGGAGGTGATGAGTCATAAATATAGTGATTTATTGTCTGCAATCCGGAGTCAGTCGGTATTAACGTTTGAGATTTTGGACGATTTAATTAAATCATCATTTTCTGATTGGTTTCAAAGGTCGGTTGGTTCGTCTCTTTCTTGGTTTGATGTTGATTGTAGATTGAGTATTGCGAGGAGAAACCGGGCATTGAAAAGAATGAGGCGGGCCAAGACTGGAAATAGTACTGCTGTGGGTAATTCCATTAAGGAACGGAACATCACTCGTAATTTATGTAGAGCTAAGAAAAAGCTTTTTTTGAAAAGGTTGAACAGTAATTTGGCGTCTGGTGATAGTAAACAGTTCTGGCGATCTATTAATTTCTTTATTGGTAGGAAACGTAGTGAACTTCCGGCTCTTGATTGGGTATCGTATTTTGCTCGGAAATTTTGTTCTAGGCAGTATTTACCAGATATCGCTGTATATAATTGGTGTGTGAATTGGCAGGACGAGTTGTTGGATACAGAGATAACGGAACAGGAAGTCAAAAAGGTTTTAGTTTCCATGAAAAATGGGACTGCTCCAGGTATAGATGGTATTCCGGTGGAGCTGTATAAGAATCATCCAGAGTTGGTTGGATATTTGGCAGGTTTGTTCAATAATGTCTATCAATCAGGAATAATTCCATTGGATTGGCGTATATGTAAGATCATTCCTATATTTAAGAAGGTGCGTAGAGATTTGCCGGAAAATTATAGACCAATTTCATTATTACCGACTATTTCTAAAGTGTTTTGTAAAATCTTAGGTAAGCGATTGGTAATGTGGTTGAATAAGTTTGAAGTTCTTTCGGACTTCCAGGTTGGTTTCCGGTCGGGTTTTTCAACATTGGACAATATTTTTGTTTTATATGCTTTAATACAGAAGTCTTTAAGGAAGAAACGAGGCAAACTGTACGTCTTTTTTGTGGATTTGACTGCTGCATTTGATTCCTTGGATAGAGACATTTTGTGGAGACAGCTATTGAAGATTGGGTTGAGTTATAAATTTGTTAATTTTTTGATGCAGTTATATACTAATACAGAGGCATGTGTGTCCGGTAAAGATGGTATTTCTGATCTTTTTTATACGTTTAAGGGTGTGAAACAGGGTTGTGTTTTGAGCCCATTATTGTTTAATCTATATTTATTTCCACTGGTAAGTAAATTGAATGCTTCTGAATTAGGGGGTATTGATCTTTTGGGAACTGAAGTGAAAATTTTGACGTATGCTGATGATTTGGTGGTCATGGCAGACTCGCCCTTGGGCCTACAGAGATTGATAGATTTTTTGGAAATTGCATTACAGGAGTTAAATCTTTCTGTGAATATTAGGCTAATAAATCTAAAATTATGGTTTTTCGAAACGGAGGAAAACATTCTAAAAGGGAAAATTGGTTTTTACAAGAGGGTAAAATAGAAGTAGTTGATGAGTATAAATATTTGGGTGTATTCTTCCAGTCTAACGGTCGTTTTTCTAAACATTTAAAGTATATTCATAATAAAGTGAATATAGGAATAGATAAGATTATTAAGGTATGTGTTTCTGGTAGATTGGTACGGTGGAAAGATAAGTTAAAATTGTTTGAGGCTTTTATACAGTCAGTAGTGTTATATGGGTCCGAGGTGTGGGGTTTTGATTGGAAAGAAGAGATGATAATCTACAAATTAATTTTATTAAGCGTCTATATTCATTAAAAAGATGGATTCCATCGTATATTATATATTTGGAGTTTCAAAGGGTTCCCCTTTATTTTAATATAATAAAAAGTAATTTAAGATGGGTATACAAACAGGCTGCTAGTAAGCTTACTGAGTCGGCTAAATTATTATTAATTTCGTTAAGAATAGCGTGGGGAGATCGTATTATGTCTTTGATGCAGAAGTTCGGTTATCGAATGGATCCGACAATGGTCAATGAAACTATTGCCTCTGATATTTTAATGCGGCTTGCGATCAATTATGTAAACGAATTCAAAGATAGAGCGGCCAACTATAAATATAATAAGTGGTATCGGGATGTTTTTAATGATTGGGGGTCGCTGACTTATTTAAATATGGAAAGACCATTTTCAATGATACAAGCAGTGCTACATGTTCGTTGTAATACATTTAGACGAATGAGTTCTCCGTGTATCGAGTATTGTGAGTTCTGTGATTCTTGCGTCAATTTTGATGCTTACCATGTGGTAGCTGAATGTAAAGTTTTAACTGCAGATAGACAAAAGTGCTTTGGAGAAGATTATTTGTCAATTCAATCATATAGGCAACTGTTGCAAGACCATAACAAATATTACTGTATTTATAGGTTTATTACTAAGATAAACGATCAACAGGATAGACTTGATTAGAATAAGCTATTTTTTATTCTTTCCTTTTTCAGAAGTTTGTCCAACAGGTGGTGTAATTACAGTATTTACGAGGACATCTGGGTGTTGGCTAGTTAGCAGCGTTTATGGTCGGCGCTTTTGGGCGGTTATTAATTAACACTTTAATATTTTTCAGGTATTTGTTTAATTTACTTTGTTTTATTATTACTTTTAGTTTTATATGCGTCGACCAATCGCTGCCACTTTCTTGTTTTGTGTGTTTATTTGTTATTTGTCATTTTGTTTTTTGGGGGAACATTTATTGACTTTAGAAGGGATGTGACGTGAATAATTTTGTACCTCTTTTTGTTCATAGATTGATTGTCACGTGTCTCTGGTAGAAGATACTGTAATTGTATCCTTATACTATTATGTGTGATTGTAAAATTTTTTTTGTTTGTTCACTTATTGCCCGTACATACAGGGCTTTCCTTGTACTATCAAAATAAATAAATATATAAATTTTTTAAAAATTGATGTTTGACAATATTATTTTCAATATATACAGTATAACAGGGACATAATCGGGAGAGTACTTATGGTGGTGCCAGCACCCTCTTGACAGTAGCGCGTTATCCTATGGGTAAAAAAGGCAATTGCCTGGAGCTTCCATCAACAGGGCCCCAAATCAATCTTTTATAAGAAAATATTCTTCCGAAGAAAAATGTCTGAAGTCAACACTGTACACGGAGTCCTCTAATTCAAATTTGCCTGGGCTCCATGAAGCTATGCACCACTGCCTCTTGATACAAAGCAATGAATTTTGTTACTTTAAAATTATGCTTATCGTATGACTTGAACTAGGTAAGATTAAGTAACTAAAGTAATTCTAAGGTGAGAACGTCCTCCGAAAAAAAAAAAAAAAAATGACAGAGGGCCCGTGCTTCGGTCCCCCCCGAATCTGTCTCGAGCAGCACCCTGGCTACGGCCACTGCTGTACGTATTCAATTTGCTAAATTGATCCTGAAATATATATTTTCTTACACAGTTTTTTGAATAATTTTGGAAAAAAATACAAATATACGGTAAAAATAAAGTAATTATGGTATTTACCATAATTAAATACAAAACTAAAATTTCATACAATGAATGAAAATAATTGCGTGTAGGTTACTGTATCAGAAGTATTGATTATTGTCATTTACATATCGTGGCATAATTCCCACAGACCATCCAGTCTGTAGCAATGAGCCTTATAATGACGATGCAAACAATTGATAATACAAAACAATCTGAAAATATATACTATATTTTAATTTAGTTACATAATTTGATCAGTTAGCTAAGTGTTTTTCAACCTTTTTCTAATAGTGGCACTCCCCAACTTGGTAATTTTTTCTTGTGGCACCTCTACTTCTTTATCAACATAGTCATTGCACTTTTCGTACGTTTATTCATTACACGTAAAACGTGCTTGGTCCCAGTGGCATGTTATAGCTTCACGGGGTCCAGGCAAATTTGAATTAGGGGCCTCATGTGCAGTATAGTGTTGATTTCATACACTTTTCTTCGGGGTAAATGTTTTGGGGAAATACTTCCTTATAAAAGATTGATTTTGGGACCCCTGATGCTAGGGCCCAGGCAATTGCCCTCTTTGCCCATAGGATAACGCACCACTGTTGCTGGGGTATAGAGCTGGGGATAAAGAGGAATATGTTGAATGAAATACGTCTTTATTAATAAAAAGTAGCCTTAAAGATTAAACTTAATTTAATCTTTAACATTAATTTATAGGGGTAAGGCCCTTAAGTTTTTTCCGGGCCTAGAGAAAAATCCCAGCTTATGCTCTGTACGTCACTAGAAGTGTTATGACGCTGTCGGCACTATATTTCGCCACCCCTAAAGTGTCGTTGTGGCACCCTAGTCTGCCATGGCACTCCGGTTGAAAACAATTGAGTTAGCTATATCAAGGGCGTTGATCCATAAGGGAAGAGGGGGACATGTCCTCCCAATATTTTTATACTGGAAAATTTACCCCTCCCAACGTACTTTTTAAAACCATACCAGCAGGACCGCGCCAATCCGAGGGTGCAAAGGGTGCACCGCACCTTAGCGGCAGCATTGATAGGAAGGAAAGAAACAAACATCAAATATTTATAGAAAAGGATTCAACTATTACAATATTTGCAAATTAATAAAACGTTATTTAAATAGGCACGGTTTAACTCTAGCATAAGCTGATAAAGTGGATCAAACTGTTATTGTTACTAAAACAGTGGAAAGAATTTTCAGAAGACCAAAAGATAAAATGAAAATAATGGTTGAATAAAAAAATAAAAAACTATAAAAAAGGGAGTCCTACACGAGACGATGAACATAAAATCCTTAATTTTATAGATATTAGAACACTACAAAAAGGGTAATAAATATCGTCCATTGATAGACTTTAAGAACTCCATTTTTACTATTTAGAATTATTCATAAGAGCTAGATTACGTGACTTACCTAATTCTAATTTCACTATTAAAAATGCTGATGAACTAAGTAAAATGGCTAATATAAATTTTAAACCATCATTTAGATTCTTAAGTCTTGACGTTGTTTTAATGTTCCCGTCAACAAAACGGAGCAAAATTGAAAATAGTTTAAAGAATTTAGAAGTAGAAACGTGGTTAATAAATGTAATAAACTACTGTTATTTTGATAACTATTTTAAACTTGGTAAAAAAAAAAAAAATTAGGCAGATTGAAGGTATCAGTATTGGAACGTTTATAGGTCCAGAGCTTGCTGAATTATCTATGTTAGATCTAGACCGAGCTAAAAAAATAAAAATTGTCATTAAAGGCAGCTAACTTTTGGGTTACCTTATTTTATATATGTATATAGCTTATTATAACGTTGAGCCCAAAATAATATATACCCGATAAATACGTTAGATTTCAACAAAATAATTAACAAATTATTAAATAGTCAATTAAATAAAATAAAATTTTGAAAATAAAGCAAGAATGATGGTAAAATCCTGTAAAACTATTATAGTGTATTTAAATTTAATTTTAAAACGAATTAATAAATTGCTATTTAAAGAAAGTATCAGTGTGGATAGTGTATAATGTATAATTTTTTCTTTTAAATGCTATTTATCAATTTAAATTGGCATTAAAAATCAAGATACGATACTGTAATTAAATACACAGGCCAATAGAAGAGAAAGTTAAATAGAATACTTCAGGAAAGGATAATTTTATCAAATTAAACTAGAAATATTTTAGAATATTCATATAAAAATTGTTTGAGGTGTTTCATTGGAAACTATTTCAATAGTTTGCTTATACAACTGTATTTAATGTAGCTTTACCAGGAAATGTGTTCCTTGTGTTCTATGATTAGTTTTTGGCCTAATGAGATTTTGTTTAGCTGCGGGACTTCCACTACACAATGGGGATTAGAAGTTAACCTTTTCACATAGACATGTTAATGTATTTTTTGTTTAATTTCATTTACTCAATTAGTTTATTTCCTCCTGAATTTTCTACCAAACTAATTTGAAAATAATATAAATATTCTACTATTTACATCCGTGAGTAAATAGTAGAATCTACCATCTCATCAATTATAGAGCGTGCATTTTAATGAAATTCTCTATAAATCTGTGCCAATTACTGCATAATTTATCTATTTAACATAATTATTATTTCGATGAATATTACACATTATAAATGTAAAAGCAAATTATACAATCCGATGCTGCAATAATTATGTTACCATATGTATTTAAAACGTACTTTCAGATTTATTATGTTACTAGCAGATTGCTTGGGCAAAAATGACAACAGCAAAGGTTAAGATTATTATATTATTTCGTACTTCTAACCTTTCTTTTGTATTATATTATAGTATTTGATTTATAATTACAAAGTTATCTTATGTAAGAGTTTATCACACCCAGTGCCCAATCAAACTCATTTAAAAAATTCTTTAAATTGTGTACAGTAGAGGAATAAAGAATTTTTAAAATGTAAGGATCCTTCCATTACACTAGATCTCTTTGCGTTAGAGGAATCCATTCAGCTTTCAATACATTCGATAGAAAATTTTCTTTGTCATTAATTTTCAAGGATTTCCGTTTTTCTAGCAAGTTTGAATTCGTATTCAATGTTCCTTCCTGTTCTATGTTTTCGGGATTCACTATTCATCAACGTTATAAGAGCCGAATTTCGAATGATTGGAATTTAGAATACAGTATAAATTGAATTTTAAATAGAAATCAATTACATGAAAAAGTATGAAAAATTTCATTTTTAATTTTGTTTCATTTAGATATAATTCTAAATTATTATTCGGAGATAATTTTAAAAGTAATTCTTAAAAAATATCTATAACTAGAAACAATCCTTGTTTTATTTCAAATTTTAATTTAGAAAAAAAAACGAAAAATAAAATATTCAATTTGTTATAAGGTCCTTTATGTAAAAGTGTTTTTTTAAATACTGTATTAAAAATACAATAAAATCCTTAAATAATAAGTTATTTTTTTATAAATACTGTATTTACTGTATTTAATTTGTTAGTATTCTTGTTAGTATTACGACTTAAAACGTAATCTTTCGTGATTTAAAATCTGCAAATTGATCGATAATGTTATCATAATTTAATAAATTTTTAGGGGCATATTATCTTTTCGATATATAATTCTGAGGCCCTTCGAGACGATGAGGCCCCAGGCGCGCGCCTACTATGCCTATTGGATAACCGTCGCTATGAAAATTCATATCTAATGAGGTGCCAAAGGCGTTTAAGCGTGTTGGTGTGTCGGCGACTTGTGATCCGATTTTTTCTTATCTTTGAATAGATACAACGTCGTTATCAGTGGCGCACCCGGAGGGAACCAAGATGCTCTGGCACCCATCATATTATTTGTCGAACAATATGATGATAAATATTATTTAAGAGCTAAAATACACTCATTGCCATAAAGATTAGCGCACCAAGAAGGAGTTGTTCTAATCGAACGAAATTGTATATGTGTGAGTATTACAATGATATAAGTAAATGATTACAAAACGAAAGCAAAAGGATAATTTATTGCAGGAAAAACTACAAATGAAAGGAGGTTCTAGTACTCTGTTGGGCCACCTCCAGCCTGAATATACGATGTGATACGGGCGGGCATGGAAGCATACAGGTGCCATATGGTGTGTTGCGGCATCTCAGTCCACAGTTGTTGCAAGCGGTCCTCTAGTTCGGTCAAATTCCTAGACCGTCCAACTTGGTGTTCCAGATGATCCCAGACATGTTCGATCGGTGACAAATCAAGAAAGTGTGGCAATGTAGATGTGACACTCTTGTTGCGTGTGGTCAAGCATTGTCTTGTTGGAAAATGGCTCTTGGGAACCCTGCCATGAGAGGCAATACATGTGGCTGCAGCAAGGCCGGATTTACCAATCCAGGGGCCCTGGGCACAAATTCGGTGGGGCCCCCCTTTAAGAGTAGGCAAATTTGATGATTTAGAAAATTTACACAAAATACTGTACTTTCAACTAGATTTCAACTAGGAAGTTGTAAATTTCATTTTAAAAAGGTTATTGTAAACATACATATATTTTACTGTGTAAGACTAATTATTTTAATTTAATTGAAAAATACCTATGTAAAATTTTTTTCCCGAAATTTTCCGATGTTTCATAGGTTTTTTTCTCGGGTTTGGTTTTCTTTGCATGTGGCCCTCATGATTAGGCCACACTAGGCTGTCGCAGTAGTAGGAAAAAAAAATTATGTTTAAACATAGTTTTGTAAGGGCCCTGGGGCACCGGCCCCAAATGTCCTTATGTAAATCCGGCCCTGGGCTGCAAGATGTCGCTAATATACCACTGTGTTGTCATGGTCTGTTGGATCACTATTACAGGTGTCGTAAGTGATGGCATTTTAGACCATCACACCAGCTGTGGGGCGGTGTGCCGCTCCAAAGCGTAGGCAGGATTGAGGTATTAACCATGGAGCCTCCAGACGAAGACTGCCGTCGTCAGTGCCCAAACTGAATCTGGATTCGTCGCTGTAGACGACTCAATTCCATTCCTTTGCGATCCAATCCCGTTGGGAGCGATACCACTCCAAACGAAGGTGATGGTGATGGCGGATGGTGTCAATGGTAGCACACGTAATGGCCGCTGCAATATCAAATGTTTCCACCCAGGCGCTTCGAAGTGGTACGGACGGACACAGGGGTCTGTAATGATGGTGCCACCTATGTCTGGATGGCGGACAACCATACGGTTGGCTGTGTACGTGCGTGCTTTCGCGCGTGTTGGTGGTTTCAAGTTTCAGTTGGCTTCATGAGATGGCTATATTTGTAGAATTCTGCCTTCTTGGCGCTGCAAGATTTTTTCAATAAGTTGAGACTGCAAACGTAAGTTTTCAGCTGAACGGAGTACCAATTATATCAGTCTCCGCCTTCAACATTCATCGATCGCGGTCTTACCTCGATCGATCGAACGGAGAGGACTGCTGAGGGTAGTCGTCCATCCAGGTTAGTAGTCTGCCAAACTTGGGTGCCGTATGCGCGAGCTCTTTCTCGTCCACTGGTCTCAACACCCTCTCACAGTGTTCTCAGAACGGCCTAGGTGGCGGGCTATTCAGCGAGATGTTCATCCGGCTTCTTTCAACGCGATGATCATTCTCCTCTCAAACTCTGTTAGTTGTTCATATGGTCTTCATTTGCGACGTAAAGTCATCTGTAGTGACAGAGTGTCCCTCTGCAACAGGTAAACTACAGACAGGATGCCTTTGCGCGCTTTTTTATAGGCTAAGGGGGACGCACTGTTATGCCCTCTGCTCGCATTATGAAATGAACCAACGCGCTATAACTCTAATCATTTCCACATCTGCTTGAGACTTATCTGCATGTCAAGTTTTGTAGCGATACGACAATTCCTTCTTTGTGCGCTAATTTTTATGGCAATTATTGTATGTATAATGAATTGTTAGTGGATGCGTTGCATTTTCACAGTGTTATTGCTGCACGCTAGACGTTACACGCAAAAACTTAAATTCCAACTTTATACGATTGTGGATTGTGTGTGGAAGGATCATCCAATACTGAGACCTAAAAGGCTCATTGTACCACGATTGATGGAAAGTTTAAGCGGAGACTGATGTATTCGGTACTCCGTCCATCTGAAAACTCATGTTTGCAGTCTCAGCTTATTGAAAAAATCCTGCAGCGTCAAGAAGGCGGAATTCTACAAATACAGCAGCCTCATGCGCAACTGAAGCTTGAAACCACCATCACGCGCGAAAGTTCCAGCAATCGTAGCCCAAGTGTGATCTCGGAGCTGGCAGCGGCATGCCGAAATTAAACTACTGCATTGTACGATAGTATTGTTGGAAATTAATATCTGTAATATAAGAGTTAATAGCATAATATTTGTTACGGTAATGCTTTTTTTTTTTTTGCTCTTTCCGCTCTATGGACACTAAGAGGACCTCTTTTCGCAAACCCATTATGGGTTCAGCCAGGCCCACAATGGAGCGGCTGAGTGGTGAGGGACGGGGCCCAACATATCCGGACGGACCACCCCCAGAAAAATTCCTGGGGATTTATCGACCCGTCCGGATTCGAACCCGGGTTCCGCAGAGCGGTAGTCTGCCACCTTGACCGCTCGGCCATCCGGCCATTATGGTAATGCTAAATCACTCATATTGCACTCGTGATATTCCTTTGTACTTGTAGAGCAGTGTTACATATTTATAAATAACTATATCAAATTGATTGGATATTTTTGCACATAATTATTTTATAGATGTAATGTATAAATTCATACGAATTTAAATACGAATGTATTAATTTTAAAATAAAAACACTGTAAATACGAAATGTAATTGCTAATTATACTGCAAGGAGGCGCTATTCTTCAAATAAACAGGGTAACACGTGAGTTTTAACTTTTACGATATTTTATATTTAAATACTGTATTTTTGTTTAAATTTTATTAATGATTTATCCAACTTTTAACATTTTCGAACCCTTTTCATTGTTTTTATTAAATTGAAGAAAGGCAAATGTTATTTTTGATAAGAATATTCGCAAACACAATTCAATCTATTATTCTTATATATTAAAAATTAAATCATTATCAGTCTTTCAAATTTTATATTTAATTTATTATGATGATGTTAACAGATAGAAGAAATAGTTATGAAGACTCCCAGAGGAAAGCCTAAATCTGGAAGATTTTGGAAAGGTGAAAAAACCCCGTAAGTGATTTTATAGTTCATAAATCTTTATTTAGATTTTATATTATAATATATTGAATATTCTAAAGTTAAAATGTTTAATTCTTGATTTAAATGTGTAGACTATAACTATACAAGTTAAGAGTGATTTTAAGACATTTTATTATTGATTGTATTTAATGTGCTATTTGGTAAGTTAATTTTCTTATTAATATTATGTCAATGTAAATACACTTAAATATGGCACTTATTTTAGTAATATAGATACGAAGTTAGTTGATAGGGAAAAACCATTAATTTAAAATAATTGAACTTGGACCTTAAAAATATATAAAATATCTGTGGAAGAATATGATTGTGAGAGATAAGCCTTAAGGTGACCCACAATGGACTCATTATTGTAGGATTTTTCTCAAAAACACACAAAACATTTTTCTTTGTATAAAATATTGTTAAGTTAGATTTTTATAGAATTAGATTCAAAATTTTGCCAGACTAAAGTGATTTTTTGCAATTTATGACATAACTTATATTAAGATGACCAACCATCCTCCTCTAGGGAAACAGTCCTTCTTTTGTAAGTTCTGTCCTCCCTTGAAAAGTGTCCTCCTACATGTCCTCCTTTTTGATATTTGAAGACTAATCTGTAAATTTTCGTATTTGGTTGATGCCGAGCTGATCCATTGCATGTAATGTGATGTGATTGTATTTGACAAGGCTCGGTACAGTGCAGCAAAACGCGATTATGAAATGCATGTGCTCTGCACAGGAGACCTTGAGAGAGTGCGCTGCATGTAAGTAGCTTTGTTTACTTCTTACCGAAATACAACAGGGCACATACGCATGCAGTAGAGATTATTATAGTGTATTGTTGTTGCAATGAATAAAATGTTTCTTTTATTTACAATATTTTTTCCTTCAATTTATGTGTCCTCCTTTTCATTGTATAAAAGTTGGTCACCTTACTTATATTGAATTTTAAAAAACTTGAAAAGTTACATTGCATTATTACAATCCATCCCAAAAGTTTATAGATACCAGTAAATGTACTTTTTTTGTTTTTTTTTCCTGTGGTTTTAGGCCTTTTCCCACCTAGAGAGCACTAAAAGGCCAGAGAATGTTATACTTGTAAGAGTGTATGTGTTGGTTAGTAGACGGTATCCCAAGGTGGGCTCATAATTGTCCCTGGTAGGGTTTATAAGAAATAAACTAGTCCCTTGTGGGGGCTCATATCATTACATGTATATGTTATGTTTTAATTTTTATTCTGCATGGTATTTTATATTTTTATGCTATTTCAACTTACCATAATTATGCATCAAATAAGAGGAAAAATAGATGGATAGGAAAGTTTGCAGATTGCAAGAACCAACCAACCAGACCTAACCAACATATCTGGACTACTCAAAGCTACCGAGGAAAGGAACAATCCATTGATAATGGTGTCTAGCAAATTTGGAATATAAATTTTGAAGAAAATACTATTCTACTCCTGTGGAGTGTTGTAGTAAGTGCCTTCCGGGAGGACTTAAGGGAGAGCTGGCTCCCATTTGGGCTTAAAGAGGTGGAAGAAACCTGGAAAACATAAATGAGAAATACAGTATTCGTGAAGAGATGTCCCAAAAGTACATAGAATTAACAGGAATTGCAAATGAACAGAGGTTCTCAGAACATATTTGGATTGTTTACTATGCATTTTAACTGTAGCAAGATTACAGTATGAGACCAGATATCTGGCAAGCATGGATTACTGAATTTTTTGGTTTTCTGGACATAGCCTAAAATAATAATAATAAAGTATAATTATATACTTAATTTTATTGATTTAGCAAATTGCTTTTATATGGGGGTAAGTGAAAGTTATTACAAAAGTTTTAGTGAATGAGCAAAAAACTTATACAATTTATATAATATGGTTGTCTGGAAGATTCTTCTAATAAATTGGTGTAATTGTAACCAATCCCTAAAGTATCGCATCGTATTCCACAAAGAGGCTCGCAATTCTTGAACAAGTGATCCACCATCGTCACTACCATCATTTTACAAAATGAACATTCAGTGTTATTCGATATGTTAATTCTTTTGCTGTTTAAAGTAATTTTTTATTCAACTTCGGTTAAATAAATATACAGTGATTTCAATTTATAAATTATGTTGGACAATAAATTAAACGAAGAATTCCAAGGAATTGAGGGAATATTACCTGAGATTTTTAGAGTGAAATTCTTCTCTTGCAAATAAACATTGTCTTGTTGCCAGTGTGTGTCTCTTAGAGCTATTTTAACAGACTGTGAACAAAAGTTATCATCAGAATAATGCAGCTTTCAAATGATAATCCAAGATTATTCAACAAATTCTTAATGGTAGCAGGTAACATTTCTTTCTGGTAAGAGCTGGGATCATGACACCACTGGTAGGCTCACCTACACTTTCATCCCCAAGGTTGACACTACTGTGATTCTTTGCCACTAGTTACACCCTCACTCAGCTACTTACAGGACATGGCAACTTTAAGCAATACTCATGAATATTCTACAGCAATATTCAGGAGGACCAAACGCCGCTGCAATCACATTAGGGATAGTTTAATGAGAGCTGCTATTCTTGAAGAGTACAACTGGCCTTGCAACCCACACCAACTCATTCACACGTGTGCAATGTTCCATCATCTACTCGCATTCGTATCCCTTAGTGGGGCTCTTGAGAGCACTTACTCTGAGGGCACAGATGGCAATTAGCTTTCCTTTGCTTTGTTTCAACTGTCAGTATTTAGTTGCCTTTCAACTTTGTATTTTAATTCTTATTTTCTGTCTTCTTTTTCAGTCTAAATTTAGTTAGTCCTAGTTATAAGTTAGATAAGGGACTCTTAGCTTGGTTTCTGGTTAGGTTAAATTAGATTAGGGTTTGTTAGCTTTAGTCGTCTGGTTAGGTTTGTCCTAGGTTATGGTAGGTTAGTTTAGTTAGTAAGTTATTCATTTTTTATTTTTTTAAATGTTAAAATAAAAATAATAATAAATTTGGGGTCTTGGTCTTTTGTCATTGTGTTTGTTTGCTTTTTGCACTCTGTCTAGCTGTTAAGTAGTATTAAGATTTGCAATCATGTTCAGTTTTATTAGTATTAAGTCTTTCTATTAACAGCTACTTGGCACTAACTTCTACACTTAACCTGAGTTTAGCGAACACCAATAGCTTTCTTTTAGACCCTTCAGGGACTACTGCCTTGCAGCTTAAAAACTGCACGCCAACATCAAACATAGAGGGTACAGTAGCCATATGTACGCTGTTCAGAGAGATCGTACTTTTCTCTACTGTCTATCTCCTCTCCCTCCTTCTTCCCCTTACTCTCTTTTCTGCCGGCTAAACACCTCGTGTACGGCCGATGTCTTTCTTGTATGTATGTAACATTTTCTTTGATACTGTTTTACTAGATGATAAGAGTTTAATATATATCAGTTTTCTGTAATTGTTTTCTGCTAACATAGTAATTTTCCTCCAAAAACGAAGTAAATTCATTGATAATTTCACAGCTAGGGGTGGTCTACCTAGTTCCATCCTTATTGCGACTCCAATAATTAGTCTAAAATAAACAATGCTAAGTAAAGAATGAAAGTATTTTTAACATACTGTATGCCAGCTGTTACACTGGAACTAGTGTCACTGCTCACATGCCATAGAAAACAAAATAAAGTGGCAATGTGGCAAACTACAGCTGTATTACATTCTTCCAAATTCAAAAATAGCTGTTTCTGGTGATTCTGGAAGTTGGATATTTCATTATGGAATAGGTGCATACATTTTACTTATTTTGAATATTTCAAAATATGTATTGTGTTCCATTGCATTAAGCAATACTTTATATCTAGCAGTAAATTTTTACAGTTTCTTCCTGTTATATTACATAAATACTTTTTGACACATCAATTTTCAATAATTATAATTTGTTTGAAACATAATACAGTATATTCACTACATAAAATCAGTTTTATTCAAATACTATGACAGTTCTAAATAGTGTAGTGTAATAATAAATAAAAGCTTAATGTATGTTATGTATTATTGACATCAAAATATATTCTAGATACTGAAGAAAAATTTGATATAGGGTGAACTGAAAAGTAAGTGGACAGTAAATAACATTTATTGAGAGTAAATATAATTGTATATATAATAATACAATACAACTTTATCAATGCAGGTGCTCAAACTGCTGTCCATCACAATTTACACAGCTTTGAAGTCTACTTTTCACCATTTCACACTTCAAAAACATTTCTGAACAAGTATCTTTGTGTATTAATTTCTTGAAATGCATCTCTGATGTAATTTTTTAACTAAACAAAGTTAAATATACACCTTTGTTATAGTATAACCCTAATACAAACCCTATTCCACCTACTTTTGGTTCACCCTGTATATAATTTAGTTTAATATAATTTTACATTTGATAAATCTGAAATTATGTGTCAGTTAAAATTACCATTTATTTAGCATGTTAACTGTCTTCAGTCATTTCTTTAGTTTAATATTAACTATTTGAATGAAATAACATTGGCAATGTAGTTAAATGATAGAAGTTTGCATCTTTTTGCAATACATAATTCTGGATAAACCTTTCTGAAAGATATGATGATGTCTTGATTACGGTTATCTTTATTGTTTAATAGTAGTATTGAGATTTTTGTAATTTATGTTTTATTAATTAAAATTAATAATAATATATTAATTTAGCTATAGAATTATTATAAGTAGAAAAATTAAAACTGTATCCAGAATCATAAACAATTGACAAAAAAAATTTATGAAGTATTTTGTTTCTAGATTTAATTTATTAAATCCATTAATTTATATTACATTTTTAATTTATTGAACACACTATTTTTATGAAAAATTTTAGAAATGACAAATTAAAAATTTGAATATTAACACATTAAGCACTACAATAGAGGGGCATAAAATGTTACACTGGGCCATGCTCTTTGTATGGACAAAATAGTACAAAAATTATGGCCATTTAATATAATTTTGTTTTCATTGTTGAAAAACATTTTTCTCGATTTTTAGGCATGTTGTGGAATTGCAATGTGTGGCCCGAATGACTTTTTTTCTGATTGTTATGCCATCGGGTTGTAAATTCAATAGAACTTCTAGGTTTTTCAAATATTTGCTTTTGTGCTTTATATTTTCACGATATTGTTCTTATTTACATTCATTGTGCAAGAAAAACATTAAAGTATGCAAAGTTTGTTTTTTCTATAGAATGCTAATAGAAATTTAATGTCTGTCCTCTATCATGAAAAAAATTTACTGGGCCAAATGCAATTTCCATTCCCACAGGCCATGCTCTGTTTCTATTATTACATTTATGTGGCTAGCCTATTGCTCTAAAATAACACAGCAGAGATGGGGGAGAATAAATTAAAATATAGCCTAGTTTTCTGGTAATTGGATATTTGGGAGACTATGATTCTGATTTGTGAATAAGAAACTAAATTATTTATTTTTTATTTTCTGGGTAAGATAATCAAAGCTAACCACTGGTTAAATAAGAAGCAAACCACACCCCCAGGGAACAATTAACAAAATTACTAACAGTTTTCACTATAAACCTTGAAAAATGAATCAGTATCAGAAATTACTTTCTAAAATTATTAAACGAAAAAGTAATACCAAAAAGCTCCTTACATCCATTGGTGAATCAACCATACCACACATGCAAATGTCCCTTCTGTAATTACATAAACTTAATGAATTGCACTTTACTTGCATTAATACTGCCATAACATTACAAGGAAGATTACTATTATAAATAAAACAGTCAAAAAACGATTTATTCAAATTTTTATACCACTGGCAAACTCTTCCATTCTTCCAGGATAGCATCAGTCCTCAACACCTTATTATAATTATCTAATAAAAAAGAAAAAGCAGTTTCAATTTTCCAAAATTCTGTGGGTGTGCTACCAACTTTTAACTTACTCAAAACATATCTCAATTCTTCCTCTGAAATATTTCATCCAGTATTTCATTCAACCAAATCAAACACTCATTAAAAACTGCTAAATCAACTTTATATGGTCTCTCAGAGCCATAAAGAGAGAAGAAATAACTAAACCAATCAAGTAAACTAATATTTATCATAACCAAATTTCCTCTTCCTTTACATAAATTCCAAAATAGTCTATTATTTCTATTATTAATATTCTGTATCTTCTTACAAAATTCTTTCTTCTTTGCTAAACACTCTCAATACTGCTAATTACGCTTTTATTTATTCATATATTGTGGTGATTATAGTATTATAATATTGTAATATTGTGGTGATTAACATACTCTCTTTACTAGACTTCAGTAAAGAACAAAGATACTCTCTTTACTAGACTTCAGTAAAGGAGAATGTTTGTTTATAATCACCACAATATTACAATATTATAATAGCCGCCAAACCACCATTTTTCTTAAACTCTAACCATGCTCTGTTTCTAGCTTTAATCATTAAACAACAATCCAAATCAAACCAATCATTTATTCCCACCGTTTCTTTAGACTTGTGTGATTCAACCCATACACTCTAGCAATCTCCATTATGACTTTACTGAACTCAAGCAAGGATATATTAGAAAGTCTGCTCCAAGCAGTACTCCAAATCAGCCAAAATTGTCTCTAACAGATCACTATCCCAAAAAATATTCTCATAACAGCTACCAGTACCACCCAAAGAATCTGTTGAAAAATCTAGATAGAGGACCATCAGACAATGATCAGACCAAAAACAGTGTTCTCAATACTAAAAAATTTAATAATACAATTCCACCCACAAGAAGTAATTATTCCCAAATCAATTACTGAAGACTCTCAACAAAAGTATACTCTACCACTTCATCACCACACCCACACACACTACCATTTTAGAGTAATCAAATTATTATCTGCACAATACTCAAGCACTTCCAACCTCTAGCATTCATATGTACATCCTTAGAAACTCTGCTTCTCTTATTAGCATCAATACCAAAATTATCACATATAGTTTTGGTATTGGTAATACACAAAACCATACATATAGTTGGAATCTCATTACAAGCATAAAAAAACCCATTAAAGTCACCTAACATAATCCAATTCAACTTGTCCTCAACCTCAAACTTAGGCAGCAAGAAATTTTTGAATTGTTGTCTTTGTTCCTGCATGTAAACAAAACAAACATTAAATTCCCCAAGCAGGAATAAAATGTTAACAAGCACAGTATAACTATATAAATAATTTTAAATTTTAATGAAGATCTAATGCACAGCAACCAACCAGCCATTGGCCTACCCCTACTGTAATCTCTTAAAGCATCACCAACAATACAATGATAATCTCTTAATTCCTCCCAATTACATTTACCACTACCATTGATGAACCATGTTTCTGATAAGAACACATCATACTTCAATAAGACCACGGTTTGTTGTTGATTCCAGCACAATTCCATGCCATAACAGAGAATGCAGAAGTCAATGATGGTTGCTATGTAATCGGAACAACTTTGGTTGATAGTTCATCAGATTTATACCAAACTCCAACTACCAATTTATCATAGCTTAACCACACACTTCTTGAATTTTCCTCCCTTTTCTTCTTCCCAAACACCTTTAAGTTGTATCTAAATGTCCCTTAGATGCTTTGAGAAATCATCATACACAAACACATTAAATTTCCAGTTCTCGAATAAAGCCTTTTTAAACCTTAATTTATCACTAAAGGAACCAAATTGACAAATTACTGGTCTGGGTTTATCTCCAACTCTTTTCCCAACCTGTTGTATATTTACAAAATGTAATGAGGATAAATTCAAAGTATTAACCACAAAAGATTTAACAATGTCGCCTTTGGAAATATTTAACACCTCTTTCTTCTCCTCTAGTTCCTGAATAACAACATTATTCATCTTTCTCTGATTATCCATAACATTCAGTTCCCTCTCAAATGAGCTCAATTTCATATAAACTTTATCCATATCAAGAGAATGCCCACCTCATTTACTTTCCTTCCAACCTTCAACTCAACCTTCCCTAATCTTGCCTCAAAATCAACCAAGGTTTTATCTGGATCCTCTTACAGAGTGAATTAAGAATGTAATCTTCTGATAAACTCATCAATTTTACCATTTAATGAAGCATGCAATCGCAATAAAAGCCGAATCCCCTTCCACCATATCAAAATTTGTCCCCTGCAATAAATTCAAAATATTATTTTCACCAGAAGGACTCTTGCACCTTAACCTAGTTGATGATCTTTCCAGAATGGTTGCAGAAAAAGTCTTCCTCTTCTGAGCCTGGAACATAAATAATAAACTACACTTACCTAGAAAATGAAAAATAATCAATTTAGTGTCTTATTCACAAAATTGGACACACTCCCCTAATTTATTTATAAGACAAATTTAATATAATACTAGGATAATTAGTTGCAATTACACTATTAAAATTTTTGCACAACAGTCAAATGACTGAAGCAATGAAGGCATTGACCTGCTTAAAGTTTCACATTTCAATCTGGATTGGAACCTCAAATTTTCAAGAGTGATTTGTTATAGATACTGAGACATAAATTATCTGCAAAGTGGAAAGATTTAAAAAGAAAGAAACATATTACAAAATTCCTATTTAACATACATTGTAATCAATTACCTTGCATGTTTTTCTTTACAGTTTTACAAGCATGAAACAAGTCAAATCTCTTAAATCTTCTTGGAAAGAAAAAATGCAAGTAAGGGTAGAAAGGAAAAATTTACTTGCATATGAATCAGAACTAAAAGCTATAAAACAAAAAGAAATTGAGGTAAAATTTTATTTTATTTTCTTTTTCTTTGTTAAATACAGGATGATTCTTTATGACTTTGAAAGCATATAGAATTTTTTTTTTTGGTCCTTTTTGAATAAATTTTATGTACAAGTTTGTGTGCATGAATAAACAAACAAATTGGTGTAATTATTAATCAGGAGGCAAAGAGGAAACGAGAAGAGAAAAGGAAACGTAAAGAAGAAAATCAAAAGAAATCCGAAATTGTTCAAGTGGTAAGTTAAAATATTCACATACCGTAAGAGAATTGGTTATTTTTCACTATTATTTATTGTGATACTTCTCTTTGCAGATTCGAAAAACTGCCAAGTTAAAACGAATGAGCAAGAAACAATTGAGGAATATCAAGAAAGCAGATACAAATTAATTGTATAATTATTTAATAAAAGTACATTATTTTTTAAATTGTTTCATGAACATAATAATTGATTTCTTCAAACAAAATCATTATTAAAGTATATTAATACAAAATCAATATTTTATCTTGTAATCTTTATGAATGTCTTTCTTTTTCCTTGCTAAAAGCATTACAATTGTTATACAGGGTGTCCCATAACTTTCCATACGTCGGAAAAATAAACGTTTTTATACGAAAACCCATTTTTATTTATATAATATGCTCTACATGACTGCCATTGTGTTGAAAACACATTTCACTATGTGTTTTCCACTGCTGAAGAACAGGTTAAGCACAGCTGGAGTTATGCTTGTAATGGCATAGTGAAGCGTTGCTTGAGGTGATTTATGTTTTGTATCTTTTCCTGATACACCATGGCCTTCAAATGCCCCCAAAGGTAAAAATCAACTGGGGTAAGGTCTGAGGATCTGGGAGGCTGCTCCACAGGACCACATGTATGGAAACTTATGAGACACCCTGTATATATAAAATACAATTTATTTTCCAAAATATATATAATCTTTTTTTAAGTTATATGTAAAGATCATTGCATATGAGAATGAGATAGAAACAACTAAAACTTTATTTATTATGAAAACACTTTGCTCCTCCTCCAAAATTATCTACATAAATTTCAGAATTTTTTCAAACAGTAAATAAGTTAAATATTCACCTAATTTATGTTGATTTATTGCATCCAAAATCACCAACAATTTAATATTAAAATTCATATTACTTGAATTAATTATAACGATTATAGTTAAGACTATAATAAGCATATTCTGTTGCACTTTGGGATTCTCCTACACTGATAATGACAAATTAGTAGTAACACTAAGCAGAGTATCATACATGCCAAGGTGTAAGTCCAAAAAAAAATCTCCAAATCTAGAGGTTGATTTATGTGATAAGTATAAAGTGCAAATTTTTACCACAAAATGGTAAACAAGTGGAACAGCACTTCTAACGATTGCTGTGCACCACTTACCCAGACTCCAGCAAACTGTCATAGACATTTTTAACTAAAACTTTGTCAAACTTACTTAATGTATTAAAAGTTCAGTAAACATTCTCATGTTATTTCAAACCACAATATTTTAAGTGATGCAAATGGCAGGGTGTAAGCTAAGGTATATTGTATTCACTTGGTATTGGTACTATTATAATGCTTTTCTGTGTAATCTATTAATATATATTGCAAGTGTTTATATTGAAAGGTGTTATAGTTAATGTCTTGACAAAAGTGGTGTGATCTTATACATGTTTATTATAAGCTACTGTATACTGTATTTAGGGCCAGTTTTGGACTGTTAGCTGCCTACATGCTACACATATTTGGCCACTCCTATTAATTAATACCGATCGTGAGTAAATTCATAACCTAACCTACGAGAGCTTACTGGCATGTTTTAGGACAGTTTGTTTTTTTACCCTTGTAAACTATATGAATCTATAAAAATATTTGATATATATTTATTTTCATCTTATTCAAATCAACCTGGCCCATAAATAACAGGTGCCTTTGTTAGGCTGCAATTTGAAAAAATTGTAGACCTAAAAATTTCCACTATTGTCCATCTGGCTGTCCTTTCGTAATCTTGGGAACAGAGTTAATAGACGAAGACCAGATGTGGGAATCTTAGGGGCTGTTAACCTCCGATTAACTATATACAAACTTCCAATACAAACCAGAAGTCATGTTTTTACAATTCAAAACCTTTCCCCCAAAAGAGGAGATGACTGGACAACACTATTGTTAAAGAAAAAGTATAATGTATAGGGGAAAGCCAGTACTAATTTGAGGTGGAGAGCATATATTTTAAATTAAATAAATTAAAAATATGATTAAAATTTGCAACCTGGCATTGTGATGCCACAATAAATAATTGCTTGTTCAAAATTATATTTTAGCACTGCCATAAAATAGAATTTGCAAATTAAAATGAAATTAATTTAAAGAAATTTTCTTATTTAGTATAAAAATAGTGTGTAAAAATTAATTTAAATATTCATATTTAAATTAGTGTTTGTGCACATCTTTTTTTTTCTTTAAATTTCCTTTTGGTTCTGTCAATAATTAAAACAATGGTGTAAGTAATGCTTTAAGATTAACGGTACAGGAATAAAGGCCTGTTCACAATGAGATACATAAGTGTTATTTTAATCATAAGACATTAACATAAATAAAGCTTGGAGTTTGCAAACTCAAAGTTTTTATGCATTTTATGTGATTTAAAACAAGAAACAACAAAACTGGTTATGGAATTCCCACTGATGAATTGTTCTCTGGTTCAATGAATAAATCTCCCATCACCTGTTGCTTGCACTTCTAAGTTTACTGATGCAAACCACTTAGCATGTATGGTTTGGCATTATTTATATCCATAAGCTGCACAGCTATACTAACTTTACATCATCAGTCGTCATGCAAACATCAGTTTGTTTCGTCTCCAACCACTATATTAAAATAATAATGAATTATATTTGAATTTTATTTTATAATGTATGCTATTAGCCGCCCTAGGAATTTGGGCACTTGCATGTATGCACCTATCAAAACTGGTCCTGACTATCTATGTTTCTGTTCTAGCCAACCAAATGTTCAGGAGTTGACAATGGCAGATTTAGGCCTACATCAAAATTTTGAGTGACAAATCTCATGATTAACCAACCTATATGCCAACATATACAGTAAATGTGATTACGGTCAGTGCCGTAACTACGGCGGTGCCCAGGCACAGGACGTAGACCCTGGGGGGGGGCGCAGAAATGACCTGGACCAAGTTTTGGGTCATAGTTACAGTTGCTTGCACCGGGCGCATAAAAGGCTAGTTACGGCACTGATTACGATTACTGGAAATTTTGATTTTATTGATTCCGGATTTTAAAAAGCAATTAAAAAGTGTATAACTTGAAGATTTATTGATGATGATGATAATTACTACTATATTAATAGTAACTATATATTTTTCAATACCATCTCTAACAATAGTTAGTTCATAACAATCACGGAAAACCTGGAATTGCGACGAAATTGCTGCTCTTTGTTGTTATATTATATCCTTTTATTATAATAATTGCACACCAACTGTATCAATTAATCAAACTCATTTTAATGTAATGTGTAGGCATTTTCTGCCATTAAAGGTCCAGTTCACACTATTTTCAGTCCTGTAAAATATTTATCAGTTGTGTCTAATGTATCACACTGACTTGAGCATTACTCATAGTATAAATATGCACATTAGACACAATTGATAAATATCTGGCCAGATTATGAGCAGTGTGTGACCAGACCAAGTGGCTTGGTTTTGCAAATTGGACTTGATGTTACTCAAAGCATAAATAAGTTAACATTGATATTTGATTGATTTAGTCTGAGTTATGCATTATGTCAAATTCAACTCAGTGACATCATCTTCAAGTAAACTGGTGTGAGATAGCAATAATATAAAATTCTTTGTACAGTCAATGACAAAAATAAATTGCCGTGTTATGAACTTAAAGCTGTTCTACACTTACACCAGAATTATTAAATGTAACAATATTAGGGCACTGGAAACTTTTTATGATAACATGGAAAATTCACGGAAATTTATGACGACAAACTGCTACAAACCTTGACAACTGGGTAAGAAATGCCAGCAATGCAACCCTTGTTCCACAAGCAAACAACAATTAGAACAATAAAACATTTAATAGTTAAAGTACTGGTTAAGACTGATAACATTCAATTGATTATTATTTTCATTATCATTATCAACCAATTGCATACTGAAGCTGATTGCACTAAAAGAATTAGAACATGTGTTCAGGTAAGAGACTTAAAGATGCCTATTTACTTAAAGATAATTCTAAATATTAAAACCAAAACTAATTTGTAAGTTTATTTCAGTTCTGATATTCGATAACTGATAATAGCTATGATTATAAGTGGATTCCACACATGTCCATCTTTCTAACAATCATAAAAGAAATCAAGACATAGAATGTCCAAGATATAATTGTTTCGAAAATTTGCATGTAAAGTTTGAAATTTTAAGCTAATTTAGTCATTAATTTTTCTTTTCTTGAGAAAAATCAAAGGAATAAATAACTTCTAAAATTATTTAGCAATCAAAATAAAATTCCATTTATTTTAATCCAGAAAAGTACTGTTGTCTATTAAGCTGAAGTCATTCAAAGAGCTGTTTGAATGACTTGTATATGTCATTCAAACATGGATTTCGTATTGTTAAAGAAAAAGTATAATGATATTTGTAGTATGCAATCCAATAAAATAAATTATGATTAAACAAAATTCATGTAAAAACAAAATAATTAGATATTTTTTGCTCAAATTAGAAGTAAACAATTCATTAACTCTATGTTACGTAGTAATGTTTTACAATTAAAATTGAACACCAAAACAGTTCATCTATTCCACAATACTAAACAGTTTGTTTAAATTCAAAAAATAATTAGAGGCACTTTTGCTCATATACACTTTGTGCTTCTTCAGTTTTTATTGTTCTAAATCAGCATTCCGCAACTGGTGTGCCATCACAAGGTGAAAGATGTGACATGAACTTTTACGTATTTTTATCACAGTTGCTCTGTTTTTTATGCTTGTATTTTATTCTCTGCCGCAGCACTGATGAAATAAGATGATGTTTGTTTATTCTTTATTACAAGCCATGCATTTTTATGCATTCTAAGAAATTAAATGTAAAATAAATTTGCTCACAGGTGTTGATGTCTGTTTAATAATAACTCTTCTGTGGTCACCACTTGGACCTGGTGGGAGAGCCCAGTAATTTTACTGATCCATGGGGCAATGCAGGCTGGAGCACAAGCTCCTGGTAGGAACACCCATGCCAGTAAGGTCTATGGGGAGAAATGAAGATAAGAGTGACCATACCCATATTCTGTGGAGATATTTATCATGATAGTAACGGATCATGATAGATCTAAGTATGATACCAGCTCGGATGTTGCCCAGGTTAACAAGGTCCATATTCGTGGCTTAGGTAGAGGCTCACGTTCGAAAAACAGGGCACAGTCTCCCTTGGTTACCAGTGGTGAAAGCAGCGCTGGCCCAAGCATGGCTACTGCAATGCCCTCAACTGAAGTGAGGAACCAACTTAGCCCTAGTGTTTCTGTGGCAATGCATCCACAGATCACAAAGGCTGGAAAACCATGCCAACGGATGAAATGGACTTCAGAAATGAACGAGTTTATCATCCATACTTATTACACGATCACAAAACTCAAAATAAACATGACAGCATACAGACAACTGCACCATAGGTTCACACAACAATATCCTCACCTCAGTCACTGAACAAAGGGTTGTTGATCAAAAAAGAACAATTATACACAACAATCTTATCCCACAAACAACACTTGAACTTATCAAACAACAGGTTGCTGATCAAATACATCAACAAACAGAAACATTTAACATTAATGAAGATCAAGTAACCTGCCAGGATAATCCAGCAATAAGCACTAATAATAGCACACACACACAACAACTACCACTAATGATACTACAGACACTTCCTCATCCACCACTGATAACATAGATATAGATTTAGTTAATACGCTCTCACTTATATTTCAGGAAACACTAAATATACAGGTACAGATCCCACACAAAGACCATGAATACCAAAAATCAACACATCAAAGGTAGTAGGAAAAATACTAAATTACTCACTTACTACCACACTACATCTATTTAATTTCTACACTCTCAGACATTCATATATTAGTTTATGCTGGGGCAGACATGACACACCATGGACTGAAAATACAATTGCAGATAGATACACACAAAACACAATTCTATCACAAGCCTGCCAGGCAGAGAAGAATAGAAACACTGGGCAACACATTAAACATTGCTGTCTAATGTCATAAATGACATTAGACAGCAATTAGGCAGGCTGACACAATACACTAAAAACAATATAACACCCAAATTAAAGAAACAACTCAAAAACATTTTCAAGAAAATCAAAACACACACAAAACACAAACATCACAACACACACATTACAGAATACATTGATATACTAAAACAAAAACTTGCTGCCAAAGCACGTAGACTCAAACGATACAAAACATGTACACTACGAAAACAACAAAATAAATTATTTACAAACAATGAAAAACTCTTACAGACAAATTGGTAACAAAACAAACACTAAAGGCTCCATTGCTTTAATTTTTACTTTACAAAACAAACACTGATACAAAGCACAGTGGCACACCAACAGAAGAACAACTAACAACTTATTGGTCCTCTCTTTAATCCAATGCTGATGCAGGCTGGATCAAGGAGGAGAACAGAAACTTGCACAACATACCAACTATGCCCTGTGCTGAAATAAACATACACGATATCCGCTACGTTGTTAACAGAACACATAACTGGAAGACACCTGGTGTAGAAAACATTCACAATTTCTGGTACAAAAAATTTACATCACTGCATCAGGAATTAGCTAAACATCTAATACACATCAATCCACGAGACATGCCAAAATTTCTTACTCAGGGCATCACTCACATGAAACCTAAAAACAACAATACCACAGACCGCACACAATACAGACCAATTACATGTCTTCCAACACTACAAATTATTGACATTCTGTATCACAAACATGTTGAAGAACACAACATTCTTATGGAACAACAAAAAGGTTGCCGTAGAAATCACAGAGGATGCAAAGAACAGTTACATAAGTAACTGTTCTTTGCATCCTCTGTTCTTGCATTTCTCTGCGATTTCTATAGATTCAGTCATTCTATGGCAAGCACACAAACAACACAGAAACATACACCTGGGATATATAAACTACAGAAAAGCATTCGACAATGTTCCACACAGTTGGCTGCTACATATTCTACACATGTACAAAATACATCCATCACTCATTGCATTCTTCCAAAACACTATGCAGCATTGGAGAACAACACTACATCTCAGGGTTAGTAACACTTCCATACAAACAAACCAAATATTCGTTAGGCGAGGAATTTTTCATGGATATTCCTTGAGTCCTTTCTGGTTCTGCTTAGCCCTGAACCCATTATCCAACATGTTAAACAACACGCAATATGGTTACAATATCAGACATGAAAAAACAACACAGTTTACACTGTCACATCTCATGTACATGGACGACATAAAAAACTTTTATGCATCCACACAAAAACAACTTCATCAACTCCTACAAATCACACATTCATACACCAAGGACATACAAATGGAGTTTGCCTAGACAAATGCAAAACACTTTACATAGAAAAAGGAATCCCAAAGAAAGAAGATTTTGCACTTGGAAATGGAATCCATGAAAGAGGGCGAGTTCTACAAGTATTTAGGATTCCAGTAGGCCAAACTAACAGAACATACACAAATAAAGCAAAGATTAATTAATTAAAGAATACCAAAGTAGGTTAAACACTATTCTCAGAACACAGTTAAATGCAAACACACAGTTAAAGCAATAAACACATATCATCCCAGTTCTCACATATTCTTTTGGAGTTGTACATTGGATTCACACAGATCTTGAGCAACTCCAAAGAAAAACAAGAACAACACTTACTAAGCATAAACATCATCATCCTAAATCTTCTATAGGAAGATTAACCCTTTCACGTTAAGATGGTGGATGTGGTCTGATCGATATTAGTAAACCTTCACTACAAACAAATACAAACACTGTGAGAGTTTTTCTACAAAAAACAAGAAACATCACAGTTACATAAAGCAGTAACTCTAGCAGACTCGAATAACACACCATTAAATTTACGCTCACAACATATAAAAAGCATAGACACCATTAAGCAGTCGTAGGTTCAAAAGGCACTCCGTGGCAGGCATCCCTAAGACCTGGCCCAGGATTTTGTTGACAAAACTGCAAACAGCTGGTTAGATCAGGGATGCCTCTTTGTGGAGATGGAAGGATTCACGATTGCCATTCATGATTCATTTGTACAGGATCAGGCCATAAATACTAAAAACTACAGAAAACACATACTCAAAGATACAACACTCACAAATGACACATGCAGAAAATGTCACTTCATGCTAGAAACTATACAACACACCACTTCTGGTTGCAAGCTCCTGGCACAGACAGATTATTTACATATACACAATCAAGTAGCAAATATAATAAACCAAGAGCTTGCAAAGAAACAAATTATTAGATATCCATGAACCATACTACAAATACATCCCACAGCCAGTATTGGAAATTGAAATAAATCCCAAAGCCCATATTGAACACACACAAAATGTACTACGACAGAGCCATAATCACAGATAAAACAATTTACCACAGCAGACCAGACATCACACTCATTGACAAACACAATAAAATCACATACATTATAGACATATCTGTTCCAAACACTCACAATGTACAAAATACATGCACTGAAAAAATCAGCAAGTACACAGAACTTGCCCAGGAAATAAGGCATCTGTGGAGGATGGATAGGGTGCTTATTGTACCTGTCATTCTCTCCTCTACAGGTGTCATACCCACACACTACACAAAATCCTTGGGAACATTACAATTGAATAGAAACACATACACCACACTACAGAAGGCCACTATATTGAATAAATGTCATATTACAAAAACTAAACCAGCACCTGATCACTCGCTGAGAGATATTTATTCTTAACACAAACGTTTTCAATCCAATCAATGGATCATCATCAGGTAAAATAGAACATTACAAAAAATAGAACAACAAGTTCAAAATACAAAAAATATAACGGCTAACCAATATGTAACTAACAGCACAATAACGTTTCTGAAATATCACAAAATTAATAAAAATGCTGCTAAAATTAAAAATAAAATAATAATATATAACAAACAAATAGTGTATACAAAATATTAATACTTCTGCCTTAATAAACAAATTAATAACACTAAATGTTAACACTGCTTAATAAGCTGTACAGAGTTTTTCATTTAACAATACATATTAATAAAGCTACTGCTCTTATTTGAAGTTTACAACTGCAAACTTCCATGCGGAAGGAAGTCCCTCGGCATCTCTTGCGTTGATGCAATTCCCTTTAAGCTTGCTTTTATAGATTATGTTGGGGTTACTACCAGAAACCTAGGGGTAAGGATAAAAGAGCACAGATATGATGTTAGAAAAGGTTCTAATGCCACAGTATTGTCACAAATGGCACAAACGGAAGGCTCAATAGTAAGATGGAATGAAGCAGATATACTGAAACAAATACACTCCCCGACCTTGGCAAGAACGGCCGAAAAATTAGAAATCTATAAAAGCAAGCTTAAAGGGAATTGCATCAACGCAAGAGATGCCGAGGGACTTCCTTCCGCATGGAAGTTTGCAGTTGTAAACTTCAAATAAGAGCAGTAGCTTTATTAATATGTATTGTTAAATGAAAAACTCTGTACAGCTTATTAAGCAGTGTTAACATTTAGTGTTATTAATTTGTTTATTAAGGCAGAAGTATTAATATTTTGTATACACTATTTGTTTGTTATATATTATTATTTTATTTTTAATTTTAGCAGCATTTTTATTAATTTTTTGATATTTCGAAACGTTATTGTGCTGTTAGTTACATATTGGTTAGCCGTTATATTTTTTGTATTTTGAACTTGTTCTATTTTTTGTAATGTTCTATTTTACCTGATGATGATCCATTGATTGGATTGAAAACGTTTGTGTTAAGAATAAATATCTCTCAGCGAGTGATCAGGTGCTGGTTTAGTTTTTGTATTATTTTCTGCTGAGCACGCTGTAGGTTGTTTATAAATGTCATATTGTTAGGAAATGCCTGAATACAGAAACACATTGACATACTTATTTAATTTTTGTCTTGTTTTGGTTACTATGCCTTGACTCTGGTTCAACATAGTACACAACCACTGGTGTCAACCGAGTATAACCCAGTAAACCCAACATAATAATAATAATATTTAGTTAGTGGCATTATGTAATTCTATTAATAGTATCATATATGTTTTTGAGGAAAATAACATTTTGGTGTAGCTCATCTTTGACTGCGTGACTTATCAATACCCAACTCGTACCACCTTATATAAGCAGCCTTGTTTAATATTTTGGTGTGCCTTGTTGAGTCATAGGTGTGCTGCAAGTAGAAAAAACGTTGCAGAACACTGTTCTAAATGAATTGAATTCAAGTTCAAATGCTTGGATCTGGATAGTTTAAATATAACATAAAAAATATAAAACTTGCAAAACTATTCCTTGCAAATTATTGTAAATTTGCAGAATGATTTAAAGGCATTGTCATTAATCAAGACTCAAAGAAACCACTTAATTTAGTTATAGATAAATCCACTTTGAATGTTTTGTAATATTTAGGACTCGAGCAAGTTTATATCGAAGTTAATATTGAGACTGAAAAAGAGCATGAAACAATGCTAAATTCATTTGTAAGAACTACACACCAAATCCAGAAATCTTAATAGATTTGATAAATTGTTTTCATCTAATATGACAACAGATATTTACAAAAAAAATTATAAACATCAGAGATTTCCTTTATCATGTTATGGACAAAACAAAGTTTGTAATTAAATTTCAAAATAGTAGTAAGATCTTTGACTGGTTTATGAATTAATCTTGAAAACTGTTGTACAAGTATATTTCAATTCCATAATGTGATTTACAATTTTAATAACTGCAATATATTTCATAACTTACTCTCTCTGCATCTCTAGGACTTATCGTACGTCAGATTCTGAATTAAATTTAAAAAAAACCCATGTTCTACTTTATATACCCTATATATCATGTACATGTACACGTACACACACACACAAGCCAAACAAAAATGATATATAGGGTAACTGGTAACTTTGTTTTCAAACATGAAATAACTACTGAATTAATCAATGCACCTTTAAAAGCAGATGAAGATGAAGGAACACTAAGACCTTTGACTCATTTGATGAAAATCTTCAGGCATGGATAGATGAAAATGGAATGTAATCAAATATCTGATTTATAAAATTTACACACTTCTCCAGCCTAAATTTTATAATCTGACTTTATATAAAGTAACAAAATTTTCTTGTCCGAATAGATTCATTAACTGTAATATTTAAAATTTCAGAAATCATTAATTACTTTTAAAGAATTTTGAAATATTGCCATTGCTTATTCAAATTAGATATAAAATTTAGTTAATTTGTATTTAAACATTAAATGTTGTTAATAATAATTAAAATGTTATCTCAATATTTTTATTAAGGTTTTATTTGTAAAAATTCATATTTTTGTATGAAAGATCAGGCACTACACTAGAGGTTAGGGGAGATAGAGTGGGTTGGAAATTTAAGACAAATACTTGCTTGAAAGTTTATTCTGAAATGACTAAGGTATGTAGAGTGCAGTACTATATGGCTTACATGGAACCAGTAGTTGTAGAGAATACAAGCATATACTAACTATAACAAAGCTAACAAAGCCAGAACAATACTACTACAAAACTAAAAATAGAGCTTGCTATAAGGAAAGAAAATATGGTCAGATGTCCAAAGTGACTATGTCTAGGGTGATTGTAGGGACTTTGGGGGGAGAGAAACCATGTGTGTCCAAGAATAGAACTAACATGTAAGTACAATATCCAGAGGCAACAAAACTGCCATAGGAAAGTTAAGACTGTGTAAGAAAAATTTTATTACAATATAAAGGGCTGTCCGTTAATTATGCATATGGCTTAAGGGGATGAGAATCATGAAAAGTATATTGTATACGATAGAGAACAGATCAAGGCTTTGTCTATGTGGCTTAAAATCAATAATGTGAATATAACTAGTTTTTTTGATTTTGTTTGTTAATCATATGTGGACTTTTTTATTGGTATAAATGGCATACAAGTTATTTTTCTTTAAGTTATTTACTAGTCATGTGAATAAATTATCAATTTAAAAAGATCTGCAAATATTTTCCAAGTCATTTCTTTAAAGGGAGGGAGTTTGCCAAAAGTACAGTACAACATTGTACACAACAGGAAGCAAGTGATCAAAAGTGGCTCAAAAACTACATATGAATGACTTCTAGCTCTATAATTAAGCATTCTATTTATAATTTGATGAATTGCAATTAGTTGTTATAACAATCATAACTGAAAGTACAAAGTTTAAAAATGCATTTTTATCTTTGTATGTCATATTATTACATTTGATTTTATTACAAAAGAAAGAAACAATATTTATTTAACATGTCATTTATTTTCCAGTTTTTATAAGGGATACATATCATACAAAATTGATTTTAAAAAAGAATTTACAACTGAAAAATATGGAAACTCATTCGATTTTAATTAAATCGGATCGACGAGGACGACATCGTTACGTATTACAGATTTGTTTTTCAAAGGCTGTATCAAGGCAATCCACGTAAAATGTAAAACAGTGAAGGAATCTGTACATAAAATTTCCTTATTTGTCTTAAAAAGATAATAGAAACAGTATCTAATATAATATTATTATTAAATTGATATACTTTAGTGTAATTTTAATTTTAATAATTATAATTTTTTCGATTTTAGAAAAGGATAGTTTCAAAAACACTAAATTGATAATATTTAATTTTCAAAGAACAATTAATTCTTAGGATATTTATTTGAATGGGAAGAAATTAGACAATTTTTCATACACACAATTAATAAAACTCCATTTTAGAAAATTTGAATCCTTTTTTTTCTTTTTAATCAGATTTAAACATTTGAAAATGTTCACATTTCAAAATTCTTAATTGAAGCACATTGTGGTCGTAGAGTGGTATGGTTCGATCGCCACTATCGGAACTAAAAATCTCTTGTGAATCAACAAACCACCAATTGGCACAGTCGTTTTATGTATTAACTCGAAGTCTATTTCTAGTGAGCCAAGTGATCATACATACAGAGGCAATTTAAAAAGTTTTAAAATCATCCGTGAAGAAAAATATTAAAATTGACCGTAATACACACGATAATATTCTGAAATGTCTTTTTTTTTTATTATATATATATATTTTACAAAAATGAATGTTTTGTAAAATATATACATTATATAATTATATAAATATACATTTCATAGAATATATAAAATACATTTTCGTAAAATAGTCTTACGAGTACATAAACATCTTGTAACTTGTCACAGGATAAAAAAGGATTAATTTATTTAATGGTCATGTTATTGCCTGGAAATTATCTAAATTGATATTTTTATATGTAATAAAAATAATATCTTACATTTCTTTTTTATAGTTTTGTAAGAGAATAAACATCTAACAGCTGATTCTTAATGGAAAATAAACTCTTGTTTTAAAATTACTAATTCAAAATATAAATTTTAAATGTTTAGAACTAAAATTTATTCAATTTTTGGCATAAAGAAAATTGCAGTTAACAAAATAAATAACAGAAACCCATATAATTTAAACATTATAATTACAGTGATTTATATATATATATATATACTATGTGGTAGGCATCCTGCCACTCTCATCACCATCCTCTTCACATCTGGTCAAAACCCACGATGGATATGAAAAGAGGCTTTCTTCTATGGACACTAACTGTGTACAGGATGAAATAATTATATATATAATACATTATCATCATAGAATGATGATAAAAGTTTTGACAATCTTCAATAAATATGAGGCATTACTCCAGAAATATGCACATTAAATTTCAAAATAATCATTTTATAATAATAATAAAAAATATACCATAATAAAAAAACAAAACAAAAAAAAAGCATTAAAACTTATAAAGTTATGGTACTTTTGCTTGTATTTTTACTGATTATTAAAACATTTTAGAGTTATCAATAGAAATACTTTATCAGTGAAAGGATGTTTGCATAATAGTCACCATACATGATTTAATTTCAAGTTTTGGCTTTCTGTACAAATTCAAGTAACTGTGGAAGTGAATTTGATAAGACATCTATATTAAATTCTGCTTGTGCTTTTACATATATGTGAAAACATAAAACCACAAACTAAATGTAACAGATGTAAACCACTATAAGTAGGAAAGAAACCTTCTAAAAGAAATTAAAGTACAAGGCTTTATGACACCTCTTTTAACTAGTCATATTAATAGGCTCATAACCTAGAAAGCATGTTAATAAGGCCAGACGTGGCTGCAAAAGGACAATTTTTCAATACAGCTAGAAATGTAAAGACCCATTACAGTTTCTATATGATTGTTAGTATGAAATAAGATACATTACAAATAAAGCTGTTTTTATTCCTATGTTGTGTTACAATAGAGTCCCTTTGTTAACTCTGAGCTGTATATTTAAAAAATTTATAGTAGTTAACCAATTCAATTATAATCCACTGAAAATTCATTTGTTCGTGATTAGAAAAATAATTTGGTAGTAGAGAAAAGAACAATTGTTCAGTTGTAACAGAATATAGGTCAAGGTGCTGTTTTATTTGAACTGTTTTTGAGAACAGTTCAAATAAAAACAAACATTTCTTTAAAATTCATTAAATAATTTTAGTATTCTATTGTACTAAAATTCTATTTTATAGTCTTCAATATTGTTAAGATATGTATTGACATATTGATAGGGAGTGCTTCTCATCTGTTAACAATAAACTAAAATATTTTAATTCAGATATATCAATACACTAGTAATAACGGCTTTCACTATTTTGAAATAAAAGCACAGACAAAAACTGAAAATAGAAAAAGAAAAGACGAGCATACTATTGTCTGCAAAGATTAAAGATGTATTTGCTGTTCAATCACAAGCATTATTAAACAATAAATGTACCAGTAGATTTCCATAACATCTTGCTCATTGTTTATTTCTTCAATGGTAAACAAAATTTCCCAGTTTTTAACTCTTGATATTTTTCTTAAATGTAGTTGAATGCTAACATTACATACATACAACATGATTTATCATCATATCTAAAATTACAATATCTTACTGCAATTTGTCTTTAACAGGTTGAAAAGCCTTCTTGTGTCAGATTAGTTTTTATTCAGATCTTAATCATAATTTTAAAATGACAAAAATCTGCAAAACTCTTGTAGAATAAATAACCAATTTTAGTCCCTCTTTTTTAAAGCTATGTCTAACAAGATTAATGTGCAAAAAAGAAATCTACTTGGAACTTAGTCATGCTAATTTTTTCTATAAATCGCATTATGTCCATTTACATTTTAGGAAGTGAATTATTAAACAGGTCTTTTCTTTTCAATAGCATTACATAAAGTAATACTAAATATAACTTCATCAAAAACTGGAACAGTACATATAGAGTCGCAAATCACACCTAAACACAAGAAGAAGGCCGATAAATTTGTGGCCAAAAACGTTCGATTTGTAAGTTTTTACGTTTATTTACTGGAAAATTTGTGTTTAGGTGTGATTTGCGACTCTATACATAAAGTAAATAATAATATGGAACCCAGAAAAATTTCATTTTATTCTGATATCCCATGTGATATACCGTATTTTATGGACTATAAGACGCACCTTAATTTTTAAGCAATTTAAAAAAAAAAATACCTATAAGACGCTACGGATTAGAAGACGCACCTGAATTTTGGAGGCAATTTTTCGAAGAAAAAAGTGCATCTTATAGTCCGTAAAATACGGTAACAAAAAAATAGGTTGCTAGGTGGTTGCCTAAACTTATCCAGAGCCCGAAGGCTCTGTCTGGTCCCAAGTTTTGATCAAAAGAAGAAGAATCTGGCCATAAAGCTATTCTAAATTTGCAGAAAGCAGGACTAATACTAAAGGAGAAGATTTTAAAAATTTCCTGAGAAATTATCAAATACTTCTTAAAACAATTGCTTAATTAAAACAGAAAAATTTATATCAAGCTTTAAGTTTTCTAATATATGGCATGCAATGAGCCTTTTAGGTCAAAGTGCTTTTGGCTTTACCTTCCAATTTTACAAGCTACCTAATATATATGCTTAAACTCATTAACTGAAAAATAAAAGTTTAACGTATTAAAATATTTATTCTTTTATTACACAATATATTAAATTAATTGATTATATATTGATTAGCAATGCACAGGCTTCAAATTAATCAAAATAAAAACCTCAAATGATTAAATGCAGATTTCCATTAAGAAACACTTTGTAGATGTTCATAAATTACCATGACCATCTCATAAACAAATTATTCTTAATCCTGTAAGCATTCTGAAAGGATTGATTTGGATGCTAATGAAAAATGAATACAGTAAATTTGCCTTGCATTATCTTAAGATTATGATAGATTAAATTAACAAATGATCAAAATATGTGTATTTTATGAATAAAAATACAAAATGCACAACTACTTTTGAAAATTATCAAAGAATATTTATTTGAATTTTCACTAAACAAGTTATTCTATAATCAATACCATATATTATTTCTTTTAGGAGCTATCAAGTTATGTTATAATAATTCCTGCTAGAGATGAAAATGAACACGGTCAAAAATATAACAAATTTAATAAAAAAAAAAAAACTATATATTATAGCAAACATGGAATTTTGCTATTAAGTAACAATAAGAAGAAAAATTAAATGATAAATAAATCTAATAAATTATTAAAAAAAATAATAACTCTTTTCATAATTGTAACTAACTGCTGCTATATGTATTCATAATAATGAATGTATAAATAAACTGAATAAGGAGAAAAATATATTCCTGCTTGGCTCTTACTATTCTTTATACTTTACAATTAGCAGGAAAGTAGTAATTAATTTTTAAACTAAAATTTGAGCTTGTTAAAAGTTAAAAAATAAATACCAGGTTTAAAATTTTATTATTGTTTATATGGACTTTTGGAGTAACATGTCTCCATCCTTTATATAAATCTCTGCAATATTTATACTAAGAAACAAACCTCAAAAGACTGCATCATTTACCTAAATCCGATCCATGAAAAGCGGTGATAAATTAACATCCATTGCAATTAAAAAAAAAAAAAGAAAAGCTTAACCATGTAAACACAGCAATAACTTTGGATGGCTTAACTTAATCCACTCATTTTTCTTACTCAAATTGCACTGGTCCATTAGATAAATGATGTTAAGTCATACACAGTAAGACATTTTAGCCTTTTGAGACTAATTTCTTAATGTATATATTACATAAATTTTACAGATTCCAAAGATGGGGAGCCACTGAAAGCACTAATAATAATAAATGGTTTCTGAAAGTCTAAGCCTGGTTTGTTTAATGACATTTTTTTTTAGATAACATTATCAGTTTTGGAAGAGAATTCATATATAATCAGCAAATAAATATTTAAAAAACTTCTAAAACAGTAATAGTTATTATTACTGTATTTATTTATTTAACAAAAATATTCCATTTGTTATTGTAAATTATTATTAGCAAGCATAAAACATTGTAAGTAATGCATGTTTATTAAAAGCACAGTTGTACTGAGTTATTCAGTAAATATACTATGAAAAATTTAATTGTAATGTACATTTTATATTTTATTTGTGCAATAATATAATATAATATATTCCATTTATTTTTTTTATTGTGTTTATAAATAAGTTATTTCATATTATATTATAATATCACTAATTAAATAGCAATTTGTGATGAAAGATGAGTAGAGTTTAGTAATAGTTGTACATACAATAATAGCAAATCATTGATAGTGATGAAAATATAATAAGAGAAATTTTCTTTAAACACGAAATATATTTTTTGTAATTAGTGCAAATTCTCTATCACAGCTTGAAAAAAAAATATATAAATTTCCATTAATTGTTTATTAAAGATGATAAAAATATAATGTAACTTCTTTATAATGAATTATAGTTTATATTTTTATAAAACTAAAATCTATAAAACATAGAATATATTTTTTAATAACTACAGCTTTTTTGTGTATATTAATTAATATCTATTTTAGTAATCAGATATAAAAATCTGATTATTAAAAAAATTACACTATAAACTATGAAATGATATATTACATTGCAAATAATGAAGTGAAAAGTTCTATCCTACAGCCAAATATATTAAGCAAGCATTTTTAATCCCTAATAATTACAATTTCACACATTCATAATTAAGTTTTTAAACATAACTTCTATAAATTACACTTTTTTAAAAATAATACCTTATTTTAAAAATCATTATTGCAATTGTATTGATTTTTTAAATGAAATATTTACACTTGATTGTGAAAGAATATTTAGGGATAAAGGGAACTACTAAAAAATAAACAATCTATACATGTTTATGAATTCCAATGACGTGTAACATTATCTAGAAAGTACAACTGATTCATTACCTTGTTCTAAGTACCAATTTCTTTCAAGAGATTATGAAGTATTGTACTTAAGAAAACTTTGAGAAACGAAATATTGAATAATGTATAAGTTAAAAATTAATTTATAATAATCTGTAAAATTATAGCTGGTCCTATTATTTGTTTACTTTACTAAATATTGTGACAATTTCATAACAAAAGTAATGTTGATGGGACACATTATTCTTTATCTATTCTAATTTGTAATTTTAGTCAAATTTTTAGCAATTTAATTAAATTTAGCAAAAATAAGAAAAGCATCTCTCTACTGAAGTGACTTTTTGTTTTGTCATCTTTACAAATATTTTTTGATTCCTTGCTAATAAATTTTTCCTACATTTACTTCTTTAGAAAATAGATCTATTTTTGGAAGTAAGAATTCTTAGAGAAGAATATGTTTGAGAAAAATTATTAATGTTTTAATTAAATATATAACAAATTTAAATTTACATATTCATACACATATTCATGACCACTTGATGAAATTCAACCAATCCTTAATCCAAGATTATTTAAGGGTATTAACTGTATTCTGCTTCACTTATCAAGCAAATCAATCAGTGATTTTTACAAGCAAATTAATGATACTTATGAAAACATTACCAATAATAATAGTACCTTTTTTTATCATAATAAACAAATTGTAATACTTCTAAACTCCATTGCTGATGGGCTTCGTTCTATTGTAATAAGCTGAAAATCTTTTCTTACACAAATAAATGAATAAAATAACATATACTACTAAACAGTAATTTTGCTGGGTAATAATGTAATGTACATTGTAAAAACTGAATTGTTTTATTAACAAGATTATTATTATTTTACTTGCAAATGTAATATATAATTTTAAACATCATGTATTCTTCTTTATCTATAATTATGATTTTTTTTAAATTAAATAATTATTTAGATCTTTACATTATATATCTTTTTTATCCATACTTTACAATATATTCATTTCTTTTTCACAGTTTGCTAAGTGATGAATATTTAAAAATAAAAACAAGATATAAATGTACAACATTAATATTTTTAATAAACAGAACTTCAAAACAGCCATGTAAAAAATGAAAACAAATTCACATTATACAATTTTATAATATATAAGTTTAAACTATAATCATAAAATAAAAATAAAATAATAATAAATGTTTTAAAGACATTTAATTTTACTTCTCTCAGAATGTTATAAACAACAATTAAGGATATATTAACAGCAGAACAACATTTAATTGTATAATAAATCTAACATATGATATAAAAATAGAATTGGAAGAAAAATGCAGTTCAAATATTTTACTTTCAAGTGAATATTGACAATGAGAATCACATTTCCTGTATTTATGAAAGTAGCTGTAAAATTAATTTTTTTTTTATTACACAGATCTTGGACTAAAGTAATTTAACACATTTAAATATTAATTCATCTTTCCATTTGTACTGCATTTGTATTGCATATTTTAAAATTAAGATTAAAATATTCAATAAAGTATTTCTGTTAGGAACATCCAATTTAATATCCATTATAAGAAACAATTTTCACTAAGTCTACCAATGAGAATAATCAACAAAACCCTGCATTTCAATAATTTTGAAATAGGTTTTACTCTTATAATATTTTGATTTTCAGTAAAAAAATTTTCATAACAAGACAAATATAATAATAATAATGTATATTAATAACAAGATGTAAATAATTCAGAAATAAATATCAAAAAATAAATCCAATACAATTTTGCAATTAGCAAGCTTTATATTTCTTAAGCATACATTTGTAAAAATATTTTAAAAAATTCAATATCATTTAATTCTTACTCAGTGAAAATTTTCCCTATAGAAATGGATGCTACCCCTTTTAATTCCATCTATAGCAAACTTAACATGAACATAATAAATAAAAAATAATTCAAAATGTCTAACAACTTTTTATGTTTTAAAATTTTGGAAGTATCAATAAATGCAGCAAGAGTACTTTAACAACTAGTAAGAATAATCTGTTGACACATAAATAGATTTTTATACACAGCTAATGTTCTGAATTCTAAATGTAATTTATATTAAATTCAGACACTGGAGCATGAATCATAAGACTTGATTATCTGGCAGAAAATAACCACATTTGGATCATTTCTAATTTTTTTTTTTTTTAAGTTTACAAAACTCCCATAATGATTGTATATTCTTTCTCTAATTATGCTAAAGAATTTCCATTTATTTTATGGTCATTTATATACAAAATGATATGAGCGTACTTGCATAAGAAATATGAGGAAATTTTTTTTTTACATGTTTAATAAATAAAATTTAAATAAAAATATACACATATACATATATATAACATCATCTGACTTCAGTATACTTGTCAAAATGCTCTTCTTTAGCAATTAAATTATAGCACTTTTGGTTTGTCATGCAAGAAATTAATATAAAAAAGAGGAATGTGGTGATATGGGCTTGGAAAATTTGTAGCATATTTACAAAGTATGCTCTTATGATTTGAAGACTGTTTGTCTTTCATTAATTGAGAAATATGTAAATGGGAATCAAAGATATAAAGCTACAATCATTGATCATATATATACATATATATGTGTAGTGTATTCTATATACACAATAATGAACTCAATTTCAAAAATTTACTGTATAGTTACAATAACTGTAAAAAATACATGCAGTATTAATTATTGCAATTAATTATTTTTAATAATAAAAAATAGTAATCTTAAAATCTTAAAGCAAATTAAATTATTGGTAGAGCATCTAAGATTATTACAATTGATAAATAAGACTAGAAACTTTCTTACTATATTCTTCCTTGAAATCACTTAATGCAGTGTACGATATGATTAATAGGAGAGGTCATTTCTAACCCAGTTAAGTATCATACATGAGTTTGGCATTTGCTGATCACAGCTAAACAGGAACACCATACAAAACCCCATATATATACATATATATATGTATATGAATACCTACATATATATACTATATATATTCATTTTAATTTCACACATTTGTGGTCTTTGCAATGCCATAAATATATATAAATCACACATTAACAGCCATTTATTTATAGTATTATTATTTTTTTTTTTCAAAACACAAGGCTGCTGGGCAGTGGATAAAGCCTGGTATTTATAAAATGGAATACAGTATTTAAAATGTACATTGCAAAATTTAATATATGTTTTAGGATACAAGATGTAGATCTGATAGTACTTTCAGTTTTTGCTAATCCACAAGAAATCACGACACTGATAATTATCCATGAAATTCAATTATGAGTGGCACATTGCACCATACAAATCATAGTCAATCATCCATTTGAATGGTTGACTAAAAATTGAAAATTTGGCAGTTTAAACTTTAATCGTGTCATCACAATTATCAGGAGATATTTCTACTTTATGTTCTGAATTAGAAGTACTAGCAATGGGAATTTGAGAATATGCAGCATGCATGCCTCGTTTTGGACTATATTCTGACTGACTTTTCTTTAATATACCTATGTGATTGAACTTTCCAGGTGATCTAAGTATTGTGCTATCATCATCTATACAATTGTCTTTATGTAATAACTTATGTACTGGCGAATATTTTCTCTTACCTTCCATTTCCACTTCTTGTTGTTTCTGTTTAGAATAACAAGAAGAACATAAATAGCTTGTTGCTGATGTACCAAACATAGTACATCCGGGATTTATACAATAAGTTAACTTTTCCTTTTGTTTCGATTCTTTACCCTGATATTTATATTTAGATTCTTTTTCTTTATTAAATCGTGAACGAGCTGATATTAGATAATTTTTTATCATTTCTTCCTGATATTCATGCCTTTTTTCTGTATGAAGAGAAGCAACCAGAATTTGATCTGAAATCACATCTGTGATTGTTAATTTACTTGGTGATTCCTTTGGTCTTCTCTTTTTAAGTCCTTCCATTGTTTGTTTAAATGAATCTGATTCACCTTTAAATGAACCAGATTTTCGAGTCAAACTACCAAAATTTTTCTTCAATTTTTTACTCATTGTTTTACCAATACTTCCAAATTGTTTGGCAACAGTTTGAATTTGTTTTGCAGCTTTACTCTTTTGTTGACTAGGTAAACTTCCTGTAGATGAGGCAGATGCTGTATCTGCTATACTATCATCAGAATCAAAACTGTCAGCTGTTGATCTTACTTCTTCATTAATACCATTAATAAAATCTGGTGTTGAATCAAATGAATCTTGCCTTTCCAAAATTGGTAAAGGAATTTCTGATAAATCTAAATAATCATTTAATAATGATAACTTTTCTTTATTGGTGAGTTGTAAATTAGATGTTATTAAGAAATCATTTTCATCATGATTCCATCTAACATCTGGACCTGGATCTACTGCAAACTGGATTGGAAGAATTTTATTTTCAGGATCTACCAAAGGAATTGCAGCTGAAATAAACAAAACTTTATTTAAGTGATTTATTTTATATTAATTATTAACCATGTTATTTGTTTTATAAAATTATTAAGTAATTAAATTTATTTTTAAACATACAAATAAAAATTTACCAGGAAGATGTGGAGTTTTATCTACAAAACCTTCCATGTCCATAGCAACTAAAGCCGAAAAATGTGCAGCATCATAAGTCAAGCAGAGTGGTGATCTATGACATTCAATAAGTGGGCATTCGAGAGGAAGATAGATACCACCAAAAGGAATTGGAGCAAATGGTTGACCAGTAGCATCTTTTAACATTGTGTCGGCAATAACTATAATAGGCCGTTTCAATACATGTGCCAAAGCTAAAACATGAATTTCTTCAAGACTTTCATAAACGTCACTTTGTCCTTTGTTCTCTGGGACAGATTCCAATGTCCTAAAAATTTATGTATTATTATTTTTAAAAATAAATTTGAATTGTAACAATATAACTAAAGTTCTTACTCTCTTCCACTACTTGTTTCACTTTTTTCCAATCCACTTAATTTTTGATATGGATGTAAACGAGGTTCTGTAGATGCTAACTTCAGTAAACTTTGCCATTCTCTACTCCATTCTTCTTCACAATATACAAGTCCTGCCTAAAATGTAAAATTATTAACTAAATTCATTAAGGAAATTTTTAATCTTATAATTTAAGTAATATCATTTACTTCTTTATTTTGAAGGGAAGTTTGCCATCTCCATCTCCGATAAAATGCCTGTGTGAAAGCACTGTTTGAAAGTATGCTGTGCAATGCCTTACGTAATGTTAAAAGACGATCGTGAAATCCCCACATACCTGTAAATGAAAAAATTCATTTTAAATTTAGTTTTATATTTTGATTTAAATAAATACCCAAAGTTTTATAAACATCATAAATTTAAACATACCTAATGATGCTGCATGTAAGAGACAATTTCCATCTCCAGTTGTTGCTAAAGGCCAAAGCCTTTGACACAATCCTCTATCTGCCCACCAATTTAATCTGCCTATATTTGATATTTCATTTAAAAATAAAATTCAGATTCAAAAGAAATAAAATTTATAACAAAATATGAAAATATTGTTTACCGGCTTGTTCTAGAGATACAAGAGTAGAAGTTTCAATTAAATCACGTTCAAGAAATGCTCTAAAATCTTCTGGATATATTGATAAATCTGGCAGTGTAAAAGTATAAACGGGTGTTTCTAATCTAATCTGTGACTGACTGCTGCTTCTGCCTGAACTCCTGAAATCTTGAGCAAACTCACTTCTTGCTTTTGACACAAGATTAACATTATCTGTAGCTCGAGAAATTCCACGAGATAATCGTTTTGCTGAAATTTTTTATTAGCTTATTTTATTTGTAATAACAAATTATGTTATATAACATAAAAACTTACTTGATCCTTCAGTAGTTACTTCTCTTTCTGGAGATTTTGGAATTTGAAGATAATTGGCTGGAGAAGTAGATTTACCAGGAGAAGAACATTGATTTTTTGGACTCTGATTTGGTGATCGAGATGTTGAATTTCTTCTTTTATCATTTGTTATTGATATTTCAGGAGAAACAGTTATTCCTTTCAAAATATAATATGCAGACAATGCAGACTGTAAATTCCACTTATGACCTACAATTAAAATATTTTTTTCATATTAATATGTCAATAAATACATATATATTACATATCTTATATTTTACTATCAGGAGGAATAAGAATATATTAATGCAGACAATATTCTATTAAACAACAATTATCATATATTAATATTAAAACAGCAAAATCCACTTACTGTAATCAGTTTGAGACTTGTTTATACTAATAACACTAGCTGAATAATTATATTAAGTGGGGTAAATAAATAAAACTACAATTTAGTGGAAATTCTAGCTTTAATAACTAACTTTTTAAAGAATAGATTAAAACAAAAAAAATGTATAACCTAAGATTTATTAATTATTACTAATTAATCAATTAATCCAATGTTCTTTGTCTGCTGCTTTTTGCAGTACTATACCATCTTTTTAACAACAAATAGTACATAACTGAAGTAATAAACACCAGCATTTTAAACTACTGTATTATACACACTCACTTCGTTTAACCTTAATATCCGGTATTTCTTGATCGTCCAAACAAACGTTTTCATCCTCTCCGAGGACTGCCTCAGGTTATTCGAACAAAAGAATAAATTACAGCAGGATTCCAATTTTTTTGAATTAATTTCTCGAGGAACTTTCAAAATATTCGAATATAATTTGACTATACGCGTGCGCTATGACGCGTTGCCTTTTTCGTATTCGTCACACACGTAACGCCACGCGTGCGACAGAGTGTTGCCATCTTTGGTGTTTATGCATTTTCCAGTGCGTCCGGCCCTGTATATTTCTAGGGCCTCTAGGACCCTGATGTCATCCGTTTGCAATGCTGAGTTTATCAATCTGGCGTTGTTCAGGTCAGCGTGTATTTCTGGATCTGTGGCGTAGGTTGACAAGGCGGTGGTACACCATTGATGGCTTATATCATACCTATGTTCTTTGACCCTTTGTTGGATTGATCTTTTCGTGGAGCCGATGTATACCAGTTCTTGCCCAACTCTGTCATCTCTTACTGGGATACTGTATACCCCCGGTGCTCTAAGAGGGTTCAGAACCCTCTTAGAGCACCGGGGGTATACAGTATCCCAGTAAGAGATGACAGAGTTGGGCAAGAACTGGTATACATCGGCTCCACGAAAAGATCAATCCAACAAAGGGTCAAAGAACATAGGTATGATATAAGCCATCAACGGTGTACCATGCTGGGATAACATTTCTCCACCAGACAGTTTAATTAAAATCTTGGCACATGGGCCGATGTATACACCGGGGACCCCAAATACAAGCCTTGATAATGTCATGCCGAATATTGAAAGGCTGATCAGAGGCATGAATGATGTCCAAAAGGATTATTACAGATGGAGAGCCGCATTAGAAATCTGTTCGGATGAAAGAAACAAAACGCAAGAGAAATGTTTTTGGCATCTTCTACAAAAGACCAAGAACTGGCTGAAGAGGGAACGAATCACGGTATTGAAAGCCGACAAGAGCAGATCATTAGTACTGCTGAAGGAATCCACATACAGAGATCTTATGCAACAATACATCACCGACACAGAATGTGAACTGATTGACGAAGATTTTGTATACAAACTACAGGCAGGGTGCACACGCTTTACAAGAACGTCTCTTGCCGGGGAGCTGAAATTGAGAAGGATGGTAGTGGCCTCACCAGATACGCCCAAGTTATTCGCTTTTGCGAAAACACAAGCCCACACAGTCTCTCAGACCCATTCTAGACAAGGCCAGGTCTCCAACGAAACTCCTTGAGAGAGCAGTCCACAAAATGGCGACGAACCATCTAATGGACTACAATCTAATTGTCAAGGACCCCACAGAACTAATAGACATATTAAGGCAAACGCAGCTTACAGATGGTGCACTCTTCACTGTGTTAGATTTTGTCTCGTTATACCCATCGATAAAGTTGGAACCATGTTTCTGCGCTCTGAGAGATCTCCTGTTGGCCAAATGCAGAACATCAACACATCATAAGCAAGCCCTCGAGCTAGCCCATCTCATGTGTTATAATTCCATATTCCAGTTCAACAACAGAGCCTATATACAGAAACGTGGGGTAGCCATGGGCAGCCCGCTGTCAGGCGATCTGTGTGAATTAGTTCTACGTAAACTAGAAGAAACCATCATTCCGCAATATAGTGCTAACATAGTTTTATATAAAAGATATGTGGACGATGTATTCATAGTATGGAAAAAGAACACGAACATCGTCGATTTTGTAAATCACATGAACAACAATCCGTACGGGTTAACCCTAAAAATTGACCAAACCTCTAGCAACAATGTCCACTTCTTGGATATAGATGTCAAACTAAATGGAAGAGAAATTGAAACTGGTATATACTATAAACCGGGCTACATCCCATGGTTTATTCCAGCAAAATCAGCCGACCCATACACGTATAAAATTGCAGCCTTCCGGGCTTTGGTTAGAAGGGCATATACACACCCTTCCAAGATGAGAGATACTAAGAGGGAGCTACGGAGGATAGAGCGCATCGCGATAGCACATGGATACGAGAAAAGTCTAATACGAAAGCTAGCAGGAACCTATGCCAGACCAAGAAATACGCAAAATACACACGGTAATCGGTTGCAGGAACAGACCAGCCGATACGCAGTAGTCGAGTACAACCAGCGATTAAAGACCTTATACAAAGAAATCGCAACCAAAACGGGTACCAAGGTGGCATACAAAAGGTCACAAAATGTTTACAAATTGTTGCGCAACGCCAAAGACAAACTGAACCCTCTTAGAGCACCGGGGGTATACAGTATCCCAGTAAGAGATGACAGAGTTGGGCAAGAACTGGTATACATCGGCTCCACGAAAAGATCAATCCAACAAAGGGTCAAAGAACATAGGTATGATATAAGCCATCAACGGTGTACCACCGCCTTGTCAACCTACGCCACAGATCCAGAAATACACGCTGACCTGAACAACGCCAGATTGATAAACTCAGCATTGCAAACAGATGACATCAGGGCCCTAGAGGCCCTAGAAATATACAGGGCCGGACGCACTGGAAAATGCATAAACACCAAAGATGGCAACACTCTGTCACACGCGTGGCGTTACGTGTGTGACGAATACGAAAAAGGCAACGCGTCATAGCGCACGCGTATAGTCAAATTATATTTGAATATTTTGAAAGTTCCTTGAGAAATTAATTCAAAAAAATTGGAATCCTGCTGTAATTTATTCTTTTGTTCGAATAACCTGAGGCAGTCCTTGGAGAGGACGAAAACGTTTGTTTGGACGATCAAGAAATACTGGATATTAAGGTTAAACGAAGTGAGTGTGTATTAAGTTAACCGGTATTTAAGTCAAGTAGATGTGGTACTGTATTATAATAATTTTAATTGTTATTTTCTTGATGTGATATTCTTCTACCTGCTTCTTGCCTGTGTTTATGATGTGAGCTTTGGTGAGCTTTTTGCTGAAGTCTACTTTTGTGTTTCTTGGGCTCTATTGAGTGTTTTTTCCTGCTTTTTTTGTCATTTTAGTCAGTATTTGTGTTACTGCTTCAATTTTGAGTCAGGTTTTTCATTCTCAATAGGCTAGATTTTTTATTTGTTAGGCTTAGCTTGCTCAGTTTCTGTTTTGGCTTTGCCAGGCAGAAACAGTTAGTTTCATTGATTTTTAATTGAGTTAAACTTACACTCGATCACCTTCTTGTTTTCGGCTGGCTTTTGTAAATTTCAGTTTTTACGGTGTTCTTCAGTTAGTTAGTCTTATCTTAGTTTAGGCCTAAGTTAGTTAGGTCTTCAGGTGCTTAGCTTTCCCTATAATTTTGGTTTTACTCAGTCAACTAGTTTGAGTTTTTCGGGTTTTACTGTGTTGCAGTATTTTTGGTTTTTCAGGTTTTTCTGAGTTGTTCTTCAGCCTTTCGGTTGTAAGTTCATAGTTAGGCCTTACTAGGCCAGTTTCAACTGCCTAGCCATTTCATAGCTTTTTCAGTGTTAGTATTTTGGCATTTTCATCGTTCCTGTTTTGCGTAGTTAGTTTTCCCTTTGTAATTCATTTCCTTAGTAGGTGTTTTGTTCCCTCTGTTAGTTTTGTCTTTCTAGGCCACCCCATTTTCGAGTTTTTCAGTTATACTGCTTTGCAGTATTTGGGTTTTCAGTTCTCCTGTCTTCGAAGTTGGAGGGATGGGAGAGTTGTCACAGGGAAGCCCATCTTAGGTTTTTGGATATTGATATCCTTTCTTACATGCCTAGTTTGGGTCTCCTGGACTGACGTTCTCGATCACCACTTCACAACCTCTCCATAACCTTGGGATCTCAGGCTTTTATATCATTTTTACCCAAAATCTCGAGGTTTTGGTTGGTCCGAACAATGGTCCCTTGTAATCCTATTGGTTCCTGGTCTGTTGCCAGGGACTCAATTCAGGCCGCAGGGTCGCCAAACATCCCTGAACTCCCCCATCCGGGCCGTTCCCCACCGGAGTCGGGTCAAAGCCCTTCGCCGAATGACAGGACCCATAAATTTTACTCTAATGTGTATTTTTCTGTCCTGGAGAAGATGTAGCTGTCCAGGTGCCGCCCCCTCAGGGGTGGAGTGTCAGTAGGTCCCACTTTGAACTCTCTGTAAGGTGATCATCCAAAGTTACCCTGGTGGACAATCCCTCAGTCGTTCTCACAATGTACAATTGGGGATCTGTCAATTAGGTCGGGAATGTGACAATTAAATCGTCTCACACCCCGTTCCTCAACCACACTGGTCCTGTTTACAAAATAAGTCGCCGATTTAATGGCTCTAACTCGACAGCCAGTTCCCCGTTGGGGGTGAAGTCCCAGCCTCACATTAGTAACATAGTTTCAGCTAACTACAATTTTTAATCCTAAATCCAATTTTAATCCTAAAATTTGTAATAAGCATTTCAGTATCATGTAATCTACTCTTATTTGTCAATAACTGTTTAATCTATGACAGCAGTATTGGAATAAATTATGATTAAAATAGCTTTCTGATGGTCTATTTACATTTACATGATAATAAAATTTAATAATCCATTTTTTTCCCTATTATTCTCTTACTAGTAGAAGGGTCCTACCAACAATATGATTATGTAAACAAAGACACACACCTAAAACCAGCACAAAGTAACTCAAAATAGTACTTTTACTAATGTTTTCATCTGTAACAGACATCTTCAGGTACAATACATATGTGAGCCCGCAGGCTCTCTACGGACCTGAGCAGGGAAATGAGTGAATATCGCCAAAAAATTCCGACTTTGTAAATTTATTTCCTACAGCGATTGTTAGAAAAAAAATATTGCACTAAAATGGATTGAATGATGTTCTCTCTAAACAAATGGAGAGGAACTTTAACAACAAGATGTCAAAAAGAAAACATCTCATTATGAAAGAGGGGCAGCTGTAATTAATGTCATTGAAGAAACTTATGCTGGGAATTAACCTTCGACTTGTCAACAGTTGATCACATGATCATTTTCCCAGGCATCAAGCATAAAAGATGGAGACACTGAAATTCCAGGCAGTTGTCCCATATGAAGTCGAAGCAATGAATTAGTGACTAGGTGCCAAGTTCAACGGACCTCCACGAATGGACTGTCCCGGCCCATGCAAGTCAACGGAAAGAAGACCCAATTCTTTCTGAATTCCTCTCTCTCTGATCGAATAAACGACAACTACTGTGAAAATCGAATTTGAAGGTAGCTATAAAGTCTTGTAAACTCTCTCTCAGCGGAAGTAGCGACAGAGCTAGGTCATTAGGTCAGCACGCGAGCTGATAGTACTTTCTGTCAAGCCGCTCCATAGAAGTATATCTGTAACCTCATGTAACCGCATATAATCTTAGGTTTAGCAATATGTATCGTAGGCTTAGTGTATAATAATGTTCTTTTGTTAATTGTTCACGTAGTCCATCTGTCTTAGCCACCAAAAAGACTCCTGTCCACGTACTCATGACCTCCCCACTCACTTTTTGCCCTCCTAAGCCATCCAACCAACAAGGAGATCGGGTTTTACCAGCCCGCACAGTGTAAGTGGTCAGGAAGGATTAACCCCTGATCCTCTGCATATCTCACACATATAACACAGAACTAAATGAACAAATTAAATTAAATATGATTTTTTGAACAAATTACAAATTCAGTTCAAAATTATTTTTCTATAGATCTTTGTTAATGAGTTGTTATACATTATCATCATCAGTTATCTCTCCAGTGGGAGGGTCTGCTCTTAGGCCATTGATATTGTCTTGTGAATGTTTTAACAAGAGTGATTGGGTATTGGGTATCCATGCTGTCTTGCCACTGACACAATCCACAACAACTCCATTTCCCTTTCACCTTCCTTCAAGCAATGTGTGTGTGCTCTCTTAACAAGAGATCAAAGAGTGGACAATTTTTAACAGCAAGGGTTATGTGAACTGTAAGGTATAAAAATGGGGAATATGAATCCTTAAGGTAAACTTTAGTAGAGATGACAGATGATGATAATGTATAAGGCATTAACTAAGACCTATAGAAAAATTGTCAGAGCAACTGATGTACATATAGCATATCAATGTTCTCTGACAATTTTTTCACTCATCACAAATGATAAGAACCCAATATTTGACTGTTACTCACCCAAGATTTAAGCAGTCCGTGTGTGATGACAAAAATAACCACACATTATTATATATTGGTGCAACTGTGAGGGATCTCACTATGAGAATGAAAGAACACTAATGTACTATCAGAAAGAAACATTTATATACGGCCCAAGCTACTTATGCTGGAAGTGAGGATATACATGTTGGTCTACAGCAGCGGTCGGCAACTGGTGGTCCATGGACCATTGATGGTCTGCGAGAAAATTTGGGCGGTCTGTGGAGAAATTTGGAGAATTGTTCAACTGAAGGTTATGCAAAGTATTACGAAAAAAATGCAAAATGGTTAGTTGCTTTTTCAACTGTTTGGGTTTTTTTATTCAAATCTGAAACCAAATACGAAGTGACTGTTATCAATAAATAATAAACAATAAACAATACTGTGAGTGCGATTGTCGTCCTTCCTGGAAAGCGCTAAGAAGCCATAAACTTATTTCAAACAAGCAACAATGAACTTTCGGCTGGCATTAATTTGTTATAATTAAACACGCAAGTTACATATTAATATAGCAAAATTGAACTTTTATGATCATTATTATAATACAGATTTTGTATTGTTTAAAATAATTCATAATAGTGGTCCACGGGATTCAAAATTGGGAGTTTAGTGGTCCGTGAGGTCAGAAAGGTTGCTGACCGCTGGTCTACAGGACACACGATTGCTACACAGAGTTTCCGATAGAACACACCTTAAATACCTGGAGGCCATTGAAATTTGCATGATACTTAAGGGGTTAATATAAAAATAATATATAGCCTATGTTCATCTGGAAGGAATGAGTTTTCCAATAGCAAAAAAGTTTTAAAAATTGGTTCAGTAGATTCTGAGATTATCTCTCGCACACAAACAAACAAAAACACTCTTGCTTTATACACTGGATGACAAAAAAAATAACGCACCAGGAAGGACTTGTTGGATTTAAATAAAAATTGGTATGTGACATTGTCATAGCTAGACAGGTATATGATTGCAACCATAAAGCAAAAACATACTTTATTGTGCAGTAATGTTCAATACAGTGCAGGCACTAATATCCTGTTGGGCCGCCTCTAGTGCGGATATAAACTGTGATACGCTTTGGCATGGAGGCATAAAGGTTCCATATAATATTCTGTGGCATATCTGTCCACGCGTGATGCAACTGGGACTCAAGATGCGTCAGATCCCGCGGCTGTCACAGCTGGCGTCCCAGGTAGTCCCACACATGTTCAATTAATGATAAATCTGGAGATCGTGCAGGCCAAGGAAGTGTGGCAATGTTATGTAGGCATGCTTGGGAGACCGCTGCAGTATGTGGCTGGGCATTATTCTGCTGGAATATGCCTGTCGAAAGCCCTGCCATGAGGGGCAACACATGTGGCCGGAGGATGTATTGCACATATCATTGGGCTGTGAGGGTAGTACGCATGACAACTAGAGGTGTCCTACTGTCGTATGTTATGGCTCCCCACACCATAACACCAGGGGTTGGGCCCGTGTGCTGCTCCACAGTACAGGCTGAGTTGATGCCTTGATCAGCGGGCCACCATACCCTCACACAGCCATCGTGAGCTCCCAAACAAAAGCGGGATTCGTCGCTGAAGACAATATGCTGCCAGTCGGTAGCTGTCCATGATTGTCGTGCAAGACACCACTGCAGACGGAGGCGTTGGTGGGTGGCTGTTAATGGTAAAACACATACTGGCCGTCGGGAGACCAATCCTCCTTCTACTAAGTGCCTGGAAATGGTGCGGCTGGATACACGGTTTTGTAATGCAGGTGCCACTGCTGCATGAATGGTAGACGACGAAGCTGTAGGCGCTATCCGTGCTTGACGTACAATGAAATGATCCTCCCGCCTGATGGTCTGTCGATAGCGTCCGGAGCCTGTTTGCCGTTCATGCGTTCCCCTACATACCCACTGCTCATAACACATCCTAACAGTTCCATCAGAATGGTTCAGATGGCAGCCAATCCGGCGATATGACCATTCTCCTTCTCTCAATCCAACGATGCTACCTCTCTCAAACTCACTTAACTGAGTGTAAGGCCATCGAATGTGTCATAGAGGCATGTCTGTCACTCAACGAAGTCACAACCATCAACACAAGCGCAGGATATATGCACAAGTCGTCACAGCGTGCACCTTTATACCAGACAGAGGAAGCACTTTTCTACCCTCTGGTGGCGATACAACACAAGAACCTGATCCCAAAAGCTAATCATTTACATATCTAGCTATGATGATGCAACATACCAATTTTTATTCAAATCCAACAAGTCCTTCATGGTGCGTTATTTTTTTTGTCGTCCAGTGTATATTAGTATAGATTAACATAAGTAGCATTCTGTATTTGTAGCTATATTCCATTTGCTTAAATTACATTAGTTATACGGCATTTGGAATATTGTACAGAAATATGTAAATTCCAGATAATTCAAAACACAATAATTCAAAGTCATGATTATTTTGTCCCTTGAATTTAAAACTAATGAGGATTTTCTGTAAATGTTACCATTAACAGCCAAGGAATGTAACTATACTGTGTGTGTAATTTTGAATTGTGAACATATTTTGAGCAATATATTGATTTTTCTATTGTTATTTTAAAGACATATATTTCAACCATATAAATTGAGAACCCACTATACATAAAACATATATTACATACAAATACATTAAATCGTCCTCTTCTCTTAATTATAACAGCAACAAATATATTAAGAAAAATTAGGAAAAAATTATAAAGATTATAATCATAGGAAAAAAATTCATAAAAATTGTGTCGTATTATTATAACAAATCTAATGATTTTCATGATAAATTACATCTATAAACATCTCAAAGCCCAATGTTTTTAATCATAAGCCAAACAAAGTAGCCCAATTCAATACTGTGATCATTTGGCTGATAAATTACATCATCAAAAATCAGAAAATTTAGATTTTATTAAACAATCAAAATTAATTTTAAATTTCAATTTTTATAAAAATTAAATGCCATCTTAAAATTCTTACATTTGTAATTTTGTATAAACAAAACTATTACTCTATTAAATTTAAATAATTTGTTAATAAAAATTATTAAAATGTAAATAACTTCCCTTGAATTTATTTATGAAATTACTTACTTTCCAAAAGATCTCTTGCTAATCCAGGGTCAGATGAAGTTCGAGTAATAAATTCAGATAAAATAGCATCCATGTTACATTTTTATCTAAAATATAAGTAATTTTATATCAATATTCAGCAATAATGTTAATTTTTCAAAATCATTCTTAAAATTTTTAGAAATAATTTATTAAAATGTAATATCACTTAGAATATAATTATAATGACAAGCTTCAATTTTTAATTCTACTCTTAATTTGTTTAATTTAAATTATATGTTCTCCATCTCAAATTAGTAGCTCCTGCACATCATACTTTTCCTGATAACAACAGAGTCATGCCAGTCATCTATATAACTCCATTCATGGAAAAATTTTTGACTTCCCATCTAGACCAAAAGTTTGTATATAGTTAATCAAAGCCTCCTGTCCCTAAACTTTCCATATCTAGTCTCAATTTTCATCTAACTGTTTTCAAATTTAAGAAAAGACAGACAAACAGATGGACAACAGTGGGAATCTATAGGTCTACAATTTAAACATTGCATTCCAATTAGAGTATTAAAATTCCTCAATAAGCCAGATCACATAATAATCTGATCTCTATATTATTGTAATATAATTAGAATTTCTGATGGCAGAGAAAACACTAATTCTTGGTACTCGAATTGTTTGTTCATTATTGTGTTAGTTCATAAGGATTGCATCTGAGAACTATTTTGAATGTTTAGGTTCTTGGGAACAAGAACTTTCTGCAATCAAATAGTTCTCAATTCTTGCATTTGAATACTCCCATTTTTAGTTGAAATCATTTTAAAATAAATCTAGTAATAAAATTTTTTTTATGCACGTTAAAGTAATTTTATCATAAAAAATGAATATAGCTATGTGACATTTAGTTGATTTAGTTTAAAGATAAGATTTTTTAAAAAATATTAAAACCTGTCGAAAAAGAACTTTCCAAAATGGAAAAATAATTTATCATGTGATTCCAGTTCATAGAAATTACTATAATTAAATTAAGTATGATCGTTCCAAGCTGTGGGAACAAACATCAATAGTGGATTCCTAGAAGGACAAAGAACAAAACTTGTCCTATTAAATGTCCAGAAGGGCACCAGAGGCAGTGACACCACTGAGCAGCATGACATCAGTTCTCCTTATCAGCAATCATAGCAGTGAAAGTGAGCATTTGCAGCATGTCTGTATGCTGAATAGATCTATAGTGCAAGTGTGTGGTGTGAGAATGACCATTATTCATATACAGAAAAGTGAATGAGAATGGTTGGGAACACTGCACAGTTATACCATGAGGTGATGTGTGACCATTGCATTGAAACTCATGAAGGATTCTTTGAGCATCTACTAAGATTCTGCCTGAGATATATTTGCCATACTGTTGTGCAATGTTGTATCCTGTTTGTGCAGTTCATGATGCTAGTGGTGTCATCTATCTCAGTATCAGCACATTTCCAGACATATGTTAATAGAATCACTTTTGTTCTTTGTCCTGCCAGAAATCAACTCCTACATTTTGTCCCCATAGTTTGAAATCACCCTGTATTAAATTAAAAAATAAAAATTTTTAAAAAGTAAAATTGAAAAACACATTTTATCTTTGTGATAAATTATACAGTCAACTTGAATTAATATGAATTGCTAGGGGAACAGTAGTTAGTTTGCTTTATCAAAAATTTATATTAAAAATTTTCAAGATCAAGGTTGTATAATTTACAGAGTTAAGGATTAACAGGCAATTGAAATTTCTAAATTATAATATTTTGAATTAATTTACTAAATAAAATAAAATTTATTTACAAAAATAAATTAATGATGTAAATGATTTTCAAATCAAACAAAATGAGGAGACAGTATTTGCCATTTAAGTACAGAGCAGTATATTAGAGTGATTACTCAAAACAAAGCTAAAAGAAATCTGTAATTTTTTCTGTTGAAGATTGTTTGAAAAAGCAGAAAATAATGCTAGTGCCAAAAATTTGGCACAAAGTAGCCAAACTCGACATCTCTGTAGGCACCTCCTGATATGTAAACTAGCACGTGTTTGTATGGAACCAACCACATCCATTTAAAGAGGTGGACATCCTCAAACTTTAACTCCTATTTTCTGAGTACAGTAGAATCGTCAAATAAAACCAGATGTTTCAATTGCTCTACAATTGGAGGTTGAACCCGTCTTTGCTTACTAAGAGAAGAAAATTATTCTACTCAAAATAGAACAGTACCACTTTGCTTTTTACACTTTTCAACAAGAATAATAAAATTTTTATTGGAAATAGGGTTATTTCCAATAATAATTTAGTGGTTGTGAAAATAATTTACAGTTCAGTTTAATGAATTCTGGTAAAATTTTTGTTCACTTTGTCACATGGAAATTATTGTTGTGACAATGACATTTTGCCAGGACAACAGCAATATTTGCTTCAATGTGAGAATTTGCTTTATTGGTGTTTGTTTTAAGGTGAGTAAACTGTATTTCTGTTCACTACAAACAAAATTTATACATCAAACATTCCTAGTAAAAATTTGTATTAAATATGGATCATAAGCAATACTAATATTCCTTATACAGTGGAACCTTGCTTAACGAACACCTCTCATAACAAGTAATTCATATAACGAGCAAAACAAATTGTAAAAAAATGACTTGATTAACAAGCAACGTTTCACATAACGAGTGATGAGAAGAGGGAAAGTCCCGGATTGTGCGCATGCTATATCGTTTCTCTAGCATCTTAGTATCGCTTGTGATCACACATTTTTCCAAACTTGTGTTCAGACATATTACATATAAACATCAACAACCATAGCTCGTTATATAATAAACATGCCAAACGATATGCCAAATTCTTGGTCTATGTAAAGGCTATAGTTAAATATTAAACATTAAATAATTTGACTAGAGATAGGCAGTTATTCTGCTATCTCTTATTAAATTTAATGACCAATCTGATATTAAATTTTGATTTTTTTTTGTTTTCTACAAATTGAATTTGCATTCTAGGTTCATTCTGCACTAAAAAAATGATGATGATGATTAACACTCCTTAACAATGTATATTGTATAATTTTCTTTGAATAAATGTTATACATAAAATATTTGAGTATTTTTTCCAGCATGGAATGCATTATCATATTTTACATTAATTTACATGGGAAAAATTTTGCTTAATTAACGAGTGTCTCACATTACAAGTAAGATTCTGGAACAAATTATGCTCGTTAAGCAAGGTTCCACTGTATATTTTTGCAATATTCTATACGTTTCTCAGGATGATATACAAATAAAAATTTTAAATTCAACTTCCACTTAAAGTATTTTTTGAGGTCATATATTTATTGATAATGTTAATGATAAAATATTTTTTAAAACTTAATTTAATTAAGTTTGATTTGTTGTTTGATAGAATAATTTGATTTGTGATTATTCTAATAAATTTCTACAAATATTTAGAATTTTAAAATATTATTGTATTGGCATAATATTATGGCTAAGAATACAAAGATACAAATTTCTCAATGAAGACATTAAGTTTTTTTATATAAAATTAAATAAACATCTAAAGAAAAATATGTCTCAAAATTAATTCACAGAGGAAAACAGGATAGAATAGAACATTTCCAAAATTATAGGACATTTTCAGCATCTTACCTATTAATTAATAACATTTCCTGACAGTTATTAAAATTTATGGATTTACAGAACAAGATTTGTATACTGCTTTTCAGAACATGACTCCATTTCTTATAGTTCAGAAATTAAAACTAAAAAACATTGTTGTATTATCTTTTTTAGAGGTCAGTAAAAAGCAAAAAACACTTATTTAACTCTAAAACTTTACACGCACACACGGTGGCACAAAATTCTGTCACCTCCTACAAAAAATTAATTCTGTTACATTTGTTGTTTGTTTTAGATAAAAGAACATTAAAAAAAAAAAAATGATTGCAAAAATAAACTTAAAAACTCATGCCATGGTTTAAATAACTTCTGGAAGAAACGAATGCTGAACTCAGCGAATTTTCTTCCAGAAGTTAAAAAATGATTGATTCAACTACATCATCGAAGAACATATAATTGCTAGTTGTTGGGTAATTGAAAGGGAAAGAACAAAAAAAGAATAGGGAGCAAATGGAAGAGGTGCTTGCAAACTTCAAACTTCCAGCAGTGATATAACAGCCTCCTCCAAATAGCACACTTTTTTGGGAGGACCATAGAATTTTTACAATGGGTAGTGCAAAAGATAATTAAAGAAGTGGCAAATCTTCCACCAAATATGAAAACAGTGAAGTCCAAGAGTCAGTGCTGAAATTGTCCATAAAATCAATGCAGAAGCAATCTGAGGAACTGGGTATACCCGAATGACAATGCATACACTTATCCTTTGTTCTAACTGTTGTAAAAATCTTATGCTCCCATCAGAAAAGTGTTCTTTCTTGGAGAAGGTTGTCATCCAAATCTGTGTTAGAAATCTGCCTGTACAGTACCTCTTCCATTGTTTCTCTGTTCTTTCCCTTTTATAAACACAACAACTAGCAATTATATATTCTTCAAACAGTAAGATGTCAAACTTTCATAACTCTCTTCATCATGATGTTTATATACTTTAAATTTTTTATTCTACTCCAAAACAATTTAAGCAAAATTAGCAATCATTTATTGTGACATCATCACAATGCCTGATTGCAATTTTTATCACAAAGCTCTCAATTTTAGTAGTGTCTCGTCCCTGTACATCATACTTTTCCTGTTAACAACAGTTATGCCAATCATCCATATAACTCCATTCAGGAGAAAATTTCTGAACTGAAATAATGTGACTTCCAGTACAAACTGGAAGTTTGTATATAGTTAATTGGATCCTCCTGCCCTAAACTTTCCATATCTGGTCACAACTTTCATCTAACTCTATTTTCGAGATTAAGGAAGGACAGACAGACAAAAGGACATCAGTGGAAATTTATAGGTGTATATATATATATATATTTCTAAGCTGCAATTTTTGAAAATTGCAGCCCAAGAAATGTTCTACTGAAATTTCTTTTCTTGATTACTGAAAACTCTCCTTTATACAGCAGAGTCCCAGAAATACAACTCTTAACTCAACATTCTGTAAAATTCATAGAATGACTAGCTTTCCTTACGCAAAGATATTTTAATTTAGGTAATAATGGCTCTCATGTAAACAAACTACTCATGTACGAGACCAATTACTGATACATGTAAACATCACTGTTAAACCTTTACTTCCGGTAAGAAATGATACATAAATAAACAAACAAGAAGATTAAGATTAAGATCAAAAAGATCTTAATCAAGATCTGCCTCAGATTCTTGGATCACTTGAGTTCCAATTATGGAATGCAAAGATTCGATCTTTGCTTTCCATAACCGGAACTCAATTGATTCCTTTGCTGAATTAGCTAGAGAAGAATATCATCAGCATAAAGAAGACAGTCAATTTCAACACGAGAAGACAATGCTATCATAGATCTTTGACTTCTCAGAGAGATAGGAAGATCGTTCAAAAACAGAATAAAAAGGATAGGACTCAGTGGTTCTCCTTGAGGTAGCCCTCTATTGGACTCGACATAATCAGTACACAATGAAAAAGTTTCTATAAGCTATCTAGTATTAGAAAACAGACTCTTAAGTAATTTGACAAAAAATGCAGAAAGACCAATGCTCCTAAGCTTGTACAATAATAAATCAATTCGTTCGAGACTGCATATTATTCAATATTAAACAACTTACTATATTGGAAGTAATAAAATTGGGCTGCACGTTCATGAGGTGTTATAGTAAGTTGTTTAATATTGAATAATAAGCAGTCTCGGATGAATTGCACTTTGGCAACACCAGCCAAAAGGTATAGAACCACAGTATTAAAGATATGTAGAAACAATACAAAGCTCGAATTTTTGACAGAATGCAAAGTACGCTTACCCCACAGATGCACATCACTTATCCCTAAACTTAGAATAATTTGTTTATGTAAGGGAATCCACAATATAAGAAGGAGAAAGTTTGTCCTGCTAATCGAACTAGAAAATGAGCTATATGACTGCGACCCTATGCTCTTAAAAGATGTTAACACAAGAATAGTAACATTGGCCACGCAGGTGACAGATAGATGTAAGAAGAGATACAAGAACAAAATGGCATGGATCTTAAAACATCAAAAGGATCCTTTTAAAGAATTGATCAGCCCAAAAATTGTATGCTGGGACAACATAGTATTACCTACATACATAAAAGAAGCATGTAAATACGACCCTAAATACGCCCACCACCATTAATCTCACACTACAAACTCATCCCAGATATTGAGCAAGCATTAGAGGGCCTCAGCAAAACTAAGAAAGAAATGTTTAGATGGGAAATTGCACTGAAACTCAAGCATGATAAATGTAAAAGAGACAGAGATCCTATATGGGCGTATATCCCCGTTGACTCCAAGGCTTTTTGGATTTGCTAAAACCCATAAAAAGCGCAAGGATATAAGACCAGTTGTCGATAAAGGATATGCTCCCACAATAGTACTGGAGAAATGGGTACACAACTTTGTGCGCCAACATGCTCCCAATAATCCATACAGTGTCAAGCAACCTTTAGAGGTTTTAAGCAAATTGACTAATATTAACTCGCAGGAAGTTAAGTATATGACAGTGCTAGACTACAAAGCGTTATATCCATCCGTTAAACTGGAATCCTGCTTTTGTCATCTAAAAGATATCTACTTAGCAAAATCCCTTCTCCAGAAAAGAAAAGAAAATGCATCTTAGAACTGGCACACCTCACCACTTTTTCTGCCCTATTTAGCTTCAAAGGCATTACGTACATGCAACAAAAAGGGGTAGCTATGGGAAGCCCCCTTGCAGGTACGCTATGTGAGATGATACTAGCAATGCTAGAAAAAGCAGTGCTGCTGAAGTATGAAGCACAAATGATAATGTATGCTCGATACATAGACAATGTACTTATATTCTGAAATGTTAAGCCCAACATACAGCGTTTTATAAAAGATATAAATGACAACAGATTTGGTTTGGAGATAGAGCTAGAGCAGGAAAACGACAAGATCGTACATTTCCTGGATCTTTATATACAAATTAACCGCCTAGGACAATTCAGTACTAAAGTCTACAAAAAGCCCTCATATAACCCCATATTTATTCTGTGGATCTCGCACGATCCTCCTTCATATAAGCTGGCAGCGTTCAGAGCGCTTATCACAAGAGCTTATTCGCATTGTAACAATGCAAGGGATAGAACGGAGGAAGTGAAATTTATATATAATTTAGCCAAGAAATACAAGATCAACATTAAGGCTATTACCAGCATAGATGTAAGAAGAGATACAAGAACAAAAAGATGCAAGAGCAGGATGCACCATAAGAAGAAAGACTTATCCAATAATCAAGGGTGTATAATGATGGAATATAACGCATCACTGAGCAATATCTTTCGACGCATAGGAAAAGCCAAGAACAAAAGAATTGTATATAAAAGAACCCCCACCACATACCAACTATTAAGATCTGATAAAGCTGAAGCAGACAGAAACACACTCTCCGATGTTTATAAAATCCCTGTTATGGATTGTATGCGACATAATAAATTAATGTATATAGGAGCCACAGGAAGATCTATCAAAGCCAGGTTAGCAGAACACCAAGGAAATATAAGAAAGGAACAACCGTGCACTGTGCTGGCCACCTATGTTTTAGCGGACCCACAAGATGTCAAAGCCGAGTGGGACCAAGCAAGTCTACTGCAGATAATTCGAGACTGTAAACACCAACACTATGCGGAAGCTTGGAAAACTTGTAAAGCGAACCATAAAGGCCTCACAATCAATTTTCAAGAATCTACAAAAGTGTTGGCAGCATGGTCCTCTAGCCTAATATAAACCGTATTATTAGAAAGATAATATGCATTATTAAACAATGCATTTATGTGAAAAAGATGATCAGGGGTCATAACTCTGCATGTATTATTTTTTTGGTATTTTAATTTTCTGTAAGTTTATGCTTTGCATAATTCTGGTTGCAAGGTTAAAGATGACGTACATAAGTTGCAACGGAATGTATTTCAAAAATTCGAAAAGCCAGTTTGTTTTTTGCATTTGTACTAAGCGTTTGATTTTTACAGTTGTTTTAACTGTTTGTTTTTTATTTTCTTTTTCTTTTTCTTGAGAAAGGTCATTTAACATGATCGAAAACGTTTGGAAGTAATAAAATTGGGCTGCACATTCACAAGGTGTTGTAGTAAGTTGTTTAATAAGAAATCATGATCGACTGTATCGAAAGCTTTCTTGAGATCAATAAAAAAGGTATATAGTTTCCCTCATTTCCTCGAAAGAGATATTTGAATGAGACCAATCAAAATAAACAAATTGTATTTGATGCCTCAATCTTTAACAAATGCTCCTTGGAGATGTGTAACAATATTAAACTCATTCATACAATTCCAAAGACAATTTGCCATAATTGTTGAAAAAACCTTTCTAAATACAGTGGAACCTTGCTTAATGAGCATAATTCATTCCAGAATCTTATTCATAATGCAAAACACTCATTAAGCGAAACAATTTTTCCTATAGAAATTAATGTAAAATATGACAATGCATTCCACGCTGAAAAAATGCTCAAATGTTTTATGTATAATGTTTATTCAAAAATAATTGTACAATATACACTGTTAAGGAGCGTGAATCATCATCGTCTTTTCTTCTAGCATAGAATGAACCATCCTGGAATGAGAATTCAATTTGCAAAAACAAACAAAAAAAAAAAAAAAAAAAAATCACAGCTAATATGTTTGATAAACACTCCAAACAATATGCCAAATTCTTGGGTTATGTAAAGGCTATAATTAAATATTAGAAATTAATTAATTTGACTAGAGGTAGGCAGTTATGTTTCCATCTTGTATTAAATTTAATAATTACAAATAGTTAATTTTTAATTCAGACATTTCTAAAATTTAATTTGGAATCGGTCATTAAATTTAATGACCCAAAAATTTGGCATATCGTTTTGTGTGTTTATTATATAACAGGTTATGGTTGTTGATGTTTATAAGTAATGTGTGTGAACACAAGTTTGGAAAAATATGTGATTACAAGAGACAGTAAAATGCTAGCAGAACAAGTGCTAAACGCAGACTGATGGAGCATGCCGCATGCACACAATTCAGGACTTCCCCTCTCCTCATCATTCATTATGCAAAACATTGCTCATTAAGCAAGGCAAATTTTTACAATTTGTTTTGCTCGTTATGTAAAATACTTGTGCGAAGTGCTCGTTAAGCGAGGTTCCACTGCACGTTAATTAAAGCAATTGGTCTATAATTAGTTGACATCTGCCTACTTCCCCTCTTATAAATCATTCTTAAAGCAATTTGTTTCCAAGATAAAGGAAAAGAACAACTAGACCAAAAGGAGTTAAACATATCTAATACATCTAGTAGAAAGGTATTTTATCATTTCATTCCTTATATTATCAAGACCTGGGGTCTTGATAATATAAGGATAATATAATAAGGTCTTGATAATATAAGGTTCTTTCTGGTTAGTTTCCAATTTGCTCAAAGTGATATGGTTGTCCAAAAGAGGAACATTATTACCAAAACTTAAATCAATATAAATTACTGTATTTGGTCCAGTGAAATGCTCCTGCAAATAATTCAGCCAATCTGAGGGGGCTATAGCATTTTCACACGGTTTCTTAATTCAAAATTTATTAACTAGTGACCAAAAATTTCTAGTATTTTTTTGTTTTCAATAATAATGAGTTTATTTTAGCCAAAAATAAATTTTTTCTTTGCCTTACATAGCAACTTGTAACTTTTATTTAATTTACAGTATTTGTCCAATAGATTTCTAGTTTTGTTTCTTCTAAACATTTGTAGTATTCATTTCTTTGTTTTCTTTAAATGCAGACACTGAGGATCGAATCACTGCTTCTCAAATGATAATAAAGAAATATTTTTCCTAACCATTCCACATCACAAAACCAAAGTCAACAAAGTCTTTAATAGTTCATCATAGTAACTCTGTGCATCCAACAAAAAGATCCCTTTAACAGAGGTATATAGAAAGCTGATCATAGACAAATAGTCATCTGATCTTTCTTGTTTCCATATGTAGCAAATTTTTGGAAGATTCAGAGTCAATATACTATCCATTGTAAATTCAATGATATTGAAATTGGAAAATGATCAGAATTGAAAATATCAAGAACTCTAAAATCTAATAGTCAATAGTCTGTTTAATAAATTTGCATTTACTGTTATTAGATCTATAACAGATTGACTGTTGAAAGAAAGGTAAATTTAGCCGGGTAGTCTGAAGCACATTGACCATTTAAAATATACAATCCATGCAACTTAATCAATTGTAAAAAACTTTTTCCTCTTTGGTTCAATATTAAATCATTAGATCTTCGGAAATTTAAAATATTAATATTACTCCCAGCATAAAAATTATCTAGTTCCTCGCCTATTCTAGTGTTCATATCTCCCAAAATAACTATATCATACTCAGAGAAATTCATCAACATGTCTTCCATTTTTTTAACAGTACATCATAGAGATCTATTCTCAAATAAATAAGAACTATTATCAAACTATGACCAAGTGAACAAAAATTTCTCCTGTAATTAAATCTAATTACAATTAGACTGTCGGAATTAAACACTACTGAGAAACCTAGTTTCTGGAAAACTGGAAGAATGAGACTGCCATATGGACGACCGGGACCAGTTGGTTTTCTAGCAAGTTGTTTATATAAAAACAAATCTGGGTTCAACAAAGAAAGAACCAGTTTAAAAAAATTAGTTAACCAAGTCTCAGTAAAAGCAACTAAATCATAATTTTGCACTAAGTGTATAAACACTTGGTCATTAACTGTCAAGACAAGATTCTCATTACTAAAGTTTTATTTCTTTCTTTAGTAATTGTTCCACTTAACACTTTTGGCTGGATTTGTCTAAAAAAGTATCAATTTTCTGTTATTCATTCATTTCCAAATTGAAGGTGAATTTGTCACCATTGACAGTCAGGCAATCGGCTCTCAGAAATACTTTTTTATTCAAAGATTTAGCTTATGCAAAAAAAGGCAACAATTTTCTATGCCTTAGTCTTGATCTATATGACAAATCATCAAAGACCCTAATGTGCAAGTAGGACAGCGATGCCTGGATTTTCTTTAAATTTTTAAAAATAACTCTTTTGTCATCTTGAGTATAGAGCTTAAACAAAATAAGCAGAGTTCCCAATATTCGATAACTATTATCAATAATAAAAGGAATAGACTCCCCATTTTGTCTTTTAAATAATTCAATAAAACTATTAGAATTATTAACTATTTCTTCGTCACCATCACTCAAACCAGAAACAATAATGTTATCTTTCTTCGAATCATTGTATATAGAATCTATATAATAATTCTAAAGAGAAAATTTATCCATACATAGTTTTAAAAGACCAAAGTTTGGTAATTTCTCCTTCCAGGCAAGACAGATGTTCATCATACTCCTTATGTAAATTAGACAGCCAGTCAAATTTCAATGACAGTTCTTCCAGTTTCAATAGAATAGTATCAAAACATTCCTTGAGTAAACACAGAATCTTCTGAGGTTGAGAAGGAATATCCTGCGATGCAAAATAGTCATCCAGTTGAGATGATTTCAATGTTGGTTCACTTGGATATCGATTACATTTACCAGCAGAAGTCAAAGCTTTATTGCGAGGTGAAGAAGGTGGTGTACAAGACATTGGACTTGGGTTAAGTTCGACTCCTCCAATAACAAGCAAAAAGAACAAAATTAAAACAGAAAGTATCACAGTGGAAAAAAACATCTTCAATAAAGTCAGTTAATGGCAAATAGTTGAATTGTAGTTTGTAACAGTAAGTTGTAGAAAAAACACACCAACACCAGCACTGCCAAAAGCGCCCCCCTATTAAAATATACAGTGGGTGACCAGTTAATCCGTTCCAAGACTTTGTTCGCTATCCAAATTGTTTGTTAACCGATTATCGATTTACCATAGGTTTTTTATGAAAATTTGATTAATTCGTTCTGGAGACCCCAAAAAATAAAAAATATATACTTTCTTACTGTTTATTTATATGCAGTAATAAAAATACATATATACACAGTCTTGCAATTTTTTTTATTAGTCATGTTTCTTCTGTTTGTGGGAGTTAAAAAAATCTGTCTAATGTCAATTACTTTTCTCTCTTCTTCAGGATTTTTCAGAAGCAATTAATAGCATTGTAATTGTAGAGATCCCAAAAGCCTATTAACCTCAACCTGGTTTGGATGCCATTTTAAGACCGTTGTTCTGACATCCTTCCACTTCTTCAAAAGATTTTTAATAGCAGATATTGACATTAATTCTCTTTTCCAGAAGAAAACATATCTTGCCAAGTTTCTTGGTGTTCTTCATTCAAGAGTTCTTGGCAATCTTTGTCTTCAGATCAGTTTCAGGTTTCATTATGATCTCTTCAATGTTCTTTATTTCTCAGATGTGATTTTTGTTACTCCTTTAGCTGCTTGAGTCTTCTTGATTATATTGTATCTTTCTTAGATAAGATTGAACTGTGGCCTACTGTAGACCTGTTCAAGCCATATTGCCCAGCAACATCAGACATCTTCTGCCCACTCCCCACCTTTGCTATTATACTCTCACCCCGAAAATAAAAACAGACGCAAAACTTAACGAGTGCCTGCCTGACAGTCTCACAAACACTATAAGAGGCTCAAAGTTTGGAGGAATACTATCCGATCAGTATATACTGGGTTGAGCATTGATGTCTACGTCTCCCACTCTCCGAAAAGTTTTGAATTGTTGCCCGAAGACAAGGGAAGACAAATCAGTATTCATTATTTTATGTCACTTCTTGTGTTTGTTCTGTGAGGTGTTCGTTGTCTAAACATAAAAATCTTTCACAAAAGTGTTCATTATCTAATTTGTTCATTAACCAATCACATGTTGTATATTAAATGCTAACTTATAAATTGATCAGCAATAAAAATAAGTGAAAAATTATCAAAATATGGGTTTCTTAATAATAATAATCTCCATTTACAGTAGAGTCCTGAAAACTCAGCCTAATGTGGACCGAAGGGTGGCCGAGTTTATGAAAATGCTGGGTTATCGGGAATGGGGTTAAAAAAGAATAAGTACGAGGGTTTCCTCAGAAAATACTGTACTGTACTTGTATGTATTGTTTGCTTGAGAATACAACAGAGAATAAACTGCCCAAATACCCTTAAACAAAGGAAAAGTACATACTTTATGAAGGCATAGAGCCTTTACTACATGAAAATAAAAATTTATGAATACACAGTGTACAGTAATTTACTTGATAAGACAGACTTCAGAAAAATATTTTATGAGGCATAAAGCTATCTATAATGAAAATTAACCAGCCAACTTTGAAAAAACTGGCTACTTTTTTTTAAAGAAATGCATAATGTCCTGTTGTCTTCCACACTGCACTCTGCGTTTTGCTGCTTCATCATGAAGATGACGAAGGAACAGTAAGTCCATTACTGATACACCTTGTTGTTCAAAATACTGAAGGGCAGTTTCGACAGCCTTTAGTTCCTCACTATGTGATATTTTAGGAGCTTGTACGATGGAGTCCTCAATGTCAACATCTTCATCATTTTCCAGCATTTTTTCATTAACTGTGACAGCAGCAATAATTTCTGCATCGGACATAATGTGCCAGACACATGGTGGAAGAGTGGGAGTGTGGCTGAGTTATCCAGACTGCTGGGTTATCGAGTGCCGAGTTTTCGGGACTCTACTGTATTACATTTATTTTTCAAGTTTAGTAAAAACATAAATGGAATTCATATGACAGCAACCCTCTGAATGATGTTACTGTGTGAACTCGACCCATTTTAAGCAGCCTGAGTATCATAGGTTATTGTATCATGAATGTTATGCAATGTTAAAAGTATTTGAGTTGAAGTAAAATAATTCTTTTTTGTGTGTACATATTTGTGTTATTATATATTATAGTTAATATATATATACTAGATTATTTTTATATTCTAATATACTTTAATAGTGTATGTCATGAGAGATAATGCAATGTGTTGCTACTTATTACAGTGCAATCTAATCCAAATTTTCTATAATTTAAATTGTTTCTGTCCATGATATACATCTAAGGTTAATGTGAGCCTAGGTATACAAAATGGCGGCACTTCCGGTAACCTCGATGGCAAGTATTTTTAGAAAAGAAATGTAGATGGCGCTGATAGTAATGATGCCTTCGTATGCAAATATCCATCAAAAAATTCCATTCAGGAAACATGAGGAATAATGTGAATTTCGAATTTTGGTTACAATGTAGACGGATTATGCACGTTGTTAATTTTTTTAAAAGTGTGTGTGTTTTTTTAAAGTTTGTACAATTTACTCGAAGTCTAAAGTTATTGTGGAGGAAAGTTTGTCAATGGTAATTAACATGTTAAACGTGTCCTTAATGTGTTTAATACGTGTTAAATGTCATAAAAGCGTATTAAAGGTGTGTTAACATTGTGTGAGGTAAAAATTTTGTAAAGGGTTTATATGTGGTTTAAATGTGCGTTTATAGTATGTAAATGTGTTAAATGTGTTTAAAAGTGTGTAACTGTGTGTTAAACGTGTTAAATTTGTCATAACCAAGGATATGTAGGGTAGATGTACCAGTTTTGGCCAGCGTACCAGTTCTGGCCAGAAAACAAATTTAACTTAAAAATATAATAACCACATATTCAAATCTGTCCAATGAAACAAACTTTTATTGTTAACTGTTCACATAGTTAACAATAAAAGTTTGTTTCATTTGTGATTATATTTTTAAGTTAAATTTGTTTTCTGACCAGAACTGGTACTACACTGGCCAAAACTGGTACATCTACCCTAATAGCGATTTCTGACCTGAAAGACAACGCATGGAAGGCTAGGTGGCCATGGATCGCAGGTGCCACCCTCTGTGGAGACGCTGCCTATCGTAGATGAAAAGGCAAGAGATGTGAATCATAAGACTGCAGTTCTTAAGAGGAATAAAATTTATGTACAATACAGACAAATTTTGTTCAAACCACTGATGTATAGAATCTCGTAATTCACTTTGTCCATGCGTTGATTGAATTTATAGGTAGTATGATGACTTTTTTATTTTTTGTTTATGGTCCAAGAGTAGGAAAAGTAACCAAAAGCAGGGGAAAAAGTAAGTAGCAAATTTACGTTTTAAAAATGTTTTAGTTTTAAAAAAGTTTAAATATAGGCGCATTTAGGTTATTGTCGACGGTTGCCATCTTGTTTGCACATTTGCGTGTGCAAACAAGATGGTGAACGGAAGCGCCGCCATTTTGTATACCTAGGCTCACATTAACCAGATCTAAATATAATAATCATCAGTTCAAGTAATCATTTTCACTCTCATATTAATTCTGAACAATTACACAGTATTTTGGTTGCATATTTTAAATTAAATTATATTAGGGTACATCCATACATTTGCTATTCACTGATGCCAAATATATGCCTTTCACCAAACTATTGACCTAACTGTTCGGCAAGTGCACACATACACACATTTGATTATTTGCTAAGCATCAGTTCATTGTGGGAATGACAAGTTTGAGAGTTAGAAAATGGACAATTTTCAAACAATAATTTGTGCTACTGCTTTTATAGTTCCAAGTAGTTCATATCTATTAATGGGGGGGGGAAAAAACCTAAAAGAAGATAGATAGCAGATGGTCTCACCTCACCAAAGCAAAAAAAGAAAATTTTTTAAAAATAACACAATAAAACTATATTGCAAAAAATGATAAAAAAAAACTACATAGAAAAAAGTAAATAAATATTTAAACTATAAACCAAATAATAAAAAATAAACTAAACTCAAAAATAAAAGACTAGATCTAGCTTAAAAAGGACTAAAATAGCAATACTGATGACAAAACAAGAAAATACACAAGTGCAAGCACAAATGTGTGGATGGGCAACATGAATGCATGGAGATAAGAATTCATCTCCTTTGATTCAACACAATTTACCAACAAGAATCGAGAAACAGCAAAAACAATTATTTGCCATGAGTAAATTATCCACACTACTTAGTATTTGCCAAACGTTTGCTCAGCATTCAGAAAATAGGGAATGTGTGAATGTGCCCTTATATTAATAAATACTTTTATGTTTTATTATAACATGTATACAATCTGCAAAGCTTCATCTACCTATTGTACAGATGTCCTGGTGATTCAAACAAATTTCACTGTAAATAATTCTCTTTATTATTTCAAATAAATCAGATCTTAAATTTATTTTTTGTTTTTAAAATATCTAATTTTCATTCTTAATTCTGATAATAGAAAAATGCACTGTAATTTTGAAATTATAATATTAAATTATCTATTATTTCACCAACTATGTTGCATTAAATTTATTAATATTACTTTCTTAACAAATTCATTTTAAAATACACATATGACAAATATATAATATAAAAAAGCCTTCTAAAGATAATTAAAAGGAAGACATCATAAGCTAGATACATTGTAAAGGAATCTCGAAAAAAGCTGACGAAAACAATGCTTCAGAAAAAATGGAAGAACAAAAAAGGAATGGAATGATGTTACAAAAGAACAAACTACATTATACAAACACACTTTTCATACATTTCTAGCATTAACTTTACACACCAAACAAACGTCTTCAGCCTCATTTACAGGTCTGCTTCAGGCTTTTGAAGACACTTGAAAAGAACAAACAGGGACAGCATTCGTTAAGTAGATAACAGACAGAAAAACTTTGAGAATTGAGGGGCTTGGTGGAAAAATGGTATATCCCACATTAGGAAGTTTTGTGAGAAAAAGCAGGAGTTGTGTTTCAATTCACCAATTCACCACCACTTTAATTTGCAACATTTTATTAACATACGGCCGTACAACCCACGGACAATACGACTGAAGCGTTAAAGTTTCTTGAAAGACGGATTGACACACGAATCCAGATTTGTCAACTCGTTTTCCGTAGTTTTGCAGGCTATGCAGTCTTTCCACCGAGCCCCTCAACAGTCTATTGGCCGCAACCTTCCGAACGCAGCACCCACAGAAGGAAACGGAAGATGGAAAAATACGAGAAAGAACGAGCAGGGTCAACGCTCATTTATGCATTATTATTTGCTTTACAAATATAATTTTGTAATTTACGCATTTATTTATCGTTTGTAATTTATAGTAATTGTTTATTGTTAAATGAATGGCGAGTAAATTATATTACGCATGTAGCTCTTAGGTTCATATGATAAATATCAATAATATAAGCTAAAAAAATAAAGTGGTTAATAAATAAACGCATTTAAAACATAGAAAGATATATATAATGAAAATAGAATTGAAAATATGAGATTAATTGACTTGGTTTTTTTATTTATTATTTGCAAATGAAAGACGAATAACTCACTTTATTAACTTGTGGAGTTGCTTTCATTCGTATATTTCTTAACCTTCATCATTTGGCACAGTATATAAGTATAATAAATTACATAGCTAATTAGATTGATTCAGAGTTTTATTTCTCCTAATTTCCATTTTAAAAATTGAAAAAAAGAAAATTGTTTATTCCTAAAAATGTTCGTCTGCAAGTCTCCTAGACTAGAAAGTTAGTTTGTAAAATCGATGATTGGTGTCGCTACAATTTGAATAATGTCAAATCACATATAAACGTATTATAATTGACGTTGGAATATTTTTATTTGAGATGTTTTATTTATACTTAATAAGCATAAAACTGGAAGAAATTAATTTAAAAAAAATTAAATAACGGCTTTCGAATATATTTCTTCTTTCTATTAAATTAATATAATTTTTAAAAATTATATTATGAATTTTATGGATATGACATGGTATGTGAAGTTGAGCGACGTCGGTATTAAAGATTGACGTTTACGATTTCTCTTTCTTTTGATGTGAAAATGATTTATGTTTATATAAAGAGATGTTTAAAAATAATAATAGGATTTTAATGATCAAATATGTAATCAAGTACCGTTTAGAAAGATCAGTCGGAGCAAGGAAAAATCGGCCAAGATAGATGCATACATTTTTTAAAGCTTATAAATAAATACTCACTGACAAAGGTAGTTAGCCATAAAGAAGAAGGCATTAAAATCGAATATAATTTTATTAGTATGAACGTAATGATGGTTTATAATATCGTAGCAAAGTGACAATTTTCTGTGGAAGAACAATTTAAAGGACCCTTCTGTACCTTCTAGGACGTCCTCTTGGAATACATCAACGAAACGGTCAGGCATCCACGCATATGCTACCTTGCGAGAGATTTGACCAGTGATTTTGTAACAGCCGCTCCAAATCCCTCATATTTGTAGATGGCTCAAGTTGGCTTCCCATTTGGTCCGATAAATGTTCGATGGACAAATTGGAAGACCAGGAAGGCAAGAAAATATGGCATTAATTAACGTGACAGAGCCATTTTTGGGAAATCCTAGCTATGTGCGGCCGAGCATTATCTTATGCTGAAAAATGGCTGTTTGCAATCTTGACATGAAAGGCAACGCATGATGGCGTAGAATTTCCTGAACGTATCACTATGCCATCATGTCCGTCATATCACTATTAGGGATGACTAACTGTCGTACGAAGCAACTGCCCATATGATCAAGCCAGTAGTGGGGGACAGTGTGCTACTCAACACTTAAAGGCGGGATTGAAGCAATTACCACTGGTCCTAAACATTCTAACATAGTGGACGCCTATTCCTAAACAGAATCAAGATTTGTCGATAAAGACGGTTTTCTGCCAGTTTATAGCATTCCATGCTTCTCTGTCACGGCATCACTGGAAACAAAACTGACGATGTTGGGGCTGCTAATGAAGGACGCATAACGCTTGCCATGCATACAAACTTCCTCTACAAGTTACTACAGTAAAAGATAGGGTTCTGTAGCGAAGTTTGCATCTATCTATCTATGGATAGTGAATAAAGACGCCGTTGCAGTTGTTGGTGCCTCATAGTCAAGTCAGAACAATCTAGATTGGAAAATTCTGTGAAACGACCATTCTGTTTACCTTAGTTTACTTGATGTGGCCTTTCTCAATATTTGCCAGCTGTGCATAATGTCTTTGACTGTACTATACAGGTATGCCTTGTATTTGAAGATTTCCTAATTACAGGGACAGTGAAAATTCTTAACACAGCGAGACTTTTTGTAGGATAGTGGGGTAGCGATTTTAAAGATCTATGATGGCATTACCTGGCATACAATCAGATCATAACTGTAATCACTTACATATCTGTATGAGACATAGCTGTATGCCAAATTTTGCAGTGATCGGACAATTCAATCTGGGTGTTTAATGTCTTTTGCAATCAATATTTTACAAAAACGATCGAACTTTTTTCCATCCAATTTTAGATAAGATAGGATAGAAAGACATCGTTAAAAAAACAAAATATCTTTCGTAAACTTAGTGTATAAATTTGAGCAACATTGTGAGTTTAGTTTAGGCTTTCTATTATAAAAAGTATAAACTAAATTTTAATGAAAACATTTTCTAAAAAAAAAGTTTTTTTATTAAAATGTTTTCATATAGTTACGAAGGGCAACATTGTGAAACATTACGAACTTTTTTCCATCCAATTTTAGATAAGATAGGATAGAAAGACATCGTTAAAAAAACAAAATATCTTTCGTAAACTTAGTGTATAAATTTGAGCAACATTGTGAGTTTAGTTTAGGCTTTCTATTATAAAAAGTATAAACTAAATTTTAATGAAAACATTTTCTAAAAAAAAAGTTTTTTTATTAAAATGTTTTCATATAGTTACGAAGGGCAACATTGTAACTTTTACATTAACTTTTTGACAATTATCGATATTATAATTCTATTCGTGTATCATTTTGTTCTTTGACAATATTTCATTTACATACTTTTAGAAAGCGATCATCTTCAAAACAAATTCTGCAGGTGTTGCAAAATTTCTAAGACGGTATTCCAAATGCGCCCGATCCGAATCGCTAGTTCGAACGCCATTTCGGGCACAGTAATATGTATTATTTCTGGGGAAGAATTGTTTTCTTTTAATATGGAAAATATTTTTAAAAAATATAATAAAAGTTTTTAATTTAAAAAAAAAAATTATTTCAACGACAGAAGATTTAGGGGAGACTGGCAACACTGTATCATTCTTCGTAAAATTTGACTCCATTGCGATTTTAACGCGAAGTTGTTTTTGGAGAGAAGAATTTGTGTCAAAGTAAAGAAATAAAATGGCAGATGTATTAGATATCGATGGAGGAGGAGAAGATTTTGAAGTCGAAGAGGACGGCGACAGTAAGTTTTGTTTACTAGAAGTTCATTGTCATGTGAAAAATGTGAAATTAATTATCTTTCTTCTTTAGAAAGTGTACAGAGATTAAAGAACAAAGTAAAACGAAGGAAAGGAAGAGGATTTCACTCAGGTTTGCTTTAATTTATTATTATTTTCATATATTTTACTCATAAAGGAAAAAAATAATGAAATGAAAAGTTTAAAATTAGTAGAAAATTATTAAACGTATTTTAAAAATGAGTTTTAAATGAATTTAATATATTATATGGTAGAAGTGCACATCTAGGTATCCCCAATGGTGGTACTTCCGAGGCTGTGGCGTTTAATTATTTAGCCCACGTGACTATCCGGCTCGACTGTTGGTGGAGTACTTAATGTTAAATAGTTTTACGGGATGTGGGGGCTCTCCCCCACCCGGGTGCTGAGGTGCAAGCAATGGCGAGCACCGAGGCACACATCTACGTGCAAAGTGTGTAGAATAGGCGATAGACTGATACTTGTTAAAATCTGACCTTTGTGTCATAGGTGCTACCTAAGTGCAATTTTATCTATTATATTAAATAAATAAATGAGAGTATTAAACACAAGATTGCATTATTAATCAATCACTTGGCTTCTTTTCCATCTTTATTTAATTGATACAGTATTTCTACACACTTTGGACTTTAGGCCCCTTATCAGTCAACTAAAACAAGAAATAATGTATACAGCATTTAAATTATTATATTTTACAAGTAAATTGCACAAAACAATATAAAAATACATGTATGTAATTCACACGTACCATTAACCGTGATATGGCACTTGTACACCATAAGTTTGTATATTACAAACTAGAAGAATGAGGTGGTTACACAGACATTATAAAATTCCAGTACATCTAGTTAAAATGGTAAAGCGATATATATAAAATACACAAATCTATGAGTATTTAACAAATATTTACTGTTAATTATATTTCTTCCTCTTATCAAAGGCAATGAATGTATGTTCTAAGTTCTTTCAGGCACTTTTGTTAGCACATTTTACAAATTTGGAAGCTTCTCACTAAATCTGTACAAAATTCTTTAGTATAGTTTGTTCCACTTTTTGGTTGAACTTGGACTTAGCACTATCAGGTAGTGTTTTTGACTGTTTGCGACGATTAAAATTTACATAATCATATAGAGTAGCTATAAAGTAGCCAAACGAACCGAAGCCCTCTGGTGGAGTCTATAAAACCTCCAAGAATACGTCACTTTTTTAAAAATTACATCTGAGATGAATTAAAATTAAATTCCTTATAATATATTTAACCAGTTTTTGTTTATGTTTATGCTTAAATTTTTATTTATGCAATTTTTTGAGTTGATTATGGCTACACTTTCTTTGAATTTTCTGTTATATGTATTTCTTTCCTTGTATAAAATTTTTGTGTTATATTTGTCAATATTACAATTATATATGACACAATGATTGTGAAAAATGGATTGTACTTGATATTTCATGTCTGCTATATGTCCTTTTATTCTTGTTTTTAATTTACATTTTGTTTCTCCAATATAGGTATTGGGATTTGTGCAAGTGCATGGGATTTCATAGACTATGTTTTTAATTTCTTCTTTATTTTCGTGAGATTGTTTGTTGTTTCTTTTGTTCATTATTTGAGATTGTAGTTTTTCATATTTGGGTGCTAGTTTTAAGTTTACTCTCTTCATTTCTTTATTAACTTCTTCGTATAGTCCTTTTATGTACGGGAAGCTTGTATATTTTGCATCTGAGTTTTTTATCTTCTGAATTTGTTTTTATTGGTTATTATTTTGTGTATTTCCTTTTCCCATGCTAATCAGTCACTTTGGGTATCCTTCTAGAATGAATTTCTTTTTTAGGGTTTTTCAATTAAATAAAGATAGAAAAGAAGCCATGTGATTGATTAATAACACGCTCTTGTGTTTAATACTTTCAAAAATTCAACGCGGTTTCAAAACAACAAATTAAATAAATAAAGTTATAACTGTTGCTTGTTTTGTCTGAGATTTCTGTTGCCACATGACTACTTTCCTTTGATGATCTTGTAATATTGGGTCTTGTGATTTAGTTCTAAAGAACTATTAAACATTTCCTCTACTACTCTAAAGACTTGCTTGTAATAGTTTGTTGACAAAATGACGAAAATCAGTGGTTACGATTGCTGTGTTTGGCAAAATCGACAGTTCTGGAGCTGTTGAGTATTCTGCTGACGGTTACACTGTTTCAGAATGTTTGGTGTTTTGATGTCACATTTAGTAATGTCTCTTGTTTATGCTACCTATTGCTCGCTGCAACTGATCGATGATGGCTGTCTCCTGCTCCAATGCATATGTCACTTGTTTGGCAGATGTAACTACATAATGGCTATCAATTGAAACACCTTTGCTCTGTTTCAACTGTTGACTGCTGAATGCAGCCAATGTTTTACTTATAGTTTTGTGCTACCTGAGGCTATGGAGTCAATGCTTAAATGCTTTGACTCTGACCCCAACAACTTAGTTTGTGTTCTCTTTGATTCTGATTCCTTTATTTACATATTGACTAGCTGGCATGCATGGCATTACCTGGGTGAAAAGTAATAAGGATAAACATTAAAATAAAAATCATATTAAAAATTTGGTTATTTTAGCCTACCATTGTTTATTATGAAGTGTCAAGGGGATGAAATCAGAGAAGTGGGTGTTAAGGTTTCATGGTAGCCTTATTTTCCACAGGGTCCTAGTGAATGAGTATGAAACATTTGGTGAAGGTCAATCAAAAAGTTTGTAGAGAACAGAGATGTACAAGCATTCTATCATATATGATTATGACAAATACTTAAATTGCAAACAATTAACAATAATTTATTTTTGTTGACTACGAACACAATATAGTGCTTTCGACGATCACTTGGCTTTTCTTCTCCCTGTTATTTAGTTGATCAACTAAATAACAGGGAGAAGAAAAGCCAAGTGATCGTCGAAAGCACTGTATTGTGTTCGTAGTCAACAAGAATCAAGCGTGACACAGTTTCAAGCCATTAATAATTTATTTATCACAAAAGGGTAATTCAAGATGTCAAAGATTTTCTAATGTTAACTGTAACATAGCATTTGCAGCCAAACATGAAATGGTATTTGGCCAGCCAATCAAATTTTGTACAGATGGACCAAATATTTAACTTGGTACCCCAAAAATTTCCTAAAATTATATTTTGTGTCTGCTAATAACTTTATATTAAATAATTTTCTTATTTAAATGGTCAGGAAGAGAGCCTGTTGCCGGTTAGGGGTTGAAGTTAATTCGATCAAACTTGTTGACTTCCTGGATGTGAGGATGGTTCCAAAAAGTTTCATTGAATGTTTTCAAACTGTATTGAAATGTATAAAAAACAAACTAATGAACTCTTTTTATTGTGTTGGTTGTTTTTGCATATGTGAAAACCTAACAACCAGGGGTCCAGTTGGGTCACGCCTACATGTAAGTGAGATTTGGGGATGTCTTTGTTTGGGGTCAGTTCGTTGAGTAGGACATGACTGGAGTCCAGTCTGAACCATTGTAACTACTAAACTCTGAATGAGTATAAATATATTACAGATCTAAACAGTGAAGATCCTAACACTTTTATAGATGAAGGATATAAATAACAAATATCCTAATTATATACTTTTAATATTGATTGAATGTATTCAACATACAAGGCATTTCATTAGTGTTAGCATAAATGATCAAGATTACTTTTTAGAATCATAACCTGTTAAAGTTTGTTGTTAGTCTATTTTACTGACTCCAGTAGTTCAAGAATTGATTCTGACTCCACAGCCTTGATGCTACCACCTCTGGAGTTTTTTATTGGCATAGAATTAGTTAATAAGTGTTGTATGCCTTGCTAAAAATGTTTTAGTTTCAATATTGGTAATATAATGAAATAATTATGTTGTTCTTTATATGTGTGATAATTAGTCAAAATGCTTTGTCTCCAAATTTCAGCTTGTAGATGAAATAAGTGGCATAAATATTTCACCATGCATGAGTGTCCCATGACAAAAAAATTCAACATGTTGGTTTTGAGAGATGTTAAAATATGATATAGTGATGTTGAATCAGTGACTGCACATTTGTTTGAACCTGTGATGATAGTATAAATTTAGTTTAATGTTGCATCCAACTAGTTTGTGCTTAGTCTTACTACAACCAAAAGTGTGCTTTGAAAGTATACCATAGTTGTACCATATTTTTGCAGAATGACTAGCATGCCTGTCTGTCTGTGGAAGACCACAAAATTGGCTATTTCTGTAAGGTAAAAGTTAGCATGTCAGCTTAAGTGAGGTTATACATCCATCTCTAGAGAGCATTAAAAAAGAATGAAAGAGTTACATCACAAAAATGAACAAGTTTTTATTCTAAAACTGTGAAACTATTAGCATTACATCACAAACTACAATTATATGTTTAATTTCTTCATTTTGTCTTCTTTCTAACGATGTAAAATATTCTTGGAATTCCAAAAGTGCTTTTTTTTTTTGTGTGTATTTTATCATCATTATTGGATTCAAAAATGCAAAAATAAACATATTAAATTTAAGAAATTCTCTGTAAATTATCTCAGCTTACACCTATTAACATTGGCTTTGTGTGAAATTTGAGAGGGTGTTATTTTTAAGGTCACTGTAGATGGTCAGTGCACTAACTACAGTAGAGAGTCATTATCCGAATCAATTTGGGACTGGGGTTGTTCGGATAACTGATTTTTCGGATAACCGATTATGTCCGAAAAATATATTAATCTGTCCGATGTTCAAATTTTTCTCCGTTGCGTGTCACTTCGTGTTGAATTTCTGTTGATTTTAAGCCTAACAAAAATTTTCATAATAATAATCGAGGCTATTGTATCGTTAAAAATTATTTTTTTATTTTGTACAAACAAAATAAATATATTGAAGAATATAAAAACATGAAAATTATACTTTAGAAGTAAATCTAGTATCAAAAACATTCGATTCAGCATGACACAGTCCGACTGAAAATTGTTCGGATAACCGGGGTTCGGATGAATGACTCTCTACTGTACTACTATTACTAATGTCATAAGTTGTTAATTGTTTTTATTGTCTTGTAAACAAAAACTCTCTTCCTAATTTTAAGTCAGTCAAATTACAATGTTATTATTTTATTGTACTGGGAAGAATGTTTTCTTTAACCTTTAATTAACAACTAGTTTTGTTAGATCTGATTTCATTTTATATTTTAGTCACAGTTTAACCAGCATGCTGGTAACCTCCATTTTTTGCACAGCATGCCGGTCATTTTGTGAAAATATGGTAAAATTCTTTAAAAATGAGAGCATATGTGGTTAATTAATTTGAGAAGAAGAGAGAATACTAAAGCCTTATAAAAGAAATTAACAAAGATGATCCAGAAATGCATTTTCAATATTTTAGGCAAATTTAAAATGTAAAGATAATATATACATTCAGATTTCATTAACTTAGGATATAAAATTCATCAAAGACAATTCTTCTCTAATTCTAATTATTTCAATTTTATCAGTCTTCATGTAGAAGGACAAAAAGAATTATGAGCTAATAATAGAGAGAAAAGTAGAATTTCTTCAACTTGTTAACCAAAAGAGAATGGAAGTATGTTACTAGCAAGGTTGCTAGTAAGGACATTTTATTGCTGTTTAGACTGTCGTTTTTACATAAAAGAAACTTTAAATTTAATGAATTTTGTTACAGAAACTGGAATCTGTTTGAACTCTTAAAAATGTCCAAAAGGCAAATTTGAGCTACCATAGCCTATAATTCAACTTTATGATTATTATTCCAAAATTGTTATTTTAAGATTGTTTTTAAGTAGATTGAAATAATTCTAACCCAAGGTACTATACTGATTATTGTATATGGAATGTGCAAAATTGTCATGATAAGCTAGCAAAATGGTAACATTAAGCAGTTGCCTGATAAAGCAGTTTAACTGTATTTATAATTAATGCATGCTTTAGTCCTTTAAATAATATTTTATTAATATTGATATATTGTGACTATAATCTATTAATAGGACTTACTATACTGATTTAACTTGCAGATGAAATTAGAGATTGAATCAGTCTCTTGGTTCAAAAGAATAAACTTTTATTTGCTTCTGTATACAAAATTTTCTTGTATTTCAGACCTTTTTGTCCCTCATTGACAGGTGTATTATCAGCTATATTTCTAAAATACAATAATTTTTTAAATTATACTATAAAAATAAAAAGTTTTAAAACTAATTACATACTTAATATATGTAAACAAACATATTTGATATGAATATAATACATGTAATAAAAAATTTTTTTAACATTTTACATATCAAGGCAGGGAATAGTAGCCTATAAAGAAAGATCATCTCTGCCAGTGAAATTCTTAATCCTAAAGGCATATGAAGGAACAACAGATGAAGGACACTTCTATAGTTATGTCTGTAAAGAATTATTTTGTGAATTTTTTAAAAAATGATATGTACTCTTTTAACATAACTCCAAATTTTTTTTTGTCACACTAATATAATAATTATCTGGGCAAGGACATAGAATATACTATACTACTAGTATCACATCTTTAATATTGTTTACTTAATTTTTCTATTAAAAATATGTTGCTGGAGTGTTTTTTGTTTTTCCATTAATGTTACATAGTTTAAAATACTTTTGTTTTTCAAATATAAAAAAAAAATTTCATATAAAAGGGTATATGTTGGGAATTCCTTATTTTTTGTCTAGACTTAATTTTTAAACTTTCTTTCTCCTATCTTTTCAACAAAAACACAGGATAACCATTTAGCTGCATTTTTTTTTTTTTCCATTAGACTTTTTATTTCTTATCCTCTCTTTATCACCATCAGTAGAACAATACAACTCGTTATTTTCTGGCATTCTGTCTTATACATGTTCTAATGAGACCTGAGAAAATAATTTATAGTTTTATAATATTAAAGTATGAGTTAAATTATTTAAATAATCAAATAATTTGTTATTATTCTTTCCTGCTCTTTGTAATTAAGAAAACATTTTGAACAAATGATCAGAATTTTAAAAAGATACTTTTGTATATGTTAGTATTAAGAAACTGGACTGGTTTTAAAGTTTATCATTTTTTGACAGAAGAGAATGAAATAACACTTATAATAATGCTATACATTCATCCCTCTTTTCTGTCAGCCTCAAAAGCAGGGCTCTGGAGTTTGAATTGGGAGGAATTTCTGGCCAAAGGAGTCAGAGTTGGAAAAAATGTATCAACTCCGACTCTGGCATTTCTCTCTTTTTGTTTTCCACAGAAAAATTTTTCAACTTTGCATTTTGCCAATTTCCATATTAATTTCTTGGTATGAAGACTCTCAGGTAAGGTACCATTTAGAATGTACCATCAATTGCCCAGACTCTGTTTTCTAAAAGCAAATTTTTACAGTCTTCATTAAAAAATAATATAAAATTATCAAATTCTGGCAAAACTCTATGGTTTCCAGGATCATATTGGTAAAATTTTGAATTGCTTTTAGTCATTGACAGTATATGGCTTAGACCAATCATCAAAAATTCGTATGGTTTGAGTGGAAAATTCCATTGTAAAGTCTTACTCTCAGTATTAAGAGTCAGGTAAGTAATGAATGTATAAGAAGTAACAAATCAAAATTAAAGTATTAAACTACATTATTTATTTTTTTGCTTTTATCATATACTAGATATCATGTTATTTCATGTTGTTAAAACATTTTTTTATATAGCTTGTTTGCACTATAAATATATGATTTTTCATTTGTGTCAATCTCTGATTTTATCACTCATTCATAACAAGTACAAAGTAATAAAAAGAAAAAAAAATGGATGAGTGTAAGTTGTCTGTAATATGGTTAAAATCATTTATTCAGTTTCCTAAATAAATTAATATAATATATTAAGATATAAATAATTTTAAAATTTATTATTATTAGATGGAACCGTTAGAGAAGAAATACAAGATTATGAAGCAATGGAAACTGATGACAGTAATGAGCCAGGACCTCAGCGTTGTAAGTATCTTTCCAAATGAAATAATTTTATTTTGATTTGTCTTATAATTGAAAATTGCTATTTGGTGAGCAAACTGATTAGTCATAAAATGAAAGGACATAATAATACAATGATTTTGTATATAAAAATATGAATAGTTATATCAGTTATCAATAATACATTTAACATTATTAAATGTTTGATTTGTGATTTAATAAATAGATTTGCCAGTTAACGTTGAACTTTTTTTTGCCTCATAATCAATGTATTTAAAATTTAAAATAAAAATGTAATAGATTACAATTAAGATTAGATTTTGATTGTGTACTGCATAAACAACAAAATTTACTTTTTTCTTGTTATTTTTGATAGTATTAAAAGTTGTTAGAACTACTTTTGCATGGAAAATGCCTTTTTATTTGATTAAAGAATAAATAAGTTTTCTATAATTTGAATCTTCTAAGCTCATTATAGAGAGCATATCTTTGTATTCATTCTAACTGAAAGAATTTTCTAATAAATTGGAATTGTAAAGGATCTTCCTAACTATAGAGATTTTATTAAAAGTACTATAAGCAATGTGACTAGTTTACTCAATAAAAATCATTACAAATATTTACAGCATAATTAAATATACTTCATAATGCATTATTTAAAAATTTCACTTATATTAATATATTTTTTCTTACAATTAGGATAATTACCCAATATTTGAAAATGTTAACTGGATTTTATCATGAATTTTTTGTTTAAACAATAATTATAATTAAAAGTGAATAACAGATGAAAAAGATTCTATTGCTGAAAATTTTTTATATTTCTTTGACAAAGTATTTTGATTTACAAGATGATCTGATCCTTTAAATGGAAGTTATTAATATTACAGAAATGCCGATAGTCACCATTGCCACTGACTTTTATGTATCATTTTGTAACGGTTTACAATGAATAAAGATGCATCCTCATTTTTAGCATTTTATAGATTTTTGACAAGCATTTTATAAAATCATACTGCCTGCTGTGTTACCAGCTTAGAAGAGTTGCAATTTGGCACAGAGTATTAGGTGCCCAAATCATGCACGTATAAAGAAAACCAGACTTGTAGGTAGTCAAGGGACAGAGAACGGAGTCAAAGTAAAATACAAAATGGCGACACTCTCTACAAATAGGCAGTAGTGCGAGATTTGTGCATGCGTTGCTCGTTGGGAAGTTGGAAATATGAATACTGTATTGTGAAATCGAATTTTGACAAACGAATCTTTGAAAAACCCATTTACCTGTCCCGTGTTATTCCCTGCGTGTTTCTGGTTGCCACATGCTAACCTTGACCAGTGATATCTCGTTTATCATTGGAACATTTTTGAAACTAGATGGCGCATCGTTATACTTTATATTAAAACTAACTTCCGAATATATAATATATATATATAATATATATATAATTTCGGAAGTTAGCTTTTCTTTTTGCATTTATTAATATATATATATTAATAAATGCAAAAAGAAAAAAAATAATTATATTTAGTTTGTGCAAAATAAAAAAAATAATTTTGGACGATACAATAGCCACCATTATTTTTTCAAAAATGGGAAATTTTCGCATTGATAAAAATTCAACCTTGGGCAGCATGCAACGGAGAAAAATGTACATTGGATAGGTTAATTTCACCAAAAATGCATCGTGGCTGTGGCTGGCAAAGTTTGAATGATCGCACTCAAAACCAGCGATACCAAAGATGATTGGAGAATGAGAACAAGACCAGTGTGAGTGTCTAAGTGATCCCACTTAGTAGTGAGTCTCCGAGACATAGTCTTGTCCCAAATACGGCCTTGCCGTTTTACTTGTTTAAAATATTTTCTATAGTTAATTTTATTATCATTTTATGTTAATATTAATCAATCTTCATCAAAATCTCATTTATGCGTGTATTTATATAACATATTACATTGATATTTGCAATACAGCACTAGATATAAAATATCTAGATGTATTATGGAAAAAGCTATATGATAATCATACCAGATTTTTAATATTATTATTATTTTAAATATTACTGGTCTTGTGAATTAATAAATTAGAACTTTAATTAAAGTTTTAATGTATTAATTCACTATTGGCATATTTTAGTAAAACAAATTTCAATAAAACTTACAAGAATTCAGGAAATTATTTAATCACTAAAATATTTTTAATGTTTTCAAAAATTTTTGATAACCTTTTAAAAATATTCAAAAAGTTCTGATTTTGGAATTTAAAATACTTGAAAGGTCAGCTTTTTTTTTTTTTTTTGTATTTTGTTAATTATGTGATTTAAAGAAGACATTGTAAACTTGTAAAGGTTAAAATTATTTATATGATTAAAAGATTTACTGGGTTCTATATAATGTTAATAAAATTTATATATTTATTTATTAAGTGAATATGCTTATTTTTTTTTATTATTTTTTTAGCTGTTGAAGGATGGATATTATTTGTGACAGGTGTTCATGAAGAAGCACAAGAAGATGATATCTATGAGAAATTTGCAGAGTTTGGTGAAATAAAAAATTTACATTTGAATCTTGATCGCAGAACTGGATTCTTAAAGGTATTAGGCAGAATTACAATTTTTTAAAATAATAAGATTGCATTACATTTATGCAGAGTTTTCTTTACAAAAAAAAATTTAGTTTATAAGACAAACTTATTTTAACATCTAATAACCATTGTATTTTTTCCATACTTATAATTGAAATAAATGACTATCAGTTGTGAAATGTCAATAATTATTTGTATACAAAAGAAACAAATAATAATAACCTGCAATGACATACAATAGCAGTAATTTTTCTGTGCCTTGTAGTTTTCATTGGTATTTTTCACCAAATTAACTTGCCTGTAATTACATATTATCTGTGTAAAAATTTTGGTCAAAAAAATTTTTCCATTTATCATAAGCCCTCAAACTGCTTGTAAGACGTTGCATGCAAATGCATACAATTTTTTAACACAAGTGCATACATGTGTTGATTTTCTGTTGTGACAATGCAGATCTCTTTCAGTTGCTGTAAGTGATATTCATGATGCCATGAATGTTTCTCAGCTGTGCATGATGTATTGATGTGACAGTTTTGTATACCTACAACCTTGAATGCTTGTTTCTGGATGATAGTCTAGGAAAATATGGCCTTCAACAATTTAAATGTTTTTGCAGTTTTATATGTGCCTGAAAAATACAGAAAAATCATTTTTGGATCTATCTGAGAGAAATCTCAGCCCTTATGTCATTTATTTCAGTGGAACTTGTTTTACATTAGCCCATGCTATCACAAAGTTTTAAAGGCTCCAAAATAAAACAATATCTCAACTAAACAACATATGATGTTCAAATTTGACAAAGAAGAAACATTACAGGATTTTCCAGAATCATCAAATTTGAGTAACAGCAATTATATGCAGTGTAATTTTTGCATGAAAAGTTAGTGGAAAAGGTGCCACTTTTACATGTAGAAATGTTTAAAAAAATTGCATTGATTGTGGGTTAAAAGCATTAATATCTTGATGAAATATTACTATTAACAATAGTACAAATTAATTATTTACTTCGGGTCATCATTTATTACCTGCGAGTGTGATTGCGATAGGAATTCATTTGCTCTAGTAATAAAATCCTCCTCCCTGCACAGAACGAATCGTTTGTCTTTGTCAGAAACTAGTAGCCTCAAGTCGTTCCTAGCTAGGAATTGCGTTACCACTTTTTGGTTCGTGTGACGCTTAGGCGCACCAGATATTTGCTTCACCGCCGCAAGTTTTGTGACGATTTCTAACTCCATTTGCGGGTGCGTGGATGCTGTCTGGCAGGACTTCAATGCTGCTAAAGTAGCTGGCACTAAATGGTTAAGGTCGGTGTTGTTGGGGGGAGAAACGTACTTGGGTCCCCTTTGTAGGACGTCATGCACTTCGATAGGCACATCCTCTTCCGTATAATTGTAATATGGAGTAGTTGCTAGCATCCTTTCTTGTGTGCGTGATGAGCACATTAACCACTGTAGTTTTTTGCTCAACTTCTTTCTTATCGCCTGCGTAGAATTAGCTGCTATACTCTGTATTTTTCCTAGTTGAACATATAGCGTAGAAGCGTCACACGTTTTAGCAAATTGTAGATGCGTTTCATACTTTTTTAGTTCTGCCTCCGCGAGGCACTTACGTTTGTTCCTGATTAGCTTGGCTAAAAAGGATTTTTCTACCCTTGGAATCATCCCTCGTAGGCACACCGGGAATGCCTTGCGTTTGAGTTGTATGCTCTTCGGTACTACCTGTTTTGTTCTGCACATCAAAAGAAATTGCAGTTGGGCAAATAATTTTTGCCACAGCTTCACTTGCTTCAGCAATAAGAAGAAAAGCTCTTTCGCAGTTTCCATCATTAAGTAAAATAAATTTGGTAACTCACGCCAAGTTTTAACTGGGTTCTGGTAGAGAAACTTCACTGACTTCGGCGTTTAACTATTTCTTTTTTATTATCACAAGCACTTTCGATGAGTTTATAATCGTCGTCTTCCTTACACACCGGTGATTCAATCAAAAAATACACTTACGTAAAACCAGATAACCGGAGTGATTAGTATTCTGGTCGCAAACGTTTTCATAGCCTCTTCTAGGCTCTTCTTCAGGCTTAGTAGTAATAAATTCGAATATATTCCTTTTTGAAAGAAACGAGTTTCGAATTCCGTCACGTGAAAACGTTCCAACATATTTTTCAAACGAAACGATCGTCGTTCTGTGTAGCGCGCATGCGCTTCGAAGCGGCGAAGATGTTAATGTTTACAAATTATCTTTCAGCAGGAACTGCCACGCTGCTGAAAGGGCCAACTCCTCTTTAAAATTGATGCATGTGGTGTTACATCCTGCTCTGTATATTTCCATAGCTTCCAATAATTTGAGATGTTCCGGGTGGTTAGTGGTGAGGATAATGCGAGCTGCGGTAAGAAGTCACGGCGGACTTTACCGCAGCTCGCATTATCCTCACCACTAACCACCCGGAACATCTCAAATTATTGGAAGCTATGGAAATATACAGAGCAGGATGTAACACCACATGCATCAATTTTAAAGAGGAGTTGGCCCTTTCAGCAGCGTGGCAGTTCCTGCTGGAAGATAATTTGTAAACATTAACATCTTCGCCGCTTCGAAGCGCATGCGCGCTACACAGAACGGCGATCGTTTCGTTTGAAAAATATGTTGGAACGTTTTCACGTGACGGAATTCGAAACTCGTTTCTTTCAAAAAAGAATATATTCGAATTTATTACTACTAAGCCTGAAGAAGAGCCTAGAAGAGGCTATGAAAACGTTTGCGACCCGAATACTAATCACTCCGGTTATCTGGTTTTATGTAAGTGTATTTTTTGAGTTTATAATCGTCAGACTAGCGGTATCTCGTGCAGGATTCACGCGTGGCAAATTCGAGCATGTACTCCGCAAGGTAAAGGAGTCCCTATTCCCACGTACCACTCTGCACAAAAAAAAAAAAAAAAAAAAAAGAAAGAAAGAAAGAAAGAAAAAACATCCACGATCCAGATTCCGTTGCCGTATCTCGGACCACCCTCTATACGCATCAGTCGCATCTTTCGGCGGTACAACTACAATCTACCTATAATCCCTCTACCAAACCTACGTAGGTGCATCTGTAATGATCGTGACAAGCTAACTACTTTAGAAAAATCAGGAGTCTACGCAATACACCTAGAAAATCCGGAAACGGGAGCTAGCACAAGATACATAGGAGCAACAACAAGAATGCTCGCCTCCCGTCTAGCAGAGCATCAGGATGATGTAGCAAAGGGAAAATATACCACAGAGCTCGCTAAAAAAGTTCTCGAGCAAGGCTACAACCCCGTGGTCCAGAACGGAAATAATAAAGTGTTGCAGCAATCGAAGGCTTGTACTCATCTGGAAAGCGCTTCTCACAGCTACTACGGAAGCATGTAATGTCCCCACTCTAGATCTACCCGGAGTGTGGGTAGCATTATATCGGCGCTTAAACAATGAAACGCGCCTAACATCGTATCGCCATCACGGTGTCAGTTCCACGCATGCGCCGCCCGCACTGTAGATTTATGATTTTCGAACATGCCAACATCTTCTTTGCGCGTTCGTAACGGAATTACCGGATGCCTGTTTTTGAATTCAAAAATTCTGTTCTCCTTAGAACATTCTGCACGTTCGTTTTTCAAAATAATTCGTTTCACCTGAAGACGACGATTATAAACTCATCGAAAGTGCTTGTGATAATAAAAAAGAAATAGTTTAACGCCGAAGTCAGTGAAGTTTCTCTACCAGAACCCAGTTAAAACTTGGCGTGAGTTACCAAATTTATTTTACTTAATGATGGAAACTGCGAAAGAGCTTTTCTTTTTATTGCTGAAGCAAGTGAAGCTGTGGCAAAAATTATTTGCCCAACTGCAATTTCTTTTGATGTGCAGAACAAAACAGGTAGTACCGAAGAGCATACAACTCAAACGCAAGGCATTCCCGGTGTGCCTACGAGGGATGATTCCAAGGGTAGAAAAATCCTTTTTAGCCAAGCTAATCAGGAACAAACGTAAGTGCCTCGCGGAGGCAGAACTAAAAAAGTATGAAACGCATCTACAATTTGCTAAAACGTGTGACGCTTCTACGCTATATGTTCAACTAGGAAAAATACAGAGTATAGCAGCTAATTCTACGCAGGCGATAAGAAAGAAGTTGAGCAAAAAACTACAGTGGTTAATGTGCTCATCACGCACACAAGAAAGGATGCTAGCAACTACTCCATATTACAATTATACGGAAGAGGATGTGCCTATCGAAGTGCATGACGTCCTACAAAGGGGACCCAAGTACGTTTCTCCCCCCAACAACACCGACCTTAACCATTTAGTGCCAGCTGCTTTAGCAGCATTGAAGTCCTGCCAGACAGCATCCACGCACCTGCAAATGGAGTTAGAAATCGTCACAAAACTTGCGGCGGTGAAGCAAATATCTGATGTGCCTAAGCGTCACACGAACCAAAAAGTGGTAACGCAATTCCTAGCTAGGAACGACTTGAGGCTACTAGTTTCTGACAAAGACAAACGATTAATTATTTACTATATCCAGGATAAAAAAAATTTTAATAAACTCTCCATCCAGAAAAAAGTTTGTCAGAATTCTATATTTTATTCACTACCAGCTCTAGCCTTATCTGCACTCTGTACAAGTTTTGTTCTAGGCTTGCTAATCAATGTAAATTTTGTGTCCATTTTCTCTTGTTGCTTCAGATTTGATTTTATCTAGAGCTGAAACTGATCTTATTTGTCATCAAAGCTGATAAATGTTTACAGTGCGAAAATAATATATACACATATAGATACAAAAGAGAAATACACTTTTTATTTTTTCTTTTATATTTATTTGTTCATTGAAATTCTTAATTTGTGCTTTTATATTTTTTAAAAATATGAATGAAGTATTTGCAGAAATTTATAATTGAAAAGAAAAATCGAGGAAATCAAATGCTTACTTTTTATGATGATAAAATTTATATTATTATTATTATATACCATTCATTGAATTTCTGTTACATGATACATGCAAAATAATATATATTATTATGAAATTAATATCAAGATGAGTGCTACACATATTATGTAGTAGCAATAATAATAGTGTAAAGAATGTATTTATTCTTTTGTGCTATTATATTATTATTATTGTAAAAATATTTTCAGCTGTCATTAAGACTAAGACATCTAGGCAGTAAAAATCATAGTTATGATTTTTAGTCCCTCCCTAGATGTCCTAGCTTTAGCTGTCATTTAAGATGGCTGAAATCATTTGTTATAAATATACTGCTGGATTATAAGGTTATTGTTTTAAATTACTTATATTATATCCAGTTTGCTTTTCTTGAAAAAATATTATAATACTCAATATTCTTTGCTTTCAAATAATACATGTAAATCTAAATTTATTATGTTTATATTTCTCTCAAAGAGGCATAAAAATTATTTGTTTTATTGACATATTAGACATAGTTTTAGAATGAATTTTTTTTATTAATTTTAACTGTATAAAAATCAGTCACTTTACATTTTTTACCAATTTTTTGCAATCATCTTGACTGCTTGTTTTAGTCCAAAACATGCTTTTTGCAAAGGAATAAATAAAGACATAATTAGAAAACTGATTCTAAGAATGAAAATTATTATAAAACTGGTCTCTATTTGTTAGGTTTGTTATCAGTTGATTTTTAAACTCCTATAACTTTTGGCTTCAAAGTTTCTTAAAATTTATTTTTATATCATGAGAACATCTCAAATCTCCTCCATAATTGTTAGCAAAATTCCTAAAATTTAGTGATAGCACTCTTTTAATTTCAACATGTTGCAAATTATGAAAGACAAATTTCAAATGTATCTTTTCCTTATATTTTCTCTAATATTTGTTAAGAATAGTAAGTTAGTTGCAAATTTGTAGCAACCAAGATTTTGCTATTCTAACAAATGAAATGCCAATTTTCATTTAGTATATTTTGAAATTTTTTTCCCAATTAAAATCAAATTTTATTCTATTTTTCTGATATTTAGTAATGATTCTTAATCATAATATTTGTTAAAAATTTTTCTATATAGGGTTATGCTTTAGTTGAATATGAGACTTTCAAAGAAGCACAAGCTGCCATTGAAAATTTAAATGGGTCAGAAATTCTTGGTAATACAATAAGTGTAGATTGGAGTTTTGTTAAAGGACCAGTTAAAAGGTATTATATTTTTTTTATTTATTAAATATATTTTAGTATTAGTAAACTACATTATGAAATAAATAATCATAAAAACATTTTAAGAAGTTTGAACATTTCCTCACAGGTGTTTTAAGAGAATTGAAGATAAAAATATTTTTAAAAGTGTTGTATTACTGAAATGTTAACTTTATCACATTTTACAATAATTTAAATTTAAGTCATTTAAAGATTATAAAATATTAAATTCAACATTGTATATTAGTTAAAATTTACAACTGAATGTTTTCTTATTACAATAACAAATTTCTTACATTTTTGAAGTTTTGTAATATAATGATATTTAAAATTCTATAACAATTATAATACAGTAAAACCTGTCTAAAATGGAAACTTGCCTAAATAGAAAAATTCTTCTGAATGGAGTGATTTTTTTCTATTTTAAAGTTTCCTATAAGCTGGAAATCTGTCAGATGTGGAAACAATAGATTTTTGAATATGAAGAACATAATCTGGATAAGATGGAAAATTAAAATTTCACTCATAGACAATTAAGTAAAATCTTTAGGTATAAGTCATTGCAGAGCATGACGAACTGTATTTTAAGAAAGATTTCAAACTTTGTCAGAGAAAACAACAGGTATAATGACAAGGGCACATGTGAATCAAGGTCTTTGAAATTAACCAGAAGCAGAATTGAGTTTGAGAACAAGCAGTGAATGTAATTCATGTAAACAATGAGAATAAGCTAATACAATGTTGTCAATTTGCCTTGTACTGAGTATTAGTAACTAACTAGTACAGAGTATTCAAAAACAAGTTGATTTAACATTGTTAACTTCAATCTGTAATTACCAACAATCAGTTAGGGTATTCAAAGTCAGATTACAGAATAAATTGATCTCTGTATTACTGTTATGTGATTAGAATTTTTGACAGTAGAACAAGGCACTAGTTTTTGGTACTCAAATTGTTCATGGAAACAGTAAGAACTTATTGCAGTCAAATAGCTTGTAATTGTTGCATTTAAATACAGTAAGACCCTACTTAATGCTGTTTCAGTATTATATGGTAGTATTGGGATACCTTGAAATCATGCACGATTTTGTTGCTTTGATACTTGCCTGAAGTCTCCTGACACATATCATAGCAGTTTGAACATTGTTTGCTGTGTCATAGTTGATTTATGATTATACACACAATAACATTGATGACCAAAGATATAAACAATATTTATTTTATTGTAATAAATATGGCAGTTTTTAATTTTTACAATGGATGATTGCAAAGAAAAAAGAAAGCAAAGCGACAAGAAAAAACATTTTACTGGAAACTAAAATGTACTCAGACAATTAGATGCAGGTGAACAGCAATCTGATATCAGCACTGCATTAAACTTCTGTACTTCAACAATACAGATAGGATTTTTTCTTTATGTTTTAAAATTATCATCAATCAGCAACTACAACCGCAACAACTTCCGCAACAAAAATTACCTGTACCAGAAGCAATTGTGTTTGAGGAAATGGAGAAACGACTCCATCTGGATTGATGAAGAAGTCGAACGCAATATGCTATTAAGTCAAGCAGTTATAATGGAAAAAACAAGAAAAATTTTAAACCATATTCAGAATGAAAAAAGGCAACACGAATGAAAATTTCATAACTAGTTGAGGATGATTCAATCTTCATAACATACAGATAGGCAAGAGGAGATACAAAAGCAGCTGCTGCATTTCCAGTGACATTAAGAGCAATCACTGAACGAGGTAATTATCCTCCTGAATTAGTTTTCAATGTGATGAAATGGGCCTTTTCTGGAAGAGAATGCCAAAATGTACATTTTTATCCCATAAAGAAGTGAGCATCAGGATTTAAAGCTACAAAAGATCATTTAACATTCTACTGGGTGATAACACTAATAGAGACTTTAAATTAAAACCACTGCTTGTTTATCATTCCAAAACCCCAAGAATAATGAAGGGAATTTCAAAATCATCTTTACCAATTAATTTGGGAGTCCAATAAAAGATCTCAGATCACTATGAAAATTTTCCAGAATTGGTTTTACCAAACATTTTTGCCTGTCTGTTAAATGCTACTGCAATTTTAAAAAACTAGAACCAAAAGCTTTACTTTTGATTGATAATACTCCAAGCCATTTACTGCATTGGTCTGACTTAACAACATGCATTCCAGTAGAAGTGGTTTACCTGCTGCCAAATACAACTTCATTAATCCAACCAATGGATCAAGGCATAATAACAAATTTTAAAGCTTATTATCTGCGGCAGACATTCTGACAACTGATTGATAAAACCAATGGAGCAGATAAACAATCTATAAGAGATTTTTGGAAAAACTAATATCATGGATGCTGTAGACAACATCAATCTTTCCTGGAATGAGGTGACCGAGAAATGTTTGAAAAGAGTACAGAAGAATAAATGGCCTGAACTAAGCAAGGATGTTGACACAGAGATTCCATTGTTGATGTCGACGAAATTGTCAAGCTAGCTAACGAAACAGGGTTGGATAATATAAATGGGCAGGATATTGAAGAATTATTGCAAGTTACAACTGGTGAAAGTTTTTCCAACGATGATCTTAAAGAATTCGAAGAACAACAGGTGCAAGATGATGACAAAATTAGCATTTCTGAAGATGAACAAAAGAAACTTTCAACGGATTTCCTAAAAAAAATTTAGCCACCATAATGGAAATTATGGATCAGTTTATACAAAATGATTTAAATTTTGATAGAAGTTCAAAGGCAAGATGAAGTGTCATGGATGTGATGTCTTGCTATTGACAACTGCTTGCTGAATGAAACAGGAAAAGGCAAAAGATGTTAGATGACTTCTTCACAAAAAAACAAAAGATGCCAAATGAGGAAGAACCTTCCTCATCACAAACATAACTTCTTTCATGAATATCAAAAAAGTTCAAGTAATGTTTGTGATATTAGCAATAAATAAGTCAATAATTAATGTAATAAAGTACTTAACAATAAATGTTGCAAAATAAAATAAAAAAACTGATAAATTTCCTTAATCTCCATTCTGTTTCACTTATCCCCATTATTTACGTGTTAAGATGACCTTGATAAACAAAACTGCATTAAACACACTGTTGTCTAGGAATGCATCCCCCACATTAAGCGGGGTTTTAGTGTATTCCCATTATTAGTTAAAATCAGTTTGGATTAAGCAGGGCTGTGAAGTTGGAGTCGAGAGGAATTTCTGGCCAGAGGAGTCAGAGTCAGGAAAAATGTGTCGACTGTCGTTTTAAATTTAATTTAGTTTTTTTTTATTTATTTAAACAAAAGAAAATTTATTTTATATTTAATAATTTTTAAATGTTTTTGTATTTTGTTATAATTCATTTATTTTAAATAAAAAATGCACCAATTTGATTTATATGTAGTGTTAAAATTAAATATGTAGTATTCTTTGTAGTATTTTTGTTTAGTAGTTAAATTATTTTGACCCAATTGAATTTGAATATTTTTGGTTCATTCCTTTATTATCCCCACTCTAAATAAGTACTCCATTTTTCTGAATGAGCCAGACTAATTGATCAAGTTCATATTTTTCTTTTCTGAACAAGGGGCTGCTGAGGTAGCTAGATCTCGTGCACATTTTAGTTGGATTAACTTTTCTGAAAGGGTGGAATTGAAGTGCAAATGCTGTAGATTAAAGATATGTAGATGTAGAATTTTATCGCTCCCCTTTTTCCTCTTATTAAATATTTGTTAAAAATTAATTTTTTATACAAATAAATATTAGTATTTTTATTATTTAACTTACATTAACTATAAAAGTATTTGGGTAAATTTTTGAGGGTCCTTTCAGAGTTCAGAGTAGGGTAACTCCCTATGAGTGCCTCTGCCTCCCATAAAATGACTTGGTATTTAATTTTGCTGGAGTTGGAGTTGGCCTAACTGAAATTATCGGGAGTTGGAGTAGAGTGTTTTTTTTTACAGACTCCTCATCCCTGGGATTAATCCTAATAATAAATTTTTTTAACTTAATTTTACTATAAAAAGTGAACATAATTTTACATAACTGTCATTTATCTAGTACAGTTTAGAGATTAAAAAAAAAATACTAAAACTGTTCAAATCAGAAACTTTTGCAAATACAAAAAAATATTTCAGTTCCATGCAATTCTGATTTACACAGGTGTTGCCTGTAGGTATTGAAATATTATGTTTATTGTTGAGATATAAATTTTGATGTCAGATTGTGAAATCAAAGGAAAATTTGTGTGCTTAGAATCATGTAAATTTGAGTGTTATGTAAAATTAAAACTATAAATTGAAGCTAACATTTATATGGGACCTTGAAAGCTCTCTCTCTTTTTTTATTAATCAGTAAAAATGAATAAAAATCAAATTTTAATTTCTAATTTTTTTTTTCTTTTTTTGCTTGATCATAAACAATTTTCCTTAGTAACTGAACTGATGTAAGATTTTCAACTTCTTCAATCTTCAATTTTTTTTTTTTTTCGTAATTATTTTACTAAAGATGCTGATGGTATTGTTTCAATAAAATCCTTTATTGAAGCTCGATTTTTATTTCTGTTTAAATTTGTTTTTATGAATTCTATTATATTGAGTTAAGTTTAATACATATGGTGTGGTGTAGTACAAAATACAGAATCCTCTCTGTCACATGTAAATTAAATATTATGTAACAATGACACAATTGCAATATCATAATAGTTAAAATTAATGGTTAGATCTATGCTCTCAACAGAAATTCAGTGTTTTAATTTTAAAATAAAATAAAATACTATTTTAATTCTTTGATATTTTACTTCTGTTAAATTGAAATTTTGTGTAATTTTTCTGATTGTGTTAAACAAAATTATGCAAAAGGTACATTTATACTAAAATTTAATTGTTAAATTTTATTAACTCTAATGTTATGTTTTGAACATGTTATCAATTATTACACTAAGCATACTAGCATTTTTGAATAACCATTTGTATGTTTGATATAATTATTATATTAGGACTTTAAATGTAGATGTGGACAAATTACTAATTAGAGGCTTAACAATGTTCTTTGTCTATGAAACTTCTCATTAAAACTTAAACATTCAATAATTAAATTAACTTTGGAATATAAAAATTAAATTAACCTTTGTCAGATGTATTTATGAGTAATAAACAACAATTGTATAGAAATTATATATACAATGTTATATATAATAAGTCAGTATATTATTCATACTGTTTTAAATACAACAATTTTAGTTACTATCATGTGACTGAGTTAAAATCAAAGTTAAATTACATCATCAGTTTGGTTGTGATCAGTTAATTTAAATATTGGCAAATCACATTCTCCAACATTTTAGTAATGTTAGAAAATTAATTATGAGAATGAGACTACAATTCTTAAAATTTAATTATTAAATTTTTAAAACTAATATATAATCAATAAAAAAAGATACATCCATATATATATAATAATTGTAATCCTGAAGCTTGATCATGAGATTGGATTAAGAAGTGGAAAAAAAATAAAAACTGCTCTCTCATCAACATCAATCCAAATTTCTTTCCTTGGCATTTTCTAAGTGACAAATGAAGAGTATAAAGAACATTGTTAATACATTAAATAAATAGAATTAGATTAGTTGATGTGAATGAGCATTGCATAGCAAAAAAATGTTGAATATACAATTTTAGTATAGGGCAGTACAATTAAACCAAAGTGATTATAAAAGTGACTTCCTTGATTTGAAATGTTGAATTACTGTTATTGAATAAGAATATCTAAAAATTAAAATATCAATATTAATTAGGATTCAACAAAAATGTTTTTATTTATAGGAAACACGGTCGCCCAAGAGAACGATCCCTGGACCATAGGAGACACTAAGTCGCCACAACTTTTTTATTTTTATGTAATTAATAGAATTACTCATTGAAAAGTGTCCATTAAATAATCAATAAACATTTGCTTTTATCACAGTTTAGTATTTCTTTTTTAGTAAGGTACATTACATAAATATTTTAATGGAATCATTTGAATGACATGACTTTATAAAAATCTGGTGTTCTGACATTATATCTTGATTTAAATATCAGAGAATTTTAATTTCATAAGTCAAGATGAACATTTAATAAAATGTTCATCTTAAGGCTGTAACCTGTTTGGTTATGCATAATCAATCTATCTCCAGCAGATGGCAATGTTAATTTAATTTTTTTCTATGGAGAAAATCCTTTTCCAAAAATTTTTGAAAATGAAAGCAGATAAAACCAAATAGTTTTGTGTTAGAGTCCCATTTAATTCTTTCGTTAATATAAGATTCCAAATTTTGAAAATCAAATTACTGACTTTTCTACAAATTTTCTATGTGAGGTTGCAATTGGCTTTAAGATGAATATTTAATACAAGCCATTAAAATTAAAGTAAATAGTTCATCTTAACTTCAGAAAATAATTTAGTATTTTGAATGACAAATTAAATTTCATTTAGAAATAGGATTTAATCCCTTCATAGTTTATAATTAGTGTTGTCAATTTAAAATTGACTTATATTTATCCTATTATTGTTATTGATTAGTTGATAGCAGTACTTAATTTGTAGCAATATAAAAAATGCAAATATCTAATTATGTGCTAAACTTAACATATTCTTTCTTCATTCAGTAATCAAAATAATTGGCCTAAATTAAAGATTGGAAATTATAAATTACATTATTTTCAATGAGAGGAAGTAGGGCTTGTCCCTTCTCTAAATTGAGTTATTTTTTTTTTACTTAATATCTTAATTACAAGTGTTAATAAACAAATAATGCTTACTAAAACCAACCACATTGGTATAAAGTAAATAAATTTATACCAATGTGTTTGTATATTTAACAGTAGTCCTCCAATTCTGTGGTAATTACAAGTATTAGAACAATACAAGTAGTTGTAATAAGACAAATGAATAAATTGGATAAAACAATTGAATTCAATGAATAATTAAGAACAGACAGGTTAAATTATATATAGAGAAATTGCACAAACTTTAGGTTTTGTTATCCTGACAGCAGTTGTTTAGGAGATTGAAGCAATGGAAGATACAGTATATAGCAGGGGTGGCCAACTTTTGTGTACATAAGATCTACTTTTTGTCTTAAAAATGTGTCGTGATTGACTTGTCGTAGGCATAGTGGCGAGGGGGAGATGTGAAATACATACTATGCTTATGCACTGTTTCAGTACGAGGTGCACTCACGCAAGCTATGGGTAAATAAGCAAAAATATATGTTCAAAACTATTTTTTATTTTTTAAATCACTTATTTTCATTCACAAAGAAAATAAATTTCCAGACTCAACTTTTGATATTTGTAGGTACGAGTTCATTCATTTGCAGCTAATTCGATTTTTCTACACTTTTTCAAGATTTTAGTAACTTAAAATATAAATCTATTTAATTTTTTTATCAACTGCAATGTATAAGTTGTGGTATTGTTTGTTCTTAAATATGAAGAAGTTGTTATAAAAATGCACAGAATGGCAGATAATTTGATTTTAAGATTTCACTTTCACGATTTTTTTTTTGCGCCGGGAAAATTTATCATCATAAGAATGATAAATTTTAAGATTTTTAGACTTATTTTTTGCCAATTTATCAATTGTTCGCGGGAGTGCACCTCGTTCTGAAACAGCCTGTATATCTACCTACGTAAAAAACAACATAATTATTTAACGGGCCAAAAAAATCACTTCCAAGAGAATTAAAACAACATGAGTAATTATTAACAATATTTATTAATTCAAATTAGCTACAGATAAAGACACATTTAGAATTTATTTTATTACCTTAACATTAATGAGAGGACTGAGTTTGCATGTCTCTAACCAAGAAATCATAATTAGGTGTATATCCTGACAAAGATGATGATAATGAGTCTTCAGTATGGGAATCAGTGGACGGAACGTTGTTTAGTCTTCGTTAACTTTAAGTATGAAAATGCCGATTCACACAGATACGTAGATCCGAAACAAGAATAAATATATTCGCTACATTTGGTGATACTGGGATATTTTTCTCGTTTGACGTATTTCCAAAATTTTCTTCAAATTTTCTGGCTTGTAAGAATTAAATCAGTTCGTAAAATTATAATTTCATTTTCTAATGCCTTTTGCTCCATATGAAATATGTCTGAAATTTTTTGGCTAATGCGTTTCACACTTAAATTTTTTTAAAAGGAAAAGATATAAATTCCACAATTTCTTTAATTTTTTCAAAATCTTGGAATCTTATCTCAAAATCTTCAATTACTTTTTGGATTTCCGTGATGCATTTGTTGATCTTATAATTAATATTTTTATGTTTTTGTATGTTATCCGCCATATTTGGAAAATGATTCAGATTATTTTTATTTTGCTAATAGCAAGATCTGCAACAATTTTGTTTTATATGCATCTATGCAGCTGATCATATCAATTACTGTTTTATTTTTACCTTGTAATTCTAATTTTAAATGACTTAGCATTTCTTACTGATTTTACTTCAATATTAAGTCACTAAGCCAAGTTTCATCATTTATATTTTCACATTTTCCACCTTGCTCACAAAGAAAATCTATTATTTCAGGCAATAAATCACGAAATCGTTGCAGAAATTTACCTCTGCTTAGCCATCTAACATCGGTATGTAGTAATAATTCAGGTTGACCTTCGTCAAGCTGCAGTTGGAAGAGACGCCGTTTGAGGGAACTTCCTCGAATTGAATTAACAATTTTAAACGCTATGTCCATTACCTCTTTTGTGTTTAGTCTCTTGCTGGCTAACACTTGCTGGTGAATTATGCAGTGGTAGCTCAAAAAGGCTGGGAATTTATCTTCATTTTGACATAGGGTTATAAATCCATTTATGCGACCTATCATTGCAGCTGCGCCATCCGTTGTTATTGAAACTAATTTAAAAAGTGGTACTTTCAAATCATCGAGCAAGTTTTTAAAGGCTTTGAATATATCTACACCTCTAGTCTTTTCTTTCAAAGAAATCATACCCAACAATTCTTCTTTACATGTAAAATCCTTAAAAACCATACGAATGAAAACAAGTAATTGTGCTGTATCACTTATATCTGTCGATTCATCACATTGAAGGGAAAAACAAGAACATCTATTAATATCGTTATATAACTGTTCTTTTACATTTCCACTCATCTTCTCAATTCGTCGCATCACAGTGTTTCGAGACAGTTGTAGATCTTGAATTGCAGCAATAATTTCACTCTTGTTCTTAAAATCATTAAAAAGTGAATCTGACATTTCCAAAAAAATTTCCTTTACAAATTCACCGTCAGAAAATGTTTTACAGTTTTTTGCTAAGAGGTAGCTTACTTTGAATGATGCAGTAGTTACTGCTTGTGACTTCAACATTGGTTTTTTGAAAACATTTTGTTGATTTGTTAATTGAGTTTTAAGACCCCTAACTTTATGTTTTCTCAGTTCGGAATTTGGTGGATAATCTGTTTGATACTTGTTATGTAAAGCTAAAAAATGTCTCTCCAGATTACCCTTTTTAGCGATGGCTATCGAAGTAAGGCATATTAAGCAACGACATTTATCATTCACCATTGTAAAAAAGTAATCGAGTTCCCATTCTTCATTGAAATGATAAGTTTTCGATTTTTTTGGTTTACTACTCATGTTCGTGGGTATACTAAAATGCAAAAGAAATACGACAATAAGTATTGAATTAAATATTTTCCTAGAAAATTAAGAAAATAGTTTAGAGGTCTGTTGCGGAGAACGCTTACTTATCAAGTAAATAGATAGGTAAGAAAAGCCACAATTTAATTTAAAACATAAAGAAAAGGTACTTACATTTTAAACAGAAAAAAATTGAAACTCAACGTTATCACTTTCGGGGACCACCACTTCACCCTTCCTCTCTTTACCGTGTTTCGACCTACTCTCTCCGCCCCTCTTCCAGCCTTTCTTTATTTCGGTTTTATGACCCTTTGTCTACATTTCTTATTCCCTTTTTATAACTGTACTCAAATGGATTGCACATGGACCGACAAAACCACAACTCAGGGAGGACGCGGAGGGTCCGATATCACTACAGTTGCGTTTGCGCGTTATGTTCACGCGTTGCGTTCGGTTACAAGTGTAACACATTAAATCAAGACATTGCAAATGATTGACCAAAATTGGCTTCGCAATCGACTTGTTGGCCACCCCTGGTATATAGTATTCATCCTGTAAATTGTATGCCAATTTCATTTTGCATTTTTATTTTAAACAAGCAATACTTTTATTTACAGAAATTAATTACAAGCATTCTGTTCATTGTGTAACTGACATAGTTTTCTTCATTCACATTTTAGTATTTCTATTTCTACATTTTTGTGTGTTTTTAATAAATATATTACAGTAGGTCATATTTTTTCTCACATTGCTCTTCATGTAGCTTCATTCTCCACATTTTTTACTGCTGTTATTAGTCTATATTTTAATTTGTATTTGATGTTTAACTCAGTAAGTTTTTTGTTTTTGAATCTTGTTTCATTTCTCGCTGTCCACAGAATAAATCTTGTATCAGCGAGTATTGTTTCACATTGTTCGCACCAGTTTTCTTTTTCTTCGAAAGTTGCTGTCTTTCACAGTAAATTTTCAATTTTTACATTTTTCTCATTTCTGAAGAAGTGTGTTTGTGTATTCCCATGCTTCTTTGGTTCTTTAGCATTTGTAAAAGAGGTGTTTTGTTTCTGTCTCGTTGCACACTTTGCCCAACAAGTGGGATTGAGCTACTATGTGACGAGAGTGAAGGAAGTGTCCAGTAGCTAGATTGTGAGACGTTAAGCAGTGCATATAGGTATTTTTTGGAATGGTTTTTATTTTTTTGATGAGCTGCCATTTTTTCTTATGGTTTACATTTGGGTGTTTTTTTACAATATGTGGTTCTTTTATTCTAAGGTGTGGTAGATAGACTTGGTGTTATTTTCCTCCCAGTCTGTGTCTGTTTGCCTCTTTACGAATTCTGTAAATATTTTCGATGCTTCCTGATAGAAGGGTGATGGTATCCAACTTCTCACTCTTAAACTCAAATCTAAGGATTTATTGCTATTTCATAATTTCATTCCTATCCAGTATGTGGCTAACAGTGCCCACAGCTTATTGTCTCCCAGAATTAATTCTTTTACATGATTGAGAATTTAAGCTTTTATTCTTGTCTCCAGATGGGTCATGTTTATTCCTCCGTCCTGTACTTTGTTAACCATTATGTCTCTCTTTAATTTATCTGGTTTGTTATTCCATATTAATGTTTTAAAGCCTAATGATTCATTTTTTTTCATTACATTGTGGGGAACTGAGATAAAATTTCCCATAAACTGGATCTTGCTGCATATTTGTGTGTGATATATTAAGTATTTTTCATTCTTTAACTTCATAATTGTGCTAAAGAATAATAAACAGTACAGGATACCGAACATTACAATATTTTATTGATTACATGTATAATATACAAGTTGTGGCAAACAACACTTCAGAAACAATCATTCTGTTAATCAAGGGCTGAGACCCTAGTATTATACAATGTTTTTATAAATATCCCAACACCAACATAATGCATTGTAATGATTACCTGCCTACCCATCCACTCGCCGCATCTGCATTACGTAATTTACGGACTGTCCCTTGGTGCAATTGTATTGTGATTTGTCAAATTATTTAGAGCAATCAAACTAACTGGGCTTAAATAACAAATTCTCAACAATGATAATTTTCTGTTATGAATTTTACTTAATAAATGAAATACACACGAATTGGAGGAGAAACTCTACGATTAAAAACTCAACAATTTAAATTACTCCGGTAGGTAGTATTTATCGCACGAAAATGTTTTTGACCCAGTTTATGGATCTTCATCGGTTGCACAACTGAACATACAAAATTTGAACAAAAAACAGTACGATTCATTCAAATTTTGTATGTTTAGTTGTGCAATTGATGATAAACTAGATCAAAAACATTTTTATCCATTAATGTACTGTACTGTCTGCCAGACTAATTTAGCATTGAATTTGATTTAGTGGGAAAATGTACAAGATGGCTATAATTAATTATTCATAGAAATTTTTTAAATCCATTGAGTGTAAATTTAACATGTTCTCCTCTTAGAAACCATTTGGTATCTATTTTGACTTTAAAAAATGTTACCTCTCTATTCAAACACCATATTGTGCTCCTTTTCAAAACAATTCATTTTCTATTTATAACTTTCCATCATATAAACCTAAATGAGTATGATGGAAGGTAGGTAATTAAAAATTCAATACCATGTTATAAGTGTTTTTATCACCTACTAGTCAAAGTAACATTATTTTCACACTTGTTAAGGAAGATTCTCAAATTTAAATGCAATTCAAACTTTTCAAGGTATAAAAAACATCTTAATCATATAGTAAAATATCTGTTTACTGGTAACACATTGTTAATTATCTGAAATTCCGATCGTTTATCACCCAAGTTGTTACTAGCAACAAAATATTTAACATTGATCCCATAAGATGATGACAGAATAGAACAAGATTATGCTGAATGAATGAAAATGCCAGAAATAACAGTAATGTCCAAATTACTTCTTGTTTTCTCAGACTATTAAATTTTCTGCTGAGGAGGAGATAATATCCTATAGAAAGATTGATAATATAATCTTTCTAGATCACCTCATAAGGTCGCCCGATGGCCAAGTGGCCAAGGTGGCAGCCTACTGCACTGAGGGACCTGGGATCAAATCTGGATGGGTCGAAAAAGTCTCGGGAATTGTTCATATGGTGGTCTGTCTGGATACATTCCTCACCACCTGGCCAAACCCATAATGGGGTTGCTAAGAGGTCCTCTTAGTGCCCACGGGGCAGAGTTAAAAAAAAAATCACCTCATATAAAGAATTTACTTGGTCTTTGAAGTTTGATTTAGATACTGTAATTATTCTCAGTTCTTTCCAGCCATACTTCTATAAGATTATTAACCAGGCACTACTTGTGGTTGGATTTGTTACACTGTTACTCAAGAGAGAGCACCACACTCATCCTATGTATTTTTTTATTCTTAATGATTTGTCTTCAGAAATTTTACTCAAATCAGGAAGTTATATTTTGTTATGAATAATACACATTCTAATGTTTACCTTCCTTACTTTACTTCAATAAGAATACATTAAAAGTAATTTTAATATAAAAACAAAAATATATCTGAACTATTCAAGTTCTGAATCTGTTTAGTCTGGATTTTTAAAATGGCACTGTTTGCAGATTGTTATTATTTGGTATCTACAGATCAGTGCAGTAAATATTACACACCTGGATGCTGTTTTCCTATTGTTTTTTGGCCAATATGGCCACTTTTCTCTTCCTACTGATGTTGCAACATCAGTAGGAAGAGAAAAGTGGCTGATCTGGCTTCTTTCTCAACACTTCCTGGATTTTCATATGGAGATCCTCTCTCTCATTGTCTGTGAGGAAGGAACCTACATTTTCTTCTCCCAGACTCCTCACTGAGCCATTTCAGAATCATTTTATCACATTCCATGATAGTGAGTATATACAATATCACTTTGCAATTAGAATTGTACTAGTTCAAATGATACCTACTTCTGTGTGATTACTCTGACATCAATAGTGTGTGAAAAGTCATCCATAGAGCCAAAACTTAGTGCTCATAGTTTCATATTGTAACATAAGGACAAAAAGCAATTCACCAATACTTCAAATGCAAAAAAAAAACACAGCATGGCACTCACCCATGAGTAATCCTAACTTCTTTAACACAACTGAAACAAAGAATGCACTGAAAATGTTAGCAATTCCAGTATCTTGTTGAAGGGGATACGTGGGAAGGAAGGTAGAAGAGAAGGACATAAAACTTCGAAGTGCGCGTTACAAGCATTTTAAAATGAAAGCGAGTGCAGTGTTCACCCTCAAGTAATAGTGGGTTAATGAAATTTTTCTTCGTGTCAATACCAATTTACATACCATATGACAAAATTCAGAACTAATATTTTCTTCATATATTTTTTATATTAAAAGCATAATAGTGAATGATTAGTTCTTTGATAAATGTATTTGAATGCATTCAATTACATATCATAAAACTGTTTTCTTTGATCAAATGCAGTGGTATTTTCCATATATTTCTGGCATCGTGCACAAGATTGATTTCCATCTTTAACACATACAGTTATATGCTTTCTCAAAGATCAGGACAAAGAAAGAAATCCAGTTAAATCATAGTATTTTCCTTCCAGCCCATCCATATGAGTATTAACACAATAGTGACAGAAAATGCAAATTGTATTCCTTGCCAGATTTGCACATTGATATACGAGATTGCCGGAAGCCTGAAATACTAGGGTTTAACTGGAATGTTTTTTTCATCTTGATCCAAGATAGATAGCCGTGCATGTTTGAGGCAATTAAGAGAAATAAATTCTAGATTAATTTTACATTAAGTCTTAAATATCTCAAAAACTTATTTTTATATTGAATGAATACAACTAAGACTGTTTATGTAGACTTTGCCTAAATGTAAAATTCAAAAATGAATGGATTTCACTTTACACAGATTTTGTGTTTATAATATTAATTTTCCATTCTGACATATTTACAGTAATAAAATTTTGAATAAGTCAGGCAATGTTTAGCAAACCATAGTTTGCTCGATCAATAATTCATTAAATATGTCTAAAATTAATGAATTTCTTATCTTTTATCCAATTAATGATTATGTCATGATATCCAAAAGACATAACATTTCTATCATCATCTCACAATCAATGGAATACTTCTTTGTGTCAATTATTATTTTAAGGTTTTTATTCTTTTGGATCATACTTAATATTGGAAAATTACTGTGCGTGTGAGAGAGTATTGATTTTCTATAATTTTTAAAAGCATTGGCTGATCATACAACAGTCATTTTATACAAAGACTGAAATCTGGCCATTTTGTTGTATAAAAATGTTATCTTTATCATGAAGAAATCATCGTTATATGTATTATGATAATGATACAAATAATATTCCAATTGAAAAGTTTGAAATTTTTCACTAGTTAAAATGTTTCTTTTTTCTGTTTTTTTGTATTATTATTATTATACTGCTAACTTTAGTGGCTACACTCTTTACTAACCAATTACTCTCAAAATTATTACTAGGTTGCAACAGTGTTCAAACAGAATAATATTGTATTATTATTACAGTATTATTCTATTTAAATTTTTATCATTGTTTTGGTTTGTCTTTCTAACCCAGAGTTGGTCTGGTGGGATGTTTTAAGACAATGTTGCGATTATCTGTTAATATACTGTTTTTATTGCACTTTTTGTTAAGAAAATAGAAGAAAAAAATGTTTAGATTAATTATGACAGCTAATATTTCATTGGTTTTGGATAAGTAAACTATGTAGAGGTTTTTTTAACTCCATTCCACCAAGTACCAGTACATTGCACATATGATTACTTAAGATTTTAAAAAAATTGAATACTTAGCTTTCATATCCTGCAACATTCAGTTGCAGGATATGAAAGCTAAGTATCAAAATTTTGATGAAAATACATTGTTTATTAGTTTGGTACCCAAATGCAAGTGTTAGTTATTCTAGTATAATTTTATTTTCTAACATAGAGCCTACCATTTCATTTTTTATCATATAACAGTAAAATTTTCCATATACTTTCCAAATTTATACAAAATTAACTGAAGGAATGAAATGCTATGCAAAGAGTATTGTGAGAAGTTAAAAGGAGGATCTGAAAGGAGGTACTGAAGAAGCTGAAGTACCACAACCTCTCAAAAAGATTTGCGGGCATAACATTGTGGTGACTGCACATGCAAAAAGACTCCAAAAGATCAAACATTCTTTTGTCAGAATCACAAAATTGCTATGTTTGATAAGCAGTCAGAAAGTGAAAATATGATCAACTAGAACAGTGATTCTCAAAGTGGGGGTTGCGATCCCCAAGGGGGCTGCAAAAAATATTTGGGGGGTTGCTGAAAAACTGATGCCAGATCAATTTTTTTTCAAATATTTTATAAATGTACTATGGATTCATGTTTAGAGATAATAGAAATAAAAAATATATAAAATAATTTTTACTTAAATAAATTGCACATATAAATAATAAAAACAATATAAATATTTTAATACGAGCCTAATATTCATAAATTTGTGCGCTGTTGGGGAATCTCCCCAAGTTCCACTCTCAGCCTAAACTATAATAGAACAACATTGTCATTTGGAACGGTGTTGGCTAGCAGCATTGGATCTGTAGGCAAGTTGAGTTAGAAATACAGTAGAGTGTCAATTATCCGAAAAATCGATCAACCAAAAGCTTTTCAGTCGGCAAATTGAAATTTCCGCTAGTGCTGTGACGCTGCAATATTTGGCTATGTCTTGGGCTACTCCGATATTATTTTAGTTGATATGTGTTTTTAGCTGGCAGTACTGGAGCAACCATGAGAGAGTACTTAACCCCTCTCTCCGGGATGTTTTCCTACACATAGTCATTCTTCGGGGTCCTTTGAAATTTTTAACTGCAAAAGGGGGGTCGCGGACCAAAAAGTTTGAGGAACACTGAACTAGAATATGCAAGAGCTGTCTTATATAAACTATTCTTTATATTTTTGCAAATTAATTATTATTACAAATATGATAAGCTGATTCTTCAATTTAGTTTGGTAAAGTTGAGGACCCCACCTCACCAAATGTTTGATGCACAATAACTGTACAACTGTACTAATGCCAGGTTAAAAACTGTTATATTTAAAAGCAATTGTTATTGTTATTTTGAATATCACCTTTAAATTAGTCAACCACAACAGTAGATAATGCTTCAAAAACATGTTAATAAGAAATATAGAACTGGATTCTGAAGACCCACGTGATGAAGATTTCAGATGTACTGACATTGACAGCAAATAAGTCGAGACTTTTAGAAGTTTTGAACAACATTTAAAGTGTGGAATGTCATGTTGTAAATGCCAAAAAAAACAAACATTTCAGGAAAGATAAAAAAAAACCTTTTCTAGTGAACAAATGCTAGAAAAATTATTTTAACAATTTACATTCAGGTATAAAACGTTGTCTTTAATTACAAATAACTAAGTATAATAGTAAGGAAACAAAAAGTTTAAAAAGTGGGTTAGAGCCATAATGTTGTAAATGCCAAAATTATGCAAGTGCATTAGGATGTAAATGTCAAAAACAATTGCAGTCATAAAATGAATGTTTCTACAGCTGAAAAACAGTTTTGAATACTGAAAACATACATTTAAATTATTAAACACAATTTACAAAAAATTCAAACTCAGTTTTAACATTAAAAACTGACAATAATCTACTGGTGACTGCTTCCTGGCTTCACTACTGTTGGGCTCACAGTTTTGATACTTAGAGTTGGACTTTGATCTTTATCAATTATAATATAGTTATGATAAATAAAGAAAAGTATAAACAAAAAGATATTTAGTGTAATAAAATAATTAAAACGTAATTCAATAATCCTTTAAATTTGAAATTTTTAAAGTGAGAATATCATTTTGAAAATATCAAATAATAAAATTATACAGGTTTAACTATTACTAATCCAGCAGTCAGTTATCCAGTTCTGCCAGCAACTCCTTAAAATAGGTTTGTGCTCTTGGATTTAAAAATGGTATCATTTTACCAATGTCAGATTTCTTCTTTTGGGGAATCCCAAAATGGGAGTGAGCAAGAGAAAGTGGAAGATTTTTGAAATCATCAATGCAAACTTCATCTTTCAGCACATTAACCCCACTGCACCATCCCTGCTGCTTTACACTGCCACGTTTAGCAACCATAACATTACCAATCATTTGAAATCCGTCATATTTGGGATGTTGTTGAGATACTCGGATCTTTTGTATTCAAAAATGCATGGAAAATCTATTTAGTCATAGAACTTCTCAAATATGATGCAGGTAAAAAGATTTTTTGTCCCTGCACTTTTAGTGATGTCCACAAGATCCTTTAGTGTGTAGACTTTGAAAAAATGGAGGGGAAAAAATGCAATTAAAGCAAAGTCTTTATCACAACTGAGAAATGTGTGACCCTTTACAGGATATTTGTGTGTTATCTCTGAAAATACATTATTGGCCAATAACATCAGATACATGACAATCATGTATTGATTTTTGTCTTGACCAACACAATTGTCTGACCACAAAGTCAGCTTCTTTCCATCACCAATATCAGCCTCAGTAGTAATATTGTAAAGTGTGAAGCGCGATAGGAATACACAGACACGTGGATTCAATTAAAACGAATTTAATTTCGCGATTAATAATATATACAAATAAGTTCTTTTTGGATTCCCTCAGTCCAATTTCTCTTATTGTCCGATTGTAACAATAACCCAAGTAGCTTACCTTCTTGGCAACTACTTGCCCGACAATACTAATAAAACCCGCGCGATTCTTAACTAACTTAAACCTAAAAGGATAGAAAAGTATAAAAGTAGGAAGTGAGAAGAATTGATAGGACAGTGGGGTACCCTTGTTCTCGCTGAACTCCGATGCGGCTGGTGGTTTATTCTCCGTGTCTCTGGGTTCGTCAACGTTTCAAATATCTCTACTATAATTTCCTTTCGGGGTCTTTGATTCGAAAATCCAGATCCTCACCTCACGGCTCTCCATTCGGCCCTCGTAGAATTCCGTCTCACGAGCTCGCCGTTCTCGTCCGTGCTTCTTCTTGTCCGGCCGGGGAAAAAGTGACCCTTCGTGACCCAGATTTTACTCGTCCTCCACTCGAACTCTTTGTTCCACACGACCCCTTGGTGGGTGGGGAGTGGGAAGCCCGCGTTCCCAGAAGCCAGAACAATGGACAAAGGAAGTTAGAAAGAAGGGTTAAGAAGAAGAGAAAATTATTAAAACTAATTAAATCTAAAATACATGTACAAAAATATGGCGTACAGCCACAATATAATAGTATATACAGGATGATATTTCCAAAGACACTCTTCCTCTAAAATTCTCACTCCACAAACTCACACATCCTTTTACTTTAACTAAATTGTGAATTCCAAGGTTGTAGCAGGCCAATTGTTGAGTATAGTACATTTCAGTGTGCATTAATTAAGGTTGTACATTTGTTGTTGTAAGTCAAAAGATATGAATCTGAGGTTTTTGTATTTTTTGTCACTGGACATATCTTTTGTGGTTGCTTCAGCTCTGTGGTGATGTAATTCCTGCTCTGTTTTTGCTGACAATCTTGTCAGCAAAAACAGAAGGCTTTTATTCATCCATCAAGATGGTTGCAACTTGAGCAAGTATCAATATCAATGCAAGGTGTTTGAAAAGATAGACTGAACTTGGTCAGGAAAATTTCATTGTACCACTGTCGAGTAACTGGGGCTTTACTCCCAGAGTACTGTTGACAATATTTCTCAAGGAACGCTCTATACATTCTGCTAACATTGAGATCAGGTAATGAGTATATTTTATCTGTACTTTTGGCTCAAGTGTAATGACTTTCTTCACTAGGAAACCTTGTAATGTGCTCAATTATTTTTCTGACCATTGATGCTTTTCAATACATTTGTGCTGGCCTCCTCTCTGATCAGTAGCATTCATTTTTCCCTTCAAAATCTTTTCTCCGATCAACTAAATTCCTTCTTGCAGTAACCTCAAATGTATTGAATATTACACAAAGTCTTAAGGCAAACTCTTACTCCACATCCATGAGGAAGAAGCAAATAATAACTGAAAGTGTTGCCTTCTACTTTCGGAAGGATGGTTGTACTTCCCATATAATCATCTTTTTATCATCTGGGGATGAACAAGTCTGAAGATAACTCTGCTGCTTATTGTAGTCAGCCAGTTCATAAAATTGTTGGAACAGTTTCTGACAATAATCCAACCTTATGCTTCTGCAAATGAAGGCACACTTGCATGTCACCTGTAACAAAAAATTTAACAAACTTGTAAGAAACGCATCAAATTGTGCACCTATGCATCAACTCATACTGACTATCCGTATCTTGTAAATCTCAAATCTAGGCCTATATGTTTGAAGTATTAAAAGTTAGGTCTTTTACTTACCTCTGTTAGTGGATCCTGTGATATGTTTGGGGAAATGTATTCTAAGCCAATAGTTTTTTGTTTCTTTCAAATGTTCTTACACTTTTCTACACATTTCCTTTTTCTTTTAGGTATTTCGTACCTAAAAGAATTCATTTAAATTTTACAATAAAAAGGTAAAATAACTCACTAGGTTACAAATTCTCTGGAATAACAAAATAATGTAAACATAAGCCATAATGTTTTAAGTGCCAAAGTAAGAGTTGCAATGGCGTGCCATCATTGGAAGCGATGGAAGCGCCGATTCCACCTTCCAATGACTTTCCCTTGAATTTTATAAAATATAAATTTTCATATTTTAACGTACTTTGAATTAATTAAAATTAATATTTTATTATAACTGCATTATGTATCTTTTACAAATTTCTATACTACATGTGAAAAAAAAACGATAAGATTGCTTTTGTATTGTCGAATAATTCGGTGGCGGAAGGAATGTCGAAACCGGGTCAGTCTCCAATCAGCCAGATTATATAGGCATTAGCACATGCAGTTTACAGTGCACCAACCTCACCCGGTTTAGCTGGTAGAAGCGACACACTCGTAAAGAGTACAGCTTTATATCCCGGAGCGGTCGTGGGCTGTTATCCGCCTGCCTGTCAACTTCCAAGCAGCCAGATTATAGGCATTGGCGCATGCGCTTTACATAGCACAAACTTCACGGTTTAGCTGGTAGAAGCGACACACGCGTAAAGAGTACGCGACTTTATATCCCGAAGCGGTTGTGGGCTGTTAGCCGCCTGCTAGATATTCGGCCACCCTCGCCCGATTATGTGAATAACGAGGAGACTAGATCAACAACGGGCAACCCGCGGGCCAGCTACGGCTGGCGAAAAGTTTCTATCCGGCCCGCGAGATCTTTAATAGATTATTAAATTGGAAAAATAACTAATTAATAGTTATTTTTCCAATTCTTTGTAATTTTCGAAAACGATAAGAGAAATAAATGTAGTATAAACTTTTTATTTATTTATTTCATATTTGCAGACTAAAAAAATTACGAGTCACAAGAAGGCGTCAATTAACTACTACGGCGCGGAAAAAAACGTAAAATTTATTCTGGCCCATGTTATAAAAAGGGTTGCCCACCCTAGAACAGATTTATAACAACCCAACCGATAGGAGTTTACTGGCACGTTTTTATGATAGTTCTGTATAGTTGACAGGAGTTTAAAAAAACTCCATTAAAATATTTGATATATTTATTCTGCATTTATTCCGCTCTCCCATCTTATATTACTTACGGATTTCAATGTTAAACCGGTGATATTACGATTTAGTATGTCCCATCTGTAAGGGGATGCAAAAAAAACATGTACAATTCTAGTACAGTGTTAAAAATTAACTGTTACTTTGGCAGCATCATTTACAACCAAATTTAATGAATGAGACGTACAGTACATACAATGGTACAAAAAAAAGCTCTAGAATTTATTTTCCTTAAATTTACGATTTATATATCCGTTGTCATAAAAATTTGTCTTTCCACTGTTTTCCCAAGACTACAGATATTCAGGTACAAAGTAACTGGTTTCGACTTATTTCTACTTAAGAAGTGACTAAATAATTAAGAGATTAGGGAATGGAGACATAAATAAAACCCTGTTGAAAGAGCCAGAATTTTACTTCAACAAAAGCTTAACAGAACCAATCACTCGCTCAGTACAGTGGGAAACTGATTTCCGTGTACACCTGGTATTAAAACGAATTAGTTAGAAAACGAATGACTATTAAGTTTAACATAGTTAGATTTTTACAGCTACGGTGAGAAACGTTTAAAATTTACAACAGCCCTGTGGCGTCCTTTGAGATATACTAGTGATGCGACAAAAGAGGCATTTGACATTGACCGGTATCGGCACCCTCGGGATTTGGCACGCACACACTCACTACACACCTACCTGGACCGTCACTAGTTCCATCCATTAGCTACTCGTATCAAGATATTTGACTAAGTGGATTGTTTTAAGATTTAAAAAGTAAAGACTATTTTATGTTATTTTTATGTACGTTTCTTTACAAAGCTATATTTTAATTATAATTTTCTTTAAAAGTATATTAATACAATCGAACAATACATTGTACCAGGTATGTATATCCACCGCACATTTTATTTCACTGAGTAAGTTTTTATAATTTATTTTTAATTTTAGCCCTTATATCGTGGCTAGCGATTCAGAATGTAATTGTGATATTAAAAATACATTTAGAGAAGTCTACAGTTTTTACTGGCTTATCGAACAAATGAATGCGAATGGACCCTAGACCAGTGATTCTTAACAGTGGGGCCGCGGCCCCTGGGGGTCCATAAGAAGTTTGCCGGGGGCTGCCAAATTATGCAAAATTTCCTTCAGAATGTAATAAAAAGAAAATTGATGTATAATCCGAATATCGTATTGAAAAGTGAAATAAGAAAGATAAAGTTTTCCTATTTAGTTTTTATTTATTTATTTTGTATTTCTTCCTACATACAACTTTGTTAGTACAGAAGAAATAAATGTAAATATGCTACTTACACCGCAGTATTTACTTCTTTTATTCCAAAGCAATTTTAAGAAACTATTAATGCTTGGAATTTTAAAAATAATTAGGAAAAATAGTAGGCTTTGAAAATTTAAATATTTTTGCAAAAGTTATGCAAAATCCTTACGACAAGTGGGCGTTTTAGTTTTAGTTTAGTTTTAGCATCGACATTGGATCGATTTATCGACATGTTTCTTATTTTATTTTCTGTTAAAAATTAATGAGTTTTCATGTTTAATTGTGAAGTTTGAATGTTATTTAAATAGATAATGAAATAATAAAGTTATGATTTACATTTATTATATAAAAAATAAAGCAATAATAAAAAAATCAATTTATTATAGATAAATTATCAAATTATCAAATATAAATTATTATTAAAAAATGGGGGTCACAAAAAATTATGAAATATTTGGTGGGCGGCGATTATAAAAAGGTTAAGAACCACTGTCCTAGACCATCACTGATGCGGCCGGATGGCCGAGCGGTCAAGGTGGCAGCCTACCGCTCTGGGGGACCCGGGATCGAATCCGAACGGGTCGAATAATCCCCAGGATTTTTTCGGGGGGTGGTCCGTTCGGATATGTCGGGCCCCGTCCCTCACCACCCGGTCGCCCCATTGTGGGCCTGGCCGAACCCATAATGGGCTTTCTAAATGAGGCCCTCTTAGTGCCCACAGGGCGGAAAGAGTTAAAAAAAAAAAAAAAAAGACCATCACTGACACGCAATTAACTGATTGCCCCTGGAAGTCGGCTTCTTACAGAAACACAGCTTCCCTGTCATCAAATGTCACGGCACGCCAAAGTAAGAGTTGTAACATTTGGTGGTTAAAAAATTATGGCTTGCACGTAAATTCAGCTTCAAAATACAGCGACTTACAGTGCCACATTCGCTAAAATATTTTTTTGCAGCAGAAAACATTGTGTTTAGAATTCATTTCTTCAATGTATTTAGAAAAAAAATGGCATTTACAATGTTATGGCATTGCACACTTCATTTATTGTCATGTTACAGCAAATCATTCATTCTGATTCAGTTTAAAATGAGTTTTATGAATTGTTAACACACTTTGAAGCACTATATTTTTGTTTTTCAATCTCAGAACATATTTTCTGATTTTCATACTTATGTCAGAAGGTGGCAATTTTGCAATGATTTTTATTTTGTAAGATTTTCATTTCCTTAGTATTTCTTAATGTTGTTGGACATTTAATCAAGGATAAATCCTAAGAATTGGTAAAACGTTCCTGGTCAACATGGTAGCAAGAATTTTATACTTTATGATTTGAATTGTATTAAAACAGAAATAGGACATTACCTGGTTTCACTTCCATTGCTTTTTTGCAGGGTTTCTGATAAAGTATTCAATATTCAACCACCTGTTATCTTCATAGTCAAATAAGCAGCAAGATACATTCTTTCTGATAAGTGCTCCTGTGATTTATTAAAATATTTTTGAAACAAATTTTGGGATTCATCAAAACATTTACTTCTGAAGGGTTAATAAAATAAGTATGCATGCTATGTAGTTGGTTAAAATATACTTTTTTCTAATTGCTAATTGGTTGTTTTAAATAGAAACATTACCAATAACTAACTTTAATTAGTAGTTAACGCTTATGAACTATCATTCTTACTAAATAAACTTAGCATATTTCTAATTTGATAAAATCATATACAAAAATATTTAATTTCAAAATACTTTATTAATTTCCAATGGAAAATTTTTCAGCCCTACAGATACATTTAAAACCTTCAATATACAGTAGTTTTAAAAACAACATCATAAGCAATTTCCTTCTTGGAAATCAATAGCAACTTAGATAAAAGTTGTAAATAAGCTGCATCTTAATGCATGCAAATTTAGACTCTAAGATTGTAAGACTGATCTGTATTCTGGCTGGTATGGTAATCCTTTGTATAAGAGATTGGTCAAATTCATTATTATTTAAGAATAGTGAAAAATGAAATCCAATCTTTGAGTTTATGATTTGTATACTTAATACAAACCAATGAACATATCTGCTTGCAGCTATTTTTGTAATACCCTTAAAATTTTACTTAAAACAATTTAAAATTGTATATGGCATAAGTAATAATAATAATAATAATAATAAAAATAAAAACAATGTACGAAGTACACTCTTCAATCAGCTAAAATATTTACAAAATAAAATAATACTGTTTAAAATTGCAGTTGTTCACAAAATATATATTTAAGTACATTTTGTCTTATAAATTACACTGACCAATAACTTCTACTTTTAATTTTCAGTTTCTTTCACTTTAAGAATATGATCTTGTTTCAATTTATTCTGACAATTTACCATATCATCTAGTGCGATATGCAATGCAGAAACTTTTTCATGAGAAGGTCCTAGTTTACCTGCCAAATCATCAATGGCAGCATGTAAAGCTTGCAGTTTGATCCCAACATTTGTCATTGTGGAGGGAAACATACTATGTTCATTATAACATCCGTGAGATCCATTAACAAGACTTGACACAGGTATTGTTCCAAACATTTGAGGAAGTGTGGCATTTAAAGGTGATGCACAATGGAGAGGATGCATGTAGGCAGAAAAGGATTTATGATCAGAATTATTAGCACAAAGAGTAGATAATTCATTTTGAATAGAATTTTTGCTAGTTACAGCTTGGTTTGAGGTACCCATTGTAATGTTAGACTCAGAAGTATTTGAATAAAGTGATGATTGTGTATTTGCTGTAATTTGATGTGGAACAGCACAATAATTTTTACATTTCGATGAAGCCTTTGACTGATTTTTTTTTCTTTTATTTACTTGTGCATTTCTATGAGTTTCATTATTGATTTGTGGATATTGTGCAGAAGGAACCATTGTTGGAGGTATTAAAGAATATTCTCTTGGTTGTAGAGAAGGAATGATAGCGCCATGTTTTTCTCGTTGATGACGATGCATATTTCCTCTGAGTGTAAATGAACTACCACATGCTGTACATTTATGTGCTTTATTATTCTGATGAATTGCCATATGGGCACGAAGATTATGAGCTCGGGAGAGACCTTTACCACATATATTGCAAGAGAAGGGTTTGACTTCAGCATGAGATACCATGTGCATTTTTAATGTCTGTGGTTGTGCAAATGTTTTTCCACACTGCTCACATTTGAAATGCCGTACTGCACTATGAATTAATGTATGACGTTCCATGTTTGCTTTCAGAGAGAAATGTCTTCCACATGTTGGACACATGAATGGTTTAATGAGGCTATGAGTTATGCTGTGTGCTTTTAAATGATGATCCTTTAAGAATTTCATCCCACATACATCACACGAAAATCTCCGAATACGAGTATGAATAAGCATATGATCTCGTAACTGACTAGGATACTGGAATATACGTTCACAGACTTCACAGCTTAAATGTCGATGATGCATTTTATTAACCATGTCTTCCAAATAGAAAATTGTTTATTTCCACTCCATCTGAAAGAAAATTGTTTCAAATTTAAAAAATGAAATTTGTAAATAATTAAAAATTAAAAAAAACTCTTAATTAAAAATTTAAATATAAAATCTGTAAATAAAAGAACCGTATAGTCTAAGAAAATATACATTGATGTTTAGTTTCTACATTTTAAATAATTTTAACTTTTCTTAACAAAATTGAATCATTTTACATTATTCTCAATATCATTCATTTTGCTTATGTAAGTGGACACAGCAGCAGAATTTTTAGAAATGAGAGAGCTGACTTCTTTATGAAGGACTCACTTCAACCTCCATATACAGTATCTTTAAATGTATGCATCATGAAATGTCACTAGAAAACTGTTTCTAAGCAAATGATGTTGGACTTGTGGAACAATGAACTCAAGCAGAGCTAGTGTGACTAGAAAGTTCTTTCCTACTATATTTCAAAGATTGGCAGCCAAAAATTTTTTCACCAATTTCAAACTAACCAATTCCTCACCAGCCATAGGAAGTTTCATGCTTACATGGAAAGATTTAAGCTAAGACACACAGATTTGCATTTCTGTACTGTTGATGGTTGGCAGGATGTCAATCACATTATTTTTCACTGCTCCAACATGCAAAAAGAAAGAAAATATTTTCACCAGAAGCTTGGGGAAAGCTTGGCCAATTCCCCACAGTTCTCTTGCAAATTCCAGATTATCTTTTCTAGTTTTTGCACACTTTGCCAATTATTATTCCTTCTCATAATGTTCTCTTATGTTATGAATTTATGTAGTGCACTTAATTTTTGTATTCAGCTATATGTTGTTTTGCATATCAGTGTTTCATATTTGTTAACTTACTGCCATGTAATGCGTGTCAGAAACAAGGAGAAATATGCTTTAAATAAAAAATCTCGCATCTTACAAAATGTATATTTTGATATATGAAACCATACAATATTATGGTAATGTCAATATTATATCATCCAATTCTAAGAAAACTAAAAATTTTTGAATAAATATATTTTAGAACTTTAATATATTAGTTAGTTTTTCCAAAGGAATTTCAGAAATAAAATTACTCATACTACAATAGTAACTTAAACATTATATGATACTTGACAAAAATTTTGTTTCTTGTTCAAAGTTTTATAACATGAATGCTTACTAGGAGACTAAAAGACAATTTTATCGGATCTCAAACAAAAGTAATTTAGAATAACATTTGTGTGTAAAAATATTTAATCAAACAATTTTATATGAAAAATATAGTTACTAGAAAATTTGTTTTCAAAAATTATTCATCCAAAAGAAAAACTTAATTGAAACATCTAATACAAAAAAATATATTCATTTATAACTTCTCAATCTTTCTCATTTTTGCAAATATCACAAATATAATTAGCATATTGTGTTTATATAAAAGTATCTCATTCATACAACTAACTACACTTAATCATTTGATTTGATTTTCTTGCAGAGGAAATGTTAGAATGCCATAATATACCAAGGCTTCACTTTTGTGTTGTTTCAGTTAGCACTGTTTTCAATATTGTATTGTCAAACAATTAATACCAAAATTTCATTTTGAGTTGTAAAATTCCCATTTGCATTGTGTGATATTGCTAGCAATCACTGATTCTTAACTAGGCAACATTGAGCATTATGCTGAGATTAGCCTTTTTTGAACATTCTTTAAAATATGGATATATGGATGATATTGATGACATAAAAATAGTATTATTTGTTTATTTCACTGAAATATGTTTTAGAAATTTACTTTTAAATCTTCATACAGATGTAGCTTATAATAAAATTTTAACATTAAGTTTATAATGTTTTTGCACTCATTGCATCTGTAGTGAAATACTGATGATTTGAAAATTGTGTCTTCTTTTAACGTCCTTTTCGCACTCGGGAAACAACTGTCTTTACGGCGGAGTCGACCTTCTTTTCTAGGCTACTCTTCCGCCTCAATATGTAAAACACGGTTAAAAATATCCCCAAGGCTTTCGGCACAATCATTAAATTTAATTTACAAAAAATATAAATTATAATTAAAATTATAATTAAAACATGCCAGGACAGAATTCATACTTTAAATATTAAAATTCACAGAAGCAATCACAAAACCTTGTGTCTTCTTTTAACGTCCTTTTCGCACTCGGGAAACAACTGTCTTTACGGCGGAGTCGACCTTCTTTTGTAGGCTACTCTTCCGCCTCAATATGTAAAACACGGTTAAAAATATCCCCAAGGCTTTCGGCACAATCATTAAATTTAATTTACAAAAAATATAAATTATAATTAAAATTATAATTAAAACATGCCAGGACAGAATTCATACTTTAAATATTAAAATTCACAGAAATTGTGCCGAAAGCCTTGGGGATATTTTTAACCGTGTTTTACATATTGAGGCGGAAGAGTAGCCTACAAAAGAAGGTCGACTCCGCCGTAAAGACAGTTGTTTCCCGAGTGCGAAAAGGACGTTAAAAGAAGACACAAGGTTTTGTGATTGCTTCTGTGAATTTTAATATTTAAAGTATGAATTCTGTCCTGGCATGTTTTAATTATAATTTTAATTATAATTTATATTTTTTGTAACATTAAGTTTATAATGTTTTTGCACTCATTGCATCTGTAGTGAAATACTGATGATTTGAAAATTTGTTGTATTTAATAGTTACTTTAACAGTCAGGCTAAAAACTGAGCAGTGAAGGTTTGTGCTGTCTAATATGGGATGCTGAGTTACAGTAGCATAATTAGAATAATTATTGTCATTGGCCTGGCAAGAGTTAATTCACAACAAGCTCTAATCACCTGTTATACACGGACAGGCTAATTCGTTGCGCATGCACGACGTGGTTTTCCGTAAATCCGTTCGAACCTACGATTGAACTGAAAATTTAAACAACGTGTGTAACGAACTGATATTTAACGGATATCGAACATCCATATAGAAACTGATTGAAACCTGAAGCACAAAAGCCCAGAAGGGGTTTGAAAACATTCGTCTGTCGATATTTATGCGTGATCACACCTTAAAAGGTTCTGGATACATAATTTTTGATGTAATTCTGGTATGATAAGTAGTGAGTTATTTAATTAGAATAATATTAGGGGAGACCAGAATTAGAACATGCAAACTTATATTCGCTCCTGAACCAGTGTAGATATAGACACAATGTGGATGAAGATTAAAATTTTAGATATTGTATATACAATTGTGTAAGTGCATTTAACACATTCAAATTATTTTCCTATGCTTGTTTGATTTTTTATTTTATTTATTTATTTACAAAGCTAAGGGGATCCTTCCCTGGTTACGTAAGATAACTGCTGAGTAACAACTACAATTTTTCATAAACAAACAATATATATGGCATTCAATATTAAAATAAATAATTCAATATTCAAAAGTTTTGTCTTTTTCATATTTAAAATTTACAGGTCACAGAGTATTCTGTACCTGTGCTTTGATTCAATAACTTATTCCTGCCATGCAGCCACATTGTTTGTAACAGTACTGCTAAACAGTACAGTGCAGTCTCAAGAATTTTGTCAAATCATGAGACATGCTGGCTGAATGAGAGAGAATTCTCTGAGTGAGAGGTGTGGTAGATGACACTGCACTGTTAAAAGTGTTGCTGCAAGAGTCCTGTGGCATACACATACCCTAATAAATTGTTTTCATTTTGTATACTACAGTGGACCTTCGTTAAGTGCTGCTCACTATACCGTGCACTTGGTTATAGCGCGGGCGATGTTTGCAACGTGATAAGCTCAAACACATTTATACAGGTCCGTGGAGCGTTAGTGAGTAGCGCATTTTATTGTTACTGCGTATTGAGTAATTGTGTATGTATTGAGTTTCTGCAGGTATTTTGAATAGTGTTTAATTATTATATGCATGATGAGTAAAAGAAAAGCTTACAGTGTGAAAGAAAAGCTTGACATTATTGCTAAAGTAAAGAGGTAAACTGCGTTACACAGCACAGCTCGGTATAATGCGGTTCACCTTATAACGCGGGTGTTGTTTTCTGCCTGACATGCGCGTTATATCGGGGGGGTCCACTGTATTTTGATCAGTGCTGGTTTTAATAAAATCATTAATTTTAATCGTGTATAACAATTTATATAATACTCAACCAAATGATTATTACCATAATTAATCAGGCTATAAATTTGCTATTAATAATGATTAGATATTATAAAGTCAATCTGCACAGCAGGGTGTATAACCAAAATAACTGACTTACATGAACCTTTAACTACTACGTAATATGAATTCTCACTTAGAAATTAAATGTTTTCTTAACCCCTTCCAGGTTCTTAGATATTAAGTAATTTGGTATTTAGAGGTAGATTTATCAAGCTTTGGGAAGATTATTATAATTTATATAATTACTATGTAATAAAAATTGACACATTATTTTGTGATTTTTTTTCTGGTGCTGTAGTCTGCAATGAATTTCACAAGCTGCTAGTGAAACTCATTTGGTTTTATTTTTACAGGAAGAGTTACAATTCAGTATTGCAGATGTATGATTTTTCATCTTACATTTTATTATTACTTCATCTATTTTTGGTATAGTCATGAGTGTAAAAGTACATACCTGCTGGAAATTACCAAAAAGTTGAAGAAAAGTATAACATTGGTTGTAATCTAGCACCTACATCTGTGAAAAGTATTTGAAATCATGATAAGAGTAAAATAAAACAAGCTGCTAAATCTGCAATTTCAAATGCTAAACCGACCTGCACAAGCAGTGTTCTGATGATGAAAATGCTATATGTATGGATACAGAATCAAGTTGCGCACAGAATACTGTTAAGTAAATGGTAATATAGACAAAAGCAAAAAGTTTTGATTTTAAAAAATTTAACCTGCAATGATAGTTGCAGGTTCTAGTGCTACCAATAAAGAAAAACATTTGAGCTAGTCAATATTGGTTGAGCAATTCAAATTTTCTGTAAATCTACATAGCATTCCATTAAAGGGTAAAGCAGCCAGTGCAAATACCATGCATAGAAACATACAAGAAAGACATCAGCCATACATGAAGTGTTTAACAGGCAGAAAAGAGGGTAAGGAAAAGGCGAGGAGAAGGAGGGAGATAGACAGTAGAGAAATGTAGGATCCCTCTGAACAGCATACATATGGCTATAGCATCCTTTATGTTTGATGATGGCATGCAGTTTTTAGGCTGCAAGGTCATAGTCCCTCAAAGGGTCTAAAAGAAAACCTGAGTGTAGCAAACACCAATAATTGAGTGCCACCACGAATAGCTAAGTGTAGAAGTTAGTGCCAAGTGGCTGTTAATAGGAAGACTTATATCTACTTAATACTAATAAAATTGAACGTGATCGTGAATCTTAATACTACTTAACAGCTAGACAGACAGCGTGAAAAGCAAATGTACACAATGACAAACTAGACGAGACAAACAGACCAACAAAGACAAACGAGCAAGACCCCAAAAAACTTTATTTATTATTATTTTTTTTATGTATTTATTTATATTTAAACATTAATTTACTAACTAAACTAACCTACCATAACCTAAGACAAACCTAACCAAACAACTGAAGCTAACAAACCCTAATCTAATTCAATCTAACCTATCATAACCTAACCTGAAACCATGCTAAGAGCTTATCTAACTTACAATCAAGACTAATGGAATTTACACCGAAAAAGAAGACAGAAAATAACAATTAAAATACAAAGTTGAAAGGCAGCTAAATACCGACAGTTGAAACAAAGCAAGGGAAATCTAATTGCCATCTGTGTCGCTGGAGTGAGTGCTTTCAAGAACCCCACTAAGAGATATAAATGCGAGTAGATGATGGAGCAGTGTACATGTGTGAATGAGTTGGTGCAGGTTGCAAGGCCAGTTATACCCTTCAAGAATAGCAGCTCTCATTAAACTATCCCTAATGTGATTGTACCTATTGCAGCGAAAAACTAAGTGAAGTGGTGTTTGGTCGTCCTGAATATTGCTGTAGTATAGTGTAGTATATTGCTGTAGAATATTCATGAGTATTGCTTAAAGTTGCCATGTCCTGTAAGTAGCTGAGTGAGGGTGTAACTAGGGTACAAGTAGAGAAGAATTGCAGTAGTGTCAACTTTGGGGATGAAAGTATAGGTGAGCCTACCAGTGGTGTCATGATTCTAGCTGTCTTGCCAGAGAATGAAGATTTGCTTCTTGACGTGATTGTTGATGTACAAGGTAGGAATGTAACTGAAAGTACTAGTGACTAAAGACTTTGCAGCTTACAAATACCATAGCTTCAGAACATCTCTGCAAACAACTGAGAGTGATAATTGTGCCACTGTGGCTGTACACTATATTTTTTGTAAATATTAATTTAAGTTTAGTTTAGTAGTTCTCTCTACCCTTTGTCCTATTGTTCTACTCCTCCTAGAACTTTCTTATCTAATCCCTGTCCCTTGGGGTGGGAGGACCAGTTCCGAGAAATGTGTGAAACAAAGAAGTGGACAGGACCCCGAGAACAAGTAACACAATGGATGGGTCATTCTTTTGCTGGACATCGAAGTGTATGGATGAGGCGAGAATGCTCCGAGTTGCATTAGCAACAACCAGAGATATCGGAAATAAGTTAAGAAAAAGAATCCTGTTTTAATAGTAGTATCAACGACAGTGGAAGGAAAAAAACACTAAGTACTGAAGAAGAGAACAGGCCATTTTTCCAAGAATAACTCGTGGTATCCCATCCAATCATATGCATAGTTCAATACGCCGAAAACCCCGGGTATCCCTATTCCTATTTTATATATATTTTTCTGTCCTCTTATTTCTATCCTTTCTCTTTCATTAGTATTAATTTAGTATATAAGTTTAGTTTTAAGGTTTCCAGCCTCATATTGTTGTGATTGGGATCTGTACTGTACATGCACTTTGGATATAATGAACTATTGTTCTAGCTGTAATCTCATATACTATTGTATTACCATGACATTGGAATCCACAATTAAGAATCTGTATAAATAAGATAAAAATGCGAAATTGTTTTAATTGTGAAAATATATCAAATTATTTTTATCATCGTATCCTGTCTGCCTTTGTGGTAAATTTTAATTTCCCGCTAAACTTTCACACCACTCACTTGCCAAATCGACTAACTCCATAAAACAAAAAGTGGAGAAAAGTGACAAAATAATATACATTATTTTTTAAAATTTCTTTTAAAATATAAATTCAAATAAACATTGTAGAATGTATTATTGTAGATGTAGTTTTTATTTAATGACATATAAAATGTATAAAATAGCATAGATATGCTATAATTGTCATTATTATTATGATTTTGGTGTGATCGGCAGAGTTTTGATTTGATTTATATCATCTTCTAATATTAATAACTTATTTCATTTATAATTTCAATTTTTCTGAACTAAATGCACTTATGTACAGTACAGTACATAATTGGCATTAGTAATATTTGATTCTATATAATGAAACAACAAAAAAATTAGTCACATTTTGCATTTCATTTGACAAAATTAATTCTGCATATAGGGAAATAAAATAAAATTTTCTATATTACAACTACAAACTTATCTTGTGTACAAGTATATTTCTTTTAAGAATATCTCACAAAACTTTGTTTCTATTAAAAAATATCAACATCAGAGATTAGGAACCTGTATCTGGATAATATCTAGTTATTAATAAAAACTTTTAGTAAAAGAGACTTTAGAACTTTACAATAAATTCTTTTATGCCAGAAAGAGAGAAAGTTTCTTTTGAATATGTTAATGATATCTTCAGCATATGCAATGCACATACATTTGTGATTATAAAACAGATGTAAAGGATAAAAACAGAATTTACAAAATTAGTCCAGATTGTTCTCAGAGAAAATTGTAATGCAAACGGGCAACTTTATTTATTTCATGAGGTTAATCAATAATTCTATTGCTTTCATATAACACAAAATGCATTTTCTTACTATTTGTTATTTTGACTGTAGATTTTGATAATGAAGAAGTATAAAAAAAAGTCTACTATTTTATTTTTCTCATTTTACAAAACTTGCTTTTTTATTTTGTTTTCATATTTTGGTTCTGATATAAATTCAATCAGAAGTTCCAGAATACAAATATATTCTGGAACTTTACCATTAAAGTCAAAATAACAGAAGAGAAAATATAACAAAAATATTCTTTTATGTTCAATTTGTTTTTCATCATAAATTAGATAAAATTAGACACTCTTTAATTTGTAATAAACTTAAATAATATATAAAATTCAAGATTTATTTGAAACTACTAGTAAGAAGATAAAAGTTTTTAAAATGACTAGCCTGTAATTCATTGTTCAAACACATCTAACACATTATCATATATCAAAGTACACTTGAACACAATCATTTAAATGGAATATCTCTTTCAATTTTTTTTTTATACAGAATGCTTTTATAATCAAATTAGAAATATGAAAAAAAATATATATACAGTCAAACCTGTTTTTATGCGGGGGATAGGGACCGCATTAAAAAAAACGCATTAAAAAAAATCTCACGAAACTTCACGAATGGCTGTAAATAATAGTTTTCGCAACACAATTTTAAAAATAATTTTTTTATGCGGTCAACAGGGACCGCATAAAAAAAAGTCTCACATAGAAAATAACTCAAAACCGTACGAAATAGAATTTATTGACAACAGATGTCAGCACTTGACTGCATCGTCTGGTCTATCGTCTGTTTTACATATTTTTGTCCAGGTGGTGTTTTGTTGACTTAAAAAGTAAATTATTTCATTTTTCGCATATTCATGCAATAATATTACTATAATAAGTTCATTTATGCTATAATAAGTTTATTTAGCTATAATAAGTCAACGTGAGACATGACGAATCGCACGAGACTAGTCGCCAACTATACCGCACAAATTAAAAATTCGCATTAAAAAAATCGCACAAATAAAAATCGCACATAAAAAGAGCGCATAAAAACAGGTTTGACTGTATATAATTTAATATTTTTCTTATGCTCATTTTATGTTCTATGAAAAAAAATATTCAAATAAATTTTTATAATACATTTTGGTGCAATAATGATTCTCTCTCTATTTTAAATTAATTTTTTAATAGAATAAATTATTTCTATAGAATAAAAATATATGAATTTATTCCATTACATCAGGTCTGACCAACTTATAATGATATGTGGTCTACTTTCATGAATTAAAAATATCAATGATCTACCTCCACATTTTCATTCCTTTGTAAAAGTTTATTAGGTTGAACAAATTTATAAAATAAAGTTATGCTGCAAAGCATAGTTAAATATATTTATATAAAATATTTATTAGTTATATTTGTATGTATTATTAGTTATATTTGTATTATATTTATTGTACTATAACAACATTTCAGGTTATCTTTTTTAGTAATCATACTGCAGGCATAAATTAAGCAGCAGCAGTTTATATTTCACTGTAAAATAGTATTTTATTTCACATTCATCATGAAAACAACAAGTTTTTACTTCTTTGGTGCATTCATTTTACACAAAGCTGAAACTATTAAGGACAAAACAAAGCAATTTCTAAAATAATAAATATTTTAACTATGACCATCAATATAAAGAGCACATTCCATTTTTCCCATGTTATACCCTATTCACACTACATTTTAAGCAAGATTAAGGTTTAAGCAGAATTAAGTTAAATTGCATTGCCGAAAAGAAGATTAACTACTTGTTCACACTAGGTAATTAAAGTGAATTATTCTCTTAGCCCTCAAGCGGGTGTACTCAATATTACATTTTAAATAAAATCAAACTTTTGCATATTTTTGATAAATCATCATAAATTAATTTATATTTAGAAATTTAAAATATAAATAACTTATTTAAAATGCATAAGACATTAGTTAGGAATTATTAACATTTATTATCAGTGATGATGTCGTTGGCAGCACGATTCTTTCAATGTTTATATCACTTTAGTGACAGAACTGTGATAAGAATGCATTCTCGACAGAAATTATTATTATTATTATTTAAACTTCTTGTGCTGAAGCAGCATATACATGCTATCAGAGAAGAGTATTGTTTGTTCGAACATTTGTACCAGTACATCTGCTTCCGTCATTATTTTTGAACTTGTGGCAGATCTCGAGGAAAGCTTGAAGTGACTTAAACTTCTTTGAGAAAGCGATTTAAACTGAGCCGGTTGTTGGTAGTTAAACTGGTTTAACGTTAAGTCAGTTCTGTTCATATTTCATACCTTAAGTTGGCTTAGTCGTTTAAGTTGGCTTAAAATATACAGTGTGAATAGGGTATTACTTGTTCAATATCTCTACACAGGACTGTCAAGAGGGAAAGCTAGGGATTTTTCCCAAGCTCATTGAAAACTTAGGGGCCCATTCCCCCTAATTATAAATTAAAAGTTGTTTTGATAGCAAAACATAAAATTTTTAAAAACTGCTTCTTATTATTAAAGAAACATTCTATGTATTCCATTTAAAAAAAAAAAATGTCAAAAGAGACTTGCTAAAGGGCAGAAGGGCTCACTCTATCTCCATGGGTACTATAGAAGCTACCTGTCTATACATGTGCTTTTACTGTGCTGTAATCTGAAAAAGAACTACTACATGTCTCATAGAACAGCACTTTAAACCTATTAAGGTAGTCAAAAAAAAAATATATAACTAACATTTTCATAAAAATTACAAGTGTTTTTCACATTTTAATGAGCTGTGTTACCAGCTATTGACCATAACTGATACAACTGACTAATTGGCCACAATCTGTATGCCAGCTAGGCCTGCATTATATAACTACAATATATTTTTAAACATACTCTTTTAAATATTTATTTTCAAATTTATTCTTTCAATGAATGAGCAATTATTTATTGTGACATCACCACAATGCTGGGCTAAAATTTTTAATTTATTTAATTTAAAATATATGCTTTCCATCTCAAATTAGTACTGTAGTGGCTTGCTCATGATCATCATACTTTTCTGTTAGCAATGAAGTTGTGCCAATCATCTGTTTAACTCATTTCAGGGGAAAAGTTTTGAATTGAAATAATGTGACTTCTGGTTTGCATGGAAGTTTATATATAGTTAATCAGGGCCTCATACCCCTAGGCTTTCCATATCTGGTCTTGAATTCATGTATCTAACTTTGTTCTTGAGAGTAAGGACAGACTAATGGACAATGGTGGGAATTTATAGATCTACAATTTTTCAAATTGCAGCCCAATGAATATGCCACATTAAATGAAATTCAGAATAATGTTCTATTGAATGAACAATATTAAAACATGTAAATTTTTCACAATAAAATGATATCATACTTTATAAACTTTGACTTTGCAACCTTTTATTTATTTATTATTTACTCCCAATTCTACATTCTAATAATTTTTTTTTTTCATTTATAAGAATACCAGAATCAGTTTTTAAGAAGATAATTTCAATCTTCTTAAAAATTTATACCAGTATTCTTATAAATGAAAAACAATTATTAATAGATAGAATTTTGTGGGACTATATTTATATAATTCAGAATACGTGAAGATATACATAATTATCTTTTACAGAGAAACTGTTTACTTTTTATATGTTCATGCAAATAATACTTTACTCCCAATCACATATTTGTATATATATATAAGAAAACAGGATGATTGTTATTCTGCAATACTTTAAAATAGCAAACAAATTTTTGGTTTAAATATCAGGTAATTATTTATCATAAGACTATACTATTCTAATTATAATTGTTATTATACCATAATTATTATTCTAAATGTGTAATACTGTAAAAAATAGCATATTTTAAGTCTATTTTTACTACCATATACGCCATAAACATAACTGACGCGGGGTATAATATCCGAAATGCATATTCCATTTGATTAAAGCCTATTTTTACACCATTCCTGTATGATAAATCCATTATAGCAATTTTATGCTCACATAGTAGACATCAATATAACCAACACAAGAAGCTTTTAAATCAAATATATTATATTTAGCTATTTTACTTAATAAAATTATTTCGGTTCTTGCACATAAAATTACATAAATTCTTAAAAAGCTTAATAACTTAGAAATTGTAACATTTGTAGATAATCTAGGATATTATCAAATTCACAAAATGATTCCTACCTAATTGTACCTATTATTATTACATAATAGTAGTTATAATAATAGTTATAGAAGTTACAATTATATAGATACACAAAAATTCTGAAAAGAAAATTTATAGAAAATTAACAGCAAACATTTTTTTAACAAATAAAAAAACATTCATAGAGCAAAAAATAATCTATTTTTAACCATTTTTTAAATAATGCAACTAATACTAAAAAGTCACTTATACAAGTACCATATTCCATTTTAAAATCTAGTTTGTATTGATTTCATTTGATAACTGTCTTATCAAATAAAGATAATTTTAAATGATTACTAGAGAATTTCCAAAAATATCATCTTTGAAATAATTTAGTGCAGAATATATTTAAATTCTAAATAACATTTTTCATATTTTTATTTCTGAAGTTCGTAGGAGTTTGTAAACAAAACATTCATTTTTAAATGAACAAGTCACTTTTTAAAATGATTTTCAACTATTACCAATTTAAAAAGATGTATGAAATTAAGACAACAGTAAATAATAATGTTATTGTTATTATTATAGCATATGGAGCTAGATCCTTTTAGTGTAGGTCAATAAACTAGCCAAACATTAAATAGTATAGAAAACATAAAGCAAAAAAAAAAAAAAAAAAAAAAACAAACAGCAGCATGAAGACATTAATGATGATAAGATTTATTCACGTGTATGCAGCACTTATCAAGGGATAAAAACGAGTTAATAATTGTATTAAGGGTTGTCAATTGTAATAAATTCATATGTAAATCTCGTGTTTAACTTTTTAAATTGTCTTAATAAATCGACTGTATGGAAATATGGGTTTTATGCTTATTTCTTCGATAATTAAAATGGAAACGAAAATATAACTCACGTTGGAGCGAAGTGTTAATTCCTATTGTATTTTATCATGTTTTTTGCGTGCAATCATCAATGCGGAAGCGAGCTAAATTCTAATGACAAACATTTAAATCTTCGCAAACTCCCGAAAGATGCTCAGACGATTATCAGATTAAATTCCGCCATGTGTCGCTTTGAGTGAAATCGTCGAAAATTTTGTATAAGAAAATATATATATACATATTTTGAAAAAAGTATATTTTAATTATTTTATAATAGTTGAATATTATTATTTTTATATTATTATTATTTTTGAAATGATAACTTTGAATGGGTTTTTTTTTTTTTTTAAATTCTTTCCGTCCAGTGGGCACTAAGAAGACCTCTTATAGCAAGCCCATTATGGGTTTGGCCAGGCCCACAATGGGGCGGCCGGGTGGTGAGGGACGGGGACCAAGCATATCCGGACGGACCGGCCCCCCGAAGAATTCCTGGGGATTTTTCGACCCGTCCGGATTCGATCTTGGGTCCCCCAGGGTGTCAGGCTGCTAACCTTGATCGCTCGGCCATCCGGCCGCTTAAATGGGTATATTGAATGGTTATATGAAAGCCCGAATTAAAATTTCGAGTAAAGGATTCGTTACCGAAGTGAATTATTCCGTTTCGTTTCTACATTGTTGACGTAAATTAGGGCCTAGATTAAATTGTCGCTGAGAGGAAATTCACTTTTCCTTTTTTCCGAATGAGTTTTTTAGTCATTAGATAGCGGCACGAGAATGAATTGTTTCCAATTGGAAGATTCGGGTTTGTGACGCTCTATTCTTAATAGGAATTCATCTCTTAACGCAAGAAAGAATTAAAACAAGTGAAAGCAAAACGAAACGGATGATTAGTATTTTCTGAAACAAAAAGTTTGCTGAGAAATGGTGAAAAAGAAAATGAGAAAAACCGATCCAATATATATATATATATATTGTAATTACAAAGCATTAGCATCGGTAATTTAGTAAAATGAAAAAAATTAAGAGCCATTTAAAATTGAAACAAATAAAATAAAATGAGTACAAACAGTATATAAACAAATTATTTAATATATATCTATAAATCACGAAATGAAATAAAAAATAATAATAAACGTAATAAGTATGAAATACTGGCAGGCCGAATGGCCGAGCGGTTAAAGTGGCAGCCTGGGGAACCCGGGTTCGAATCCAAACGGGTCAAGAAATCCCCAGGAATTTTTCGGGGGTGGTCCATTCGGATATGTCGGGCCCCATCCCTCACCACCCGGTCGTCCCATTGTGGGCCTGGCCGAACCCATAATGGGCCTACTAAAAGAGGCCCTCTTAGTGCCCACAGGGCGGAAAGAGTTAAAAAAAAAAGTATGAAATACTGAATCAGTAAAAAATATAAACCACAAAAGATTGTGAAACATGTGATACTGATGCGCACATTCCATAAATGCAGTTAAGCAAGTTTTTTCTTTCATTTTTGACATTGTGGGTTCAGGCCCACAATATGACGGCCAGGTGGTAGGCTGATGCCTCGACCATCCGTCCGTGTACCGTGTACGTCAGTGGCCGAGTGGATTAACCGCTGAACACTGGTAGTGTGTCGCGGGTTCGCACATTACCTGCGGGATGACCGTGTGGAGTTTTCCGGATTTTTTTCACATGTTTAATACCAAAATAGGGGTCAGTTTCTTATAGAATTTCATCCCGGCAAGCATTTAGTAACGCGTCGCTCAGTAACGTCCCTTGGCAGATCGTCCATGTGTTGCGTTGCTTTCTTCCATCAAACTAAACAAACTATTCGTCTGTCTAATTTAACATATATTAATAATTGTACATATTATAATTAAATAAATAAATTACTATAATATATATATTATAATAATTTGTTAATCAAGATCGTATTTTAATGAGCAGCCACTTTTGTTAAATAGTATAAATAAGAGAAAATGTAGCCAATTCGTATTACATTAATGTGTGGATAAAGTAATAGCGTGCAAACACTATTATATTCAACGATAGAGACATTTTAACATAATAATAATAATAATAATAATAATGAAAGAAATTATAAATTAGACATCATTTTTGTTATTTTCATGTCTCAAGAGAGACGTGCAGAATATAAATATCGAAACCCGCAATTATCGTATTTACTCGCATATAAGATATAAGTTTTTATTCATTTTTCACTGCTTCAAAAACCTAGGTCGTCCTATATGCGCGTGCGAAGGATTCTTTGCGTTTTTACAATAATTTTCGTAAACCGTATATTCGTATTTTTTACCGGATGCTCACCCTCTGGTGTTTAAAAACAAAAGTATTTTATCTGGGTCGTTTGAATCCTTCTTGTGTACTGTCAGGAGTAAAGATGAATAGCAATAGGAAAAGCAAAGCTTTTGAATTGAATTCCAAAATCATACGAAAGCCCGATATAAGTTTTAATCCATTCCCATGTGAAAACAGATGATTATTCAGAAATCAGAATTCGAAGAAACTCATAAGTGTAATCAACAGAGAGCGGATTCGACTGTTATAAATTGGCATAAAAGGTTTCCGATTGTCCAGTCCAGCCTTACACGAAGAAATTGTGTTGTCGATATTACAAGATTTTTCCTTAAAGTTTAAAATGCCAGTAATTTCTGCAGGTCAATGTATGCGTTTACGTGCATTTAATGTTTTATTTGTTATTAAACGAAATAAAACTAGAATTGTATTAATAAATCTAATTTTCTTTATTTTGATCTTTAAAGTCACACCTCGTCCTATATGCGAGTATATGCGGTATTTAAAAGTTTATTCAATCAACTGGATAATAATCGAAGAGGAAGAGAAAGACACTAGAAACATTTTTTAGCAGTATTACGAGAATTTATTTTAAAAATATTAACTTTTAGTGTGTAATTTTTAAGCTATTGATTTCTTTAACGTCAAATTTTGATAATTACTATACAGTAGAGCGTCGAAAATTGGCGTCAATTGGGGACTGGGGTTGTTCCAATTAGTCATTTGTTCCAATTTCCGACTTTGTACGAAAAAATATATTAACCTGTCCGATGTTCAAATTTTTCTCCGTTGCGTATCGCTTCCTGTTGAATTTTTCTCCGTTGCGTGTCGCTTCGTGTTGAATTTTCGTCGATTTTAAGCCTAACGAAAATTTTTATAATAATAATCGAAGCTATCGTATCGTTAAAAATTATTTCTTTATTTTGTACAAACAAAATAAATATATTGAAGAATATAAAAAACATGAAAATTATACTTTAGAAGTAAATTTAGTATCAAAAACGTTCGATTCAGCACGACACAGTCCGACTGAAAATCGTTCCAATTTCCGGCCATTTCAATTACCGACGTTCCAATTAACGATGCTCTACTGTATTAATAAATGCTCTTTTTTAGAGTCGCTACTCAATTAATTTTCAAAAACATTCGAAAGAATTCTCAAAGAACAAATAACTTTCGATTACAAAATTTAGGAAAAATGTCAGTGATCGATATGAAACCAGCTTTAACAGTACGTACTCGACCGGAGAGGACGTTTCTGGATATTGTGCAACGTTATTCCCCTTTGGTTTTAAATGAAAATTGGTTTGAGGAGAGACTCAAAGTAAGTCTAACCAGCTTTATGTTTACGTAAATAATACGCTTTAATGATTTTAGGCTAAAAATTATAGTAGATACTGTAAAAAGTGCCAATTCTAAGGAGCCGGAACCCATTCGGCCTCATTTAAGTGGTGCCGATCCCTTAGAGTTGGCACCCATCGATCCTGTATCTGTGATAACTTATCATTTTCCTTATAGAAGATTATTTAAAACTAGGCCTTAGTTTGAAATGATGAAAATGAATATAAAGCATAGACTATTCATTTTATAAATTTTTCATTTCTAGACATTTTCATTTTATATACTGTTCTTTGAATTCACACACACACACATATGTATTAAGCAGTGGCGTGCCGTGACATTTGATGATAGGGAAGCTGTGTTTCTGTGAGAAGCCGACTTACAGGGGCAATCAATTAATTGCGCATCAGGGCCCGTTCGTATTCGTTTGTTCGATAAGCCAGTAAAAACCGTATACTTCTTTAAATGTATTTTTAATGGAGTATCTGATTTGACGGCCGGATGGCCGAGCGGTAAAGGTGGCAGCCTACCGCTCTGGGGGACCCGGGATCGAATCCGAGCGGGTCGAATAATCCCCAGGAATTTTTCGGGGGTGGTCCGTTCGGATATGTCGGGCCCCGTCCCTCACCACCCGGTCGCCCCATTGTGGGCCTGGCCGAACCCATAATGGGCCTACTAAAAGAGGCCCTCTTAGTGCCCACAGGGTGGAAAGAGTTAAAAAAAAGAGTATCTGACATACTTAATAAATAACAGAGGTAGTTATATTGAACTTTCTTATTAGATTCAATAAATTCCCTATGCCCTCTAAATGCCAATTCTTGCTTTGAGAAAAAACATATAACATCTATTAATTTAGATATATCTATTAATCGTAATTATCTTGTTATAATTTTCAATATTTATTTTATATTGTCTACCAATGTTAAATTCTATTCCGTTTTGATTTCCAAATTGCTTCAATTTTAAGAAAGAATCGTCATTCGTCATAAATTTTATCGTCAAAATGTCGAAATTTTTTTGTTGACATATTTATATTTAATTTAGGCATTGGTCTTTCTCTTTTAATAATGTTTTCTTTTTCATTATACGGTCTTGAGCCAAAACTTTTTTAAAATAAATTTTTGAATCACTAGCCACGATATAAGGGCTAAAATTAAAATTATAAAAAAAAACTTACTTAGTAAAACAAAATGTGTGATGAATATACATGCCTAGTACAAAAAATTCTTCAATTGTTGAATATACTTTTAAAGAAACTTATTATTAAATATAACTTCGTGAAGAAACGTACATAAAAATAACAAAATATTCTTTACTTTGTAAATCTTAAAACAATCCACTTAGTGAAATAGCTCCCTACGAGTGGCTAATGAATGGAATCAGAGACAATCCAGGTAGGTGTGTGCGTGCCAAATCCCGAGGGTTCCGATACTGGTCAATGTCAAATGCCTCTTTTGTCGCGTCACTAGTATATATATCAAAGGACGCCACATGGTTGTTGTAGATTTTAAACGTTTCTCACCATAGCTGTAAAAATCTAAATATGTTAAACTTAACAGATTGTCCGTCGTTCGTTTTCTAACTAATTCGTTTTAGGACCAAGTGTCCACGGAAATTTCCAAAATTTACAACTTTTCGGTCACTCTCATTGAACTGGAAAAATTTCTGTCTTTATTACATCTAATATTACGAAGAGATCAGTCCCCACTGTACTCGGCAAGAGATTGGTTCGGTTAAGCTTCTGTTTAAGTAAAATTTCTGCTCTTTCATCAGGGTTTTATTTATGTTTCTAATTCCCTAATCGCTTAATTATTTAACTGCTACTTAAGTAGAAATAAGTCGAAACCAGTTACTTTGTACCTGAATATCTGTAGTCTTGGGAAAGAAGTGGAAATAAATTTTTATGACAATCGATACATAAATCGTAAATTTAAGGAAAATAAGTTCTAGAGCTTTTTCTGTACCATTGTACAGTACGTCTCATTCATTAAATTTGGTTGTAAATGATGCTGTCAAAGCAACAGTTAATTTTTTAACACTACTATAATTGTATACGTTTTTTCTGCATCCCCTTACAGATGGGACATACTAAATCGTAATATCACCGGTTTAACATTGAAATCCGTAAGTAATATAAGATGGGAGAGCAGAATAAACGCAGGATAAATATATCAAATATTTTAATGGATTTTTTTAAAACTCCTGTCAACTATACAGAACTATCATAAAAACATGCCAGTAAACTCCTATCGGTTGGGTTAAATATGAAGGTTTATATACACTTCAGACAATTCGATTTACAAATTTAATTGTTGAAGTAATTATAATTCTGGTTCGGACTACAATGACAGTCGAACACCGGTTTAAATACAGTGTGAATGTCCGTACAATATAAGTTGCCCTGTCCATTTATAGACAATTAACAGAGTCTTTGAGCTGGTAAAAACATTGCTTTATGTTTTGGTTGTCACTTTGCAGATCATCCGACTTTAATCTAATCGAAGTAAGTTATACAACCAGTGCAGAAATGTCTGTCCGTCAATTGAAAACGAGGAAACCCAATCAGGGATGAAAGGTCAAGTCCAGTAAATTAAGTCGTAGCCGGGTGAAACGTCATTGTCGGGTGACAAAGTCGTATTCGGGTGGCAGAGTCATATCCGGTGAAAAGTGGAACGTGGGTGGAAGTGATCTCGGAAGAGAGAAGATTCACTTTATGCGGCAGAAGAAGAGCCTTTTCCACCAAGGTTTCTTCTTCTCGACGGATGTTTCCACGACCACTTTGGACTCCCCTCGACACTCCACCGTCCATTCTGCAACTTCCGGGTATCGCAGTCCCAGGTAGTCGACCACAGTCGAGGCGCTATCGTCGGGAGTAACGACGACCACCCGTTTGACGCACTCTCCGTTCTCCTCGACATCTTTCGGGAGCACCCGAATCACCGGAAACGGAATGGAAGACGACGAAAAGCCTTCCTCCTCCTCCTCACCATCTGCCGAGGTGCGCCACTTCTTTAATTGCTTGAAATTTTCCATTCTGCAAAAGAAAGAAACGACTATTATGAAAATACAACTTGTATTCGTTTTGTTAATTTAATTTTATGTAAATTGTAAGATTTCTAATGAAAAAAATAATTTTAAAAATATAGTCTTAATTATAACGAAAAGTCACAAATGAATATTATAATAAAATCTCTGTTAAAAATAGTAATTTTAACTTTCAAACGATTTTTAATGTTCGCTATAGAAATCAGTTTCTACAAATTGTACAGTTCTGTCCATTGCCTAACACAAAACATTTGTGAAAATTTAGACGAATAATCTCGAATTATTCTGTTTAATTAAAGTTCACACTATAACAGTGCAAATATCATACGAGATATGATGCGTATATAAACTATAGCGCGCTAATACCAATGTAATGTATTTATTAATTTAGATTCCATTGGATTTGGGCTTAACGAAGAGTGAAAATGAGTGGAAAGACCCCGTCCGTAGTCTCTGTCAAGACCGATCAATTGTTATGGAAAGAGAGATTCGTCGGAAAATCATTGGCACTAATTGTGATATTCGGCTTAACAATGTTCAAAAAATACGTAAAATTAGAAACATCGTAGTCTGTACTTACCGATAAAATCGACGCAAACGAAACAAAACTGAGAAAAACACTCGAAACGAGAAAATTTTGACCGCACGAACTAAAAATCCAACCGTTCGCATTAACAATCAACGACCGCTCGCAACAATAAAACTCTGACAATTTGTTAGTACACAGAGTTTTATTGTTGCGTTGCCACGAAAGTTAATATTAAGAGTTTGGCCAAATTGCGTGATTTTCCCTGCATATACTCGTACATTGATGTTAACGTCAATATGTACGCAAAAACCTAATATTCTCGTATAAAGATGAATAGAAATTTCGATCTTATCATGTCCCTTACAACCGGAAAAACAATAAACTTCAAGTATAGAAACCCCAATTTTGTCTACCTTTGTAATTTAGTTAAGCAGCTGGAGGGCGCTTTAAAGTTTAGAGTATAGCGGTGTGAATTTCATATGAGATATAATGTGTATATAAACCATAGCGAAAATTAACAATTTAATGTATTTATTTATTTCCATTTTGCTTTAAGAGAAATGTTTGCTATGTCAAGCAAACATTTCTTTTCTGTAACCTTTAGCTTCCTGTACATTGTTTTAAAACTTCTCGGTAGACGGCCGGATGGCCGAGCGGTAAAGGTGGCAGCCTACCGCTCTGGGGGACCCGGTATCGAATCCGAACGGGTCGAATAATCACCAGGAATTTTTCGGGGGGTGGTCCGTTCGGGTATGTCGGGCCCCGTCCCTCACCACCCGGTCGCCCCATTGTGGGCCTGGCCGAACCCATAATGGGCCTACTAAAAGAGGCCTTCTTAGTGCCCACAGGGCGGAGAGAGTTAAAAAAAAAACTTCTCGGTAAGTATCAATTAAAAAATGTTCTTTTACACGTAATAAACGCATTTAAACGCGTTTATTACGTGTAAAAGAACATACTTCGGCTATCATCAAAATCAAGCAATAGCCTATTATATATGAGGGAATAGTGATTGAGATAAGAATAGAGAGAACCAGAATTGACAACAGTCTTGCAACCGTCTTGATAGAACGATAATCTTCTTCGTAACGTCTTTTGTCCTTTCATCATAACGTCATTCGTTCTTTCTTCCTTTCGCGCCGTCACCAACTGTCGTCTTTCCCACTTCTCCCCTTTGTCGTTCTCGTCTCCCCCGCAACCCTCGTAAATCTTAACGGTTTAGGAATGTTACTCGTCTAAACTCCACATATATATTTTTTTATTTACTAAAAATACACAAGTCATTAAATATGAAATAATAATGTGGGTTTAGAATTAAATAGAATTTGTATATAGTTGCTGGATACTAAGCATATAGGAGGGAGAGCGACGGTAATACTGCCATGGCGAAAATTTTGGTTTGCAGTAAATTTCAGGCCGCAATCTTTTAATAAACTCTTTTTTATTTACAATGTTTAAATGGTATCTGTAAGTTACACAAAATTATAACTTTTGTAAAGGATAGTAGCCTAAACTTAATTTAAAATCGGGCATGACTTTACAGCGCTTATGGAAACCGTTTAATTTACAAACGTTTACGATTTACTTTATAAGGTTTTGCTAAGCTACGAACTTCCGAAATCCCTATAGTTTGTAGTTTCAAACCCGAGGCAGCTACGACCAACAATTCCGAGGGCGCTGGGCGTCACGACGGCCACCCACAATATGTAAGCAAAATTAATAGCTTAACTTTCTGATTTTTTAATTTTAAGTTTGTTTGTTTATTGTTTGAAATTGTTTCGATAAAAATTGTAAAGTTATTTAAAAATAAACCAGCAACGAGTTGCTCAGCTTTCCCGGCAACATTTAAAATTTTCGTGACGCCATCTGTTATCTGTTATCATATTTTATTAAAAGAACATTTTATATTTTTAACTATTATAAATGGCAAAAAGCTTAATTTTGAGGGTAAGGATAGGTTTTATTTAAAAATGTAAATGCTAATAACGAGTAAAATCGTCATTAAGTCCGACCCTACTGGCAATACACACGACCCCCATTATCTCCCCATCCCCTTGACCTTTCATCACCAAACTTTAATAGCATCAGTCCCCCTAATACACTAATCTCCCTGCAAAATTTCAGAAATTTTCGACAAAAAGCACAGAAGGTATTAAGTTTTAAATAGGGTGAACAAAATCGTGCTAGACACATACACACACGCTAACATCAATACATACAGAAATTACCCCCGAATTTTTTTGAATTTTTCGACGTTCCAAGTAGGGATTGCAATTGCTGGATCCCTCATCCAGCACTTGGTGCTGGATCCAGCGCTGCGGATCCGCAAATACTCAATTACTTTCTAAATAATGCCGCAAAAGTCTACGTCGTCGCGTTGCCGCTTTGCTAACTACTAGACTGCTACTAATTACTTACTCACTACTTTACTAACACTAATAATTAAATTACTTATAAATAAACTATACTTTAATCAATCCAGCAAAATTTAATAATATAATAACGTATTCAATCGCTTTTAACGATCTTCCTCAGTTACAAAAAAATACATTAACTATAGAACATAAAACGTGTTTGGAATAAATATAAAAAGAATAGTGCTTAATTACATCTCATTTTTTTTAAACAAGATACATAGATGTACTGCCAGGTCTGATAATTTTTGTATTGTATACCGACGTAATCCCACTGTTTTCAAACTTTTAAGAAACGATAAAAAGAAAGAGGATCGGAATTCAACAACGGGTATGTATTCGGTGCCTTTACACAACCAACGTTTCAATTCCAAGCTTGTTTATGTGGGTGCAACGATGCGCAGTTTAAAACAAAGGCTCAAGAGCACAAATATACAATCAGTAACAGTGGCGTGCCGTCATTGGAAGCGATGGAAGCGCCGATTCCACCTTCCAATGACCTTCCCTTGAATTTTATAAAATATAAATTTTCATATTTTAACGTACTTTGAATTAATTAAAATTAATATTTTATTATAACTGCATTATGTATCTTTTACAAATTTCTATACTACATGTGAAAAAAAACGATAAGGTTGCTATTGTATATTCGAATAATTCGGTGGCGGAAGGAATGTCGAAACCGGGTCAGTCTCCAATCAGCCAGATTATATAGGCATTAACACATGCGGTTTACAGTGCACCAACCTCACCCGGTTTAGCTGGTAGAAGCGACACATTCGTAAAGAGTACAGCTTTATATCCCGGAGCGGTTGTGGGCTGTTAGCCACCTGCTAGATATTCGGCCACCCTCGCTCGATTATGTGAATCACGAGCAGACTAGATCAACGGCGGGCAACCCGCGGGCCAGCTACGGCTGGCGAAAAGTTTCTATCCGGCCCGCGAGATCTTTAATAGATTATTAAATTGGAAAAATAACTAATTAATAGTTATTTTTCCAATTCTTTGTAATTTTCGAAAACGATAACAGAAATAAATGTAGTAATTAACTTTTTATATATTTATTTCATATTTGCAGACTAAAAAAATTACGAGTCACAAGAAGGCGTCAATTAACTACTACGGCGCGGAAAAAAACGTAAAATTTATTCTGGCCCATGTTATAAAAAGGGTTGCCCACCCTAGACTAGATTTATAACAATCCAACCGATAGGAATTTACTGGCACGTTTTTATGATAGTTCTGTATAGTTGACAGGAGTTTAAAAAAACTCCATTAAAATATTTGATATATTTATTCTGCGTTTATTCCGCTCTCCCATCTTATATTACTTACGGATTTCGATGTTAAACCGGTGATATTACGATTTAGTATGTTCCATCTGTAAGGGGATGCAGAAAAAACGTGTGCAATTCTAGTACAGTGTTAAAAATTAACTGTTACTTTGGCAGCATCATTTACAACCAAATTCAATGAATGAGACGTGTACAGTACATACAATGGTACAAAAAAAAAAAAGCTCTAGAATTTATTTTCCTTAAATTTACGATTTATATATCCGTTGTCATAAAAATTTGTCTTTCCACTGTTTTCCCAAGACTACAGATATTCAGGTACAAAGTAACTGGTTTCGACTTATTTCTACTTAAGAAGTGACTAAATAATTAAGAGATTAGGGAATGGGGACATAAATAAAACCCTGTTGAAAGAGCCAGAATTTTACTTCAACAAAAGCTTAACAGAACCAATCACTCGCTCAGTACAGTGGGAAACTGATTTCCGTGTACACCTGGTATTAAAACGAATTAGTTAGAAAACGAATGACTATTAAGTTTAACATAGTTAGATTTTTACAGCTACGGTGAGAAACGTTTAAAATTTACAACAGCCCTGTGGCGTCCTCTGAGATATACTAGTGATGCGACAAAAGAGGCATTTGACATTGACAGGTATCGGCACCCTCGGGATTTGGCACGCACACACTCACTACACACCTACCTGGACCGGCACTAGTTCCATCCATTAGCTACTCGTATCAAGATATTTGACTAAGTGGATTGTTTTAAGATTTAAAAAGTAAAGACTATTTTATGTTATTTTTATGTACGTTTCTTTACAAAGCTATATTTTAATTATAATTTTCTTTAAAAGTATATTAATACAATCGAACAATACATTGTACCAGGTATGTATATCCATCGCACATTTTATTTCACCGAGTAAGTTTTTATAATTTATTTTTAATTTTAGCCCTTATATCGTGGCTAGCGATTCAGAATGTAATTGTGATATTAAAAATACATTTAGAGAAGTCTACAGTTTTTACTGGCTTATCGAACAAATGAATACGAATGGACCCTAGACCAGTGATTCTTAACAGGGGGCCGCGGCCCCTGGGGGTCCATAAGAAGTTTGCCGGGGGCCGCCAAATTATGCAAAATTTCCTTCAGAATATAATAAAAAGAAAATTGATGTATAATCCGAATATCGTATTGAAAAGTGAAATAAGAAAGATAAAGTTTTCCTATTTAGTTTTTATTTATTTATTTTGTATTTCTTCCTACATACAACTTTGTTAGTACAGAAGAAATAAATGTAAATATGCTACTTACACCGCAGTATTTACTTCTTTTATTCCAAAGCAATTTTAAGAAACTATTAATGCTTGGAATTTTAAAAATAATTAGGAAAAATAGTAGGCTTTGAAAATTTAAATATTTTTGCAAAAGATATGCAAAATCCTTACGACAAGTGGGCGTTTTAGTTTTAGTTTAGTTTTAGCATCGACATTGGATCGATTTATCGACATGTTTCTTATTTTATTTTCTGTTAAAAATTAATGAGTTTTCATGTTTAATTGTGAAGTTTGAATGTTATTTAAATAGATAATGAAATAATAAAGTTATGATTTACATTTATTATATAAAAAATAAAGCAATAATAAAAAAATCAATTTATTATAGATAAATTATCAAATTATCAAATATAAATTATTATTAAAAAATGGGGGTCACAAAAAAATTATGAAATATTTGGTGGGCGGCGAGTATAAAAAGGTTAAGAACCACTGCCCTAGACCATCACTGACGCGCAATTAACTGATAGCCCCTGGAAGTCGGCTTCTTACAGAAACACAGCTTCCCTGTCATCAAATGTCACGGCACGCCACTGATCAGTAAGAACCTCGACAACACTGCGCTGGCATCATACGAAAGACAGAAGGATGTTAACGTCCAATGGGATCAAGCGGCAATTATAAAAACGACGATGAATAGGCAAACGGTCAAACATCTTAAGAGATTGGAAATCTGCAAGGCGCACATGACAACTGGTTGTATAAAAACCAGAAAACATTAAAAACCATAGAGATGCGGATTCATTGTCTACCATGTGGAGATCCTTTTACATTAATTAATGTTATTAACGGACAATGCTGGTTTCGTTAGATCTTATATACAGGGTGTTTTTTTTAAACTGACGGTACTCAGAGACATCTGTAGAGCAATCTAACAGCCGGACTGTCGCCAAATTTGGGAGAGTGACTAAGGACGACGTGGGAAAGAGATTCCGCAAAGAAAAAAGTAGTACCAAAATTTACCGGTAGGGGTGGATTTGGCGCTGTTGTAGCAAAACAGCTAAGAATCTGCATGAAATCCAGCTGCAATTAACAAACACACGAATGAATAATCAGACAGCGGTTTCAGTGTAATAACGAAAGTTTAATTAATCAGCAAATAACCTTCTCCCTTCTTCAATGTGATCACCGTCCTGCTGGACAACTCATTGCATCCTGAACACCGTGTTCTCTATGGCCGAACGTAACATGTCCGCAGGAATGTTCATCACAGTTCGAGAAATGTTCTTCAAAGTCATCAAGTTTGGGACACTACCAAGATAGACCTTGGACCTTAAGTAACCTCACAGGAAAAGTAACATGGGGTTAGATCCGGGGAGCGAGGCGGCCATGCAAGTGGAAAAAAGCGACTGATGACCCTCTCTTCAGTAAAGTGCTGATAGCTTTTTCGCTACAACAGCGCCAAATCCTCCTCTACCGGCGAATTTAGATACTACTTTTTTCTTCGCGGAAGATTCCGCGAAGAAAAAAAATAGTACCTAAATTCTATCTCTTTTCCATGTCATCCTTAATCACTCTCTCAAATTTGGCGACAGTCCGGCTGTTAGATTGCTCTACAGATGTTTCTGAGTACCGTCAGTTTAAAAAAAAAACACCCTGTATATATTTTTTTCCGCTATTTATTTTGTTTATTTATCTATATTTTGTCCGTTTGGGCGTTTTCCGTTAATTTTTATATTTATTCTGAACACATTTTATGTTCTACTGGTATATTTAATGTTCTATTTTTTTTGTAACCGAGGAAGATCGTTAAAAACAATTGAAAACGTTATTATTTTATTAAATTTTGCTGGATTGATAAAGGTGTAGTTTATTTAACTTATTCTACTTCCAGTACATAGTTTTATATACAGTACTTATAAATAACTACAGACTAATATGTGGAGCCTATATATGAAAACTGGTAAGACTGATAGCCACTTAGCCACTGATTATCCGTCCTTACATTATTATAATATATTAATATAAATTAATCAGTAGAATTACCTTTGCTATTATTTAACTTAAAGATTACATTATAATTATAATCTAACTAAACATTTAAAGTTAATTATCTCTATTTCAAGTGTTAAACCGAACCAAAGTTAAGTTTACTACCTAAATGTGTAAGAAAGTTTTACTGATTTATAGTGACCAGTCTAAATAATAAAAGTTTCTTAAGTATTTTTAAAAAATGTTTTATTTCATTAAAAAAAAAACATAAATTGCAGGATAGATAGATAGACAGATAACACTTCATTGCACCAAAAATACATCCACGCTGGATCAACGCTGGATCCAGCTGGAATGATTTCAATCCAGCAAAAATCCAGCTGGATTCAAAACACTGCTGGATTGCAATCCCTAGTTCCAAGGTGTCCTAAGACCAAAAATGTAAAAATCTTCGGGGGGGGGTCATTTTTTGACCGATCGCCATATTTTCTCTCTGTTATATATAACAGCCAGAAAAGTAAAAAGTTTTTTAAAAAAATCTACTTTTTAACATTCAGTTAGAACGTTGAATGACTAATACTGTATTAAATGTATGTTTGAAAAACATTCAGGCCTTCTTATAGAGCCGGCAGGCCTCAAATATATTTGTTAAAAATTATTCATTCTATTGTATTATATATATATATATAATGTGTGTGTGTGTGTGTGTAAAAATAATAATAAAAATTCTAACGCTTTTATTTAATAATAAACTGCAGGGCCTCAAATAGGTAAGCGATTCGCGCCTTTTCGACATGGTCAACCCTATAACTTCAATAAATAATAATTATTACAATTACCATAATAATATTTTAATGTATGTTCAGTAAAATAAAATATTCTCAACGCTTATACAGTTAAAGCTATTGGAATTTTCTACTGCGCCAAGTCTGATCTAAAAACAAATTATATCTTTGACTTGATCGAATTCTCACCGACTCGCGGTCGTTAACCTTTTTTAAGCCATTCGGATTAGAAATGGAGACATATTGGTGACATATGGATGTCCCAGAGTTTTTAGAATATCTCTGACAAGGTCACTGATGAAAATAAATTTGATTTGGGCATAGTTCAAGCATAGAAATGTTAATATAGATTTATTTATCTTATATAATAAAGAAAATGTTATAAAAATTTTATTAAATTTTTATTAAATACGTATATTGCATATTTATAATTTTAAAACATAATTTATTTAATTAAATAATTTAGTTTGTAACGGAAAAGTATCCTCCTGCTAAGAGCATTACAGCTTCTCATTTCACTTATGAACAGTTTCAAGAACGAGATTTCACTCAAGCAATGGATAATTATGAAAAAAATAAAGTAAATAGACATTTCAGATTATTTTCTTTAAAAATTAGGTATTATTAATATTATTTTAAATGCAGAAATTTTAGAATATAAATATTGGAAATCAGTCAACCTATTTGTTACATGCTATCCAATATATCTATTTTACTTTATTTATTTAATTTTCTAAATTAAAAATTACTTTTCAGGGGATACAAAAAGATTTTATGTTTCATCATCATGGAAAGGTCTATTTAAACCCTATTTGCAGTACTTATAAATTCGACTATAGACATCCGTATGGATCTATAAATTCCCGTAAGATATTTTACTTAACAAATTTCTATATATATTTATGAATATAAATATATAAATAGATCTAAATTGATTTATGTTTTAGCATAATTTATAAACTATATTAATAAACAATTTTATTTTCTTATCTTTATAAATAAGTAAACCATAAGAAAATAATATTTATTTAAGTGAAAGATATCTTTATCTTCATGTTTATCTTATCTTCTCCATTACTTCTGAACAAACTTTGTTAATAATTATTAAAATAAAGGTATCATCTTTAATGTTAATAAAACATTAAATTTAATTCCTTGTTTTTTATTTGCAGTTCCATTTCTTTTTGGATTACATCAAAAATATCTAGATCACAAAGAACAAAGCAAATCTTTGTCTAGTCCTCAAAGTTCTGAAACGTGTAGTTCTTATAAGCCATTTTCAAGCGAATTTCTGGCAAATAAACATTATGGAATCAGAAAAGACATGTCTACTCAGCTTTATCCTCCAAATTTCATTAATAGAGAAACATATTTTAGAAACAAGAAGATGTTAATTGCTCCAGAATATATGACAATTCCTCAATTGAATATAACTGAATATGATAAATATTAAAATTTTTTATCTACACATTAAAACATTTTAAAGATAAAAAAATTTTTAATCAACTTTAAGATATTTACTTTCATTTTAATTTACGATATTTTAAAATAAATTCTTATAATATTTGCATCGAATTTTAAAAAATTTTGATTAAATTTTATTTAAAACTATTTAAAATTAAAATTAATATCGAAGTAAATTTAATTTTTAGTAAATTTCTTATCTAGTTAATATTTATCTTCATTTTACAATAAACAAATATTTTATTTTGATAAGAACTTAAAATTTTTAAAATTGATTTTACTTGTAATTATTAATAACAGTTTTAATAAAAGTATACGAGCCATATTTTTAATTCTAGACATTAATAAATTAATAATTATTGAATTTTTCAATATTTTTTATAAAACAAGAAAATTATTGATTATAAAATCAATAATATACATAAGCTAATTTTATTTATTTTTTTATGTTTTCAATTATTTATTTGTGTTTCTATACTAAACAGATGAGAAAAAAAATGAATTAAGCTTATTTATATATTTATATAAAATTTTAATTGGATTGCAATTTTAAAAAATCGTAGACAAATTCCCAATGTCGTCCGTCCGTCCGTCCGTCTGTATTTCCTTAATCTCAAAAACAGAGTTAGATAGATAAAAACGAGACAAGATATGGAAACCTTAGAAGCAGAAAGCCCCAATTGACTATATATGATCTTCGGATACAAAATTTCATGTTATTTCAATTCAAAAATCTCCCCTGAAAGCAATTAATAGATGACCTATAAGACTCTATTGTAAAGGAAAAGTATGATGTACAGGGGCAAGCCACTACTAATTTGAGATGGGGAGCATATATTTTAATACAGTTTAATATTATATTGGTACATAAATATTTACAGCTTATGAATAACAGAGTAAGGCTTGAAAGTTGCAATTTCAGATCGGAGAAGTCACAAATAGTGGCCAATCTCTATCCAAAAGTTATATAGATATAGAAATAAAATCAACAAAATAAATAAAAATAGCTGTTTCATAACATGTCAAAATCTTCAGTTTAAATCGCTTATTTTATTTTTTTTTTTAATATAAGAGATTAGATTTTGCTTTGTATCCCTTTATATCTGGAACCCCATTCGAGTGGTAAACCAACTGCTTACCTCTCTCTCTATCTAAGCCTGTATGAGCTCATACATATGTATATATTAAGAAAACTGAAGTTCACCAATTCCTTATACAAAAATAGGTTATTTATGAAAAAATTAATGTAATAAATACATAAAAAAATAATATATAACGGCGGTGAAGGTCCGCAGAGAGGGAGAAGACCGGGCACTTGCTCTCGCCTCGGACCGAGTAAAAAATTCCACAAATTATAAACATAAAAATGATTTGAATATGTGACCATCAGTGGCGTGCCGTGACATTTGATGACAGGGAAGCTGTGTTTCTGTAAGAAGCCGACTTCCAGGGGTAATCAGTTAATTGCGCGTCAGTGATGGTCTAGGGCAGTGGTTCTTAACCTTTTTATACTCGCCGCCCACCAAATATTTCATAATTTTTTTGTGACCCCCATTTTTTAATAATAATTTATATTTGATAATTTGATAATTTATCTATAATAAATTGATTTTTTTATTATTGCTTTATTTTTTATATAATAAATGTAAATCATAACTTTATTATTTCATTATCTATTATAAATAACATTCAAACTTCACAATTAAACATGAAAACTCATTAATTTTTAACAGAAAATAAAATAAGAAACATGTCGATAAATCGATCCAATGTCGATGCTAAAACTAAACTAAAACTAAAACGCCCACTTGTCGTAAGGATTTTGCATAACTTTTGCAAAAATATTTAAATTTTCAAAGCCTACTATTTTTCCTAATTATTTTTAAAATTCCAAGCATTAATAGTTTCTTAAAATTGCTTTGGAATAAAAGAAGTAAATACTGCGGTGTAAGTAGCATATTTACATTTATTTCTTCTGTACTAACAAAGTTGTATGTGGGAAGAAATACAAAATAAATAAATAAAAACTAAATAGGAAAACTTTATCTTTCTTATTTCACTTTTCAATACGATATTCGGATTATACATCAATTTTCTTTTTATTATATTCTGAAGGAAATTTTGCATAATTTGGCGGCTCCCGGCAAACTTCTTATGGACCCCCAGGGGCTGCGGCTCCCCTGTTAAGAATCACTGGTCTACGGTCTATTCGTATTCATTTGTTCGATAAGCCAGTAAAAACTGTAGACTTCTCTAAATGTATTTTTAATATCACAATTACATTCTGAATCGCTAGCCACGATATAAGGGCTAAAATTAAAAATAAATTATAAAAACTTACTCGGTGAAATAAAATGTGCGATGGATATACATACCTGGTACAATGTATTGTTCGATTGTATTAATATACTTTTAAAGAAAATTATAATTAAAATATAGCTTTGTAAAGAAACGTACATAAAAATAACATAAAATATTCTTTACTTTTTAAATCTTAAAACAATCCACTTAGTCAAATATCTTGATACGAGTAGCTAATGGATGGAACTAGTGACGGTCCAGGTAGGTGTGTAGTGAGTGTGTGCGTGCCAAATCCCGAGGGTGCCGATACCGGTCAATGTCAAATGCCTCTTTTGTCGCATCACTAGTATATCTCAAAGGACGCCACAGGGCTGTTGTAAATTTTAAACGTTTCTCACCGTAGCTGTAAAAATCTAACTATGTTAAACTTAATAGTCTTTCGTTTTCTAACTAATTCGTTTTAATACCAGGTGTACACGGAAATCAGTTTCCCACTGTACTGAGCGAGTGATTGGTTCTGTTAAGCTTTTGTTGAAGTAAAATTCTGGCTCTTTCAACAGGGTTTTATTTATGTCCATATTCCCTAATCTCTTAATTATTTAGTCACTTCTTAAGTAGAAATAAGTCGAAACCAGTTACTTTGTACCTGAATATCTGTAGTCTTGGGAAAACAGTGGAAAGACAAATTTTTATGACAACGGATATATAAATCGTAAATTTAAGGAAAATAAATTCTAGAGCTATTTTTTTTGTACCATTGTATGTACTGTACTACGTCTCATTCATTAAATTTGGTTGTAAATGATGCTGCCAAAGTAACAGTTAATTTTTAACACTGTACTAGAATTGTACACGTTTTTTCTGCATCCCCTTACAGATGGAACATACTAAATCGTAATATCACCGGTTTAACATCGAAATCCGTAAGTAATATAAGATGGGAGAACGGAATAAACGCAGAATAAATATATCAAATATTTTAATGGAGTTTTTTTAAACTCCTGTCAACTATACAGAACTATCATAAAAACGTGCCAGTAAATTCCTATCGGTTGGGTTAAGTTATAAATCTAGTCTACGGTGGGCAACCCTTTTTATAACATGGGCCAGAATAAATTTTACGTTTTTTTCCGCGCCGTAGTAGTTAATTGACGCCTTCTTGTGACTCGTAATTTTTTTAGTCTGCAAATATGAAATAAATAAATAAAAAGTTAATTACTACATTTATTTCTCTTATCGTTTTCGAAAATTACAAAGAATTGGAAAAATAACTATTAATTAGTTATTTTTCCAATTTAATAATCTATTAAAGATCTCGCGGGCCGGATAGAAACTTTTCGCCAGCCGTAGCTGGCCCGCGGGTTGCCCGCCGTTGATCTAGTCTGCTCGTGATTCACATAATCGGACGAGGGTGGCCGAATATCTAGCAGGCGGCTAACAGCCCACAACCGCTCCGGGATATAAAGTCGCGTACTCTTTACGCGTGTGTAGCTTCTACCAGCTAAACCGTGACGTTTGTGCTATGTAAAGCGCATGCGCCAATGCCTATAATCTGGCTGCTTGGAAGTTGACAGGCAGGCGGATAACAGCCCACAACCGCTCCGGGATATAAAGCTGTACTCTTTACGAGTGTGTCGCTTCTACCAACTAAACCGGGTGAGGTTGGTGGACTGTAAACCGCATGTGCTAATGCCTATATAATCTGGCTGATTGGAGACTGACCCGGTTTCGACATTCCTTCCGCCACCGAATTATTCGAATATACAATAGCAACCTTATCGTTTTTTTTCACATGTAGTATAGAAATTTGTAAAAGATACATAATGCAGTTATAATAAAATATTAATTTTAATTAATTCAAAGTACGTTAAAATATGAAAATTTATATTTTATAAAATTCAAGGGAAGGTCATTGGAAGGTGGAATCGGCGCTTCCATCGCTTCCAATGACGGCACGCCACTGGTGACCATACACCCTTGACCATGTGATGCTTTATCTATCTTTATGTATTGATGCAATAAATTCTATACAAAGATGTATTGTGAAAGAAAATCAAGAAAATTAAATAATTAAATAAAAATTTATCGATTTAATTATTTGTTTCCAAGCTATGCTCTCTCTAGAAAATTTTCTGCCTACGCCCATGATAACAGCGGTTTCTAACCTTTTCCAATCCACGTATCCCTTTTGTAAAAAATAGAAAATTTCACTTATCCCTAAATTGAAAATAGTTAGCCAAAGAATGTCGACGAATGATAGCTTCTTCTATTAAATTATTAATTAAAAATCAAGAAGGTAACTGTCTCCCCTTGAGTTTTAAATATTAATTGACAAGTTAAAGCACTACCGCGCTTATTTTAATAATGTAGACATGAAATTAGTCGATAGAAAAGAAAGATTAGTTTAAAGTAACTGAATTTAAACCTTCAAAAGTATATAAAAATAAGTTTACCGTATATCCACTTTTCTCCGGAACCTATATACATTATAAAATTAAAATGTATATAGATTGAATATTTATACTATATTACTTTTTCAAAACATTCCTTATATCTTAAAATATTGTAATATTTGTAAAAAAATAATAATAATTAATAACTTTGGCAGCTTTTACGTATTTGAGTCTAAAAAATTTTGAATGGCCAAGGTATGAACTTATTTTATATTGAAAAATTGCTGATTTAAAATTATATTTGAAAGCCATTACTGATTTTTTTCATGGATACACACATTTCAGGTTGGTAAAAGATGATATATAAAGTGCGTTAAAAAATATATATATTTAAACAATATGAAATCAGTTTTTGCAATAATTCAATGTTACATAAAATAAATTAAAATCTTAAAACTTGTTTCGAAAAATTGTGCTGTATAATGTTAATGGTCTTTATTCTTTACTTCACAACTGGGTGCATAAGTATACACCGGTCATCTTTAATGATCTTATAATTAAATTATGATTTCATTTTAATATAAAACATAGCATTTCATCATAAAAAATTCGTAAACATTGCTCAAAATATTAATATTTGAGACACTGTCAATGTATTGCTTAATTTTATAACTTTATGAGAAATCACTGGAAATAAATTTTTAATTAAATTTTAAAATAATGTAGTCTTTCAGGAAAATAAGTCTTAGGAGTACAGTAATTTTGTATCCTAATGAATATGAGGAACTTGTTTTTCAAATTATATTCATTTTTTAAAAACATTTTCCATCCTGAAAGTATTAAACAAGGATTATTTTTAAAATTATACCCATTGTAGGTTCAGTCAGACGCACAATGGATGGTCGGGCGGCGAGAGACGGAGACTGAAAAATTCTCGAAGTTTTTCGACCCGTCCGCAGTGTGATATTCGAAATAGTTAACAAAGGGTTCGCTAGCAGAAAATTTTTCCCTGACAATCACCGACGTACGAAATGGAAGTTTTGGCTAGAAATAAATACAATATCTTTTCTTGTGATATATCTAATAATCAGTGGCGTATTTGGAACGTAACGAGCCCTGGGCGAAGACCAGGTAACAGTAGTATATTAGTGCTGTCGATCGTTTTTTTTTTTTCTTTTAGGCAAAGAAATTTTTCAACCCGAATGGCACTGCTGATAATAGACAGATGTCATCATATCTCGAAATACAATATCCTTTTTATTTCGCTGTCCATAGCCCGACACGTGTTTCACAGCCATCTTGTATTATCTCGCGCGCGAGATTGTGGGATATCTCTTATGACTGGATCTAGTTTCAAGAACTCTCTTGAATCGATCGCGATTAAACCTCGTTTCAGTCAAGATTGAAACGGTCGAGAAAGATCGCACCAAGACATAGTCCCCGACCTTGCTCACAATCTAGATTGAAATGCTCGGTGCGAACGGGGTATAAGGCTCTAGTTTAGTAGTATTACAGAGTATAATACGTATATTTTAATATATTTTTTAAAAAAAACAAAACCACTGAGAAATGTTACGTGTGTTTAACAAGGTTCGGAAAACTGAAAATTTTAACAACGGGTTCGGCCGAACCTGTGCGAACCCGCTGAATATCACCACTGCCCGTCCGGATTGAGTCCTGGACTTACCAAAATGGTAGGGTGCCACCTTAACCGCTCGGCCATCAGGCCGTCCTACGAGCACTGTCTAAGATTTATTTTGTCTATGTCTATTACGGGTTTAATCAAGCCTACATTTGAACTGGACTACTATAAAAATTGCTGAGGATCCAATCCGAATTCCATTTGGATTCTCAGACAGCTCCAGCATTTGGCATTGGCTTACTAGAATAATCATTTAATAATTCGAATTTTGAAATAGCGTATTTATTTGCAAGTTGTCTCTTTCTAGAAGTGATTATAGTGAATTATATATTTTAAATCATATTTATCGCTCAACATATTCCAATTACGTATTATGTGTTTGCTGTATTAAATTTGGAGTTAATGGAAAGTATTCTGACTTAATGTACAGTACATTGAGAGAAGTTAGGTATACTATTTTAGGTTATTTGACGATATTACAAAGAAACGAATATATAAAGATTCAAAATTCTTCATCACTCTAATTTTAATTCATTATCTTTATCCAGATAAGTTTAATTTTATGAGACTCAATCCGTATAGAAGGATTGATCGGAAACCTTACGTTATTCGAGAGGCAAAATTGGAATTGTAAAATCCGAGTTGTAAAGATCTATTATAAGCAGGGCCGGATTATCGAATAGGCAAAGTAGACAAATGTCTAGGGCCCGTAATTCGGAGGGGCCCCGCTTCAGTGCAGAAGATTTCTCTGTTTCAAAAACGAGTTAAAAATTATTTAAGAAATTAGATAGGACAGAAAAGGCTGTATTTAACAATTCCTACTAAGCTCCGCTCAACTAGCCATTATCTAATAAAAAAGAAAAAAAAAAGTCAATAGCCACCCGTGCTCCACGAGATCTCTCGCACCATCTAGAAATATTCCTAGGGCCGCCTCTCGTGGTAGTACTGATGTATGGTTATGATTTATTTTCTAAATCTAAACTTATACGTCGCGACATCGCATATTCGATGTAGCGTTCAAGTTGCTCGAGTGCGAAGATATTACAATTCAATTGTGTTTTATAAAAGAGTTAAAAAGGGTGACACTACGGTGTGACTTGGGGTGACACCACGATATCCGCACCGGGTGTCACCCATGCTAGCTACGCTAATGTCACATTATATAAGATTTGTTTAGAAGCAACTTATTTAAATGGGGCCTCAATTTAAATTTTGTCTAGGGCCCGCTAGAGGCTTAATCCGGCGCTGATTATAAGAGTATATGAGTTTGTTGTATTATTAGTCAATCATTATACACAGGTGAGACAATTTCTTATTCTTTCTCCTATTCTTTCTTTCTACATGTCCAAATTGTGATAATACTCAAACAAGAATTATTCAATTTAAACCTTGGTAAATTTTCTTTAAATAAATGTATTGTTGACAATAGGAGAGCGTTGTCGCTCTCCATCCCGAACCTACTCGACAGTAACCTTTAGCAAGGCGTGTTCTCTATTACTTAACAAATAAGTTACGAAAGGCCAACCGCTCGGGCCTGACCACAATTGTCAATAAAACCGCGGACCTAACAAATAAGAGATGGAATTTTGATGTTTCTGAGAATTCAAGGACACCAAACGTTTTATTCCTGGAATGGAACACTTCCTATATGATAATTATCTTCAGAAATGCAATCAAAATTTAATGTATTTTTATGTTGGATGTACTGTATTGACTTTTCAATCGTGCACTAAAGTAAGATTTTTTACAAAAGCAATGGATTTAAAAAGTATATTGTATTACGGATGCTCTTACATTTATGAGAAATGCGAATCTGAAACCGATCCGGAGTTTTTCGAATTGGAATGTCGTTTCCCCGTTTCCCGTTTATAATGGCTGACCCCAATAAAGAGTGGGGTGCATTCTAACGATAAAAGTTGCAATTTGCCGTGTAAAAAATTTAAATCCAAGAATTTTAAATACCGGAAGAAAACATTAAATTTTAATCCGCCATTTTCATTTCTCACAGTGAAAAACACTTTTGCAATGTTGAATTACGATTCAAAAAACAAACTGTAATTTGTCAATAAATATGATTTTTAAACAAATAATTTAAAAATAAATTAAAACCTTTTTTTTCTCTCGCAGTCGAAGAAATGAAATCGACTGATAAAAATGTTGTCGCTAATGATTTTCTAATGATTTCATCGGAGCGCCACTAGTTGCGAGTTAGAGAAACACGATCAGAAATGCTTGCGGAGATCAACGCCATCTACATCGCTACCTACACCGTTTGGAGAGTGTCATGGTTATCCGTTCTCTACGGTTTCTTTCTGTATAGGCCACAAAATTCCGTTCTGTTATGTCTCTGAACCATAAAAAAGTAAATAGTGATGCGTTAAAATTATTTCAGACTATACATCACGTTTAAATATTCACAAGAGACGCATCGGCGAATAAGTTTGTAAAGAGTGAAATACAAACATACAGAACGTATTCGTGTTCATTGTTCACTACTTAGATTGACGTTTCCCTAGAGCTTTTTCTCATAATTCAACCCATATACATGGAAAGGTAAGAATTTCCCCTTTTACTTTCATAAATCCATCCATTTTTGCATTCCTCCTCTTTGTAGTGATTGATCACTGCTTTGATCAATTGCTCTCGTTAAGTGTGTGAAGTTTTATTTGGATTTTATTTCTTGATATCCAGAAATGCTTTAGTATATAAGTTGATTCACAGCACATTTCATAGTCTGAGTAATTAACAAATTGTGTATGGATCTAATTTCAATTTTGGGGCTTTCATTAAACCTTGGTGTTAAAAAGGTAGGGATCATTCTGTATTCATCCAAATTGATTGAAAAATATGGATACTGGCATGGGATGGTGTGCTGTGTTTTGAAACCTTAAACAGCTTTTCGGGTACATCTATAATGCTCGTGTGGTCCCGACATAATTTCGCTGAAAAAGCTCAGGTAACCTTCAGGATTCTTTTGGTTAAAGTTCCCTCATTGCTATTCTGCTGTGTCTGATCATTGGTTTGTGCTACATGAATAGGATGTAATACCCAAATTGTAAGGAGATAAATAGTCCATACAATAGTGGATTAAATTCTATTGTAAGTTGATTTTTTTGGAATTAAGATTTCTATCTAAATTGTTCTTTAGAGTGGTAATTAAGTTGCAATTTTAATTAAGTTTATAATGCAAAAAATGTAATTAGATATGCATTAAAAAACTATAATTTAAAAAAATGTGAGGTGCAGAATATGATTGTTTTTCGTTGAAATTTAACAAAGTTTACGTGTTGAATCTTACGATGATAAAGAAAAAAAAATTAATTTAATATTCTATGAAGTTAATGACAAATCTAAATGTTTGTTTTTATTTACATTAATTTTCTATGAATGATCGAAATATAGTTAACTTTGTAGTTAGTAAAAAATTCATGAGTAGTATATAGAAAGAATATTGCAATGATCGGGCTAGAGAGACTGTGTACAGAGTTATGAAATTTAGACTAAGTTGTGCATGTAGTAAATTAGTTTTATTGCTAATATTTTTTGTAATTACATATTTATATAAAAGTAATGGAATGTTTTATTTATATTTAATTATAATTTATCAGTGTAACTTTTGTAAGTTTATGTTTATATCATAATAAATGATGCTAATTATATAAATCATCACAGATAAAAGACAGGCCTCTTCTAAAAAGGTCATCTTGTAGAGGCCAAATTGATTTTTCTGTTTATCTTTTAACGAAAACTGGATAAGGTTTGTTTATGAAGTAGAACAGAACTTGATCTGTTAAACAAAGAAGTATTTGATTTAATTCCATAGATATTTTAGATTTTCTTCTTGTGAAATATTTCCTATTGTTAACTGATACAAATTAAAAGAATTATATTATAGTTTTCCATTAAAGACTCTTTTGTATGTGAACTCATTATGAAAGCAGTTTGGTGCATTAATGAACTTCTATAGGCTAATTTTCTAGACTTGCAATGAGGAGGAAGCAATAAAATATAGTCTTTTGACACTATTGATTAGGCCTGTGAAGCCTTTTAATGTTTTTTTTTTCCTTATGGCCTTCTTCAAATAAGAAAATATCTTATTTAGTTATTTGAAAAAAATAAATAACAAAAGCAGTGATAATATTTTAACTAATTACAGTAAGCAAACAAAAATTTTACATTTATATTTATATTATAAATTGCATGATGATAATCATCATCATTGAATAAAAAGTGTTTCAGTGGAAAACTGGTCATTTTTCAGTTTTTATTTTCCATATTTTTTTAAACATGCAAGTTTATATTAAATGTATATATCATCTTAGATGGTTTTTAAAATTATTAAATGATTCAAGTCATTGAGAGTTATAAATATTAAAACAAACTTTGATTTTATTAACATTCCGGAGTCGTCAAGAAATAAATTTTAATTGATGTGTAGTATGTGATATTTAGCAAATTAAGATTCAACAAGCTTAATTCAAGGAATTAAACATTCATTTTCTATTGGTAGACTGATAAATTATGTTATTAAATAATTATTTAATATTTTATTAGATTGATATCTGATGATATTTTCTACTTTCTGCAATAAGTAAAAATAAAGTATTTAACATTTTCATATAAGAAAAAATTAAATTAAATATTTTACTATAAATTCTAAATTATAATAGTTAAATTTGACTTTATATAATAATTCTTAAATAAATTGCAAAATATCAATTTTAATATTCTTATTGAACACGAAATTAAGTAGATTTGTAAGAATATCCTACTAATTTATTAAAAAATTTTAATTCAAGTAAAAGTTAAAAAAGAAAAAAGAATTGTTCTAAAATTTTTAAATCATTAGTTATATTATACATGCAATGCTGATTTAATTTAAAACTTTTTTATATAAAAAAAAAAAATGAGCATTCTTGTGAGTTTGGAATAGTTTCTACTGTCACTTAGAATGCTGTTTAATTTCACTCATTTGTCCAACTTAAGTTTCTATTTTAGTGAGAAATGCTTCTATTAAAATTGGAAATAATTCTTACAGTTTCATTTATTCATCAGCATTATTTTATTTAAAATGGTTTTTCAGTGTCATTAAATATTTAAAGTTATTTGGCCTAGTAAAATTAAAAATGAAATGTGAAAATATAAAATTCGAATAGAGTAATCTATAAATTTCAATTAATGTTTATCTTGCCTAACATTTAATTCTTTATAATGTAGATTATTTTGTCAAAAAGATTATTTTTATTTTTAATATCTTGTTGTTTTACTATTTCTAATTTAGTTTTATGAGTCAAAGTTTTTATATTGTATCTGTAAAAAAGTGAAAATTAGATTTTTGTGGATTTGTCCTTAAGAAATCATATTCACACTTAATCATAAAAGATGGCAAATAAAATTTTTAAATTTATATTTAAATTGATGAATTTATCATCATTTTAGTTCTTTTTTAATGTTCTGGTCTCTGTAAGTCATTTAATTAGATAACTTAAACTCATCAGACTATTTTTTCTTTCTTTTTCTTTTTTTAAATAAAGTTGATCATCGTTACCTTTATTTTGCTATATGGTGCTGATTGAATAATTAGAAACAAAACTACTCTATTTCACTAATTTAGAAAATAAAGAATTGCTTAGTTTTTATACTGTCTTTTATTTACTGAGTTCTATTTTTTTTCTTGCTGGAGATGGACAAAATTGTTTGAAAACATTTGAGAAGTAATTTCAAGTTTTAATAAAGTTTGCTCTTCAAACAATTCTCTATTTTTCAAGTGGCAATAAATTCTTAGATCTATTTTGAAAGATAGTAAATAAAAATTATTTAAATGTATATTTGAATGATTTATATTATTAAAAATTAAGAATTTAATTTTTTATAACCAGTAAATTTTAATTACAAGCTTTCTATTCAATAGACTGTTCTGTAATAAAAAATTATTCATAAAATTTAAAGGAAAGAAAATGAAAAGAAGTATGCTATTTTGTGACAAATTCTATGATATTTTACAGTATATTTTCATTCATTTTATATTTATAATCTAAACTAGTAGTAAATTATGCATCAAAAATAAATATGTAGATAGATTATTTTTCATATTTCTCCACTTATATAAATACTCTAGCTTACATATTAGTTTATTTTATTTTAAAGAGTAATGAATATAAATTTTTATTCATTTGAAACAATGAATATTAATTTTTATTAGAAATATATAAACCACTTTTCTTCTTTATTTCAAATTCACTTTATTATTTGTAATGTTTTGAAATGATATGAATTGAAACAAATGTTTTGTATTTGAAAGAGATTTTTTTTTTATAACAAAATTAACTGAAGTTAATATTGATGAATTTATTAAAAGTAATTCTTTAATACATATTTTAAAGAATTGAATTTTAATAAAACTTAATTACTTGTATTGTGTTATAATAAAATTGAACTTCTGCTTTGTACTTCTCTACAGTTTTTTTATATTATTAAATATTAAATTTATAAATTTATAATCTTATTTAAAAATCTATTGTTCTTTTATATTCAGATTAAAATTACTTTGTTATGGTTTTAATAAATTTTTCTTTTATAATTTAAAATAACATTTTTTGAAGTTTAAATGGAATTGTTACAAAAAATGATCTAAAAAAAGTAGCTTTGAAAACATAATTAAGAACTCAATCTGAATAAACATATACTTAATTGAAGGTAATTTGAAGAAAGTCAAAATTAATTCTGCTGTAAATTTATTTAACTTTTAAATTAAAAAACTAATAAATGTGAAAATTGTATTATTTTAAGATTTTATTTATAATTTGATACTAATAGACAGCAATATATTCAAACATATAATAACAACAATGAACAGTAAAGATAAAACATGCTTTTTATTTAATTCTATTAAATAAATAAATTAATTTAAAAAGAGTGTGAATATAAATGTTTGGGCACCCATGATTTTTGCATATGTTAAGACCCATAAAGGTAGGTGGGAAATTACTGATTTAAAATGTTTATTTGCAAATACATAAATTCTTTTAATATTTCGTGTGATGTTTACACTGTAAAACAAAAGAAAAGTTATCAGAAGTTTTAAATATTAGTAAGTACTTCAAATTGATTTAAGTATAAAAAAATATTTTGAAATAAAGAATTAGTCATTTAAGGTTAATAAGAAACGAAAAAGTTTTACTACATTAACTTTTAACTGCTTAATCTTACCTAGATTTTCTTGAGTTTGATTAACTATTTACTCTATATACATTATCTGCTTTTATATCCCATGCTCTTACATCATTTCTATAAAATAAGTTCTAAGTCCAAAGGTCTAACTACTGAAAATTTCACAAAAGTACTTTAGCGTATATATACATAATAATAATTCAACCAAAACTGCTTTCTCATTTGCCATTAGGGATTTCACAATAACTAATATACAAACTTTTATATTGTAACAATTTAAAAACCAAATAATTTCAGCATTGATAAAATGTTACTATATAGCCTAAATATTATTGAAGCTGACTAAAATATGTGCATTGGCAAATGATTACAGAATCATAGCAATCTCTTATGAAAAGAAAAACTACATTATCAAGCATTCACTTTGTGATTTATTCCATGTAGACTGAAGTGAATCCACATCTCTCTCATTAGTAAACCCAAGAAAGATTTGTTAAATCTATAACTTTCTATGTTCTTAACATCTTTCCTTTATGAAATGTTTTAAAAAGCTTGGCTCTTTCCACTTTAACATCTTTCTTCCAAGCATTTTCACTTTCACTTACACTTTTTCATCCTCTTATAGAAACTCCTGAAAAATTATTTTGTTATATTAGTCTTTAATATCTCAACCGAATCAAAGTAAAGGATAAAATAAACAATTGGCTTCTATAACAACTCTTCTTTTCTTTAACCATTCCTGATGGCTTAAAAAACTACTATGTGATGGTTAAAACCACTTCTTTCTCAATATTCTTCTGAATTTACTACCAAAAGTTTTTAAGAATGGATTCAATATAATATATGAAGAATGTCTGCAACTTTATCTTAGAAATAAGAACTGAGAAATAACAATTTTCATAGTCTAAAAGATTGTTGAGAGAATTTATGAATGAAGATGAAGTTTCCCATGCAAATACAAAAATATTTCAAGCCCTCATGGACTATTAAGTGCACAAGTGCTTGGATTGAATTACTTTTATGTATGCATGGTATGCTCTAATAAGTTTTGTAAAAGTTATGGAAAAATGTTATAGATAAATCAGATGTTCAAAAATAGTATTATTTCTGTATACATATAGTATCTAAATGTTTATATTCTAGAGAAAAATCTATGCTGTAATAATGAGACTATAATCAAAAGAAAAGTCATATTTTTAAAAATAAATACATACATACCAAGGGTCATAATTATTTGTTTTTAACCAAAGAAAATCTGACCTAAAAAGGTAAGACATAGTCAGTTCTTAATCTTATCTTAAGTATAACACATTGATAAATTGTAATAATGTGCTTGTTTATAAAACTGTACTAAATTTGTGTGTTTATATATTTCTAAAATCTTTGCTGAATTGCTGAATTAATTCAATAAAGTCAAACATTTTTCTGATGTGGAGATATGTTACTACAAGAATGAGTATATATAAATAGTACAGGTAGGCCTCCTACAACATGGTACTTTACAACATGTTTTCGCTCCAATGTGGTTGAAAAAACGTGGAAATTTTCTTACAACGTGGTTTAGGGTATTTAGAAACGAATTATCTTTCACATAACAGAAAAATTGCAATGGATCACATAAGTGCAGTGGAACTTGATGAAATGACTCAGATCTTGAAATAACGCCAGTCAAACATTCTTGAACAACTATAATAAGTGACGATGAGGACTGAATTTGTGAGCATAACATTATGTTTCTTTTTGATTTTGACTTGAAATCATAATCTTTTTAGTTTTTATATGATGATGAATATTATTTAAGCTTTTTATGTACATAGATTTAAAAAAATGATGAAAATGTTACATCATAAAAGGCAGGAGGTTTCTCTTTTTAGAACTGAATCCCAGTTTTTGTATTAAGTTGGTGTCTCCTATAACGCGATTTCCCACAACACGGTATTTTCAAGGAACGTATCTACCACGTTGTAGGAGGTCTACCTGTAATTTGATATTATATTACATTTAAAGAGCTAACTTGTAAGTTATTTGGCATTATGTAAATTGTTTGATCTACAAATGTTAAGACACTTCATTTAAAATTTAATTATTATGTATGAAGCATAAAATTATTCTTAAAAATTGTACTAATATGAATGATTCTATTAATGTGTACTATATATATAAAAATTTCAGTTATTTTATAATTTATAGAGAAGTTTGACGTTTAAATTTAATTAAACTTATTACTGAAATCATGATTATACACGATTTCAGTAATATTAAATTTTTCTGTTATTTTATTAGATTATAGCATTTCACTCATTCTTAAATGTGATTTTATTAATTTTTTTTAAAAATAATTTTAATGCTATTTGGCTATTATCAATTGATTTCTAACTAAAATTATGTACAAAATATTCTTCAGATGTTTATATGCCTCACACTTTATTCATATAATTAGATTAATCAAAATATATTAGCATGAAACTTGTTAAAAACAATTAAATAATTATTGATAAAGATTAACTTTTATTATCAACATAATCTATTTATATATTAAATATCAAACTAGAAAAGTTTAATTTGTATTATAAATGTTATTTTTGTAATAAATTCATAAAATTTGACACAGCACCAATGATACAGGTATAAATGAAATAGAAACTTAAAAAATATAGATAAAATTCTTTATGAAATAGAACAATATAGAATATAATTTAAAAAAATTTAGAACCATTTGAAAAGAAAATGATAAATTTGTGTCAAATATCATGAATTTATCACCGAAGTAATTTTTTGGAGTCAAAAAATATTTAATTGATTTAATTTTAAGAATTTTATGTCCTTTAAAATGTTTCATTCTTCGGTTTGAATTATATTTATTGTTCTACTGAGAATAAATCAGTTTAAAAGTTATTGAACATTTCTAGAAACACATTTGTTTTTGAAAGATGGAAGTTGTAATTTTATCAACATTTTATAATAATTAACAATAGATTATATTAGAAAATTGATTTTTATAATAATAATTTCAAAATAGCAAATGTAATTTTTATTAGAGAAAAGAGGAAAGTAGATATGTGATGAGAGGCAGTTTGTTATAAAAATAGAAGATGCAATCTGATATGTTAATTATTACTAGCTGTATGTATATATCTTTATCTCTCTGTTTTTTTGTTTAAGTATTTAAAAAAAAGAAGAAATCTAGTCAATAAATTTTTTCTTATGAATTCCAAATGTAAACTTAGACAATATTATCTAATGCAGATTTGATTTCATTAAGAGTTTTTTTCAAAAAGTATTTTTAAGTATCATATTATATTTTTGAAATTGGTATTTTTCCAGAAGTTTGGGTTGTTAGAATACCAAATCAAACTGTACATTCTGGAATAAATTTATTCCTTCTGTAGACAAGTTTTGAAGACGAAACGTTAAAACAATAAAATTTGTTGAATTTTTTTTAAGTGAAGCGAAGCTATTTGATTTTTGAAGGCATTGATCCGTTTCAATAACTTTATAATTTTATATCAATTTGTTTATAAATAAAACATTAAAATTTTTATTTGGATTATTAAACTTTTGTTTTATGTCATTGCTTATTTTTTTATTAGTTTGTTCTATTTTAAAATCTTGTTCAAGTAAAATATTTTTTTTTCCACTGATATAATTGACTGAGACATAGTTTTTCAGAGTTCAAATAATAACCAATTTTGTCACAGATTTTTTGTTTGAAATCTTTTTATTTGAAATTTTTTCATTTTTGAAGAATATAATAAAAAGTATTTCATTCTATATTATTATTTTTTTTTTATAGAAAACTATGCTAAAACTATATCATGATTTAAATTATGATTAGAGTGAAACTAGAAAAATATAGTAAATAATAATAAACATTTATCAAATAGTAAGATATTATTAATTTTAATTTAGAATATTTAATAATAATGTTAGAAATAATAAAGAAATGCCATATAGGAAAATTCTTATAGTATATGTAAAATGTGTCTTTGTTAAAACTTTGACTTCATTCTTAATTATATTAAAATATCTTAATGAAACTGAAAATTAATTAATATCTTGATAAATCATACTTATCAATATTGTTATTTGAGTACATTTTCTCTGAAAAGTTGAAAAACATTTGTAGCAATATACATAGTTTTTTTTCTCATATTGTTAGCATTCAAATTGCTGGGAATTCCTATTAAATTATTTCAGTAGAAGTTAAATTAAATATTTCTGTGTAAAAATGCTTTGTATATTATTTTAAACAAAAAATATTTAGCACGGTAATAGTTGAATTAAATAATTATCTTCATAATTTTGATTTAAAAGTGGAGTTTTCTTTTTTTTATAATAATAAATAACAGTTTAATTTTAAATATAGGAAAATTTATTTTTTACTGAAATATTAAATTTATCTTAAAGCAAGAATTAAATTTTATTGAAACTGATCAGAATTGGAATTTAATCAAATTTTTAAAAATTGAAGCTTGAAATTTAGATAATTATATATATATTTTTTTTTTCCAGACTAAATTATTTTTTCCAGACTAAATTATTTTTTTTTAAGAATAGGAACTAGATGCATCTCTTAAATATATTGAAAAAATCAGCTTATTTTATATTATATTTTATAAAGATTTAAAATTAGAATTTGTTATAAACATAGAATTTATTCTAAATATAAGAATTATATGGCATTTATTATTTATATTTTATAACACAAATTATGGAATTTAACAATTTAACTCTGATGGTGAGTGGAGATGCTTTATTTGATGATACTTGGAAACTTATCAGAGATAGTGCTTGTGATTGTAAGAAAGTTTTTATAAATCTATTTATACATTTATTTAAATAAGCACCATAAGTTTAACTTGAACTCATATTTTCTCTCTCTAGATTTATTTAAAGCATCTTGCTGCTGTTTTAATAGAAAGCTGTGTTAAAGTTAAATTTATCAAAGAATTTAATCATTAATTTTAACTTGTTGAGTATTAATTTTTTATCAAAAATTGTTTTATTGACATGCTTTAGTTCATAAATGCTAGAAGATTTTCTTAGTGCTACAAATAACTCTGCCAAAAGTCTCAAAATATCTTTTAATTTGGTTTGGTGTTTTTTGTTTCTTGAAAAATACTTGGCACATATTTCAAAAAGCACTTGTTTCAATACTTTTTTCTATCAAATTAAATTTTTATTTAATTAAGTTTTTATTTATTAACTGAAAATTTTATATATATATAATAATGATTATAATGTCAAAGTAAAAGACAACTATTCTCTATTCTGTAGCATTTACAAAAAATTTTATTGATTTAAAGATTATTTTGAAAATTATTTCTAAGGAGATTTGTTTAAGAATGTTATTAAACTAAAACTTAATCATTGTAAAAATTGGAGGAAAAAATTTATGTATAAATCTTTGTTACTTTATAAATCAAAATTTCCAATTTATCACACTGGAAAAAGAAATTTGTTTTCTGTAATTTTAATCATTAAATATTGACATAAATTTGCTATTCATTATATGTTCCGAAATAACATTTACATATTTTTATTATTTCTTTTCTTATTTGCGAAAGGTTGATAAAGTTATTATTTATTATTATTAAATTACATTTAGAATGTTCAGCTTGAATATCAGAATGACTTCGGTTCAACAGTGTTAGTAAACTAAATTTGCAACTTTTTTATTAAAAATTTGTGTTGTAAATTTAGACTGAATTAAATCTTAATTGCATAATAATAATTATTAAAATTGAAAACTCATCTTAAATATAATCATTTCTGTCATAATATATAAATGTAATGATGTAAATTGAATTCCAGTGTATACAAACTTTTGAAAGGAGAAGTTTTGTAAAATTTATTCATTATATAAATTAATAGAATATATAATAAAACTTTCAGATATAAAAATTGTAATATAAATTATGAAATTTGCAAATACGAAATTTTCTATCATATATTTTTTCTGATGTAAGTTAACAATAAACAAGCATTATTATTATTATTACTTTCATCAAGTAATTAAAATTATATTTAACTGTCTTGACAAACCAAAATAGACTATGTAATATACAACTTTTAAAATTGTTTAAAAAAAACTGTTTAGAACATACTTTGCTATGGCTTTAATTTTCTAAAACTATTTAATTACAGATATACAAAGCATTGTTCTTCTGAAGTTTGTTAGATTTTCTGGTTCTTACACTACATGCCAGGATATTTTTATATCTGGTATCTCTCACCTAACATCATTAATATTTGTTGTTAAACAGATGTAATTGTTCTTTTTTTTTTTTTTTTTTTTTCAATTCAAGCTTGTTGGACATATGTTTTCAAAACTAAATTCTTGATAAAAAATTATATTTGTAAGAATTTATAAGTATTTTGTTTTATTTTAATATTTATTTAATATTGTTTTAATATAAAGAAATAAGTATTTATTAAATACAATAATTTGAGTTTGATGTTTATAAGATCAAATTCTCTGTTTACAAAAAACATTCATTAGTTTTTTATTAATAGAATGTTAAAAAACTGATTTATAAAAAATTTTTATAGGTGACTGTTTTATAACATGTAAAGTATTTTCAGTTTAAAATAAAGTACTTTCTTTACTATTCAATTAAAAGTAATGTTACTGTTGAGAAAAGGTGCTTTGTTTTTGCTTTTTAATAAATAAAATAATATAACTTAGTTCTCAATTAAAAAAGAACATTATATTTACTTTACGAATCTAAAATTTAAAAAATAAATATATTTACATGTAAATATATTTATTTTAAAAAATAAAACAAAAACTTTTTACTCAAAACCTTTAAGAAGTTTTTGAAAGTTTCATTTAGATCTTTTGATTAATAATAATACTGTACACCTATTTAATATGTTAAATTGCATATACCATATGCTAAATGCTATAAGAAGAATTATGTACATTGGGTTTAAACCAAAAAAATAAATGTTGAATGCATAATTAATAATTTTAGTTTTTAGAATTGTTGCTTTTCTTCGTGAATCTTTCTTTAAAATTTTATAATTTGTTGTATATAAAGACTAGTTTATAGATCAGCAGTTATAATACTTCTAAGAAGCAGAAACCAATATTTTTGTTTGAATCATACAACATGCATGACTGAATTCACTTCCAAAATGCATCAAACTGATTATGATGTAACTGCATTTCTTTATTGGTTAAAAAGTGTTCTCTGATACTTATATTATATACTTATATTTACTGAATTTTCAATTGAAAATAAAAAGATCAGATATACTATGTATAATTTTACATTCTGCTTTCATATTTTTCAGATTATACTATATTATATTACTAAGAAAAAAAAAGATGAAACAAATATATTTGAATATTTCTGAATGTTGGTTGATCTAACATTCTGTATTTGCTCAATAAAGATAGCCAATTGAAAATGATTAATAGATTGTTTCTACTATTAATATTTTAGTTTAATAGTCCTTTGAGAATTTTAGGTAATGAATAACATGAAATGGCAAATTAATCTCAAATTTTATATCATATCAATTTTGATTCAGTATATAGTACTGAGTATGATTAATATTGAAAATATAATATCATTCATTTAATCCATTCATTGTTCAGTTGCTGTAATTCGTAGTTATTAATAAATTTAAGCAATAGCAGAAAACCATATAAGAAAAATACAGTATAGGTTCTTGTTTTGTACAAGTTATGCAGTAAAGAAATAAAAGGATTTTAAATCTGAGACATAGATAGCTACCAATATTTGTATTTGTTTCTATTTCTTTATAAATGCTGGAGATAGTTTTGTTTTAAATTAATATTTTCTAAAATCATATTTTACTAGATTACGAAGAATAAATTTAGAACACTTTAAACAGCAACATAATTTCAAACTGAAATGTTTTTGGTCTGGTTTTTAGACCATCATGAAGTTCTGTAATATTAAATTATAGAACATTCAACTGTTATTTAAAAAGTTTAGAATAATTGAAAGGCTACTATTTATTTTTAAGAAATTATTTTTATTATTTAAAGCTTTTAAAAATAGTTTATTTTTTAATGAAAATGAAAGTTTTGAAATTTTGTATTGTTTATGTTATTAAATAGTATGAGATTCTTTTCATTTAAAAACTTAATACATACATAATGCAAGTATTTATGTATACTGCATTATATAATTACTATTCTTATGAATGTATATGCATAAGAATAATAATTTCTGAAGTTGAAATGTTCAAGTTTAGAAAATATTATTTGCTTTTTAACTTAATTATTTCTACTTAAAATTATTTATTTTTAAAAGGATATTAATTAATAGTATTAAAGATATTAAAAATAGTTTAAATTATATGGTATATAGTTGATGAATTGTAGGAGTTCTACAAACTTTTGTTACTAAGGGTAACAAACAAAATAGTTGATCAATAAAATTTTAAAACTAATTGATGATCATATTTCATGGAAATAGATTTGTGGATTAAACAGAATTTTTACTGACTTATTTTAAATAAAATTTTAGTCCTAAAGTTTACCCAAATTTTTTATTTTTCATTTACTATTCTATTAATTGTATTGAGGGTAATTTTTAGAAATGATATTTGATAATTGAACTTTATTACTATAATACTATTAATTAACACTTAATTGTATTATGAAATATTAAAATATTAAATGCTTAATGTAACAGTATATACATTTGTGAAATAATTTGTATTGTATTTAACCAGGAAAGGTATTAATCAATCTGTTCATATATTCTATCATTTTATAAATTTTTCAATGTTAAAAACAAAATTTACAATATTTAACAGTTCATTTTTATCAAATTTATTTTATATTAACTTAAAAATGAAAACTCCATGCATTAAATAGAAATATTTTCTTAAATGTAGTTGTAACGATCATAGTAAAAAAAAAATTATTAGTTATTTATATTTTAGATTAAGATATCATGAAGTTTTAATAAAATTTATCATTTTAAATTGAATGAAATTATCTTTATGATTTTTACAATCTGCAATCAGTTTTCAGTGATTATTTTTTGTTTTATAGTTTATATTATTTTATATTTTATAAATATAAAATATATAATTTTTTTTTTATATATTACATCTTTTTTTTAGTAATCACAATATAAAAAGTAACTACTTTATGTGTATAATTTTATCTTTATTAACAATGATGAATTGTATACAAAATATTAAAATTTATTTAATTGGAAATCAGCAGAATTTTTTTAGCCTCATTTGAATAAGATAATTTACTTGCAGCGTAACAAATTCACTTTTTATTGAGATGAAACGTATATTGCCATAATATTATGAACCACTAACAGATTTAGATTAGACGTCTATTATTCTCGTGTTAAGTTATTTATGAAATAAAAAATATGTATAACAATTATTATTATTATTATTTTAAAACAGTTTTTTGAATTTTTTTTACCAAAAATATTGTTAGTGAAATTATAGCAACAATTAATTGTATTATCTTAATATAATGTATATTCTTTGATATACATGGTATCATTTAATATGTCAGCTTTCTATAATTGAAATTATTGTAAACATGAATAACTTATTTATTTCAAGCTAAAAATGGTTAATTTAAATAAAAATATACATATGGTTTTGGTATTTTTGAGCTTGTACTTGTTTTCGGGAACAAACGAATAGAACAAATACAGTTACTCTAGCTACATAATAATGCATTGTTACAGAAACAAAAAGCGAGAAACTTAGTTTAAATTAATTAGCTAACTAAATTTACTGGCTGCTACAAAATTAAAAACTAAAATAACCAATAACCAAAAACAAAACACTCAATTCAATATAATTTGTTTTTATCTCTAAAGAAAACATTTCATAAATTACAAAATGTATTGTAAACATCTTTTCTAACTTATAAATTATCATTTGTATCATGATTTTATTGATAGTATGACTTGTAATAATTTTTTTCAGATATTAAATTATTCATAAAATTAATACAATAACTGTCATCAAATGAAAATAAACTTGGTATGAAAATTATTTTCTGTGATGAATATATTGAATCGGTTTCCCAACTAAAATAAATTGGCCATCTGTTCAGCTTTTTGGAAAACTGCGACGTTATCCAGGAATAGAGATTGACCCTTACTAGATCATCACCTCCTAGTTAGAAATTGATAAACACAAATAAAATCATTTTGACATTAATCAGATCATGTTCAGGATACCTTAAAATGTGTATTTCAGTCAAAATTTATTACATATGAAGAAAGTAAAAGAAATTATGAATTTTTTGACAAATCAATTTAAAAAATGCTTTAAAATAACTAACAATGTAATATTAATCACTTGAAACCGTGTCGCGCTTGATTCTTGTTGACTACGAACACAATATAGTGCTTTCGACGATCACTTGACTTTTCTTCTCCCTGTTATTAACAATGTAATAACTTTCATAGTATACTTTATTTTTTTCTTTATATTTACAAATATTGTAATGAAATTGCAAGTAATATTTGCAAAAACTGTAAATACTATTAATGCTCAATGTAAAAAAAAAATCTTACTGTGAATGCTTCTATAAAATATATAACAAATAATATATATATTAGTGTGATTTTTGTGTAGATTATAATACTTTATTGTATTTTAAACTTTTTATACTTGGTGTAATATTTTGTTTAGATTATTAAATATATGATAAAATGATTTCAGTCAAGAGTCAGTTTATTAAATGATTGATCTGTACTTTTAGGTTATTTAATGCATGAGAAATTAATGTTAAAAACATTAATATTGGAGAAATGAATGTTTAAATTTATGCTGCAAGTCATTTGTTTCACATGATTCTGATGATAGAAAAAGTTTTTAATGCATATAAATAAATTAAGAGCAAAGTATGTGATATGCTTTAAAGTTAGGTAAAATTTTTATTTCCATAACATTTTTTAAATAGGTTAAAACTTATTGAATGAAGTCTTCAGTCTACAATATATATTTTTATTTTCAGAATATTAATTGGCTTAAAAATATTTACTGCAAAATTATCTGAAATAATACTTATAATTTCATATTATTTCATGAATTAAAAGTAATTTGATAAGTGAATAATGATTAAATTAATCAAAATATCAAATTTATTTTCAAGAAAATTGTATATTTTATAGTTACAAAATAAACAATTCTTATATAAGAATTTTTCAAATTACAAATAAATAGATAATTTTGACATTGAAACATCTACTTCAGAAAAGTATTAGATATAATCAATGAATTTTATTTGATTGTTTTCGATATATCATATTAAAGTGGACATTTCAATGTCACAGGATCAGTTAAACTTTGAAGGAAAATGTTGTAATGTGTGTTAATGATTTAGTTTATTTTCATGTAATTTGAGTATAATCATCTGTTAATGTATGATAGTTTAAATGAAGATGTCATAATTATAAACAAATTAGAAGAAAACTGTCAGATCAACATAACAGCTTTTTTCTATTTTATGTAGTTATTAAGCATAAGCATTTTTTTAAAAATTCTTTTAAACAATAAAAAATATATAAAATTTGAAAATTCTATCTGATTTACAACAGAAAATTTTACTGTTGATGTGTGAATACATAAGATTGTGCAAAATTGAAAATACCTAATACGTCCTATTAAAAACTTTTTACTTCACTGTAAATTCGATATAAGAATTTTGTATTTAAAAAAACACTTTTTCTTTTACTTTAAAATATTCGTGAGTTAGTTACATTTGATTTTTACAATAAATTTAGTTCTAATTTTGTTTTATTGAGAAAAATTAAACTTAGTTTTTAATTATATATAGAAATTAGTTTTAAAAATTACTTCAATATATTTGAACCGTTGAGTACTTATTCGGATTATTAGAATTTGTTCTAAATCTGGAATTAGTTATAAATATTTAAATAAAATTCTGAGAAAATTTAATGAAAGTAGCAGAACAAAATATGCATTTTGTCTCTCTAAACTTACCTAAGTTTAATTATTACCATGTCATTTAATGTAGAAAAATTAATGAGGTATCTAAGTTATTGTCTGCATCATCGTTTCTGAGTAATATATTAAAACTAATTTTGTCATTTATTTGTTTAATTAACTATATTATTTTTCAAATGATTAAAAGTTTTAATATAACTGTTTTACTTCCTGAGTTTTAATGCACTTTTATTTAACAAAAACACAAGATTAAAGAAAATCAATGTTAGAAATGGTTTTATGTGAATTTAAATATATATTACTTTATTTTGAATTTCTTTTCAACTTTATTATTGATGATGTAATATTATTATTACTATTAAAGATCACTTAGAATATTCAATTAGAATTTTATCTTTACCATTCTTACATCCATAAAAATTTTTAAATGAGACTTTTTTCTAATTTGTTTTTAATGTCATTTTATAAAGGAAGGAACTTTTATTATTGAATAGAATTAATTTCAAATTATTTACATTTTATTAATTAAAAATCAAGTATTTTAATTGAAAATTTTGATTGCAGAGAAGATAAAAAAATATATATGTATAATTAAAACTTTTAATTAATATATTTCAATTTTCATATTTTTATTCATTTTTACACATTTTTACTGTTTTTTTTTTATTAAAGAGTATATGAAAATTTTACTTTTTTTGATTTAGAAATGATAAATTAGGAAGTTTTTTAATCTGTTAAGTAAATATTGGATAATAAAATCTTACACGAATATGAAAATTGTTTATTTTTTTAATAATTAAAATTGTTTCCATAATTTCTTGATTATTTTATTTCCAAGGTTTTGATTAAAACTATAATTCACATGTATTAAATATATTAAAAATAACTTATTTAGAAAATGTTAGAATTATTATATGAATTTAAACTAGTAATTCTAAATTTTGCAAGCTTTAGGATTGCAATTATCACATTCTACAAATTGAAAAAATTTGTAGAATGCAATAATTGTAATTGTTTTTTCCCCTGTATGTATGTATGTATGTATGTATGTATGTATTTTAACTCTTAAAAAACCATTTTCAGATATATATCTGTTTAGAAACATTTGGATTTTCCTGCAAGTTTGCTCATTTAAACTTTTAATGAAATGGTTGATGTGAAGCTAGTATTAAAAAATAGCTTTAGTATAAATAAATTTTGACTTCTAAAGGAAGTGTTCATATGTGATTATATTTGCTTTTTATTATTATCTAAAACCAGGTATTAAAATTATTAATATATTTTGTAATATTGTGCGTATTAATTTAATGAAATTTTATTTCTTTAATTTTACTACTTTATTTTTAAAAATATGAAGAAAATTGAAAATGAATAATAATCAAAAATAACTGTGAAAAAATTCATTTTGTAATTATTCCAAATTTAATGCAATTTCTTAAGAATTACGTCTTCACTAAGTGTTGTAAAATGAAAAATTTAACAAAATTTTTAATGCTTTATTTTTTAAAATTATTTATCTATCCGTATTGTATGTTTAATATCTAAGTTAACAATTATTTTAAATTAAGTTTATTGTTTGAAATTAATGGTAATACTGTATCATAATTTAAATTAATTTTAGAATGATTCTGTTTCAATTTTATTAAAATTTCATTCTTATTGTTTGTAATATTTCTTGTATTTACTAATATTTTCTGTATGTATTTATGAACTGTAGTTAACACTCCACATTATGGATCACTTAACACTTCACATAAACTCTTAAGCTTTTGTGAGAAAACTTCTTATGAATTTATATTACTTTTCTTAGAAGAATTTAAGGAATTCACCAATTCTTAACTTCCAAATTCATTAAATAATTTTCATTTACATAATAATATGTAAGTGGTATACACAAAATTAACTTGATTACGAAGATTCTTTCCTTATCATTAAAATGATATAATTCTCCATAGAGGTTGAATTTTATGTAGAATAAATGAAGTTCGTAAGATGATATATTAATTTTAAAAGTAAAATTTACTGTTGTTACAGTAATTTTAAAAATACAAATTGTCACAGTATTTTGAAATTTACACGTTCATTCTATTAAAACTCTTAGCTTTGGGCTTTAGATTTTGTTTACTACTAACTTTTTCTTAGTACTGTACTATTTAAAAAATCAAACGACTGCTTTTATTGTATCAATTTTATCTTATTCACTTTAATCCTAAATTTTATGGATTTTGTATTAAAAAATCATATATTTTTTCTATAAAAAACAAAAAATAATAATTGTTAAGATGATTATATTTTTCATCACTCATCATTACTTGTTATTTATTGTTAAGACTAAATACAAATGTTATACATTAGCTTGATATTGCATTTTATTGCATTTATAGTAAATAAAATATTTAAATTTATAAAGCAAAATATATAATTGTAAAATATGTTAACACTAGTTTTTAATAAAGACAATAGTACTTAGAGTAAAGCATTTGATAAATATATGTTAATGATTAAAAATAATTTAAAGGAAACTTTTCCAAAACATCAACTGTTTTTTTGTTGTTTTTAATATCTGACTAAAAAAAATAAGTGATTAAAAGATAAGATAATAAATTAGTTATGATGCTTATATACTATGTGCGTGTGAATCTTTGTTTTCATTAATTCAAAATAAAAAACAGAAAATTTAACTACGTGGAAGACACTTCAGAATGTAAATAAACCCCACATGTATGTTTGTATACGTAGAGTAATGCTTATTACTATGTCACTAAAACTTAAATCTGATTTACTTTAGACAGTCTTTTGATAATGTTTTATACACAAAATAATTGAAAATTTTGTTACATTTATTTTGTCTAATAGACATATTTTTGAAGTATTTTTAATTTAAGATTGTTATGGAAGTGTTCGTATGTATATGTATTTGGGTGATCATAAAGTATCGCTAATCAATAATGTCTAGAGAGGTATTTAGCAGTCTAAATGCAATCAAATCTGGTATGTGGAAGACATTTCTGTAAAAAAGTATCAAAACTCACCATTTGTACTGTAACATTTTTGGTGCTACAAACAACAAACAGTTTATTTGTACTGTACAAGACACTCATACTATACAGAGACGTTAGTAATGCCCCATTCTGAAAATGTCAAATCTTCAGGCAATGAATAACTGTGTTCATCAATAACTGACTGTAATTGGTTCTCTATGTTGCTTCTCACATGCAGTGTAATACTGGCTTTCAAGGCTGCCAAATGTGCAATATTTTCTTGACAAACTACACTTCTAAGTGCCTCCACAACCAAAAATTACATGGATTAGGATCCAAAGCACCAAATGTAGCATAGTGATTAGCTTTGGTACAGTTTTTCCCCCAGGGATGTCTTTCTCAGGTTGTGAAATGTCACCATAATAAACTTGATTGCATTTGGACTGCTATAAATTATTTTCTTTCTAGACAGCATTGAATAAGGGTACTTTAATTACAAACACTGGGTATTTCAATTTTTTGTCATTTATTTGAATTCCATTTGTTTCATCACACAAAATAATTGTATTGTTTATTCTTTATTAACCAAATATTAAACTTCCAATTATTATTTTATTTTTAATACTTCAGGTTTTACTTCCAGTTTTCATAATGTTACATTTTGCCATTCTAAATTGTGTCAAATTTGCATGTATGCAAGTTCAAAACAACTACCGTATTTTACGGACTATAAGACGCACCTTAATTTTTAAGCAATTTTTTTTTTTTTAAATACCTATAAGACTCTACGGACTATAAGACGCTCCTGAATTTTGGAGGCAATTTTTCGAAGAAAAAAGTGCGTCTTATAGTCCGTAAAATACGGTAATTGATTTTTATATCAATATAAAATGATAGATTTTGCAGAAACAAAGTGAACTTAGAAATTACTTAGATGTAAAAACAGGTCTTCATATGAGTCATTATTAATAACAAAATACAACTCTTATTAACCATTTCATGTTTTATCCACAATATAATCAAGAGTATTGGATGATTGTATATACTGGTAAGTTATCATAATAATAACTTTGTTATTGTCTTGTATCTAAGTAATTTCTAAGTTTGTTTTTGTAAATTGCCATTTTATTTTGATATAAAAATCATAATTTATTTGTTGTTTCAAACTTTGTTTTGTGAATATCATCAAAAAAAGTCAATTTTTAAATAATTAGTTTTAATAGCACAAAAATATAAATATTTTTTCAAGGAAGTTTTAATTAATATATTTATAAAGTTGTTGCAGTCTTTGAAAATTCACAATGATTGCACTTACTTTTCTTTATTCATATACAGAGTATTTTTAGATTGTTAAATTAATTTTTAAAAATGACTTATTCCTTCCTGATTAATAAATCTTATGAATTTGCCATTTCTCCTCCTTTCTTATTAAAATTAAAATGAAATTTGAATTGACTATCTACATTTGAAAATCTGTATAAGAAACATTTCATATTTTGCTTCATGTAAAGGTTTATTTTACAATTTTCCCAGTTTATAAGGAGTAGAAGTTTTTATTTCTTTCATAATCAGAAAAAAAATCCATTCATTGATACTTTCAATCGACTTGTAGGTCTACCAAATATCATAATTCATTTATTAAAAATACTGAACTAGAGATTTTATTGAATAAATATTGAACAAATAAAAGATACAATCATCATTTTATTTGTTCTGAATAGATTGGAATAAGAAAAATTGTATTGAATATACAAAACTGTTCAGGATAATGTAAATGATAGAATGAATTGAAAAGATGAAAATCTAGAGGGCAGATTTTAGTTTAAGTCTGTTTGGTAGATTTACCTTCTCCTTGAAATATTTCTTATTGTATTTGTGAGATAATGTCCCTTAAAGATTTGTGGTATCTTGTGGAAATCTTGAAGTGCATCAGTAAGCAGTCAAATTATATATCATTGTCATGATGTTATAGAATGATTAAAATTTATTTATGATATTTAAGTGCTTTTTATTTTTTTTAATAAGGCAAACAAACAAAACATTTTATGATAAAACTGATGTTTTTCTGATAACACAGAATGCATGATGATACCATGCTGAGTTTGTTTGTTTAGGAAATTTTAAACAGACAAGCTCAGCATGATGTCATCAAACAGGATTTAACTTAGTTGATTTTTATATTCAAAAAGTTTTCTTGAAATTATTGTTGTTCTATGCTGAGAAATGAAAAAATATATTATGTTTTAAACACATGTTCATAATTTCAATTTATTTAATTGTAAGACAAAATTTATTATTTGATATTTTAAGAATATTTAATTTATCATCTTGACGATGTACTCATACTTTTATAATTATAAAATAATAATACAGTTTTAGTTAATCTAATTTTATTCAATGTGCCTTTTAAAACAATCTTTAGATTTTACAAATAAAAAGTATAACCTACAGTGATTGGAATAAAGTGAAAAGTTTAATACTATAGGTAGATTGTAAAGATGTGTAAAAGAATTTTTCTGGCTAAAGATGCTTAATTGTTTTAGAGATAAAATATATTAAGAAAAAATTCTAGTAGTAATAATCTGTTTTATTGGATATATTGAATTGTAAAGAATATATATTGTTGCCAATATTTTAAATCTTGTTTGTTTTGTTTATAATAAGTGTTGTTAATATTAGAAAAGTATCCAAATTTTAAAACAGCATTTATGATATATTTGCTTCTATTCTAAAATAAGATTTTAATGTTCAAATTCAATCATTTATATTAGAATTAATTTAGAAATTTTTTACTTACTAGCTAATAATAATGCATTAAAACTTTTATGATTGTATTTAAAGAAACATAGTTTAAATATTATATAAATACTAATTTCCATCTTGTATAATCTAATAAATCTACCAGTTAGCAACTAGTTGTAAAGGTTACGTAAGTTAATATGCTACTGATAGATATAAAATAAGAATGAGCAAATATTCAACTTATTTCTTAACTCATTCACTTTATCTAGAACAAGAAATGCTTGTTGACATCTTATGATATTGCTGTGAATGCTAAGAAGCAACATTTTGTGTTAATAAAGACATTGTCACTTGAAATTTTCAGAAGCAGTTTATACTTTGTTCATCTTTTCCTTGTGGTTTTTTCTTCTACACATGTCAGTTGCTTAAAATCTAGAATAATACTGTTCATTGAGGTTTTAATGAAAAATTTGAAACATCCTGAAAATTTTTATTGAAACTGCCCTGTTTAATATGACATTCATAGAGTACTCTATAAAAAAATAACAACAACAATTTCGAAAGATAGTACAGTATTTATAAATATCTTTATAACATCATTTCTATGAATTTTTCATTTCATATTTTAAAACTTAATAGTGACATCAAAAGTATAATTAGAAAAATTGTTTTAAAATCATGAGTTTTTTCTGACATCATTACAATAGTTATTACAAATTATTAGTTCAGTATTTTGTAGTTGAATATTGTAGTTGAACTTTAAAGTCTTAGCTATTCTTGAAGGAAATGTTATTGGACTATACATCAAAGTCAATATTGTTTCATTACATAAAATACTTGAATTGTTTATTACTTTAGTAACCAAATAGTAAACTTCCCATTATTATTTTATTTTTAATACTTTATGAATATAAATCCAAATCCTTTAGTTTTTGGCTGACTATTATATTAACAAATTTAATGTAATTCAAAAACTTGTTGGAACAGTGCTGATCCCTTATTCCAGCTCAGAGATTAAACTAGGTTGTCATTTTGCATAATGTTATATATAATCTATTGTATTTGTGTTTTGATGTCATAAATGATCATCACTTAAGATCAGTAGTGTAGCCAGGTTTTGAAGTGAGGAAGAGCAAAAGAGAAACAAATGCCAATTTTTTTTGAATGTCATAAAATAGATGTCAAGTATGATAAAATTTATATAGCTAATGCCAGTGCTTAAACAATATGTACTGATGTCTTAAGTATTCATTATGGTATTGTGATTTCTTCCATAAAAATTTTTTATATCATAAAAATGTCTGAAATGTAAAAAATTGCAACCAATTAACAGTTTTTGCATCACATCTTGACCTTTATCTATATATGACTCTAATAATAATGAATGTGTTATAACAATAATTTTTTTTAAATTTTGTGTGAGCAAAAAAAAGATATACAGTATACAGCTTAAAGTTGATTGCAAATGTCAACTGAATACTTATGCCAAGTAATAAATAAATCATTACTAATACATTAATCAATAGTGAATCAGATTTACATAACATTTTCTGCATTAAATTTTTGACTCTCATCTGATTTTTATCAAATATTTATTATAGAAATTAGAGTTACTATATGTAAATCTATAAATATATAATTATTGTGTGTGTGTGTGTGTGTGTGTGTATGCATGACATCAAAAATAATGTATGAATATTATTATATGTTGTATTATAAATTAAGTAATAAAATATTTGAAAGAAAGAAAGGAGGGAGGGAGTAGAATTTGAACAAACTTTGAAGTAGTCCAGATTTCATCTAAAGTTCAATTTTTATTCTGAACTCTTAACTTAGAATAGTGATTTTTCAATTAAAGGTGCAGAATATGAAGTGAACTTTAGCTGACATCCAGTCCATTTATTTTTCCATCACTGTAATATTGAATTATCCTCTGCCTTTTTTCCTTTATTCTTTTTCCTCCAATTTTTATTTTTTCTTTCAAGTATATTGGGTAGAACTTGTGAGACAATAATTTAGAGCAATTTTATATTATTTGATTCGTCGTTTTTAATAAATTCTAGAATTATAAATGAATTTAGTTGGTGGTTTACATTTTTCATTCGTTTCTTCATATTTCTCATTACATTAAGATTTTTTGTAATCACCAAAAACAGTTGAAAGAAACCTTAAAAGAATCAAATCCTGAAGAGTTATATATATTAAATTAATGCATTTATGGTCAGTATGATTAATGCTCAGAGATTAAAACATTAATTTTTATCAGAGTTAATTTCATGTCAGTTTTTGTGTTAGGATTTATAGACGAATAATTAATCCCAATAAAGTTCAATCATTAATCATAGGTGTTGTATAAATTTGTCTTATTTTAAAGGGATTGTTGTGTCAAGTTATTCTAGAGAATTGTATTGATAATATAAACTGTGTACTGTATATATATGTGACAAAATTTGTCAGAATCAGTAATGAGTTGTCAAGATTATACTTTAATCAGTTTCATTACAATTATTAATTTTAAGATTTCCTTTATATTTTTTATGATTTTAAATTAAATTTTAATTTTATTTTTTGAAAAAAATATTGATATTTTGATGAAAAGTTAATTTAATTTAAAACTTGAAATGATATCAAACATGGAATCTGTTTAAATAGAAATTTTAATAGTTGATTGCTTTTTGTTCTTTCTATGTTCATATATGTTCAAATATTTTTAATATTTCATTATTCTTATTGTTTTTGAATGAAAATGTTTGATTTTATCATTTAATACTGTGAAAATTATGTTTGTGTATACAAGTTTAATAGAAATTAGTTTTAGGTAAACTCTACACATGTAAGAACTTTAAAAACTCTACAAATTTTATTTATTATAATAATTTTTTTTTCTGAGTAAAATGAAACCAGAATGAAATCTAATGGTTATACTGTATCTGACTTTTGAAATTTAGTATTCTACAAATGGAATTATTGTTGAAGGCATTTTAAATCGGGGTAAAATAAAAGTAAAAGCAAAAATGACAGATGCCAGCAATAACCATAATCATTATGTGCATTTGTAATTTTTGTTTGTTGTAATTTTTTTTGATAACAACATCAAAAATTTTTCATGTTAAATAAAAGAATAAATGCTACTTTCTAGAATTTAGGAAAATTATTTCAGTAGTTCAGACTGTCAACTATTCTGTCCTGATAATTGATATAAATGAAGTGTGAAAATTTGTACAGTCTAGAGTAAAACTAGACATTTTGTTAATGTCAACCACCATAATTTATCATCATTTGGTTTTCTATAAATTTAATTATTTTAAGCAATATTTTATCTTCCAAACACCAAATAAAGCCACTCTTATTATAAGAATTTTGTATATAACTTTTTTATATAATAATAAAATATATATTTTTATAATATATATAATTGAAATTTGTAGGATTTCTAAGTTTGAAAATGTGTTTCTAAGCAATAAATTATTTTTTATTTTTCATTTTCATTACTTCTAATAATTACATGCATTTAATATTGTAACAGAAGCATAAATTAATATGAATTTTAATTTTTTTTTTATAAATATGAAATTCTATACCCAGTTTAGAAAGTTTACTACTAACTTTTTTGTTTTTAGTTTATAAATTTCACATATACCTGAAAGCAAAAGTGAAATTATTTATATAAAATGGAAGATGCATAAATTTTATAGCATGTTAGCTTATATTTGAATTATTATATGTCCTTTGAATCATTTTAAATAAGAGCATAAACCGCAAAAGTCAATTCTCTTTGTATACTGATCTTTATCAGTTATTTTCGATATCCTGTACAGGATAAAGTTTATATGAAATCTTAATTCTCTCAAATTAAAAAAAAATTAAATTATTTTTAAAGAGCATAAAATTTTGTTTAACATAAATGTTTTTATATAAAATTTTTTACTTTCTCATTTTAATTGTGATATAAAGTTAACATTTAATTAAAATTTGTTAATTTCTAATTATTTATGCATTATTGAAGATATTCCAAATAAAACCAGACACACTTTTCTGTAACTAATCTCAACATTTGATATAGGGTGGTCCAATTTATTTTAGATAATATAAATCATACTTTTAAAAACTTTCTTTGATTGTTGGATTTGCAAGCTGCTTTTTCTCAGTTTTGAAAATTGCTTCACTTCATCATCATCATCGTCAGAGATACGGCATTCATAACTTGACAGCATTTGATAAGCATTTGATTTTTTTTTATTAGTTCAATTACTTTTGATTTTTTTCCTACATCAATGAAAATATTATGAATGAAATTAATATAGTATTTTTATTTAACTAGAATAAAGTAACTGTAAATAATTTTTTCTTATTTTCTAAATAGAGAAATATAAGAAAAAAAAATTAATAAAACTTAAGAACATTTTGGTAAATATTTATATGATATTGTAAATAACAAGCATGAATCTTAATGGCATTAACATACTTGTTGTCAAAATTTCTTTTATCAATAATTTAAATTTTTTATTTCAAAGAATATAAAGTGTATACTTATACTGTATATACATGTACATTATATTCTTTGAAATAGAAAATTTATATATATAAATTTGACATAAAATTTCAATATGTAAAGATTATGTTCCATACAGCTGTAAAAATCCACACCCTTCTTCCTAGAGGTCATTAGGTATAAATATGAAAGTTGAAAAGTCAGATAATGTACTACTGAAATTGCAATTTTTTTCTTTGATGTTATCAACAGAATTTCTTAATACTTGACTTGTCACATAAATTAGAAGCTCAGAAATTAGGTTAATACAAACTATTCATGCTTAAGAGTTAATAATTTATAAAAGAAATAACCAGTTTCAAAATAAAGGTCAAATAAGCAAGAGGGTTACATAAAGTAATAATTGGATTAGTGTTTAGAATAATTGTATATTATGAACATATTCTTTCTACATTTCCAATAATTAGAAGCATTGATGACATATCCTGATTTTGAGCACTAATAATTACATATTGATGAGCTTGGAAATATTAATTAAAATAGTACAAAATATTTTATATTTAGATTAAAGGGAAATGATAGTTATAAGAAAATCATGCAATTTTGTTACTTTTTAATTAAAAAAACCATAGATGAGATTTTTTTCTTGTCCAGAAAATTACGTTTTTATTTTTGTTGTCTTTATAAATGCTTTTCAATTTACTTTTATAGACTAATGCAGGAAGATATATATTATACCAAGAACATTTAACAGAATAAAAAATTTATAAGCTGTTTATTGGAGGATTTAAAATTTAATCAATAAATACTGCTATTGTTTTTCTAACTTTTGTGTAACACAAAACTCATTCTTATCGTGCGATACCACATATTTGTCTTTTTATATATTTCTAATTTTACAGTAAAAATAGAAATTGGAAATTTTTTAATTTAAATTACAGATTCAACAGAACATTTTCTATATCTAACAAAGCAATTTGGTTGTTTGCAAATTCATCAATGAATTGTTTGAACTTAAAGGACATTTGAATGAAGATAAATAACTGAATGGTCAACTGTAGGAATTTGAACAGAAAGCATTTTAACATTAGAATTTAATTAAACAACTTTGCACATATTTGAAGAAATTCATTTAGAGCTGACATTAAAGAATTAAGAATATATTACAAAGCATAATATATACATATATAATTGTTATTATGTTACATTACAAATATCTTGATTAGTTTTGTACCTTGTTTATCTCTGAGTAAATTATATCTCAGTTATTTTTAATTATATTCTCATTTTAATATGTAATCTCTATTATTTATATAATTTTGTTTATAACTAATATTTGTGGTTTTCTTACTTTGACTGACTTTACTAAAATGTAAAATTAAACAAACTCTATTTACCAAGTATTCAGAAACATTAGAAATTAATTAATTGATATTCAAAAATAATTTATTATTTTGTAAAGTAAATTAATGATATTTACAATATCTTACTCTTATATTTAATTATATTTTCTCATGTGCAAATAATTAAAATAGTCTACATATATTTTCTTGCATTTATTTTTGCTAACATTCTATACTAGAAAGGCAGATTATCAGGTAGTCTAAAATTTGATCTTAAAACTAACAGAACTTTTGGCCTTTACCATATGTGAATCTAAAAAAACTAAACAGTAAATCATGTTGAGTGTTGAACTTTTTAAGTTGATTGCTGTTATAATATATAGTGTGATAAAAGAGAACCAAATTCAGTAATTAATATAAGTAGTTCAAATACATTTATTTTTAGAATTTTAGAAAAGTGATGTAAAGAAAGAATTGGATGATGTGTTAATGATAGGTATAAATTAAAATTATTTTACATACTGTATTTTATATGGGAATCAATACATTATGATAAATGAATCTTAGAATCTATTTTAAGTTAAAAAGTATTTTGAAAAATTCCGAATTCTGTCTTAAAATACTGTTATAAATCAGTATTGTTAAATTTATCTTGTCTGATTGATGGTGGATTTTGCAAACAACTTTTACAGTTTCACTTAAAATTCTTTCTTGTTGAGTAATCAGAGAACAAAAATTTGTCTTGATTAAAAATTATTTCATACAAGCATAGATAAATTGCTTAATGGCAAAGGTCAGGAAAAATAGTTTGACATTATAATCTTTTCAGGATATTACAATATCAAACTATTTTTCAAGTTTTATATAGATTAGGATAAAGGAAAATTTTAATAAATAAATGTTTGATATAAGAAAATTTTCAATTACATTTTAAAAGAAACTTTATTTATATTTAATGTTTAATTTTTATTTTAAAAGAATAAAATAGAAATTTTATATAAATTTTTAATGTACAACTCAATATAATGTTCTGTTTATTTATTTATTTGTCTTTCAAAATTTGGGTGCTGTAATATTTGTCAGGCAGTTTTTAGTGAGTCTTCTTTTACTTTTATTTAAGCAAACAGGAAAAATAATGCTAGTGTATAAATATACTTTACTAGTAAAATGTATAAATTATCTTCAAATATTTCTAAATATATTTTGAATTCAAACAGAAAAATAACTCAGTGTATTGAAAAGCTATTTTATAGTTTCTATTTTCAATTTACGAGCGATAACCAAAAAGTTACAAATTACAAAAAAAGGAAAAATCTCCAATTCTTTCTTTCCTTATGCAACAAATAAAAATCCAATATCACTTTATTTTTCAATATTACAAATTTTCTAAAAGCCATGCCAATTGTTCAAACCTAAATTAGTTAAATTTAATCAGGCAAACTATTGATTCTCATTTCATAATTTTGATCTAACCTAATTGATTTTAGTTTAATTTTTATTTATTTACTTTTATTAAATTTATCATTCAGAATATTAAATAACTTAAAAATATTTTATCATTTGAAGAATTTAACTTTCTTTAATTAACGTTCATGAATTTTGAATTAATACTTAATTATTGTATAGGTAGTTGTATGCCGATTTTATTGGCATTTAGTCATTAATACATTAATTTGATGTAAAGGGATTAACTACATCAAATGTCAATAAAATCAAGCACACAGAACTTTCATTACATTTTCATAACAACAATTTCTATTGAGAAAATGGACAAAATTTAAATTTTATTATCTGTTAATGGTCGGGATTTGAAATTAAGAAATTAGTTTTATTTTGTGCCTTCTCCAAACTCGTTGACAGAAGATACAAAATTTACATATTATACAGCTTGCTTTCATTTCCATATATTCCTTTTCAAATGATTTTTGAGAAGCTATCGGGTTTTCTGTCACAAATGATAGATATATAATATTGCTTGCTAGCTTGCTTAACATTATTACTTTTATTATAATGTAATGTATAAATGATCATTTAAATACTTTTCTATGGCATTTAAATATTTTTCTTTTTCCATCGAGAAAGAATTTTAAATGGAGGTCAATAACCATTTCAAAAATAGAATATTTAATCAATTTTATATTAATCTGTTGAACATTGGAACTTAATATTAGATATTAGTGTAATGTAATCATATTGCATTGACAAATGTGACTTGTTGTAATGACATTATAGTCAATTAATATAGAAGCTTATACCAAAGCAAGATATGATGCATTGACTATTAACTATTATTACTTCTAGAGATTTAGAAATTGTCCAGAATAGTTGAAACAGAAATAAATTAAATGCATTTACTCGTCTTAAAGATCAATGCACTTTAGAGATTAAATATTAATATTTTTTCTTTATAAATGCTAATTTAAAAAAAATGGATTGTTTGTCTTTAAGTTCTGCTTAATGGAGGGTTTTTGGTGTTTTTTTATTTTTATTATTTTATTTAATTCTTTTAATCATCAAATGGTAGTCATAGTGGATAACGTTTTTAATCATTTTGCTCATTTGCTGTTTAGCATTTACTGTTAGAGTTAAGTAGAGGTCTTCGTCGAGCAATTTGTATAATTTCCTTTTATCTGTACATTTTAATTATTTTTGAGATGAAAGGACAGAAATTTGTGCCGTCTCTATTTCCGCTACCACTCTAATTTGGTCTCAAAACTTTATAAATAGGATATATTAATAAATGGCTTATTCAATTTTACTTTTTGAACTAATTATCAATTAAGAAGTGTTGATGGAAAAGATCATTATCCAGAGACAAAAATAAGGACAATAAATATCTTTCAATTTATCTTACTGATAGTTTATAAAAATGAGAGCAATAAAATAAGTTAAAACATGAACTTTCTTATTTATAAAAGCTACTATTCTTCTAATTAAATAATTGTCCATAAAAGAAAAGTTTTACAAAGATTACATTCCTTGCAACATAGTACGTTAAATATTTTGGTGGGAGGATATTAAGATGTTTTTTTTTCCTTGTCCTACCTCATTATATTTTTCAATTCAAGGCTGGGCACAACATATGGTTGTAATAATGTTCTTGAGAAAATTTTCTTGCCAAGTACAATCAAATTTATCCAACAGTGTATTGCTTTGTGTCTATCAATTAATGTCATGGCCATTATTTTAATTGTTGTCAAATACAAAGAGAAGAAATGTCTGTTCGGAAATATATAGTATGTAGGTTAGCATTTATTATACAACAAGATCTTTCCTGTTTTGTTTTCTCTTTCTTAATTATTTTGAACTTATCACAATTCTAAGCCTGCTTTTTGACTTTAAAGAATTATACCTGAAAGAATATTTAATCTAATGTCAAACAAGTAATTGTTTGCATGATAATTATGTTAAAATTCTTCCTTTTTTTAAAAAATAAGAATAAAAGTTTTGATAAAATAGTCCTATTTACTTCTGAACAATGTGGATGTTTGATACAATATATGTATTATTAGTTGACAGGAAGAGAATATATATGTCTGGATATCAAAATTATTAGGATAATGATTTTTTTTCTTATTCATTAAGTGCCAAATGTAGCGTGAAAGGCCATAATTAAGAAACTATTTAAGAAATTTTTCTTTTGATTGCTGACATAATTCTTGTTATTGTTCTCCTCTGGAAAGTTATTAATTATAATAAAGATGGTACATTTTTTTGGCGTTATAATTTAACGTGATCTGTAGAATATCTTTAAACTCTTATTTCTGCAGCAGTGGCTATGGTATTGGAGCAGAACACTTCAATTTTTCCATTTGGTGACAAATTATTATGCTATAGTACCGACAAGCTTATTAATTGTTCTTTCGCCATGTCAAAAGATAAAAGTTGTTACATGCTATTTTGCAAGATCTCGTTTATTAGCGGAAAATATATCAAAAGTATAAAGTAATTCTGACTTTTATTTCTCCTGAGTGTATCCTACTGACAAGACTAATTATTTACAATTAATCATTTTAATTGTTGGTATGTGATTTGTTAACTTTGGAGAGAAACAGGATAGCTTCTTTCACAGAAGAATATCCATTAAAAAACAAAGTATTTTAAGTCAGTTAATTAAAAGAATAATATGTTCTGAACATATTTTTGTTTTAGAGAAGGTATACTAATTACAAATTAGCTGTTCATCTTGCAAAATCAATAATTGATGCTTTATATAATTAAAGATACTTGTATCAGTGAAAACAATGCAGTCAAACAATACTGTAACAAATGTTTCCAGTCATTTATCCTCTAAGTAATGACGTTTATAGTTTTAGTATTTTAAGAAATCATAAATTTTATTTTTGAAACATTTATTTACGTAAATCCAATACATATATTCAAGAAACGTCAAATTAATATCAAAGAATGAATGTATGATCGGAGAGTGCTTAAGCATAGTCATTGTTAATTGTGTACGTGTGTACATTATCATTTTCAGATCGTACTGTCGTGGGTGTAGTTTTATGAATATCTTAATATTAAATCGTTGGATGGATCACGTTTATAGAGGCGCACAAAAAAATACGTTTTTAAAAATGAATTATGATTCATTGATGAATTTTTGATATTTAGATTATGTTAGAAGTAGACACGGAAACGGCAACGTTTCCAGAAAATCAACTTTTTAAGGGTGGTACATAGGTTTTAAGTATTGTGTTGCATTATTTATGGTTCTCGATGGTGGCATTGGAAGTGAGCTCGTGTCCAGATTCATTATTGGACCTCTCTAAAGCGATTCCAAGAAACAAACGAGAGAGAAAAACATCCAAAAAATAAGGTTGAAATTAATGGATATAGGGCACACCCAAAGGTCTTTAGGGATGAACTTGTTAAATTATATTACTGAAAAGATGTGTAGTAATCTGGTTTGTTTCGGTTTAATCGTGTTCTTTCTGTTGCGTTTGTTTCGTGTTACACTGTCGAGTTGTATGCAGTATGTCGATGACCAGTAGCTCGCGGATCTTTTACTCTCACGAGCTGTATCCACAAAAGCTTTCGGTTAATGATCTCTTAATGACGTTTAGCACTTCGTTAGTGAGACTCGTCGTTTACTATAAGTAGTCAAACGTCGATACTATCTATCCTCTATTTTTTATCATTATTCTGATGATGCTGATACAGTTATTATGCTTCAAAATAAAATCTATAGATCTGAGCGACCAATCGAAAAGATCCTTGTTCTTTACCAGTATACATCTTAAGAACCGACTTCTATTGGACAAGGACTGTTTTATACGATTGTATTCGATCTTAACGTCACAATAACTTTAACAACAGAGCAAAATAACGACTGTATAAAAAATATATCGACAATATTACTGATAGAAAAAGGTCTGCCCGACTAACGAAGTTCTAAAGTCCATTAGGGATCATTAACCAATGGCTTTTGGCGGACACGACATGTAAGCGCGTAGGCCATTGGTCATCGATCTCGAACGGATGTTCGAACGAAATTAAATTTACAGCTTCTTTGGTGATACCGACTTTCTAGGCGATAGAAAGACAAAATAAGATTTTATTATTGTGATGTATTATAACAGAAACTGTTGCTAAGTTTTAACAAAATGCTTCATGTTTCTGTCGCCGTATTTCCAGAGGGGAGAAAGATGAACTAATAAACAATCTTTTTGTTACGGTACGTCTCACTTTTTAAATGATCGCTTGTGCAAAATGGTACGTGTATAACTGCTAGAACTTCAACGATTGCATGTGTTTTCCTTTGTCCAATTATCCTTTGGATTCAGCTAAATTATTAGTTAAAATAATGAAATTTAAGAATAGTTATTTTTATGACACGTAAGAAGACGATTTACTCTAATAATAGAAAACGCATTCGATCATTTACTTTAGGTTTTTAAGCGAAATACTATATTTGAAAGATAGAACACAAAGAACGAGTCTGTATAAATGTGTTTTTGTTTGTCTGCAGTTAAAAAAAGAGAAAAATATTACATAATTACCAGTTAGTTTTTCACAATTCTTTTTCCTTCTCCCTACAAAAACAGGAATGTTGGAACATTTAACGCTCCTTCAGTCTAACAATAAATAAGTAAACCGATAAAATGTTGCTACATCAATTAATATGACAAGATAGATTTTTAATATATATGTTTTCAAATTTTCGTACCGTAGCCTGTTATAAGAACGGGTCAAATTAACACGATTATCGGACTTTGCCATTTAAATAATGCGAATTTTATTGCAATTTATATATGTACAGAAATTGTCATAAAATTCCTATTGTTTAAACGTGCAAAGTCCGGCGATCTAGTAGTTAATTTGGCTCGTTCTTACAACTGTCTAAGCACGAAAGTTCGAAAATCCGAGGTACGATATCACGTGTACAAATGTGAGACTCCATCAAAGTCTTTTATAACCTTGCACGTGATATTTGTGTATATATACAGGGTGTCGTGTTCGCGTTTTTGTTGTCTGTTCCTATTATTTCAAGTTAACTATATATCCTATAAATTTATACCTAGAATATACGTTTTCATCTAGTTAATTTTGAAGAAGCAAAAAAATTCGGCAAATAGAAAATTATATTAAAAAAATTCAAATGCCGTATTGATCGGATTTTTTCCCCCCTTAGCATAATCTTTAAATTTATTATTTTAACTTCAATATCTTTTATTTCGGATATACATAGGTTATATTTATATAGATCTGTATATAAAATGGCTGTTCGTAAGCGGTTAGATCTCGAGAAATTGGATTAGAATTTTTTATATACATATTTTAATTCTGTCGCTCGCCGATAACACTAAAAAAATAGATTAAAGAAATTTTGCACCGCATCCAAAATCTCTACAATGTAACGGGAATAAGAGCCAGTTGTAAATATTGATTGGTACACATCACAACTTGTAATAATCCGTGCGGGATGCAGACTTATGATGATATCAAGTGATAAATAACTCTTAAAAGAGCACTCGCTTGATATTATAAAAAATATATGTGTGTGTATTTTTTTCAAACTACCTTTTAATTTTTTATCGACAGACGAGGGGAGATTCGAAAGTTTTTAAAACGCTTCCCTTCGGGGGTAAAACCCATATTTTCATAGGCAGGATAAATGGCGCTGAAAGATTATCGATCTCTTTAGATAAATGTACTATCGAACACGTGTCGTCCTTCCATATCTTTTACGCCATTTAATGTAGCAACCATCGTGATTCAGTGTAGACAATGGGATTGTTGTTGTCGAGTCGTGACATAGAGCACAATAACTTGAATTAACCTCTCTCCTGATAATTCTACTAACTAAACAAAACGAGAATCAATCAATAAATATTTCCGACTCCCTCGATAGACTGCCATTAATGTTTTTTGTGTTTATTTCCTTTCGTGCATGTATTTATATTCCCCTTTTTTATTTTTTTATTTTAAATCGGGGTTTTCTGGAAAATTATCGAATTCCACCGTTTCATAAAACATTTCTAGTTCCGGCAGATCCTTTATTCGTTTCGGATTTTGAAGTGGAGTATAATCTTTCGAGTGTTATTTATTGACTGGTTAAGATCATTAGTCAATCTCTTTGTTGCTGCGGGGTGGCGGAACGTAGGAAATTTTAATAGCTCTCTGCATCCCCTCGGTTATTGAACAGGTGCACTCGTTTTTAAAACCCATCTAAGGCAGATTTTATTAGCCAGGCCTATAATTAATGGAGATAGTTTAGTGAGCTTTACGATGCTGCCTTCCCGAGTATTGTTATTAACGCTATCAGAATTTGTTTACAGTCTCGATTAAATCGTAAACACTACATCTATTTACAGATTTGACACTGTTTAATGTCTAGCGGCGCGTTTTATACATTTCTAGTGTATAAGTGAGTCAGATTATACGCATTACTCATCAACTGACGAGCCTATCAGTAAGGATTCTTCACTAATTATTCTTTAAGGAATCGCAAATTGAAATCGCGCAACTAGCACGACTTAATTTCGCCGTTAGACAATCTTTAAAATCTCCGGAGCGTCATATTTTTAGTTGAATTTCGGTGTTTAGTTAAAGAGCGTGGGGGAAATTTTTAAGAGTAAGAGTTATGTACTACCGTTTTGGAATATTTTTCACCGATGCCAGCAAGGAAAAGAGGCAGCAAAAACCCCCTCGAATCAGTTATTCGATGCGCCGATAAGGATAAAGGTATACAAGTTGTTCTGTCATGTTCTTACATTAACTTAATACCGGCAACATTACGATAGCGATCTCGTCAGCTTGAAAAACAGGTTTTTATTTGCCTTCATCCTTTACAATAGCTCGAGTCCGACGCCACCCACGAAACTATTTTAGCTCCCCTCCCCGTCTTCCCTCCGACCTCACGCCGAATGGAGAGGCCATTCGACAAATAAGAGATGGCCTCGAAGGTAGAATCTTATTTCGGATTTAACGCGATAAAAAATTATTAGTTAAGGCTCCTCGAGCCGGAAAAATGCTCGTAAAATACGTTCCGAAGCAGTTTCTTTTTGTTTTTATCCAATCCAAACGTCTTGAAATGTATTTAAGGGCGCCATTTTGGTTACGGGTTGGATAATAAGCGGGAAATTAGAGAGAAAGAGATCCGTTTTGTTGTTGGAGAGTCGCGCATCTCCCAACTTTCCGTCTGGATGGACGGTACACAATATAAATTACCGCTACATCATGGTCGCACGGACTCGCTAACCCGTCATTAGACACGGGAGGAGAATCTTTTCTAATTGATGCTGCGGGGATTTTTTACGTTCGTGACGTCACGTCGGGTACACGAATAAAGCATCTTTCTTAATTTGCACTCGATTAACACGCGGCGGGCTTATCGCGGCCCTGGGCATGGCGATCGTGACAATGGGCACGGGGCAGGTGCGAAAGGCTGGTTCTCTACGGCGGGGTTCTCACAATGCAGTAGAGGACCGCATCTGGCGGAGGAGGCAGAGTCGCCTTCTGCTATTGTCGTTACAGAAGTTCCCTATTGAAAGCGCCCCTCCCCTCGAAGACCCGATTGAAGAGGTTTTTTGTCAAACGACGTAATGATTATTTTCGAAATTCCGGCTCCGCATGCTGGGAATTTGATATAAACAGTATACCCGGACGATTTTTTTACAATATAATTACCGGGCCATACACGAAAAAGAACGAGAGAGACGGTCGCTAGGGAATGCACGGAAAGGGAGAGAATCCATTCCATTGACTTTTTTACGACGAATTGAACGCGGAATTTCATATATCTCCCTTTTTTCCATCGGAAGTCGTTCTGGCGGAAGAGGGTTTGTATTAGTCCCCGTGTAGATCAATAAGATCCAGTCAGAAAACACGCGGGCGATCGCGATCCTTCTCCGACTCGCCCCGTTTAGAGGGAGGCGAAACGGCGACGGGCCGCATTCCATTTTAATGTCGACTTAATATTCCGGGCGAGAGTGGATAATGGATGTCCAGTTGGCTCGTGACTCGACGTTGGAAGTGTTAGGAAACGCGTACGGTCTTCCAAGGTCTTTATCGCTTCGCTCGCCCCCCTCGCCCGCGTCGCGTTATCGCGCGCACGAGGTAATTACACCGTCGACGAGGGGGTCGGAATGGAACTCAATTAAAGAGACTGCTTCCCCCAGGCAGATCGCGTATCCGGCCACGATTCGATAGGATAGGGTAATGCCGAAGACGGACAAGTGTACACACCGCAAAACATTCAATCAAGTGACAAGACGAGCGAGTAATTAAGCTGGTAGTAACTAGTGTCGAGCAAATGTTATAGATGATCCCCGGCGGATGTTGTGATAGATGAACGACAACAAATTCCCTCTCCGGTGCAAATACTGATGGATCATGGCGTGCGTGGCGTTTTCGATAGTTTCCCGCTACGCGATTGTAGTTCTTTTTTTACGATTGACGATCCCCGTTATTGTAGTGTCTCCGCCCAACTTTTATTCATTCCGTCTTTCCAGGTGGGTGTTTTCGTTCAACTAGATCGTCCGTCCCGTCCCAGTCGTCTTTTTTCTTCCATCTGCCATGGATTGTGGGGTGCATCTGCGTCGATTGATGTCCTGTCTCTTCTACGTCTTCGTCCTCTCCGCCGTTTCGTGTTTAAGACCCGAGCCGAATCGCATCGTTCCGCCAGGTAGGAAAAGTTTATTTGGCGATTTTCTCGCTTCGGTCGCCGCGTTTTAAGCGAAAAGACACGACCCGTGTCCGAAGCGGGAGGGGAAAAAAACGAGCCGGAAGACGGAAAAACGTGTCCGGATCGAAGTACACAAGTTACCAATTTGCTACAATCGACCAATCGATTAGCGGGCGAAACGGTTCCACCTGTTAAACGCGGGTTCGAGTCTCTTCCGCTCGACCACGTGGCGGCTTTCGATCGTCGACGTCACGGCTGGCGATCACGTGACGGAATTCTCCGTAGGGCGACAATTCCGGCATCAGTATGCCGGTGCCGGCCGCCCTGTGGACGTTTTTAGTAAGTTGGCGATTGCTGGCGGTCGTTAACTCGCACGTCCGACACCACCGAGGTGGGTGCATTTCCGCCTTCGTAACCCGGTCGCGTCGCTTTCGCCATCGCTGGCCATTCATCAAGTAATTGCTGTATTTTTATCCATTGCAGAACACGTGCACGACTTCAGTTGCGGGACGCTATATTACCGCACTCTCTACCTGGATGCCAAGAGGGAGGTCCTGTTCGTGGGTTCCATGTAAGTATGCTAAAAGAAGGAAAAAGAACGGAACGATAGACGCACTGTTCTCGTTCCGTATATTGAACTCGCCGGTTTCTAAGCCCGTTTCACGTGCTTATATACAGTATATACGATGTCGTTATTTTATAGTCCGTCGGCTCCACCCCGACCATAAAAATTTGTCACAGACCGTATTCTTTGCTTTCTCTCTTTCTCCTTAACAACTTTTCGTACGCATCCGCACGAGAGGCGTGCACCAAATAAAACCGGCTTCCGAGAAACAATAATAGAAGAAAGTTTGCGCTGATTTTGCTGCAATTTTTTTGACATTTTCTTTCTTTGCAGGGACAAGATCTTCAAGGTGAACCTGAACAACGTGAACAAGACCCGTTGCGAGGTGAGACTGTTTTCCGATCCGCAAGAGGAATGGGTTGGTCATTGATTACTCATTAGAGCCGAGGTTTTGGGTGGTTAACGTTACCTGGCTAGCGGGTCCGGGACACGACGACGCCGTCGGAAATACATTACCTGGTTAAAAATACATGGTCCGTAAAGAGAGCGAATGCAGTAAAATAACCTCATTAAATAGATGATGTATGTACGTGTCAAGCGTATGAACAAGATCGACGTTTTCGGTTCGGTCCTTTTTCTTCTGGCTCCCATCGCATGTCGTCCAAACGACGTCGATCATGCGAGGAGGGTTTAACGGAGAGCGCGAGCGAGAGAAAGCGACTCGTTTTCTCTTCCCCCCTCTCGCGGAGGGTGGCCACTCCTTACTCTTTTAGCGCGGCTAATATGGCCGCGGATTAATCGCGACTTCTGGTCGCGCATCGATCTCGCTTCCTATTCGGAGACGGGGATGGACGTACTAAGTGCTTTCTACTGTCGCCCTGTCAGTGAAAAACGGTGTCGCCCTCCGGACGACTTTGTTCTCGCTTCGTCGTGTTCATTACGCGCTCCGACTGACATCTTCCGGTAAGGGACTCGTAATCTCCACCCTCGTTCCGCTCGCCTGTTTCGCATCTTCCCCGAATCCTCGAGGTTCTAACGTTAAGATGATGGGATGTGGGACAAAGATGCGGTATGGGGGAAGAGCTCTTGCAATTTTTTTCTCTTGTTCCTTTATCCGCGACGAGCGAAGTGATTGTCCATTTCGTGGCTGACTGCCCCTCGATGTTCGTCATACATCGTTGCCTTTTTTGTATTGATCTGCCAGTCTGTTCCCAGTCATCGAACGTCCCTGCTGTCTCCCTATTGTCACCGATCTTGTTTAAAACGCATTTGGAGAATTGTTTGTTCCCGCGCCGTCCGTCACTGCCTCGTTATTCCGTCGTCCGGAAGCTCCTGTCGGACAATTTAACAATATCGTTAGCGGTGAAATGGTTTTGGCCCCTGTGCAATTTGGGCCTCTCTGCCGTCCTGAGACAGGTTGATTGTGAAATGTAAGTGACCCTGCAGTAAATGTCCTCTCTGCCTCTTCTTAAACACAAACAGATGGTTACACTTGACAGTGGTATAGTCTTGTTTTTGTTACCACTTAAGTTGTGTCTAAAATATCTCAGACTTTGTCCTGTCTCACTTGACTTGTGGAATGGTTCCTTAGCGCTTGGAAATAGAATGAATTTTTATTATCTTTTCTGTTTTAATTTTAGAAACTGTAGATTTCCTTTATTAAAGCCCAGCTTTGTGTTTGGATCCTCATTTTGATGAATCTAAGAAAATCCACGTGCCGCTTTTTGACTGCTGGCCTAAAAGATGCTGTTTTCTATACATCCAGAAATTACATATAAAGTAGAGAGTCGTAAATCGGAATCAATTGGAGACTGTGGTGGTTCAGATTAGTGATTTGTTCCGATTACCGATTATGTACGAAAAAATATTAACCTGTCCGATGTTCAAATTTTTCTCCGTTGCGTGTCGCTTCGTGTTGAATTTTCGTCGATTTTAAGCCTAACGAAAATTTTTATAATAATAATCGAGGCTATCGTATCGTTAAAAATTATTTCTTCATTTTGTACAAACAAAATAAATATATTGAAGAATATAAAAACATGAAAATTATACTTTAGAAGTAAATCTAGTATCAAAAACGTTCGATTCAGCACGACACAGTCCGACTGAAAATCGTTCCGATTAACGACTCTCTACTGTATTCTATATAAATTGCATACAACAAAATAAAAAAAATTATTGAAATTCAATAAATACATACATATAAACTGTTGCACTTCAATAAATTTTTTGTTAGTTTAAGCACATTTGGTTATATTTTTACATTTTTTTTACTGTTTCAGTGGAACAAGTTTATAGGAATTTTAGTTCAACTAAAAACACTACTCCACCTTGGATTGTTTTTGTATAGAAAACTGAACTTTTTCTGTGTTCTTTACTATCCCAGCAAGGGGGGAAAATCTTTGGAAATTTTTAAAGGAAGCTAAAATAGTTTTGTATTTCATGATTACCGACTGAAATCTTTTGTTGGTGAGCATTTAAATTTCAATTTATTTGGATTTCAAGTATCTAAATTTGCTTCTGTTGTCATCATTTAAGTGACTCGGATCTTCATATTGATTGTCGTGTTTGCAACCGTCTAATTAATTTACCCAAACTTGTTTACCCTGTGCAATTATCTTTGTTGGTTTGTATATGGCCCATTGAAAAAACAATTTAGGAGTTTTTAATAATTTTTAGCGTTATAAAAAATGTTAATATTTAAACTGTGATATACTTTTTTAATGGGAAAATGGTTTTATAAGGATAGAAATTCAATAATTGTGAGAAGTTAGAAAAACTTGTTAATTTCACAAAACATAATTAAATAAGAAGTTTTAAATCAGTATTTAGATTAAAAAAATTTAATATTCAAAATAAGCAATATTAGAATTTAAATTCTCTTTGAGCCGAATTTCAACTTTCTCTGCCCCTGAGAAGTGCAATTATTTTTTAATGTTCGTTCATTAAAGTAATGTGCTTTTTTTTTGGTTCTTTAACTTTTTGCACCTGCAATTGTACTTAAATTAGATCTTCAAAATTGATTTTTCTGTTAGTTATTTGTAACAAATTTTTATCATTCATTGTTATTGAATTGCAGGTGGATCTAATTACATTGCCTCCATCAAACATACCCAGTTGTGTATCCAAAGGAAAATCTGAGGTAATTAATGATTTTAAAAATGGCTTATAGTTTTTGTTGAATTAATTCAGTTTTATTTTATTTTATCTTTTTTAGCATTATGATTGTAAAAACCATATCAGAGTTATTCAACCCATTAACGATGGAAACCGACTGTATGTGTGTGGCACCAATGCACATCATCCAACTGATTGGGTTATCCATGTAAGTGGATTATATTTTTAGGTTAATTTATGTAAACTTTTATATATGAAACACTTTTTAATCAGGCTAACCTCACTCATCTTGGTGTGCACGAGAAATTTCCGGGAATTGGAGATGGGATAGCCAAATGTCCGTTTGATCCTGAAGATAATGCTACAGCAGTTTGGGTTGGTAAGTAAAACATATACTTTATTTATTCGAATAGATTTTATGAGTGTGTACTTATATATTTGTTTTATACAGAACATGGAAATCCCAATGGGCTTCCCGGTCTTTATAGTGGCACAGTAGCAGAATTTACTAAAGCTGATACAGTTATTTTCCGTACCAATCTTTACAATATGACTACGTTAAATAAAGTCCATCCATTTAAGCGTACCATCAAGTATGATTCCAAATGGCTCGAAAGTAAGTATGATATAAGGAAAAAATCAGAAAAAAGTTTATATTTATCATTAACATAATTATTTCTAGGACCACACTTTGTCGGATCTTATGATATTGGCGAATATGTATACTTCTTTTTCCGTGAAAGTGCTGTCGAATACATAAACTGTGGAAAAAATGTTTATTCTAGGGTGGCCAGAGTTTGTAAAGTAAGTATTACTAAAAAATTTGAAAAATTTATTTTAAATGTATTGTTATAAAGGTACTCTCAATAAAAATTTTATGGAATAAATAAAATAAAATAATTTTTATTTGTAGAAAGATACAGGAGGTAAAAATATATTGAATAAAAACTGGGCATCATTTTTAAAAGCAAGACTTAATTGTTCCATCCCTGGTGAATTTCCATTTTATTTTAATGAAATTCGTAAGTTATTTTGCTTATTTGTTGAATTCTATAACAACTTACTGTTAAAGTTTTAAAAAAAATTAATGTTTGTATATATTCAATTTCAGAAAATATATATCAACATCCGGATGATGAAAGGATGTTTTATGGAGTTTTTACTACTTCCATGTAAGTTTTTACCCGTCTTCTTCTATAACAAAACATTCAGAAGTTTTTGAGTGGTAAATTTATGATCCATTATTAAAATAAGCTCATCTCATCATAGGAATGGACTAATGGGTTCAGCCATCTGTACATTCAATTTGGATTCTATTCAAGAGGTGTTTAATGGTAAATTTAAGGAACAAGCAACTTCCTCTTCTGCTTGGCTTCCAGTTTTGACTAGTAAAGTTCCAGAACCAAGGCCGGGTCTGTGTGTGAATGATACTCAAACACTTCCTGATTCTGTCCTTAATTTTATTCGTGGTCATCCTTTAATGGACTCTGCTGTTGCTCATGATAATGGCAAACCTGTATATTATAAACGTGATGTAATCTTCACTCGTCTAGTTGTAGATAGATTAGAAGTTGATGGAGTGCACTACACTGTATACTACACGGGAACAAGTATTTAACTTTCTTCAAGGCTTTTTTAATTAAAAAAATATTTTATATTAACAATGATTATTTTTTAATAGATAATGGTCTTATATACAAATTAGTAGAATGGTATGATAGAACAGGAGAGGAACATTCAAATCTTATTGATATTTTTGAAGCAACAACACCCGATCCCATTAGAGCAATGCAAATTTCAAGCAAAGTATTCAAATTTATTTGAATTTTTCACACTAATATGATATACATTAATCGCAATTTTAATTATACATTTGTTTACAGCACAAATCATTATACGTGACTTCCGACAGAACAGTTCGGCAATTTAATATGGTCATGTGTAAAGGTCGCTATGAAAACTGCGTGCGTTGCATTCAAGATCCATATTGCGGGTGGGATAAGGATCGAAATGAATGCAGACATTACACTGCAGGGTTTGTACTAACTTTAAAAAAAAATTAATTAAACAAAAAAATTAATTAAACAAAAAAATTATGAAAATAAAATTTTACTTTTCTTTCCAGACTATTGCAAGATGTTACTAATGCTACACCTGGTATCTGTGATAATCGTAAGTATTAGAAATTATATTCCAGGAATATCATTACCTCAACATTTCTAATACTGTAAACTTATTACAGATGTAAAAAATAAACCTCTTCATGTTTATTGGGGTCAAAGTGTGCATTTAGCTTGTCCCATTGAAATGCCAGATATGGAGAATATTAGGTTTGCTTTCCTTCAATGGTACCACTATAGCAGAGAAAAAGGAAAGTACCCAGTTATGCAACAACACAGAGATAAGTACATTCACACTGCTGATCACGGTTTAGTAATTCTTTCTGTCACTGAAAGGGATAGCGGACGATATGATTGCAAAATGGGCAGCAGTACGCTTTGCAGCTATAATATAACAGTTGATTCAAGTATATATTTACAATTATTCTACTAAAGTTACACAAATTTAAATTTTAGTAAATACCTTTATTTTAATTGTTGCAGAAACATGTAATGCTCCAACGGATACTGATTATAGAAAGGTTTATTCTGACTGGTGTCAAGAATTTGAAAAATATAAAGTTGCTATGAAAACATGGCAAAATAAACAAGCTGTGAGTAGAATAAATTTATTAATTGATTATTTTTCAATCTACAATATTAAAATTTACTTGTAAATGGAATTCTTTAGAAGTGCCAGATTGCTCATCCGAACGACGTGACCTATCAGCGAAGTCCGAGTGCTTAATTTGTCCAGTGGGTGTAAAGCCACACCTACTGTGCTCAACATCTTTTGTCAAGTATCAGGAGGTGCTAAAAGCTGTGGGTTATGCAGCAGTATCATTTTTGTAAATACATGCACATTTCCTCTTTGCAAGATCAGGAGCCACTTCCCACATGGCATAATCATACAGTGCTATGCACATAGTATTGGCCATGGACTATAACGATATGCAAATGCTCAAAGCACAAGAATGTATTAGGTCATTGGTCGGTGGCATTCTACGTTTGTTCAGAATAAGGTGTACCATTGACAACATATCTGTGTGCTTAGGTTACGTTTCATACTTTGCATGCGTCTAATCACGCGTGCATATGTGTGCATGTGTGTGTATGTGAACGTCTTAAAGTACTGTGATTTAAGAATTTACGGGGTGGGTATATTTTTTGTCTTTTATTTTGAAAAATTTTTTATAAAGAAGTAAATTTACTAGCCATCATTTGGGAAGTGATAGCTGCTTCAAGGTGCTGCTATTTGTAGCGTGTGTTTTTAAATTTTTTATCGATAATTTTTCCTTTTTAAATTATTCATCTCTAGAAAAAGAACATATGCATTAATTTAATGAGATGATAGGAAAGATTCAAACTGAAAATTTGTGATGGGCAAAACAATTAGAACAAAAATTTTCATTTATTACTCTAGCAATATACAATGCTAGATGTGTGTGCATGACATTCGTGAGGCATATTGCCTTTATCTGTGAAAATGAAACGTACGAAACAAGTACTGTTTCCCAAAATGGGATTATTGACAATAAGAAAATTATATATACATAAACAGTACTAATAAATAGAAGAAAAAAATAAAGATGCTCAGATAGACAGTGCAAAATATCAAATAGACTGTTTTGTTGGAAACATTTCTTGTAGTGTTATTAAATTTCATGCCTTCAATTATTGCTCATCTAAATATTACTGTTAGTATACAGTGAGATTTCTGGAAAGTTGACAATCTTATCTTGTAAAACTAAATGGATTGAAATGCAATGTTTGGTGTGTACAGTGGCTGTGTCTGTAATTATTATATGAGGATAAAAAAATATGTTTATTCTTCTGTGATTGAAAAATGATGATAACGGTTAGACTGTTTATTTGCTTATAGGACTGTTTTAAAATGTTTGTTGATTAGTTAACCTTAGAAGTTATATTCAAAAAAAGGTAACCATTTAAAGGGAGAATAATTCGAAATGGTTATCAAACTATTTTGGATTTGTTGTAGAAATATACATAAGTTATAATATATCACTTTTATTCCCAACCTGTGTTTACTTTACACTAAACATATCATAGTTTGTCTTTTATGGGTATAAAGAACTTAAATCTATTGCTATTTTAGTAGGAAAAAAACAAAAAATAAGCCACAAATTTGCTCAGATTTGTGTAAAAATTGAAAGATTGCTTATTAGAAATTTGTGTCATACTTATGCACCAAATGGACAAAAAATGAATGTTCCCTTCTGTTTATAATAATTGTTAGATGTACAGCAAATTCTTTGTGGGTTCTGCTTATCTCATTTGATATTTTTCACAGTGGGCACCTTATTATATATCAGACTTCTCCTTAGCACCAAGATGTCGATGGCCAAACAAAAAAAAATATATATATATGTAAATTTATTCATGGCTGAATAGAGGCAGCTCTTCTGTTAAAAAAAAAATGCAAGAGAAAAACAAACTTTAATTGCATAAGGACCATTGCTTATTTCAGTATTATATTTTTAATTTTACATCAAAAGTCAGGTATATTTATGATTACTGTCATGTCTTGACTCATCTTTTGTAAATGTCATATCTTCATTTACAGTTATTGTTGATCATCGAGGAAGAAACATTATTGTAATACTTAGGTTTTTTTATATCAAATGTTTTCATTCCACTGTACAACTACTCATTGAAACTTCAACTAGAAAATAATCTTTCTATTCTAATCACAATTTACAGCACATTATTCTAGACTAATGTAAGAATGGCATTTGCATCCTTTAAAAAAGAAAAAAAAAATTATATATAGAACAATAACAAAGGTTTTGATAATATTGTAGGTTCTTTATAATATATTTAAAATGAAAATTTTGCATTCCTGTAGGATAAAAAAAAAAAAGTTATTACATTAATTTATTCTCATTGTGCTGGTATAAACATTGGGTTTGTCATTTTGAATTTAAAAGGAAAAAAATTCTAATCGTAACAAAATAGAAATTGCATTAATGAAATTTGATAAATTTGTATGTATTTCTTTTTTTTTTAATATTTTATGTTCCCAGTGTTTTAAAAACTCTCCAGTCCCCATTCTGCCAGCCGAACGGGATCAACCGGGCGACCCCGTTCGATTCACATTACTCGACTCTCCTAGACAGTGTGCAAATTAAAACTTTCTGCTTAGCATAGCAATATTTCTTTATAATTATTGTATTAATAAAACTAATTTATCATTGCTTTGTACATAGTAGGAAAAAAAATTTCTATATTGTTGGCTTCTGCACACTGCCACTTTAGCACCTTGTAAGTGTACAATTCACCCATTTTTATGCTGTTCATCAACATGTCCTGTACTTGTAAGGTGTAAGTTAATTAAAGAATTTAGACACCAAGTTGTTTTTGTTTTTAATCTAGAAACAATCGCCAGTAAGCAATCATTTTTCCTTTTTGTCTCAACTCTTCACAGTATTGATGCATTTCACTGCAGTAAAGATCAATCAATGCTAGTTTTCTCATCTGTGAATTTGATAAAGTAAAATAATGATGATGAAAATTATGATTTTAATTTTAAAATTAGAATTGCCTGGTAATAAATTACATAAAGAATTAGATGAACGGAGTTATTAAAAATTATATATAGTTAATTTTTTATTTATAACACAAAAGAAATTAATACCTGATTGGTGGCCATTCTATCTTTTGCGGTTTCTTCAGCCATAATTTTATTATAACCATTAAAAGTTTTGCTGGTTTGGTGATCACATTCCAGCCAATTGCTCTTCCAACAAGCAAATTTTTCTCTAAATAAAAACAGCAGTATGTGATTTCAGTCTTTTATCATTTCAACTCCTGAAGACTGCACACTTCGTTTAATTTAAAAACTCTCTTTAAAAATTGGTATTTGTTTTCAGACCACTAAACTAAGATTGCTTGTGTGTGTGAAGAAACCAAAATATTTAGATTTCATATTTTAGTGTTTTTGGATATCCAAACTCTTGTCTATATTTTTTATCCATGTACTGTATTTAGCAAATGGGACTCAGTGTAAGTTCCGACTACATCACTTTAATATCAGAATTGCATTACTTTCCCATTCTATTGAATTATAAGTTGGACATTTATTAAATTTTAAAAGTTTTTAATAACTTTTAGAGTGAGATTGCTCATAGAAACAATGATTTCAGAAAGATTGGCAAAATGTTCCAATTTTCTTGGATCTTAATCACAGATTTATTATTAGTGTTCTTATGTACTGTACTGTACCAATTGATTCGCGGATATTAAAGTACTGTAATGTATAAAGATTAAAATCTGAGATACTAAAAAAACGTTCGGCCGAATGGAATGTGAATCTATGTCTTTCGGACAACACATCAAATGGGTGAAAGTGATAAGGTACGGACTTTCCACTCTTGAGACTGGTTTGGGTCTGTCAGCCAAAATTTTCATGGGAATCTGAATATGTTGGGCTCTATCTTCAACTCTATCTGGGAGGTGAATCCCAGCGTGAGTAAAAAGGCCCTCTTCGTGTCTGCAGAGTGGAACAAGTCCAGAATAAACAGGCAACGTGAAAAATAGACTTTTTAAATACATTCAAATTACAATAATCACTATTGTAATTTGAATGTATTTAAAAAGTCTATTTTTCTGTTAATTTAGAGTAGGGTTACCAAAAGAAGGATGTCTTCTAAATACCACATGGAGGGCATGACCTCTTGACTTTAAAATTGTTTTCCTCTCCCTTCAAACACATTCGTAAATGTTCTCCCTTGGTGCCCATCCCTCTTCACTGGCCTGGCCAGACTAACAATAAGCTTGATAAGGCCCACAAGGTGGAGTTATTACAATGTTCTCCCTTTCAGAATAACTTATCGGATAAAAAATTTTTAAATGGAAGATAAGTCTTCGAGTAAATTTGTCTCCGAAGAGAGAATTAAAATTCATATTTTTCTGAAAGTACAGTACTTACTGATTTACTATCATTTCTAGACGTGCAATGTCTTTCTCTATCTGCAACGAATTTTTTGTTAGAGAAAAAAATTGAATGTAGTGTCTTGTTATTAGGAATCGTATAGAAATATACCTTATTTCTTGTATTAGATTCAAGTCCATGCTCGTAAAATATTTTCGGTCGGATTTTCTCGAATCTGTACGATGTATTCTGTAAATCTCGAGCCATTTTTCTTTTTCAATTTTTTGAGAAATTTTCTTATAGAATCGAATCGAACTTCGAATATTTTTAAGTAAATGAATGACACGTAAAGAAGTTTAAATATTTAAATGTTCTTCCAATTGCTCTCACAATTTTAACTAAAAAATTTTAGTATACTCCTTTAAAATATACGGAAAGAAACACTATTCTAGCACTCGTCGCGGGAGTGACGAAATTCCTCGTTCTCTATTTAAATATGAATAAATATAAATAGAAATGTTCAAGTTTTAGGGAAATTCACGCCGAATAGACAACTATTTAGCAATTACTGCGATTCTTACAACGTAGAAATGTATTTAAGTTGCATCTTAAAATAGCACTATAGAAATTTTCAATTTAATGTTTCAAACAAATTCATTTACGGACGTGTTCCATTTTTGCATATGCGAACTTTCAGAAATGCTGTCACAGCTTCATTCATCGCATTGGAATTAAAGAATTTTCAAGTTCTCCATAGCAATTTTGTGCTTAATTCCAAAGAATATAAAACCAGAAGAGAAAACAACAAGCAATCAAATACTGTGAATTTTTTGTTCACGTATAGAATACGTTCTATGCATTTTTCACGGGAGACAATTACTTTTTTTGCTACCTTTAATCACAGGTTGGTGAGAAATACTGAATTCAAGTACTAAAATGTTCGGCTTTTAAAGAAAAAAAGCTAATTTTCATTAGTAAACAGTACAGAATTTAAAAATAAACATACACTTTTATAAACAATTTTTAATTTAAACAGATTCACTACAAAATTCAAGTTGGTAGAGATTTATTATAAAAGTATTTGTTACTAAAAAAAAGTAGGCTATATCAGTGCCGTAACTAGGGCAGTGCCAGCGGTGCCCAGGCACAGGGCGTAGACCATAGTGGGGCGCAGAAATGACCTGGCCCAAGTTTTGGATCATAGTTTTGGGGCGTAGTTACAGAAGCTCGCACCGGGCGCATAAAAGGCTAATTACGGCGCTGTGCTATATTAATTGAAACAAATAAGGCAAAGCGATTCAGTAACAAAGAAAAAATGTAGTGCTCGGTTATTACTTTTTGTAATAACCGAGATCGACAGGTCAGGACACGATCGAAACATCGGCAAATCACGTGACCAACTTAGTGCTACCAGAGTATACCTACAGTATATAGCAGGGGGTGGCGAACCAGTGGCACGTAAGGAGAAATCATCTAGTGTGCGATGTCGATATTTCATTTGTCTTTTTCAGTCGTCCTTTTGGTTTATCATATGATCAGTTCTTTTTCAATCAGCCTTCTACATTTATTCTAATTAAAGCACATTCCTTAAATTTATTTAAATATCCTTATTCGAAGTCTAAAACTTTGGCACGCATAAACATCTTTAAAAGTAAGTACGGGAGACTGGGGCTAGTTGTCACCGTTTTTAGTTATTTCTAGTTTTAGGATCTATTATATCAGTTTATTTAGGTTTAAGTGAAAATGCATGCACCTACATATCTTTTGATTGGTTTATAATAAATATATGGCTAAACAAGTTTGTGTAAATCTTTTCACACGTGCTTGTAGCTTGTTGACAAATCCATCATCGATGCGTTCACATTCTGTGTCGTTGATGTATGTTTGCATCATGGAAGTGTATGTTTCTTTCTTCAATAACACGAGAGCCTTGCATTTGTCCGCCTTGAGGACGATTATGTTATGGTCTTTTTGGTTAAAAAATGTAATTACATTGTGTTTTTGCGCTACACGTATTACGTATGTCAACAACACGTATGATACCATGGCAACACGAACGCGCAACTGTTCTATTCGAAAATTTGAATACGTTCTGAAAGAGTTTTGAACATGTAACGAATCTCAATATTTAGAATCTGAGGAAGACCGAGTTAACGGTCGAAAACGTTTGTTTTCAATTACTATTACTGGTTTTTTAAAAAGGTTGTTGAGTGTGAATTCTAGAATATTTATAACATAATGTCTCATTTGTTGTGATTAGTAAAATACAACCACCAACAACTGTTCAATTAAGGATATTCTTATGTATTTTTAGTTATGACAAAGAATTAATGTATAAAAAATCTGGTGGAAAATTCTTATTTAATAAATTTATCATCATTAAGATTCATTTTTAATTTGAATTTTGTAAGATATTTCAAGTTTCAACAATTGAACATTTCGAAATTAATTACAATTCATGTATGAACTAATAATGCCACAAGCGTAATTGTAATTATAACAATACTTAAAGTGTCTACAATCAAGTTAACATCAAATTATAAGTTGATAATGGGATCGTCACCTTCAAAACTAAATAAGAAGAAAGCCATACCAATTCCTGTCAAATTGCAAAAGCGCAAAGTGAAAAGAGAAAACAAGGATGCAGCAAAGATACCACGAGTGACTCCTAATAAACACTGCCGTTTGAAATTGCTTAAAATGGAAAGAATCAAAGATTATCTAATGATGGAAGAAGAATTTCTTAGAAATCAACAAGAATACATCAATGAAAAATTTGAAGAAGAAATAATCATCGAGTTCTTTCGAGATTATCCATTAGTCGTAGGTGAACTGAAAGAACTATTCGAGGGTAATTTTGCCATAGTTTCTACACCAGAAGGAGAAGAATATGTTCCGATTATGTCATTCGTCGACAAAACTAAGCTGCAACCTGATTGTTCGGTCTTACTTAATAATACGGATCGTTCAATCGTAGGAATTATTGAGGAAAATGTCGATCCTGTGCTTTCTAAAATGATAATAACTAAGATCCCGTTTGAATCCTACGACGATATAGGCGGTTTGGAGAATCAAATCAGAGAAATCAAGGAGGTAGTCGAATTGCCATTGACTCATCCGGAGTATTTTGACAGAATGGGCATAACTCCACCGAAAGGTGTCATTTTGTATGGACCACCGGGAACCGGAAAGACGTTATTAGCGAAAGCTGTTGCGAATCAAACATCGGCTACATTTCTAAGAGTAGCGGGTTCTGAATTAATTCGGAAGCACTTAGGAGAAGGCGCAAAAATAGTCCGAAAATTGTTTCAACTGGCTCAAGAATATTCTCCCTCCATAGTGTTTATCGACGAGGTCGATGCCATTGGAAGTAAGAGATTTGACGCATGCTGTAGCGGAGAACGTGAGGTTCAAAGAATTATGCTAGAACTACTGACCCAATTGGACGGTTTCGATCCTAGAGGAGACGTAAAAGTAGTGTTGGCAACCAATAGAATCGAGAGTTTAGATCCCGCATTAATAAGACCCGGAAGGATTGACAGAAAGATCGAATTCTTCTTACCCAGTCACAACGAGAAGCGTCTTATATTCCAAATACACACGGCTAGAATGAATTTGGCTGACGATTGCAATCTGGATGATATTTTGTCTTTCGAAGACGATCTGACAGGAGCAGATATAAAGGCGCTCTGCACCGAAGCGGGTCTCACGGCAGTACGAAATAGAAGAATGAAAGTATGTCGACAAGAGCGGCCGGAATGGCCGAGCGGTTAAGGTGGCAGCGTACCGCTCTGGGGGACCCGGGATCGAATCCGAACGGGTCGAATAATCCCCAGGAATTTTTCGGGGGGTGGTCCGTTCGGATATGTCGAGCCTCGTCCCTCACCACCCGGCCGCCCCATTGTGGGCCTGGCCGAACCCATAATGGGCCTACTAAAAGAGGCCCTCTTAGTGCCCACAGGGCGGAAAGAGTTAAAAAAGAATGAAAGTATGTCGACAAGACTTCATAGAAGCCAAGAACAATCTTGTGGAAAAGAAAAAAAATATAACTGAGGGACTCTATTTATAATGCTTTATAATGCAAACAAATGCTATAATTTTCAAATTTGTAGATTAAAATCTAAATTTTCTTGCTATAAATTAATATAACGAATAATTTAAATCGATGATCGGTAGAATTTTAGTGTACTTTCCATTTTGAAAAATACTAATTTGCGATTTAGGACACGGTATAATATTATCCTAACTGGTGTCAGGTCCTGACTCTGAAAATCATAGATTTTTCAGATATGAAGCGGTCATCCTGAATGTGAGGGGAGTTGCACAGGAAACCCGGTTCTCACATTTTGCTCTGAAAAGTTGTGATATCGGAACTTCAAGTAATTATTCCGACGTTGAAAGCTGTAATCGCGACGGTGAGAATTCTTTCATTATGTGAGCCCACCAGTGGCAGAATGGATAAAACAACTGAACACTGGTAGTAACACTGGTCATGGGTTCGCGCCTTGCCAACGTATGGGCCACGTGGAGTTTTCTTAACGTTTGTAACACCTAAATAGGGGCGTTTCCTGTAGAAAGTTCCCTCGGGACATTACCCCTCAGCAGATAATCAACGCGTCGCTTTGCCGTAACCAAATAAACTAAACAGATTTCATTAAGTACAATTTTGGTATCGGTGACCAATGCCAGTTTTCAAGAAAAATATTTAGGTTTTCAAATGTACATTTGTTGGTGCATTCTTTACAGATCACAATTCCTTTAGGTTGCAGGTTAAGTTTATTGATTCCTTTTGCCGTTGCTTTAAAGTGTAAAGTGTTTTGGAGGAATTACGATTACATTGATCGTAATCATCAAAGTTGTACATAGTGAAATAAATATTGAAATAATTGAGTGGAGCTCTTAATAAGTCAAAAAGTGTTTTGTCCATGATCGAAGTACAAAGCGACCGCACGACCACTAAACACGATTTTTTTGCAAATACGTACAGTACAACATGGCAAGGCTGATATCGTGATGAAGCCGGAATTTTGAAATTCGATCTATGGGCTGAGATATTCGAGACCAAAAATCCCCATGTGAAGAAAGGCCTATGGGTCGACTGCCTATCGTAAGCTGGTCGCGCCTACATGATAATTGAGTGCTCGGTTGCTGGAAATTTACATTGATCTGTACGACAATTTTTTATTTTGGTCTTTATGACTGGTATTTAACATGCACGGCCTGCGGCTACACAAAAACCTTTCTTAAAATTCTTGTAGTTTTTTAAAGAGTTGTACGCGTGGGTAAATACATTTAATAGTTATATAAATAACTATTAAATGTACGAGGTCTTTTCAAAAAATACGCGGACTGACGTCATAAAACAAAATGTACTTTATGTAGAAGTTACATGTCTGGGTGCCCTTCAAAGTACTCTCCTTCCCAACGCACACACTTATCCTAACGGTGTTTCCAACGGTTGTTGAAACAGTCCTGGTACGTTTCTTTTGTAATGTCCTTCAGCGCCTCGTCGCATTTGCTTTAATCTCGGTAATCGTCTCAAATCTTCCTTTCAAGGGTCTTTTGAGTTTGGGGTACAAGAAAAAGTCACAAGGAGCAAGATCAGGTGAGTAGGGGGGTGGGGAAGAACAGTGATCGAGCGTCTGGCCAAAAACTCAAGAGTTCTGAGTGCTGAATGGGCTGGAGCATTGTCATGATGGAAAAACCAGTCGCCACTTCTCCACATTTCTGGCCTTTTGCGATGGATGGCGTCCCGCACACGTTTCAGAACTTCAATGTAGTAAGTCTGGTTCACTGTGGAGCTTTGGGGAGGTACTCGTAGTGAACAACACCCTTAGCATGAAAGAAAACTGTCAGCATCACATTGACATTGGATCGAACTTGAAGAGCTTTTTTGGATCTGGGGGACGTTTCACCCACCCACTGGGACGATAGGACCTTCAATTCAATGTCATAACCGTAAACCCATGATTCATCACCTGTTATGATCCTTGACAAGAAGTTTTCATCTTTTTCTGAGTTTAACACAAAATTTCACAGCAAGTTGTTGCTCCTTCAGGTCATTCATTCTGAAATCCGACAAACGAAAAAATCGCATTCCACTAAAAACCGCGTAGCTAATCAACAAATAAAGATATCTGTAACCGGGAAACGGCTTTATCACCAGAAGATCTGTACAAACCAAGAAACACCAAGCGGATTTCCCTGGAACCAACTGGAGTCGCGCAATTCAAACAGTCCGCGTATTTTTTGAACAGACCTCGTATTCTGTAATTTCTTATATAGTTTTACCATATTATACATCAGTAATGGGCAAACTACGGCTCGCTTAGAAGTTCTATCCGGCCCGCCGCACATTTTAAGATTTATAACAATTCCGTAAATTACAAGATCCGATAGAAACAGTCATAATTTTCATTGAACTCTCGAATTGTTATTATAAAGCATGCCCTTTTCATCATCCTTTCTCGTCTCTGATCATTCCTTCTCGTCACCATCTTGGTTATCCATTGATAAAAAATAAAATCGCCCTGCAGATAATTCTCAAAAATCCTTTCATAATAATGGCTGGAAAGAAATTTTTGACTCCGCCTTGAGGGTGTTAACAGTAATAAATAATAGGCTATATTATTCATTGAAGCGCTGGTTAAGAAAAGCTAGGACGTGTTGCCTGATTTAGCAGATCAAAATTACTTGTTTTAATGCTTTAGTGACATTTTTTCTAACATTTTCGAATATTACTGTAATTTATGGATGAATACGTGCATAGTTTCGAGATACTAGCTCAATAGTTTGCGAATTTATCAATATGTTCTGCTTGCTAGAAAGCATTAGTTTTGCTTAAAATATTGCAACATGTATTCGAAGTTTCAAAATTGATTACAGACTTCCAAAGACGACACCTGTTAATGATATGCTTTGAAAATTAATTGGATTAAACGATTATTTTTTTGCTTACTAATTAATAAATGCAGAGTTGTCTAGGCTTTCTAATATATTTTTTGTATATTTTAGAAATTTTAAATTCTGTAATTAATTAATTAATACTTAAATTCGTGAAATACAAAGGATACGACTTTCGACGGTAACTCCCAACCGTTCGGCGAATTTATAACTGCCTTTATGTAAATTGTCATTCTCCAATTTAGACCCCATTTTTGCAGGCAGTCGTAATAGGAAAAATCAGATATCAGCTTTATTTCTGTTGCAGTTTTTTCGCAGTAATTACGACTTAGGTCTAAAATCACTTTGGAAATCTTTTGTGCGCACAAATTTTAAAAATCCTCTCCTGCATGGGGTTCTCATTTAAGTAAATACAGTGTTTACGTAAATGAGAACCCCATGCAGAAGAGTGGGGTATACTATAGATTACTCCCTATGGAATTTCGTGTGTTTGCGTATATATCTGAACTCAGGGGACCGAGACGAGTTCAACGATACTTTACTTTTGGACCGGAGACGAAAAATAAAAAAGTTAACATACTTTTTTTCGGCGATCGCGCGATGATAGGGAGTCGCTAAGTCGGCCTCGCTATCGCGATCGGGAGTCTCGTGGCTTGCCGTTAAAATTGCCTTTAGACGTCCCCCCTTTTTTACTTTGTTCAAGAACTACCGTGAATCGATCACTAGTTTAGCACATGGCGGCGTGTGGTGGCGCCCATACGAGAGGTCAGTCGGGCCGCCATGTTCGCTGCCATAAGTAACATTAATCGAAATGGCGATCGCGCGATGATCGGAAGTCGCGTCGCTCTCTCCGCTCTCGTATCGCGTGTTTAACGCTCCGGGAGATGACCGTAGTCCGACGTCACGGTTTGCAGACTTTACCGCAAGATGGCAATACTAGCAACTATGGTGCCGTCTGCATGAGAGCATTAAAAAAGTATGGTAACTTAAAAAGTGTGATAACTTTTTTATTTTTCGTCTCCGGTCCAAAAAAAGGGTACCGTTGAAGTCGTCTCGGTCTCCTGAGTTCAAATATATAATCAGTCCTGAAATTCCATAGGGAGTAATCTATAGTACACCCCGAAGAGTGTATCTACAAAATCTACACATGTATAAACAAGCACTCATCACACAAAAAAAAAGAAAAACATTACGACCATTTTACATAATTTTTTAATGAATTTTTTAGTAATTTGCCGTAAAATATTTACTTTTATTTGGCTTCTAAGTCCATTATTGATTACTAATTAATAAACCGAACAATTGAAATTTCATAAAATTAATAATACAGTATAATCTAATAATTAGAAAATTGTATAATAATAATAAAATTATCTTTTGTTTTACTTTGACAACATTCGAATTATCGTTCTAACGACATTTTCGAGTTCGATTCGTTGTTTTGAATTCAAAGCCACATCAAAAAGAAACTAAGAATGGAATTTGTGATTAAAAGACCAAAAAGAATAATCGATGTAGGTAAAAAACAATATTTGAAACGTTCGTTTATTATTATAGTAATTTATTTGCATCCTGTTCCATATGAAGGCCTCTCTAAAATCTTCCGTTCTCGTTCTCTTGCCTTATTTTTCCATCCCTTTCCTGCAAATTCTCTAATTTCAATAAATATTTTGAATTGTAATGTATTTAGAAACATATATTTTTTGTTATTTCACTAGCTGACGATAAACGCGACATCATTGGAAAGATTTCAAATCTCGGGACACTTCTGAAGACGCAAAGTAATAACGTTAACTCATTGAAGAACGACGTTATATTCTCTTCTTCGGGCAGTCACGAGTTGTCCTTATCTACCGATATCAGTAGAAACGTCGAGACAGACAAAGTAGCTGCGAGATCGAAGGAAGTTAATTTTCAGGACATTTTCCCACCGACACCGGGATTCCGGTACTCTGGCAAGAGGATAAAGATCATAAGTAACATCTTCGAAATGAAAATAGACCAGAGTTACGTTTATCTTTACGACGTGGATATTATCCATGTGAAAAAGCATAAGGAACAGTCTGTAACTTGTAAAAGATACAACTGTCTCAACACCAGAGAAAACAGAAAAGTCATCACCAATCTTTTATTAACTTTTCAATTATTTCGAGACGGAAAAAACAATTTCTTCAGTTCAGTGGCGTAGCGTGGGAGTCAGCCGCCCCTTTATTTAGGTATCTCAATTTAAAAGACTAAAATATACAGTAATTCTAAAAAACTTTTCGGCAAGAACAATCATCATTATTGTGTATTGTACAGGTTACAAATAAAAAAGTCATGTATACATGTTTTGCAATATAATAATCACATTTATTACAAAAATTTTTACAAGATATTATTATTATTTAATGTGAAATTTTGCCGCCCCCTAAAAGTGCCGCCCGGGGCGGGCCGCCCCTGCCGCCCCCACTACGCTACGCCCAGGGCCGGCCTTCTCGATAAAGGGGCCCGGGTGCAAGAAACTATTTGGGCCCAAATGTTTTTCTAAAATAAAAAAATTTACAAACACGAACATATATTAATGCATGTTTATTTAAAGCGTGATTTTGTTCTTGCTAATACATTAATTACTTCAGAAAAATTACAATTTTTTGCAATTTCTTTTTCGATGCTTAATATAGCAAGTGCATTTAAGCGTTCTGCACACATGCTGGATCGAAGATAATTCTTTATTAATTTTAATTTGCTGAAAGAGCACTCAGCACTTGCTATAGTAACTGGCAACGTAAAGAAAAGTTTTAATACAGTTAATACAAGAATACTATTTAATTTTATTTTTGTTTTAACTCTTTCCGCCCTGCGGCACTAAGAGGGCCTCTTTTAGTAGGCCCATTATGGGTTCGGCCAGGCCCACAATGGGGCGACCGGGTGGTGAGGGACGGGGCCCGACATATCCGAACGGACCACCCCCCGAAAAATTCCTGGGGATTATTCGACCCGTTCGGATTCGATCCCGGGTCCCCCAGAGCGGTAGGCTGCCAGCACTTGCTATAGTAACTGGCAACGTAAAGAAAAGTTTTAATACAGTTAATACATTTAGAAATAACTCATTATAATTATTATTTAGTATGTATTGCAATATATCTTGTGCGTTATTTACATCCCTTTCATTCAAAATCAAATCCCGTAGCAAACCAATTTCCTGGATTAGGTTTTCATCTACATCTTTGTTATAAAAATTTACAAAGTTTTTGGAACATTTTTCTAATTCATGTTTTTCTAAGGTTTTCATATCAGTGATTAATTTGAAATCAGAAATAATATTTGGTATACTTTTAAATCTATCTTCTATTTGTACAATAACCGTATCAATTAGAGTGTTAAAAAAATAACATCTAAATTCCTCTACCGGGTTTTCTATAACTTCATCTTCTGCTATTTCGGAATATAACCTTTTTCTTTTTCGTATTCGTTTTTCAGGAAAATGTTCTGAAATATTTAAATTACGTGCTAGCACTTTTGCTTCGTCTAAAAATGTGTTAAATTTTGTTCTTAAATTTTGGATTTCAGTTTTAATTTTATTGACTAAATTAAAAGCCGACTCAAGAATAATTGTTTTTGCTTGAAATAGTATATTGATTGCGTTGATTTTAGACAACATTGCAAACCATACTACTAAACATAAAATAAATGGCATTTCTTGTATTGAATCCAATAGACTTTTAGCTTCGGATACCGCTGTATTATCGTTACTTACATAAATAAATTCTTCTAGGGCATTACAAGTTTGTTCAAACTGTGTATACACTGCTTTAACCGAATCTATTTTGGCTTCCCAACGAGTGTCACATAATGGTTTAAGAGTAATGTTTAAATGTTTTTGTAGAATTTCCCATCTCTTTGTAGATGCAGAAAATAAGCAATATAAACGTTGCAATATCCCAAAAAAATTTTTACAATATATACTGCTGGAAGCGGCATCACAAATTAATAAATTAAAAGAGTGTGATAGGCAAGGCACATATATTGCATGAGGGTTTAGAGCAATTATTCTAGATTGTACACCTTTATATTTCCCTTTCATGTTGCTACCGTTGTCGTATCCCTGCCCTCTGCAATTCATAATATCTAAATCAAGCTCACTTAATGTTTTCAATAGAGTTTTTGCTAGTCCTTCTCCAGTCACATCAGTTGCTTCAATAAACCTTATAAATGACTCATTTATAATTAATCTTTTCTCTTCAAAATTTACATACCTAATAATAACTGAAGTTTGTTCCTTATGGGAAATATCAGGAGTACAATCCATTTGGACACTATAGTATGTGGCTGCTTTTATATCGTTTTTAATTTTGTTAAGGACTTCATCTCCTAACGCAGAAATAATTTGTTCTTGTGATCTATGTGCTAAATGATGCACAATTCTATTTTTCGAATTTTTTATTCTGTTTATATGATCCATTAACACAGAGTCGTATTTACTTAAAAATTCGATTAAACTTAAAAAATTTCCATTATTAGGCGTTCCTATTATTTCATGGGTTCCTCGAAGTGGAAGATTATTACATGCTAAAAATAGAATCACATCTACAATTCTTTGAAATAGTAATTTAAGTCGTTCCGTTTCCTTATTTATATTAACTTGATTAGTTTCATCAATAGTCGAACATAAATTTAGTCGTTTTAGTAATTCTTTCCAAGCAATAAACGAATTAAAGTGACAAATAGAACGCTCATGATCTTGAATTACAGTTGACAGCTTTCTCCAGTTACTATAGCCACCTATAAACCGTGTAGATTGTTCATTTCCTCTTCTTTTAGAAAATAGTATACAACAAAAACAAAATACCGAGTCTTGCGTTTTTGAATAAATTAACCAGCTGCGAAGCTGGGTTTCACCATTTGGCATTTTTTTAAAGTAGTACGTAGTGGAAAATGACCTACCTTCATCATTCTTAGCAAAAACTCCTTTGTGTTGTACAGGTCCGGTTTTAACACAAAACATTCGAAACTTATCAGTTATAATACTTGGCCATAAATCTGGATCACTTATGTTCATTTGATCATATTCGTTATTGTCATTTTCGACGTTATTTTCTGATTCGATCATATTTGTATAAACATGCGGTTCTTCAACGAATTTCACAGTTTCAACATTTTCATTGCAAGACTGTGTAGTTTGTGCGGAACTTTCTTCTCCAGTTGAAGCTTGAACTGTAACTTCTGAAGTCGAAACAATTTCATTGCTGGAATTACTTCGTAGCCAAGAAAACAGATCTACTTGTGATTTCTTGAAATTTAGCTTTTCTACTTTTTTCTTTTCTGCTAATTTTCTTTTTTGACACCCAGAGGGATATTTCCTTGGCATGGACATGATTAGATGTAACAATAATTAAACGTTTTGTAGTATGACACGTCTTTCTTTCTCGTGCTGAACTCGAACTCTCACAACTTCTCGGAGGCTCCTTGTAAAGTATTGATCTTTTAGCAGAGTGGGAACAAAAGAAGCGCGACCTTGTCAATTGGACCCACGTGCGGTCGGGTAATACCACTTGTAAGGTCAACACCTTACAGAGGGAAAACAAAGGAAGCGCCGGCTTTGTCAATAGGACCCACCTGTAGGCTGTAGTCAGACCGAAAGTTCCAGAAATAAGACAGACAAAAAAAGATAGAAGAAATTATAAAAGAAACATTAAAACTACGATTATATACCAGGGGCGTGCCGTGACATTTGATGATAGGGAAGCTGTGTTTCTGTAAGAAGCCGACATCCAGGGGCAATCAGTCAATTGCGCGTCAGTGATGGTCTAGGCTCCATTCGTATCGTTTATTCGATAAGCCAGTAAAAACCGTAGACTTCTCTAAATGCATTTTTAATATCACGATTACATTCCGAATCGCTAGCCACGATATAAGGGCTACAATTAAAAGTAAAATAATAAAAACTTACTCGGTGAAATAAAATATGTGGTGGATGTACTGGTACATACAAAATATTCTTCAATTATATGAATATACTTTTAAAGAAAATTATAATTAAATATAGCTTTGCAAAGAAACGTACAGTACATAAAGATATAAAATATTCTTTACTTTTAAAATTTTAAAACAATGTACTTAGTCAAATAGCTCCCTACCAGTGGCTAATGGATGGAATCGAAGACGGTTGCAGAGGACTGCCAAATCCCCAGGGTGCTGATACCGGTCAATGTCAAATACCTCTTTTGTCGCATCACTAGTATATCTCAAAGGACGCGACAGGGCTGTTGTAAATTTTAAACGTTTCTCACCATAGCCGTAAAAATCTAAATATGTTAAACTTAAAAGTCATTTGTTTTCTAACTAATTCGTTTTAGGACCAGGTGTTGTCCACGGAAATTTCCAAAATTTACAACTTTTCGGTCACTCTCGTCGAATTGGAAAAATTTGTCTTTATTACATCTAATACAATATTTCGAAGAAATCAGTCCCCACTATACTCGGCTGTATATTGGTTCGGTTAAGCTTTTGTTTAAGTAATATTCCGGCTCTTTCATCGGGGTTTTGTTTATGTCCCCAATTCCCTAATCGCTTAATTATTTAACTACTTCTTAAGTAGAAATAAGTCGAAACCGGTTACTTTCTACTCGAATATTTGTAGTATCGGGAAAAAAGTGGAAAGACAAATTTTTATGACAAACGAATACATAAATCGTATAATTTTATATGGCCGACGGCCACAGTATTATTTTCATTTCTTAACGCGGGCTATATGGTTTTGAAATTTTTTTTAAAAAGTCGAATTTAGGTGGGGATCCTCGGGAGTTCCCCGAATCAAATAACAAAAACTAAACATTCGCATCATCGAGAATTAGTTTAAAGATTGTCGAAATTCAGAGATCTACAATAATAATGTTTACGATAAAATGTACTTTTCGTCATACTGATAACGATAGGAATATTGTCAAGTTTTCGTGTGCATTCTTGATAATGTTGGGGCCCCCTCAATCGCGGGGCCCCGGTGCGTAGCATCCGCCGCACCCCCCCCCCCCCCGATGGCCGGCTCTGGCTACGCCACTGCTTCAGTTGCAATCTAATGTTCTTCGTACCACTTAACTCAAGTTATTAATTAAAGGAAAATATTGCCGCTTTGCAAAACTTTTGCGTTTTGTAGCAATTCACTCTCGATAAAACATACTCTATGTGAATGCAAAAATTTAAAGGAATTAGAGTGGAGATAGATTTTCTAGAAAAAATTAACATTGTAAAAGATTAACGGTGAATAATAATAATATATTTGAAATAAAATAAAATTTTATTTCAAATATAAATTTGCCTGTGTTTAATAGTGTTTTATCTACCCTTTTAAATGGATCCATCATTATTATATTGTAAGAAATCTCTGACAATTTTTACAGAACTTTAGTAACAAAATTATGTAATAAAATGTTTCAGTGATATGTTTTTTTAATTCTTTATGATATACAGTAGTTGACATTGTGATTAATTGTATATAATTATAAAGAAATAGGCCTGAACAGAAATTTGGTTTTTCTAACATTTGTGATATTATTCTTTTACTAGCCGTTTCAAATGCCAGTAAAGATTAGCGAGGCTGAGGCCGAAGTTTTAAACGTGAAAACGTGTACGTCGGACGTTCAGCGCCGCTTTCCTGTAAGCCTAGAAGTTTGACAATGGCGTTTGGAAAGTCAGTGGAATCATGCTCGATGTTCCAAACGCCATTGTCAAACTTCTAGGCTTACAGGAAAGCGGCGCTGAACGTCCAACGTACACGTTTTCACGTTTAAAACTTCGGTCTCAACCTCGCTATTGACTAGAATTTTTAAAACTTATTTTTATCAATATATTCTCATATTACACGTAACGTTAATTTAGACACTCAAAAAGCGATAGTGATTAACGTCCCTCTTTCCCTATACCAGGGGTGGCGAACCTTTTTCAGCCCGCGAGCCGTATAGTAAGCATACTCAGCTTTAAAGATGCGTGCCAAAGTTTCTTTAAATAATGATATTTAAAGAAATTGAACGAATATGCTTTAATTAGAATAAATGTAAAAGAGATTATAAATCAAAATACAGTAGAGCGTCGTTAATCGGAACGTCGGTAATCGAAATGACCGGAAATCGGAACGATTTTCAGTCGGACTGTGTCGTGATGAATCGAACGTTTTTGATACTAGATTTACTTCTAAAGTATAATTTTCATGTTTTTTATATTCTTCGATATATTTATTTTGTTTGTACAAAATGTAGAAATAATTTTTAACGATACGATAGCCTCGATTATTATTATAAAAATTTTCGTTAGGCTTAAAATCGACGAAAATTCAACACGAAGCGACACACAACGGAGAAAAATTTGAACATCGGACAGGTTAATATATTTTTTCGTACAAAGTCGAAAATCTGAACAAATGACTAATTGGAACAACCCCAGTCCCCAATTGACTCCAATTTTCGACGCTCTACTGTAGTATACGTTACGTGCCAGATGATTTTTCCTTGTGCCACTTTGGACACGCGCGCCATAGGTTCGCTACCCCTGCCATATACCAATCATTGATCATAGGTAGAAATGTTTTTTACTTAGTTTTTTTTAAAAAAAAGTTTTATGTAAATGCAAAGAAAGATTCGGCATTTTTGTGTTAAGAATTTTTTTAAAGTAAAACCTCACGGAGCTTGTTACTATTTTCCTGTCATTAATGCACCTCAAGTACTTATCTTTAATTAAAGGTAGTTAAACATCAGCAAAAAGTATCCGATTTTTGTACACTTATCTTACCTCATACAAATATGAATTGCTAGTCGATCGCCAATTATCTCTGTCTTTTAAGTTAATATATTTGAATCAACGAAACTAGGAACTTTATTTAAGATTAAATAAAGCCATTAAGACGCTACGCAAATAATTCTACAAACGTGCAAAGTATTTAATTTTAAAACGAAAATTATTTTTTAGGGTGTACTATAGATTACCACCTATGGAATTTCGGGACTTTGAGTATATATCTGAACTCGGGACCGAGATGAGTTCAACAGTACCCTACTTTTGGACCGGAGACGTAAAATAGGGTTCGGCCAGGCCCACAATGGGGCGACCGGGTGGTGAGGGACGGGGCCCGACATATCCAAACGGACCACCCCCCGAAAAATTCCTGGGGATTATTCGACCCGTTCGGATTCGATCCCGGGTCCCCCAGAGCGGTGGGCTGCCACCTTGACCGCTCGGCCATTTTAGGGTGTACTATAGATTACCACCTATGGAATTTCGGGACTTTGAGTATATATCTGAACTCGGGACCGAGATGAGTTCAACAGTACCCTACTTTTGGACCGGAGACGTAAAATAAGAAAGTTATCATAGTTACAATTTCTTGCCTTTCACAATGCATTCTACGCCATTTTAGAGTTTTCCACTAAGTGGCGTTAGACTGCTCGCGCTCCCGACGGACTCCCCTCGGGAGGGGAGCCGCCGAGTGTTTAACATCACTACTTATAGATTCACGGTAGTTCTTGAACAAAAGAAAAAAAAGGAAGTGGCGTTCGACTGTTCGTGCAATTTCTTGCCTTTTAGAGTGCTTTTTTTAATGGTTTGCAGACTTTACCGCAAGATGGCAGCACTGGCAACTACGGTGCCGTCTGCTTGATAGCATTAAATAAATATAACTTAAAAAGTATGATAACTTTCTTATTTTTCGTCTCCGGCCCAAAAGTAGGGTATCGTTGAACTCGCCTCGGTCCCCTCAGTTCAGATATATACTCAAAGTCCCGAAATTCCATAGATAGTAATCTATAGTATCCCAAATATTTAATTATTTAATGTTTATTATTCAATCCTTCCACTTTGTAACAGACATTGGAGATGCTACGTTGAACTACTACTAACTACTTCTAAGTAGCTATTTTTTTGCTATGTAGTGTAATGCTGTTAATCTATCTTGTTCAATAAATAAAGTAATTATACGACAATAAATGTATATTTTATAAAATAAAATATGAAAATCGTTTTCTGTAGCTTAATATAAGAGTTTAAATCTAATCAGAAGTACGACTGAAGTAACGAATTTCGTCTGGAAGGTAAGCGGTTAGGCGTCATCTTATATTAATGTTAATCATTGTATATTAAGTTTAATTTGATTTAGATTTTGGATTGAATTAAACTGATTTTAAATTTTAATACAAATGTCTCTTCTCATCACTATCACTAGTACGGTACTATAGATGACCGACTGTAATGCGAGATGGGTCCTCAACTGGCACGTCAACAATAGAGGGTAGTGTGCCGCTTACTAGTTAAACTGAAAATTCTGAACGCGGTGATCCTCTTCGAGCTTTTTTATAGGATACTGGGGTTCTTTTTAACTCCGTCCTAGTGGGGACTAAGAGGGCCTCTTTTAGCAAACCCATTATGGGTTCGGCCAGGCCAACAATGGAGCGGCCGGGTGGTGAGGGACGGAAGCCGACATATCCGGTCGGACTACCCTCTAAAAATTCTTGCGGATTTTTCGATCCTGGGTCACCCAGAGCGGTAGACTGCCACCTTGACCGGCCGAAGATACTGGGGTAGCGAATATAAGACACTACCTAGCGTGTACAATTATAATCATTCACACACCCCTCTTAAATAAACAAGAAGAAAATAAGAAATAAGACAAGGTTAAAATATATTTAAAAAGAAAGAGAAATAAAGAGATGGTCGAGTTGCATCGGAAGAATTGAGGATAGCAGATGGAGAAAGGATAAAGGAATGAATGCTAAGAGAATGGAAGAGACAGGGAGAAGGGAAGATATGATGGAATGTAAGAAAACTCAGGAAATTATATATAAAAGTGATAGAAGAAAAGTAACGTTGGAATTACAGCTGAAGACAGTTTTGCAGGTCCGTAGCGCATGATAGCATCCACGGCCACGATGGCCTGTTTGGAGTTCCTGAGACTTTTTCCACGAAGAGGTTCTAGATCGATCCTCGAAAGATCTATTTTATCGTTACAAACTGGTTTTGAAATCAATTTTAAAAATTAAAATAATATTTAATTATTTATTACGAATATAAAAAAATTCATTATATTTTAAAATTACAAATCTTGTTTAATACTTTAATATATTATGTTATATAAAATATTTTTATCTTATTAGCAAATTTACAACACCAGAGAGCGCATAATATGGAGATGAGAGCATACCGTTGAAACTAGTGAATAGGACAATAGGGGTTTTACCTGTTTTCATTTTTTTAAAATTTTTTTTCGTACTTAACAGTATTAAATAAATGAAATATAAACGAATGGCTGTTTAACCAAGCACTTACTCTCCAGAAAACTTATTAAAAGTGAGTATGAGAAATGTTAACTGATGAATGTCTGAATGTCAAAGCTTTCTGTTTATTTTTGCATTAATGGTTGTTAAGTGCGCTCTCTCAACATAATTTTTTCTATATTAATTGCACAATGCATAGCTCTAAACGTTGCACAATTTGTCGTAGGATATTTGAGCCACTTTTTATGAAAATTCTAATTCAGAATAATTATAATAATAATTTAGTTTGAAAAAATACTAAAAAATTCAATTTTCTTTCTCAATATTTCAAGTTGAATTAATTTATTATTATATTGTTATTAAACTTGTAATATAAATAATAATTTAATTTATAATTACTATTAATATTTACATTGCAAATAAATACTGTATAATGTACTGTATGTCTTGTGCAATTTAAACTAATACTCTGTAATATGACAAATACTTTCTTTGAACTGAATTAAATTGATCAATAATGTATCATTACATCTGTAATGGTAATTATATGCAGAATTTAGGAAGAGATGAATTAGAAGTTGAACATTTATTAATTAAATTATGAAGCAAAAATAATTGGTTGAAATCATAGATGCCAAATGAATTTACTTTTAGCATGTTTATAATTGAATAAGAATCAAATGCTTTTACACTTTATTTATTGTTAAATATGTTTAGTTTTGAAAGAAAATGAATGGTACTTTTCTGTTAAGGGGGCGATAAATGCGGTATGGTGTAAAGAAGTGGCTATTTTATTATGTTAAAGTACTGTACATTTCAATAGAAATAAACTTTGATAGAAATGTATACGTGATGCCAAACATCATAACAAAAAACATGCAAAAAGATGCAAAGCAGATTAGGAATTTAACAAGTTTAAAGTTTTTGGTTTTGTTTTAATTTATTTTTGTGATTTTATTAAATATACTTGACTTTTATTATTCTTGTGCTTTTTCATTATGTCAGTAAGTTGACGGCATCACGCATCGGATTACAATTACAACTGGCATCCCATTAACAGAAAAGTACCTAATTTGTACAACTGAATAAACAATAATAAAATTATCTGATTTAAGCAGTATTAACTGTTTATATTTAAAATGTTTAAAAAAGTAGGAAATATATGTTATAAACAATTACTTTGATCAAAACTTCGTCACATATAGATTACGTAACGAGATATTGAGAAATATTAAAGTACTGGTAATTAAATTGTAAAATGTAGATGATACAGTATAGTAATGGCAAAAGGTTTAGTCAAAATTAAGTTTTGCAATACAAAATTGAAAGTAAGAATCTTAAAAAAATCATATTTAGTTTGAGCACAATATTGTTTTAAAGTTTTATTTAATTTTATATTTCTTAAATTTTATTTGTCTTCTATTTAACAAATACAGTACAAAATTTTTATGTAGGAATTATTAGAAAACAATTATATAACTTAAATTTTTAACTTTATGAAAATGAATTTTTAGTTGATGAATTAACAAAATACAGTATTCAAAACTATTAAAAAAAAAACTTGTTCTTGGAAATAGCTGAGTCGTGGTCAAATAGATATTAATTAATATTAATAAAATTTTAAAAGAAAATTTTATTTTATTAAAGTGATGATTGAGAATATTTTTGTATTTATTAATATTTTAAAATTTTATATTGGATTATTTGAGAAAAAACACACAAACAAAAATTTAGAATTATTAATACTATTATTGCAAAATATGTTTATCTGTGTTGTTTTTTATTTGTATTTTTTCAGATCAATGATTATGAAAGATTAGGGGCCGAATATTAAAAAAATCATTGTATATTTTAAGCTATCATTGATGGTATTCAGTTATTAAATTCAATTTCAGAAATTTAAATAAAATGAATTACAAAATAAAAGCAGAAAACATTCAATATTTTTAAGTTTTAAATAAAGTAGGTTATTTGCTTTGTATATTTTAAGAGAAATGAGTCTTAAAATTAACTTTTATTACATTTTCAAAATAGTTTTTAAAAAGCTAATTTAGCTTGAAATTATCAGCAAATAGATTTTTATTTTAATTAAACATTTGTTACGTTGCATAATTATAATTCACTGGAACCTGGTTAACTCAAATCAGAATAACTTAAACAGACATCACAAAACCTGCAATTTCAGATATGAGTCCTGCTCCGGGCTGATTCTTTTCTTCCAGAATATTCTGAATTATTTAATAAACATTAATTTAATTACAATTATTAAATTTAATAAGAGATGGTGCCTAAAACCTCTCTCTAGTGACAAATTATTTAGTAATTAATTATAATTGTGGAAAAGTAGCCCAATGTTATCAGGATAACTTGAAGTTGCATTTACTCAAAGTGGTTTTCTTTCCCCAATTGTCTAGAATAACATGTTAAACTGGTTAACTTGAATTTCTTGGAACTTTTTAACTTAAAGTCTGAATTTTTTTCCCAACCAATTCAAGTTAAGATAGATATGACATCCCTAGGATTGTGCATGTGAATAAAAAAGCATGAATGACATGCAAACTCTTTTCATAGCCAGACTGAAGGAAAAAAAAGCAACAGGAAAACTAGAAGATTCTGCTTTTTCTAAACAATGCTCTTTGTCATTGTGTAGAAATTATGGAATTTATTATCTTCTAATAATAGATTTTGAATATGTTCTCTGATTGTAAAAATGGATGAAATTACTTCAATTCACAAATAAAAGTAAAACCATCAATGTTGCTGATGCCTAAAGCTAGATTTAAGAATGTATGGAATGAAGTGAAAACCTGAAAATATCAAAAAGTTCTTTGTAAAATATGGATTTGTATCATCAGATTCTGTGGATAGCAATCACAAGATGGATGTAGATGAGATGATGGATTCCATTGCTGTTCTCAATGAATGTAAAAGGCTAACCACAATAAATGTTGACATGGATGAAATTTATGAAAAGCTCTAGTGCTTCAGTGAGAATGACAATTGGAATGATTTTGTGGTTAAAAGTGTCATCAAAATTGAAGATGATCTTCAGATGAGTAGCCAAGAGTGTTCTGTTATGGTAAATCTATTGGATTGTAAAATGCACTTGCAAAGTGATAATTCTATCAAGGAATGATTGCCAAGTCTAGAGAATTTGGCAAGCATTCATTGATAAAATTAGTCACTTGAGTAGAGAAAGAATATGAAAATGTGGACATGGCTAAACATCTGAAAAATGTCAATATCAAGTTATTTTAAGCTGGCATGAAAGGCTATATATATAATGCACTGTACAGTACATAATATAATCATGATCATAAAATAAACACAAGTTTTTAAAAACTTTATCTTAATTATTGTTCAATAATTACAGTACTATAAGCAAAATACTGTAAAGTATTTTGCATGCTTATGTCTAGTGTTGCCACCTTTACAAAATTGCAGACCCGGACGGCAGGTCAGGTTTGTTCAAATCAGAACACAAACTTTTTGGTTTTACAATTTTTATTTAATATACAGGGTCCATGCAGACCTGGAAAATCAGGGAATAAGATTTTTAGCAGATAAAGTCAGTAAATCTGTTTGTTGCTTGCTCCAGCATGCACATTATTCTTCGCATTGTAAAATGACATTGCGCATGCATCAGGAACTTCTGCATGTACAATGTCATTTTACAATGCAAAGAATAACGTGCATGCTGGTTCTAAATCAGTTATAGTTAGAGACTAGGGACTTGCATAGGAGTAACATACAAGCAAATAAAAAAAAAAGGTAGAGAGGCAGGTTACGCGTCACACGTCAGCATAAACAGAGTAACATGGCGGAATGGTAGATGAGTTTCAGTGAGTGTGAGGTCTTTTGTTGTTCAAATGGTGTAAATTTATAAAAAATATTTGCAAGAACTTTGTTTCATCGTAATTTTAAATTTCTACGAAATTTCCGGACAAAATTAATAGTTCACCTGGACAGTGAGTCAATTCCCGGACTGTCCGGGTGAAAACCGGACGGGTGGTTAACACTACTTATGTCCATTAAATCAATAGTACAGTATACTACAGTATTTCTATACTCCTGACAAAGCAAAATTTCTTTAAGATGACCACCCTTGCAGACTTTCTTGTGGCAGTTTTTTAATGGTTGGCTTAAAGGGTTTCACTGTGTGTATGTATGTATATAATTTTTTTAAACTTGTGCACATCAATTTTGTTTGACCATTTTTATATATAACTAAATATTTAATACATGCACAAAAGCTAGGTTTCAAGTAGTTTGAGTATACTGACTCCTTGTGACATTAGGAGAAAAAACATCTACACTATAAAGTTTTGACTCCTAAATTTTTAAACAATTGATATATATTTCTCCATATGCACAAAAACTTTTTTGTAAAACTTTTTGGTTTTACAATTTTTATTTAATATACAGGGTCCATACAGACCTGGAAAATCAGGGAATAAGATTTTTAGCAGAAAAAGTCAGTAAATCTGTTTGTTGCTTGCTCTTGCTCCTTTTTGATCCAAACACATCTTTAAATTCAGTTCAGTTTAGGCGGTTTAAGAAAATTGGAGTGATCAAGCATGCGCAACAAATTTTGCCATTTATCTCGTAAACGATATATGATAATCTAACAATTTAAATTTTGTTGGATAGAAGGTTTATGTCCGTATTTAATTAAAATGGTGGGTAATGGGGGATGTGCAGCTGTGCAGGAGAGTGGTAGTGGTTTTGTGTGAACACTGAAAATGGTGGCGTGGCATTTGGGCAGTGAAACTTTGTGTCACGAAGAGATAGGACATTGAAATTTGTGTTGATTTGTACAGAATGACAGGATCTACAATATTATTTAGCAGTAATTACTGATAAAATAGAATCTGTAAAGTTATAAGCTGATAATTGTGTGAGTTGAAGAAAATTTTCATAATGTCAAAGGAATTATTAAAATTATAATTATTAATTTAGTTAAGAGATGGTGCCTAACACTTACCTCTAGCACCAAATTTATTTGTATTTGATTATAGCCATATTATAGCCTGAATATTTAGGCGATTGTTGGTTTATTATATTAACTCATTGGTCTTTGAGATGTGTATTATATGAAATTGCAAAGGAAATACAAACAGAAATGTAAGAGATGTATATTGCTGGAAAAAAAAATTGAAAAGGAATGAGAAAAGCCCAAAATGATTAATGCTGAACGATGCAGATCATGTAGAGGGTAAGAAAACCAAGCGTGTCAACTCTGATGCAAATATTTTTAGTGCACCGCAATCTGAACCGATAGATATTGACTTGGAATGTGATAACCACCAAGACTTTATTGATTTAAATCTTATCCATTCTCTAATCACACTCCTTAAACAATTAATAATAATAATAACAATAAAGGAGGAGGAGGGGCTGCCTGCTTTTGCAAACTTAGCCCACTAGGAAGAGAAAGGGGTGAAGGAAAGGTTCTGAAGCGAGAGGTATAAAGTAAGAGGGGGAAAAGTATAGGTGAAAAAAGTTCTTACGACCTCAGAGCGCTGCATCGGAAATTAGTAATAACCATAATTACTAGAGTTGACAATAACGATATACAATATTAAACAATTGCAATTATGTCTCATATACAACCCTCTCAATTTTTTTACCTGCATGACATTGGTTAACTCATTGAAGTCAGTTGATGCTGTGGGGGAGGCAAAGAACTATCAGTTGGCTTAACGATACTGTGTGATACTGTGATATGTTTTGGACTGCACAGCAGACCTCACGCAATTCACATATTTTTATTCATTGTATTCTTTTGTTTCTGGCCACATACAGTATATCATAAAATGACTGCCAGGCTGCCGATAATGACTCACAGTGTACACCCATGCCCATGGTGAAAAAATAACATATAGTACATGGAGAAAATCCTGTCAATTTTCACGGATTGATGATCTATGATATATCTTCTCTCTAACTGCAAATTTCCATCTTTGGATGGCCTGCAGAATTTTGCAAGTATACCAAAATATCACCATAGAGTTAAAATCGGGGTTTTGAAAAATACCATCGACAATGACCTGTTTTCCTGACAAAACTCTGCCACTCCCACTAAGTATTGGGAAGGGATGGAATGAAATGTAATAAACTTGAATGGGTTCATGCTGAACCAAAAATAGCAAGCAATAAGCGATTTCTCCTTCTCCTGGAGTGCGTGATTTCTTCTGTTAAAATTATTTTGAATTTACCACCACCTTGTTTTAAGAAAATTTGATTTTACAACGCAAGTCTTTTTCTTATTTAAATAAAATTTACAAATTAATTTAAATTAAATCATGAAATTCTTTATAAGATGTAGAGATAATGTAGCTTTCGAAGAATTAGCCTGAGATGTAATAAAAAGTTTTGATAATAGATTATTGAAATATAAAGAGCTTTTCATGGTCCTTCCAACAGTATTTTATTTCATGAAAGGCAAGCCATTTTTAGGAGTATCTGTCAAGATGCGCATGTTTAAAACAGGCTACGAACTGTGCAACACAATTTCTTGTAATATGTGAGAACAATTAATCTGGCTGCATATACATTGTGTCTAGTTGGTTGCTCAAGAGATAAATTAAAATATTTCAGTATCCAATTAGTTTTTCAATATTCTTTCTTGTTATTTTGTCAAAAATATAGCACCATGTAAATGAGAAAGTAAACACTCATACCAGTCTTACATTATGTTGACAAGTAACAATAAATCAAACACTAGAACTTTGTAAAAATGGATTAGATTTTATGAATTAAAAAAATTTATTTGAAATTTTTAATTTTTGTTAAAAGTTTGTTTTAATTATAATATATTTTATTAGAAATACGTCAAAAAATAAATTTGTTTAATAAAATATTTTTCTAGTAATAATTTATTATAGAACTTACATCATTTTTGTTAAGTTTTCATTATAAAAATGGTAGATAGGCACACATCAGAAGCTCTAATTGGATGATAAATGTTCACTTAAGCCAATGTTACAGAAAATAAAAGTTTAATGAACACTAAAATTTAAAAATTTAGCAATTTCTCACTTGATCAATCAAGCTTCTTCAGGCAAGAAAACCTGATTCAAAATAGAACATAATTTAAATTACCAATGAATGGAACTTATTTGCAAAATACAAAATACTATAAAAAATGATATAAAGGATGGATTGAGGTGTTATGACAAAGGATAAATATGAAATGAAAAAAAAAAGTAGAGTGAGAGGAAAAAATGTTTCCATTTATCATTTAGTATATCAATATTTTTTGATGCCAGGTGCTTGTATTAGAATTTTTAAGGAAACTAAAGAGTATATGGAAATGTTTTCTCTCTCTCTCTCTCTCTGCTTAACTGCTTAAAAATTTATTTTATATTTATTCTTTGTCATAACATCTTAATCCATATTTTATTTTTTCATAATATTTTTAATTTTACAAATGTTCCATTCATTTGTAATTTAAATTATATTCTATTTTGAATCAGTTTTTCTGCCTGAAGGAGCTTGATTGATCAAGTACAAACATTTACTAAGTTTTTTTAATTTTAGTGTTCATTAAACTTTTATTTTCTGTAACATTGGCTTAATTTAATATTTCTCGTCTGGTTCTCATTACCTATATTTGATAATCGTATCATTTAAGTGAAATTTCTTGAATAAAATTTAATGATAATTTATTTTAACTATTATATGTTTAAAGCAAACTTTAAAAGATATAAAGGTGATTATTATTGAATTTTCTTAGCTTTTCTGATATTTGCTGTAATAAATAATAATGTTTTTTACCATTCTTTTATCTATAAATAATAATATCTATAAATACAATAAAATATAATGATTATATATGTATAAAATATATATTAAAAACTATAACAATTAGAAAACATATCTAAATCTTGTCAAGCATAATGGGCTTCAATTGAATGAAGTGTAAAATCATGCGATAACAACAAGGTCAAATAATACAGTACAACTACAATATGTACGTTGAAAACATTCCCATTGTTTGAAATATCCAACATTTAGATGACAGTTTCATAGCTGATGGCTTCACTATTTAGCCGTATTCAATATATTATGTGACTACTTATTGTAGCTAGATTGTAGAAACATTATCTACTTTATGGACTGCCTACCTTTATAAAGGTTGATTCATTTGCAGTAACTATGGATCCAAAAATTATGTTTAAAGAAATAAATTTGTACCAGATTAAATAAATAAGAAAATAGATAATAAAATAAGTGGCTAGTAATTTATAGAAGTACAGTAGAGCATCGATTATCCGACCCCCGATTAACCGACTTATCGGTTAACCGACCGCGTTCTAGTCGGCAAATTCAAATGTCCGCTAGTGATGTGGCGATATGGTTTTTTTTTTTTTGGTTATGTTTTGGTTTATTTTTGGTTATGTCTTGACTTTAATATTATTTTTGTTAAATTTTTGCATGTTGTAGCTGGCAACACTGGCTCGACCATGAAAGGGAGGCTAGTATTTAAACCAGGCCTAATACACTATACTAATAATGTATTTTTTCATACTTTTCGGTTATCCGACCAACCCCAGTCCCCAATTGAGTCGGATAATCGATGCTCTACTGTATTACTGAAAGTAAAAATAAAATCAAATGAATAAAAAAAGAATGAAAGCTAAGTAAATTAATATCAAAGTATATATTTTTTTCTTAACAAGTTCTGTATTTCTGTATCAAGCATTATGATTGTTAGTAGTAGTAGTAAATATTTTAAAATTAAAAAAATAATTGTTTCATGTTACTTGCTTTACAAATTCTTACTATGTTTCCCCTTGGACATTTCTTATATATTCTCTACATGCTCTTGTTAACAAAATTAAAGAGAATATTTTAATTTTATTAAAATTTAAAATGTAAAAAATAAAAACAGCATTTAATGCCAATATAATATCTAAAATATGTAAGAAATTTTTTAATTAAAGAAACTTTTTTAAATCTTACTACAAACATTTTAGTAGAAATTAATTTTATATCTTGGGAGAAATGTAGTCCATAATATTAGAAACCAAATAAAACTGAAACTAGACCTAGTTTGAAACAATATTAAGTAATTGCCCATGTACTTAAAACTTAATTTTAAATGGAAATAATTGGCTGGTTTAAGTGATTAAAGATTATCAACTTGTTAGACCTAAGTTTCCAAGGGGGTAAAATTCAAGTTAACTGAATAAATTTTAACTTGATTCAATATTAAATACACAAATATGAATCTGATATTAGCTATTTTATGAGTTTATTTTTTATTAATACTTTTATTTTTTTAAATTGTTTCCTCAAACTGCTATGATTAATTAATATAAAAAAAACCAAAACTTTTATTAACCTTTATTTTATTGTTTGAAGATCATTATAAAAAAGTATTGCAAGTACCAAAAATTTAGAAATTATAAAATCAACTGTAAAAAATACCATTTTCTCATTTAGTAATATCTGCCATTTAAAATTATAAGTTTCATTTAAATTAGAACATCAGATTAAGTCAGTGGAAAAATGTATTAAATATGTATAAGCATGCTTATTTAAATGAGTATTTTCAAATTGTAAATACAAAATAAAACATTAGTACATTATTAATAAAGAAATGAAATATACAATATTTAAAATTTCTAATATGTTTTTGAAATAAAAATATAATTTGAATAGTTCAAAGAGAAATTTGAATGATTAAATAATATACACTCTCTAATATTTCCTATACTAAATCATGGAAATACCTGAAGTTATTCTTGTTTTATGAAAATCATTTGTCCTTATTACCATTATTCTAATAATTACATACCTCGATTAACATTTTTATTAATCAATGAAGATATGGGATTGTTGTGTATGTGTATGTATTTCCTATATTGTTACACAGTATACTTGCTTTTTCAGGAAGAAAAACATATATAATATAAGTAAGAATGTATTTGACAGTTGTGATCATTATTAAATGAAACTTAGAAACACATTACTAAGAAAATTAAATGAAGTACTTACTAAATTTTATGAAATTTAAAGTGGTGGTAATTTTTTTAATACCATCAATAAACTACCAGTATTCTGAATAATTTATCATTCTTACTGATACTTTCCTAATAGATATTAAATACATTTTTAGTATCAAAATAAGCTCAGTTCACCATTAAGCTATGAGGTTTGTATCTATCTAACAGCATGTTATGCCTGACCTTCTCTGGAAAAGTTTGCACAAAAGAACTATAGAGAACTATAAATTAATCTTCTAATAATAAGGCATAAATCAAATTTAACAGGCCTTGCACATCAGTGAGAACTCTGTTACTAACATTTTCAGTCTTGGCCTTTTTGTGCTCTCAGAGCGGTAAAGGGCCTAAAACCACAAAAAAAAAAAAAAAAAACATTTTCAGTCTACATCTAAGACTACTTTCACGTACTAGCATTCTTGATTAGAATGTGTAGAAGAATCTTCGATGTATTCGAATTCAAACATTTCTCTCCTTAAACTTTGCCTAAACATCCAATGGAGTGCATCTATTCAGAGTCTGTGTTGTCTTTTAAAATGATGGGTTGAATGTGGCTTGCCATGCTCTTGAGATTGTTCTTCTTTAAAATTGATGGATAGGTTCTGGAGGTCTGCCCCAAATATTTCTAGAACCTCTAAATTTTTCAGCTGATTTGTATTAGGGCAGCTTGTTGGAGTTTAGTTTAATCTCATTATCACTTGCATATATAGCCAGGATGCTAGTATCAGAAAGATTTAATTTTGGAAAAAATCTACCTGAAGAAAGACTTAGATGTAGACCAAAATCATCAATAATGGATTTCTCCCTTATGTGCATGGCCTATAAGGTTGGTGAATTTTACAGAGAACTATGTAAAATAGGAAGACATTATACTTTCGTATAATGTTACATACTCATTTTTCTATGAAAATATATCTTTTAATTATTGAAAGTTTGACAACTTTGACAGAAATTAAACTGTTCAGGAAAAATAAAATCTATTAAGCTAACAATGTTATTTTAATATAGCTAAGAATTACTTATGCTATATTGTAAAGATATTGCTATGTTAAGTTCAATGAAATTTCTTAAAATATATGATTATGAATTCATGATTTAAATAGAAATAGGTTCAAATGACTCATAGATTCAAAAAACTTTTAAAAGTCATTTATTGTATGTCTAGGGGAAAAAAAAGTGCAGATAAATATCAGTTAAGTGCATCAGTGCATTAAGAGGAAAAGCAATACCTAAGGTATTGCTTTTCCTCTTAATAAGGCAATCACACACTTCTTTTGGATGGACTACTTTCTCTCTTTCTATGGTCCTGTAAACAAATGAAACTTTATTCTTCATTACTGAAAAATTCTTCAGCTGAGTAATATCAAATTTAAAAAATTAAAGTTTAGTCTAAGTTAAAAAGAAATTATTTTTAATCATGAAATAGTGAAATTAATTATTTTGAAAAGAAAACTAAATGCTTTGTAATTGTTTGTCTTAAAATCAGTTTAAATTATATTATGCAAGCATTATTAAATTATGCATTAGTTCTAGAAGATTGGTCAAGTGTAACTGAATTTTATATGAATTCACTATTTTAAGATGTATTATTTCTTTAGCACACTTATTTTATACTGTTTAAAATAGATATATTAATACATAAACTGTTAACAAATTGAGTAAAATTAATAAATTAATTCAAGAATTATAGAATATAATACTACAAGGTAAGTTATAATTATAAATTGAAGAATATACTATATATAAACATAAATATAATAATTGTTTAATATTTAGTGTTCAAAATGAAAAAAAAAGTGTGTGTTAGTGGGGATAAAGTTAAATGTTTTCAAATCTGTCATAGAACATTGGAACAAATCATTTTAATAAATAGGAAAAATAATTTTAGCATGCATTTAAAAAACATGCATATATATACATACAAGGCATCTTGCCATGCATGTTTAGAAGATAATATTCAAGGTTAAATTTGAGGTACTTCCGACGAAAAATACGATCGTCGTCTTCAGGCGAATGTTGAAAGAACAAAATTTGAAAGAGGCACGTGCCGAACGTTCCAAACCGAATAACGGAAGAATTTCGTTGGCGAATTTTTAAAAATATCGATATTTTAAATTCGAATTTAAAAATATCGAAATATCGAATTTAAAATATCGATATTTCGATATATTTTTAAAAAAATATCGAAATATTTTTTTAAAAATTCGCCAACGAAATTCTTCCGTTATTCGGTTTGGAACGTTCGGCACGTGCCTTTTCAAATTTGTTCTTTCAACATTCGCCTGAAGACGACGATCGTAATTTTTGTCGAAAGTACTTGCAAAAAAAGAAGATATGTACGTGTAAAGCTGAACTCAGTTGTCAAATCTGTCATAGAACATATGGAACAAATCATTTTAATAAATAGGAAAAATAATTTTAGCATGCATTTAAAAAACATGCATATATATACATACAAGGCATCTTGCCATGCATGTTTAGAAGATAATATTCAAGGTTAAATTTGAGGTATTCCCAGATAATAATAATATTACAGATGTATTCACACAACTTTGTGAAAATCTTAAAGGATCATTAGTTTTTAAAATCTAATAAATATAACATCCGAATTACACTTTGTTGTTCAGATTATTTGATAGCTTATATTTACAAAAATATATATATATATTTTGAGCTTGATAAATATTATAAGAATATTAAAACTTAGAATTAAAATGTTTAAGAATCTTTTAGTTTTTAATCATTTAGTATTTTAATTAATTGCATAATTACAAATTAGTATGCTTATATAATTTAAAATAACCAATCAGTGGAATGCATTGTTCGTTAAATATTTAAGAAAGCAAAATAATATAATAGCTTGAAGCGTTACCGTATTCATTTTAATATGTTATCAATTTTCATCTTGATTATTCTCTTTTAAATAATTATGAATAAGTTACTGAACAGGTCATTGAAGTTTAATTGCTGTCAGATGACTGTATAATCAGGGAAACTTTGTTGTTATATATTGTCTAGAAACTATGGTTTATTCTTTATTGTTTTTATTGCTTTTTTTTAAAGTTGGGACTATTAAATTTTTGTAAGTTTTATATGCCAAATAATTATTTAAATTGGAATAAGTCTGTTTCAAATTTTTTAAATGCATTTAAAAAATTGCATATAATTTTTAATATATTTTCTTTAGTATAAAATGATTATATACAATTTTAATAAATTATTGTTTAGACTATGTAGCTAAAAAGTTCCTCTACCAATGTTAGATAGGATTAATTATTATTAAAATTTACAATAATATACTGTACATGTACTATAATAAATTAATGACATTATTTTGATTTAGCGAGATCAGATAGCTTTTCCTTCTTTCATGTTTGATTGATGATGATTTATTGATTTAAGTACATAAATGAAATTTTAGTAACATGAGTATTCAAAGAATATGAAAACAGTTTAGACTGGAAATTAAAGTTGTATGAATAGTTTGATGTCTACTATACAGTCACACCTGAAATTTAATTATTCAATCTATCTATATACAACCTTGTGCAACAGCAAAAAAAAAAGTTTCTTAAACTGAAAAAAAAGTAACATTTTTTATAAAACCTACTAGAATTTAATACCAAATAATTTAATAAAATCTGATTTAAATTTAAATATTTACTTTGATTATTCTGTATTAACAATATTTTTTAATTGCTTAAGATTGAAATTTGCTTTCAAATAGTTAGCTGCTCTGACTTGTTTGTTATCTGATGCTTTTTTTTTAATTGCAAAAGCTATTTGGATACATAAAGAAACATGACACATTCAAGGTTTCATTTTATATTTCATGTGAGTTGTGAGTTTTTATAATTTATTGCTATAGCTAATCTAGACACATTTACTATGAACTGAGCATTTATAAAAATAAAGTATAACAAAAATTAGAAAAAATATATATATAAATTGAAATTTTGATTAATGATACGATTTAAAATCATTTTTTTAAATACAGTTACACAGTACAGTAGTCTGCTAATTTTGTATTATATTTTATTTGAGAAAAATGAATAAAAAAAAAGTAAAACTACAAAAATAAATTATACAAAAAGTTTTTTATAAAATTATTTTTTATTTTTATTTTGAGATAAGTCATCTCAATAGTAAAGATTTTTTTTCTTGTCCTTGTTTAATTATGTATATACCGATATAAGTTTTGAATAGGAATCATATTTTTAATTTATGATTTTCATTTTAAAAAGCTTGTTTTTCTTGTGTGAAAACAGATTTAGTACAATAAATAAATTTATAAGCATTTTAATAAAGCAACAAACGTCTAAATAATCGGGCTATTATATGGCCATAATTAAATAATAAATACATTATTTAATTATAGCCATATAATAGCCTGATTATTTAGGCATTTGTTGGTTTAATAATATATCATCGGGCTTTGAGATATATTATATTTATAAGTATTTATTAAAAATTTTAAAATTACAATATTTATAATTATGCTCTTTACTTGGTAATCAATTATATTAACATGAATATATACAAAAATTCAGTAATGAAAAGTAAATTAAAATTTAAAAAAAAATTTATTACATTTATTGTTTTTAATGTTTAAATTAGAAAAGTATGTGTATATAATAAAAAATAAACTAAAAACAACATTTACATGTAGGAATACACTCAGTATATATAAATATAATAAAACTTCAGCCATGTAGCAACTTTCAGAATTGACAAGTAACATATGATCAGGAAAAGTAAGCACCATGACTGTTCACATGTCAAAGAATTACGAAGAATGCTTTATGACTCCTTTTTATACCTGAAATTTATTTAAAAACACCACACACACTGTTTTATAAACCTATATGATAGTTTATATGAAGAAACCAACATTCCAACTATATTATATGCTTCCTTCAAAGAAACTAAAAGTATTAAATAATACAAGAAAAAGGAAGTGAGTGAAAAATATGTAACATGCATATTAAGGTGACAGCAGCACCAAATTTTGCCCTGGCAGCTTAAATTTTAAAGTAAAATTTTTTCTTTAAATCAAAACTGTGTACTCATGGCAAATCTCAACCAAATTTGGTTGAGATTTGCGATGAGTATGCAGTTTTGCAGAGATTTGCTCTGTATATACAGAGAGATCTCAACACTTACTCTATAAATATGATCTTCCTGTATTAACATTTAATAATACAGTATTGAAACACAGGGACATGTACTGTACAGTTGGAACACTATCAACTGGGTGATGGTGAGTGGATGACAGTCAACTGGTCACCATACATCTGGGCAACAAAATAAGAGATCAATAATAGACAAAAACAAAAGTTTTTATTGTTTTATTTATTAAAATAACCATTCTTTTCTATTGATCTACTTTCTGGTAAATTTAAATGACATTTTTTAAGAAATGAGTTAAAAGAACAATTTTGTAATTAACAAACATATTTATTTATTTATATTTACTAGTAATTAGAAGAATCTCAAAGGGCAGTTGATATCTTTAATTCTTGAAAATGAACAAATATAGGTATATAAAAACAAAGGCAATAATTACTTAAGTATTTAATTAAAATTAAAAATGCATTACATTAAATACAATGTATGTTAAAACAAAAAAGTTTGAAAGAATTTTTTTTCAAATAACTGCTTTTCTTTGATGTGCTTTGACTCAACACTTCTGACATAGTAATTAATGATGCTACAGTATGTTGTTCCAAAACATTTCTGAAGTTGGAAATAACTTGTAACTCATTGTTCATAACTTATAACTTGTAAAGTCTTAACCATATATACAGTGGCAATATTCGAAATAGTTAACAAAGGGTTCGCTAGCAGAAAATTTTTCCCTGACAATCATCGACATACGAAATGGAAGTTTTGGCTAGAAATAAATACAATACCTTTTCTTGCGATATATCTAATAATCAGTGGCATATTTGGAACGTAACGAGCGCTGGGCAAAGACCAGGTAACAATAGTATATTAGTGCTGTCGACCTTTTTTTTTTTTTTTAGGCAGAGAAACTTTTCACCCCGAATGGCACTACTCATAGTAAACAGATGTCATCATCTCTCGTAATGCAATATCCTTTTTATTTCACTGTCCATAGTCCAACACGTGTTCCACGACCATCTTGTATTATCTCGCACGTGTGGGATTGTGGGATCTCTTTGATGACTGGATTTAGTTTCAAGAACTCTCTTGAATTGATCGTGATTAAACCTCGTTTCAGTTGAGATTGAAACGGTGGAGAGAGATCGCACCAAGACATAGTCCCTGACCTTGCTCACAATCTAGATTGAAATGCTCGGTGCGAACGGGGTATAAAGCTCTAGTTTAGTAGTATTACAGAGTATAATATGTATATTTTAATATATTTTTTAAAAAAGACAAAACCACTGAGAAATGTTACGTGTGTTTAACAAGGTTCGGAAAACTGAAAATTTTAACAACGGGTTTGGCCGAACCTGTGTGAACCTGCTGAATATCACCACTGCATATATATTACTAATACAGTGTATTTTTAAAAACTAAATAAAATAAATTTTAAAAAATCTGCCAGATCACATGCTTACTAAGCATGCAAAAAGTTTTAAGTTTCTGTCGCCCAAATGATGATCGTCCAATTAACCATTCCCACTTGACTGTTCTCCAGTTGTCATGTACCTATACAGTTAATGAAAGTTGTTTCAGTAGGATTCATTCAAGTACTATACAGAACAGTTGTTTGGTACCCAGAGTATTAATTTTAATACTATATTTTAACAGACGAATCAGAAAAAAAGCTTTAAATAGAAGTCACTAAATATGAAGTGTCCAAGTGTCAAAAATATGTTAATAATTAAACTGGCTTTCACATTAGACTGTTGGTATTTTTCTTCATTGAATGCTGCAAATGACATATCAGTGATATAGACTAATTGTCACTGATTTACATAGTTATAATTTTACAAAATACAATCAAATTTTGTATAAAAATTATTGAACAAATATATAATTCTCTTTTCCTACTAAATTTAGGAGGTAAATTTAATTTGTCCAGTGTAAATGAAGATTTAGTTTATTTGAACGTCATCTGTCGGAAACATTTCGGCAAACAATAGCAATAAAGCTCAATTCTATTTAAAGTGCTTTAAACAATTTGCTGAGATTTCTGTCATCCACATAAATGGAGATAGATGTCACTTTAGGACACGCCTATCTTGACCACTTATGAGGTGGCCACCAAAATGAAGTTTGATTTATTTTAATTTTACGGATGGTTATGTATAATTGAGGTGGCCACAAAGCAAGATTTTACTGTATTTTGCCATGTGTGTTTATATATTTGTTTACAATAAATAAATGTATTTTTTTAAATGAAAAACTTTAAAAATATGATGATTTACATACATGTACTAAAACTTTTAATTATTAAATTAAATATTCTTAATTCATTCAAAAAATGAATTATTTCTAGTTATACTTTACATTGTTTGCTGTGTATAAAATTTTCCTAATGGTCAAAGTATAAACTTTTTTATTTACTTTTGATATTGACTATCAAAATGAAAGTTTGTAATACGTATCTATTACTCAAGTTAAACAAATTTAATCAAAAATTTCCTAAAAGTAAGGTTCTGTTAAGCTATTTTTTTACATAAATGTAAGCTATACAGATGTACAGGTTTATATAAAATATACATAGGCCTATGTTTAGCCATTGAGTTTATATTATATATATATTTATATATTATTTATTATTATGTTTTTAATACTTTATAAATATATATAAAGTTATAATGTAGCATAATTTTATTTTCTTTTAAATAAGTTGTAAAATATCTATCAGTTTTTTATTGGAAAAAAATAAAATTAGATAATTGCTGAAATTAACAACCTGTACATTTCCTGTTAATATCAATATTTTTTATTGGAAAATATGTAAGTTTTCCTTGAAATTATCAGGAAAAAGAGAAATATTTTTTATTTAATCCAGATAAATAAGTTTTAATGCTGAATAATTGATATATATCACTGCTCTATGTATAGCTTGGTATTAGTAATATGCTATAATTAAGATGATGCTCAAAATATAATTTTCTTTTTCAGATATTGCATTTTTTTTCAAATTTTTTATTTATTCTTTTGAACATTGAGTTTATAGAAATCAGTAAGTATAATTTTTTGTTAAATCTCTGTAGAAAAATATTATTTATTAAAATGAATTTTATATAACTTTTACATTAGCAATGAAATCATTAATAATAATAATAATATATTTGAAAAATTATCTATTAATTTTTTCATGAAAAATTAGATTTTATATTTATTTACATTGCTGCTCAGTTATTAAATTTCTCTTCTTAGAAATTCTCTAGAATAATATTTTAAATTTGTTTTGTTTTCACAATTTTAATATTACATTATTGATTTAAAAAAAAAAAATACTGTATAGTATAACTAATTGTCAGTTTGAATATAATTATAAATGAAAAAATATTTTCAATTCTATTGCAGCAATTAAGTTTTACAAAGTCACCGACAAAAAACCTTTTACAGTGTTGTATACGACAGAGAACCAACTAACGTTTTTGGCCTCAACCAAGGCCTTCAGGTTGAGAACTAAATGTCATCCCCTTCCAGACCGCCAGAACGATGCGTCCGAGAAATAAACATAGTACGTGTCGCGTTTCACCCCTGAGGCCCAAAAACATTAGTTGGTTCTCTGTCGTATACAACACTGTAAAAGGTTTTTTGTCGGTGACTTTGTGTTACTCACTGCAGTGTTAATAGTATTGATAGAAGATGTTTATTGTGTTAAGTTTTAGCTTGTTTTTATAAGAAATTTGTTTATATTCAAGAAAGTTATTTATATTTAATTCAACAGAATTAAAAATTTGTTAATAAATTTATTGTCATTAAACTGAAAGCATTCATACATGAAATTTGAATAATTGTTAACTTTGTAATAAAGTTAACAAACTTTTATTAAAGTAAAAATTTGACTTTCAATTTAATTCAGTTTTTAACCCAAAAAAGAAATATACAGTTTATTTTCTGAATATTTGAGAGCATTTAAATATTTTCTTTAAAATGGTTTATTATAAGGAAGATTAAAATGAAAAGCCTTAAACAGTATGAAAAACTAATTTATGAAGATGATTCAGAACAATTATTAATTATTCTAGTTGTCCTATCACATTAATTCATAGAAAGAAAAATATAATTATTTTATCATTACTGTTTTCCTTCTGTTACTTGTGCTTTCAGTTCAGTTTGAATGCAATAAATTATTTTTGTTCTTTGAGAGATATGGTTGATACATGTGAAATATAACTTAATAGAGGTGAAAATTATTTTTATGTAAGTTAATCTTAAATATAAATCTGATACAGGCACATGTAGTGCTTTTTAATAATAATAAAGCTCTATCTCACATGATCAAGACTTAAATTTTGGAAAACAGTATTAACTTAATAGATTTCTTAATGACTTGATAAGTTTATAATGGTTTCTCTTCTTCCTTATCTGGCTAAAGATGATCCATTAACAGCATTCCTGTCTGTACTGGTCACTGTACTGTTTCTTCTATAACCAGTCTCAACTCTACATTTCTCTCTTGAGATTTGTCTTTTTACTTTTTGTTTTTAGTTATCTTAAGTAAATTTAAATGAATAACTTATAATTTTAACTTATACTTAACTTATAATCTTAGAAATATAATTAGAAATTTCATTTTTCTTATTAAACCTTGATAAAATTACTCTTATGTTCAGCTACTTAAAGTTGTCTATCAGAAATGATGATCTACAAAAGAGGAATGGTGATAAGAATCCATAAACAATGGCTATTAAATTATTGAGTTAATGATTTCAAAATTAACTAATGGTAATTCTGACACATTCAATTACACAAAAAACACTTCCCTAAATTTGCTGTAAATGCACTTTTCTAAAAAAATCCCACATTGAATTAAATTAGTTTGCATTGCATTTAATTTAAATGTTTAAAAATTTAAAGTGAAATATAATATTTAATCGATTTTGATGGTTTTCTTTAAAAAATTTCAAGTGTTCTCCTAAAAAAATGAAAATATTTTATTTTTCATATATCTAAATATAAAGTTTAAAATTCTTTAATGCAGTAAATTTATGAATTAACAATATAAATAAACTTTTTTGATATATTAATTTGTAAATCTACTCGTACTGTACATATAAGTTAAAATTAAATTTTGGAGTTTTATTTGAATTTCATATGCAGTATACCCCCCTATAACAGAGTAGATACGTTCCGTGTTATATGAATTCCGTATTGTATGAGTCACTTAGATTTTACAAATACATAAGCTGTTCACAGCCCAGCACTTGTGCAGTTAGGGAGTACGGCTGTTTGAAAGGTTTTCTTCCCTAAAATTAATCGATTCTAGACTAATTTGACTCGAACATTTCCAAAACATGTATAATTTTTTGGGAATAATCCATATAAACTATGCTATAAACAAAAAATTGTAGGAATACTTAGAGTGCGTATCGTTCAAAGATGCCATTGCTTAAGCTTGTTTTCGTTGCGGAGTGGCTCACCGAATGGTGGATGCGTTTCCTGATAAGTTATTCTTTCTGCAAAAAATTCGCTGAACTTTGGAGACATCATTAATAGAAATATAATTTTTATGGCCGTTGAATAATAAATGTTTTTTAGTAGGTCCACTGCTTGTTTAAATTAAATGGTTTGTGCAATGTCCATTATTGGTCCAGATTTGACCAATCCTGTCGAGACACGAGTTGGCCATGACAATCTGTCTTGTTCTTTTACTGTGTTATATGAACACAATCGCAATTTTTTCTGCAATGTTATATGAATCTGTCTTATATGAACCCATGTTATAGAGGGGACTACTGTACAGTACTTCTAAAATTTCCCTATCTTATAGAATATAATAATTTACATTTATGATCTTAATAATTTTTCTCTAATTTTGCTCTAATATTCTTGATCCTTTCTTTTTAACTTCTCTGTATTTTATAAATTTTCAATATTTCTTAAAGTAAGAAAGTTTCTTTAATTGTTCTAAGTTCCTTTTTTAATCTGTCTTATATGAACCCATGTTATAGAGGGGACTACTAAAAGGTATGGTAATACTATAGTATGATATAGTAATAAGGTATGGTAATACTGGAATATGAATATTCTGCAGAATAGGAATTTTAATAATTTCAAGTATCAAACAACCATTGTATTCCTTTATTGGGCCTTTAAGGATAAATAATTCTAAGTAATTTGGGAAAGAGGTAGGTGCTTAAGCTATCATCTCTTGTTAAATTTAATAATTTTAAATTAATTAATTTAACTTTAGAATATTCTGGAAGAAAAGATTGGCCCTGAGTGGCACTTGAACCCACAACTCCTACTTACCACGAGGATTTTATTTATAATTACTAAATTTAACAAGAGTTGGCAGCCTAACTGCTTACCTCCTGCCAAATTCCTTAGTAATTAATTAGTCTTAATAGTCCAATAAAGGAATCTGGCTGTTTGTTTCATATTTGAAATAATTGTTGGGTTGTGTTTATAATATTTAAAAGATGTTTTGTATGAAAAGCTGAATATGTTGCTTTATTTTGTTTTTTCCAGTTGGTTTCAGTTGTTATTAGTTATTGCCAGAATGTACCTAATTATTACTGAAATATAAAATAAATACAAAAATATTTTCAAATTCTTAGTTACAAGCTATGTAATTGGCTGTAATTAGGCAGAAAACTTATAAGAACTGTAAAAGTGAATACCTATCAATTTATTTTTTTGTTTCTGTTATGCTCACTGTGGCAGAAATTTCTTTCTGTAGTTTGCTTTTGGTTCTGCTTCTCTATGCATAAAATTCTAAGTATATTTTTATTATATACTTTCATGTATTTTTAACACAGTATTTGTAGATTATTATTTATATCATTGTATCATTTAGACTTTCTTTTAATCGATTTTAAATATTGTTCAAAATTGTTATATCAATATTTTCATACAGTAAAAGAATGTAAGCAATGCAAAAATCACTTACCTTTCCAGTATTTTTCCAAATATGATCCTTGTTAAATGAGTTCCTAATAAATTGACTCCATATTCAGATTTTGAATAAAGAGACAAGTGATTTTATTATGGGTTTAATTGAATTTAAATTATATAATGGAACGAATAATGCAGAGGAATAAACTGATTTAAATAAATTTTGTAAAGTATTTTTTCCTTAATCATGTACAATTCTCTGCTTTTTTTGAAATAGTTTGCTCCAAAAAAGCAGAGAACTGTGTGTGTGTAAAAAGTGTTTACTTAAATCATTAAAATTCAGTTTAAATTTGGTTTATATAAAAAAAAATTATTTTTTTTCTGATTATTAGTATTCATTTTTGTTATCTAAAGACCTCTTTATGTAGAATTTATGATAAACATGTAGTTTTTTTTTTGGTATTTTTACAGTCTTTTTCTTTATTGAGTCAGTCTTTTATGTAATTTTCTTGATCAGTAAAAAAAAGAACAATGAAATTTATGCAATAAAAGAAAAATGCAAAGATTTTGTGTAAAGATTTGTGCTCTATCCTGCATAAAAACAGGTTTGACTGTATTTACTACAATTTACATTAGAAATGAACAGAGCATTAAAATTAAACAACTTTAACAATCTGATTATTATGGTACAAAGAAAAGGAGATACTTATTTTATTAGATCATAAATGAGTCTGTATTTTTCAATTTTCTGTAAAAATTTGGAGTGATTACACAGAGTTGAATTCAAGCCTCTGTTTGTTAATATTTCATTTCTCAAATATTTCTCAATAGTTTAAATTTGCATAATCTTCTGTTCTAATTTTTTTCCTCTGGTTTTTCATCAGCTTTTTTTTTTTTCTGTAAATTCTGTAATTGTTGTATTGGGATCAAGACTTGTAAAAAGTAAAAATACAATTTTTTTTAAAACATTTTTCTATTTTTACTTCAAAATAATAAAACAAAATTATTTTTTACTTAGCGTGTATAGGAAGTTCTATTTAGTACTCTAAAGCATTTTACACTCTCATGGAACATGATAGCATATACAGTGTGTGCCATGAATAATTGTTTGTAGGAATGCTGGGAATTCGTGCTGTATGTATGATTTTGTTGCATGAATAGAGGTTGATTGAACTGTATTGGTTAATTTGTTAATTCTACAGGAAAAAAACACTTTTCCAGCAGCAGTGGAGAAAGTGCTCTGTGCTGCTGGAAAGTAAGAAGTGTTTTTTTCCTGTAGAGTTACAATTGTAACAGTTTATATCAGTGATTCTCAAAGTGGGGGTCGCGAAAAATATTTGGGGGGTCGCTGAAAAATTGATGCCAGATCAATTTTTTCAAATATTTTATAAATTTACTATGGATTCATGTTTAGAAATAATAGAAATAAAAAATATATAAAATAATTTTTACTTAAATAAATTGCACATATAAATAATAAAAATAATATAAATATATAAATACGAGCCTAACCCCCTCCCTCCAGGATGTTTTTCGACACATACTTATTCCTCGGGGGTCCTTTGAAATTTTTAAGTGCAGAAGGGGGGGTCGCGGTCCAAAAAGTTTGAGAAACACTGGTTTATATAACTCGATAATTTGTTAGTGCCAGAATTTAGTGTTGTTGACAACTGGAAGGTAAAACCAAGCTAAAGATTAATTAAATGGTAATGAAAATGACAGGAATTTAATATGCTTTTTCTTACATTCTTTACATCATAGCATCACTCTCCTGTGGATAGTTATTCATGGTGCACCTTGTATAAAAGTTATAACAAAGAGCACTTTCATAACTCTGTTTTGAATGAGTTATTTGTTTATATAAACTGATATCACATAAGATAATATATGATAACTTTTTCCTGTTTTTGTTAAACTTAATGTAGCAATATAGATTATGATCAATAGTAAGATTTATTATAAATTTTTAGTATTGATCATGATATTTTATTTATTCAATATCATGCCTTTCTTACGTCTTCCAGCAATATTTTATTAGAAACAAATGTTTTTGGCCTAGTTTAAGAGCCTGCTTATTATTGTATGATATTGATTAATGTTAGGATAAATTCATTGTTCTTTTATTTTTTATTTTCTGACGTTCCACTATTAGTAGTCTTATCAGAGGTGAGACTACTAATAATACAGATAAAAGAATACCAATGTGATATCAAACTGGATTATTACACCACAACTTTTGTCATGTTTTTGTGAAACTTAACCATATACTAAAAATGAAGTCATATCTAAAAATCCATGCATATAATTATATATTATTCATTAAAACCTTTATGAAAATTAATTTAAAATATAAGGCATACTGAAAATATTTAAAAAAATTTATTATGCAGTTTTTTACATAGCATTTTAGTTTTTCATAATTACTATTCATTCTTTAATTAAATTATTTTCCTTAAACATTTAACAATAACATTTTTCACGTTTCATGTCACTTCACTTTACTTTTTCTTAATTCATTAAATTTTTATACATTTCTTAAACAATAAATTATGGAACCAAGCAGTTAAATTCTCTATCGTTTTGCTTTCTTGGCTCTTCAATACAGTAAAACCTCTACACCTAAAATTTGAAGGGACCAAAACATTTCTATTCAAATGCAAAATACAAAGCATTAGAATCAGGGGATGCAATTCTGTGATATATTTAAGTCCACAATATTTATTTTGACTCATTTGAATTATAGAACAATATATATAATAATTCAAATAAATATCATAAATTTAGGTATATCACAAAATTACTTCTGCTATATTCAAAAGTCAAATCTCTCATAATATATTGTATAAATTATCTACAGAAAACTTTATTAAATATATATTTGCTAACCACCTAATGTAAAAGACTTTGTGCCAAATTACTAAAAATGTTAATGGAATTTATTATGGTTTTCTTTGTGTCTGCTAAAGCACCAACATGGCTGCTGTGAATGAACTCTGCATCAAATATAAATATGAATCATGAGAACATTAGTATTCTCCAATGAAAATTAAAAAAATAAACTTTAGCTTTCTCACAATGTCCCTTTTCCATCCACTGTGCCAAAAACACCAATAACATTTCTGCCAAGAAGAGAACATAACTTTTAAGCTGCTGGATGATGCTACAGAAAAGCTAGATTTGGCAAATCTTCTGATAAATTGGCACTCCTGATGTCATTGGCTTGCTTATCCAGCTGTATTAAAGCTATTTTACCAAACAATGTCCAAAACATGTGTTTTTCAGTAGAGTATTGCAGAAACTTCAGTTGAACTCAGTGAGTGCTGATCAACCTAAGGAGGGACACATTGAGATATGTGAAATTTTGTTTGATTTAAGTAGTAATAAATACAGAGTTCCTACTCACCTGGAAAGTCAGGAAGAGTCAGGGATTTTCATCAATGTTTGGAAAAAGTCATGAAAAGTCAGGAAATTTGTCAAAAATTGTCAAAAAAATCAGGAATTAGCCTCCTTGCCTGCCTTATTGATGTTTTTGCTGACAATATTCTTGATTAAGTGTAGCTGCCTGCAGGCAGCAAGAAGTAATATGGTGCAATATAACTTACGAAAAGCACGCAGGATATTTTCACAACCCAAAATTTCCCCAAAATTTTACAAAGTACAAAAAATGATAAATTTTAATTTAAATGTTATTATTTGTCATTTTTCATTTTAGTAATTTTGATTGCATAACAAAACAATTTTTGATCTATTTTTCTGTTTGTTAATATTTTATAAAGTTCAGGAAATTTATTAAGGAATAAATTTAATAAATATATACTTTTGTACATGTATTATATATGATTTGTTAATGAATAATAAATAAATAATGACTTTTTTTCAAAGCCATGTAGATTTATGGTTGTGGATTAATAACAGGATAAACTGTTTTTTAATTTAATAAAACAATTTAATTTTAGTCTTAATAATTTGGCAATTATAAAAAATATATAACTGTTTATTAGAAAAAAATAACTAACCAAAAAGTTGAAGAAGCAATAATGTATGTGCATAGTAAGCTAAATGCTGTTTTATTTTGTCAATGTGCCATACTGTAAGGGAGGTGAGAGTCAGGGAATTTGTGCAAAGTTGGTCAGGGAAAGTCATAGAATTTTTAAAAAAATTTGAGTAGGAACCCTGTAAATGTTATATAATATATGATGTTCACTAGAACTGATGATCCGGTTCAACTTCAGGGCAAGATTAGAGATTTTACTATATATATTTTTTCTTCTAACCAATTTTTGGTTAAGTTTTTTTTGTATTATTTAGGGTTTTCTTCTCATTGAAGTCAATGCAGAATGTAAAATATTTCAAGAAAGTATTCTTAGATAGGAAAGTTTTAAACTTTTTGATATATATTATTTGTCGTCATTTTTCTTTCTTTCTCCTTTCCTTCAATTTGCATTCACATACTTTGTCCTACTCTTTCGTATTCATAACATTCCAAGCATTCCATCACTATAAACATAAAAGTTTTTCTTACGTACTGTCTGGTCATTTATTTTTGTTTTTTATCTGCTCGAAAAATACGATTTCTACTTCTTTATGTAGATATTGACCCGTTGGCGTATGGGTTTGAATAACAACTATGTTGTGATAAGTATAGCCACTGTATAAAATGAAAGTGTTTTCTTTAAAATTTAAAAATATTCAATGTTAAAGAAAAGAAAATTTTAAAGTATACAATTATGAATAGAATATTTTATATTTAATTGTTAGATCAAAAAAATTAGTTTCTAAAAATATTTATAATAAATACATTCTTACTTTTTAAGCTGGAATATCAAAAACTAAGTAAGGAGAGCTGCTTTAAAAATAAGAATATGTGTGTATATTTTGCCTACACATACATATATTTTATCTGTGCTATATGCTGTGTATATACATTGTTTTTATATTTCCATTGTTTCAAAACAAGGAAAAACTTCTTTAATGGAAAAAAAACAATTAAGTACAATTTAGAAATGATAATTTCTATTAAAAAAAATCCATTAACATTAAGCTTTTTTACATTATTGTAATGCTGTGACATCATCTGTGCCGTCAAGATGTTCAATTTTCGTTTTTGTTCGTACTTCAGCTTCCATGGTAATAGAATCTTTTCAGAGTTCCCAAAGATAAAGCTTTTTATGCTCAAAAAAAAATTTGAAACACTTCATTTATCAAGACTTATTTATTTTCATTTGTTTTGCAAAATTGTCTAAAAATCTTAGGAAATTCTAGTAAAAATGAGAAATTTTTATATCACACACATTTTACACTCTTGTAATTTATAATAATGGAAATAGCTTTGAATAATAGTTATTTAGTAAGTATATAAGAAGTAAAAGAGGGACAGCATGAAATTTTTGCTTGATTCCAAAATATACAATATATTTATTTTTTTTTTGTCATATAAGATGCATGTTTTTTTACCTAAAATTTAATCTGAAATTTAGGATGCACCTTATACTAAGAAGAATATTTTTTTCCCTGAAAAAAAATCTAGAAAATGTGATAATCTAATGCAATAGCGCATCTTACAAGGCAAAAAATATAATAATTAGTTGTCATCTGATTTAATAAAACAAAAACTTTTAATACATTTTAAAGTTTTTTTACATTTTTTGAAAAACTTTTAATTTAAATTATGAATATTTTTATAAGAAAATTGCCTACTATGCAAACAAATAAGCTGATTTATTAAAGTGAATACTAAAAAATATGTTTAGTTATACACGTTAGTTATACTTGCAATTTTGTTATTTCTTTCTAGTGTCAGACAACAATTTCAAATCTAAAGATATTGGGTTTATAGCCCAGAAGAAACTTTTAAGTAGAATGGCAAGTAAAAATGTAGCCAAAGTTTTCATCGATGATGTGTCTGGAAACTTGCTAGACAATGTATATAGATTGGTAAAAAAATCAAAGCGGTAACAAGAAAGAAGCTGAAAAAGTGGTTAAAAATATAATAAAGGTAAGTTGATTATTAGTATTATACATATATATATATTATAAAAATCATCAATATAAAATATAATTTAAAAAGGTGATTTTCAATAATTTTGTTACATTACATTATAGATTGTTGTGAAAATTGGAGTTCTGCATCGTAATGGACAGTTTAATTCCGAAGAAATAAAAACTGCCGAGAGATTTAAACAGAAATTTCATTCGACAGCCATGGCAATCATAAGTTTTTACGAAGTAGATTTTTCATTTGATAAAAATTTCCTCACACAATCTCTAAATAACTGTAGATCATTATTAAAAGAACTTGTCGTGAGACATCTCACTGAGAAATCATTAAACAGGATAGATCACGTATTTAATTTTTTCACAAATCCAAATGTCTTAGATGATGTGTTCAGTCTTGACAGCAATCACAAAGAACTGTTGGGGAAGATTGTTGCAGATATGCATAAATTGTTAGAAGAAGGTTCTTTATAAGTTATGACAGCACCAGATATATATATATATATAATTAATTTTGCTTTTGTGATTTGTTTTACATAATTAAATTTACACATACACACCATCAAACACATATGCATTTATATATATTCCAGATCTTTACGTATATTATAAGGCACAAATTTGCACTTAAGATTTTTGATTTGCTCATGCACATTTTATCAACATTACTGAATTATGTTATTTGGTAATTTATATTCTTATAGTCACACATTTTGCATTTAAATTTTATATTTTGACTTCTTGACAATACAGTTTGTGTTGATTATTATTCTTCTTGGGTTCTGTTATAATTTGAATAATTAAAAAATTTTAGGAAAATCGATTAGCAATAAAAAAAAAAAATGGTAGTTTTCCATATTTTTAGTTAAATATTGATGGCATTTGAATCTACATATTTGTAGTTACAAGTTTTTGTTTTTTGATTGTTGTTACGTATATTTTTTTGTGAGATATCGGCAAGAGTTTTATACACAGTTAATGTAATTTGGCTAAATTGTGGCTGCTAGCTGTTAAGAAATTTTATTAACAGGATAAAAACTTCATAAAATTGTCTCCAGTAATTTGTAATTGTAAATAGTTTTAATATTTATATTTAATTGTAAACATATCCAAATTATACCAAATATTAGGAAAAATCCAAGCTATAAAAATTTAAAGTAATAACTTCACAACATTTTAATATATAAATGAAGATTGCTAATAATATGCAAATAAGATGAATGTATCTTATGAATATGAAGACTAAGGTAATAGCTTTGTAGGTTTGAATATAGAAAATAATTATTTTCAAAATTATTAAGAGAAGTTGCTAGATTTAACAGACCATTACATGAAATTTTTTTACAATGTGATATTGATTTGCTCATCTTTAGCCTTCCATGACAAGGTTTTAAGCAATAACTGAAGTATTTCCTAGTTACAAGAGATTAAGTTTTTATTCATTGATACAACTGCAATGAAGTATACAAATGAAATGAAAGAGAACAGTTTGAGATTTTAAAAGAAAGAGTTAGCTAAATATGTAAAATATACTTTGTTAGACAGAAAGAAAACTAAAATTATAAATCAGAGGACTTTTTCCATTTAAAAAATTTCTCTCATTGCTTGAGTGCTATGACATATATATATTTTTTGGTACTTCACAAATGGCCCAAGATTTAATTACTTCTCATATAATTGTTTAAAAATGACCTTATAAACACAAAAGAATAATTATGATTTCTTGGTATGGATTGGTCAAGAGCTAACACAATTCTATCTTTTAACTGCAATTTTTAAGATGCTTTTTATAATTCAGAATTCTGTGTTTGAAGAGGGGAGAGAGAAATTCTAATAAATGAATATGAGATTTATTTTAATAATAATATGTTTGTAAATATTTGAATTTGATTAATTGAGTAACTTAATCATTCTACTGTGACCTGAAGTATTATCTAGAAAACAAAGTTGCATATTTAGACTTGGAGATAATTTTTAGTTTCTTATAAATTTTGACAAATTTTTCACTTGTTGAATAAATCAGATAAAGATGAAACGTTTATAAATGAATAAAAGTTAGCATAATTGTTAATCTATCTTGTCTTCTTTCATAAACTGATCATTAAGAATATTTTTCTTAAATTTATTGCAGTGATCTAGAGCTTAAGGAATGAATATATTTCTTACTTTCCACAAAAATCTTGGTAATGGACAATGAAATTAACTAGTTAATTTATATTTTAATTTTTTACAGAATGAAAGTATTAACATAATATTAATGATGACCAAACTTAAAACAATTGTTAGAGGTATCATAATATTTAATTCAGTTCTAAACATATTACTATAAAGCAGGCCTGGCCAGCCTGCGGGCCGCATGTGGCCCATCACGTTAAATTGTGTGGCCTTCTAAGCAATATTATATATCTATTAAAACTTTTGTTTCCCATTATGTGTATACCAAAACAATTAAATAAATGAAAATTTGCATGTGGTGTTGTTATAATGCACAAGTGGAAGTACGAATTCTCGGTATAACAATAAAACCTTATTCATTTTGTATTTGTTTTACTTTTTTAAAAGCATGTTTGCCTAAATTGTGGCCCACCATAATTTTACGCGTGATCAAAGTGGCCTGCAAAACAATTTGGGTTGGCCAGACCTGCTATAAAGCAATAACTTGATAGATAAATTTTATCATTATTTCTATGATTAATTTCACCTTTAAACAAAAGTTTCAATAAATTACTTATTAGGTTATAAATATACAGGCCTAATTACCTTTTAAATGACTAATATTTTATTACACAGATAAGCAATGGTGACAAAATGAAAATTGCTTCTCTGCATTAAACATGCATTAAAAATGAAAAATTCATTAATGCTTATAATGTAAACAAAATATAATTGAAACTGGATGATGATTTACAACCCTTGACTCAAAGGTTAAAAATCACTGTACTAGTCTATTAAGCTCACATCCTAACTGGCATCTAATAAATTTTTAGGTATGCCACAACACAGATATTAGAAAGTGATTTTCAATTCAGCTTTTGTAACAAGTAAAAATTTTTAGATATAAACACTTGTTTTTATTAAACAGGTCAGTGAGTCAGCATTTTTGATAATTCATCTGGGTTAAAATGCATTTAAATAATCTTCCTAGAATTTCTGATGATTTAAAATGTTTGGTAATTGTGTACTTGACTGCATTTATCAAACAAGTCTCCATTAAACTTTAATGCCTGTGTTCCAAATGAAATGTAAATATGCAATTAAGCTCATTAGTACTAGTGTATCATATCTTGTTGTCAGATTGACATTACATTTAACAAAAGAAAAATAGAATCTATAAATTAATTTTTATTCGTTAGAAAGACTTATTGCATATGTTTGCTCTTCCTTATTGTTCACATACAGTTATATATTTGTTTTTCCTTCTATAATATGAAACAATCACTAAAATAAAATCTTTAATTTCAAATCTTTTGATAATAAAATATTGTATTAATCATAGAATTATATAATTTTTTTTCCTTTTGAAACTTAATTTAGAATAAGACTAAAATGATAAACAAAACTCAAAAAATGAATTTAATACAAGTCAAATAGATAATGTTTTTATAAAATTTTATCTTTAATTGAAAGTGCCAAAACTTTTTTACAACTCCTTAATGGTTTACGTACTTAACAAAAATGAATATTTTAACAAGTATAAACACAACTTATAATAAAAATATTCATATTTTATATGGTTTTTCTAGAGATGCATGTAAGATACTCATTTGTAGTATAATATGTAAATGAAAGCAAAAAAATAAGTAAAAATTTTGAAAAAAAAAAAAATGTTAAATTAGAAAACCTTTTTGAATTCTTATGATGATTGTTTTTCTCCAGTTCAATAAAATATATAAAGTTGAACTCACTTTAAAATGAAGAAATCTCAATTCAGAATTTGATCTGCATTATATATTATGATTGTTTTTATATTTAATTGACGGATTTGATAACTTTAAATGTAAATGTGTTGTTCCTTAGAAATATGAAAAATAGATGTCTGTTGAACTGTCATTTTCCTCCTTTAAATGTTTTCATTTGTTAGACCAAATACCCACAAAATTACCGATCGATAAGTTTACAGCTGAGAAATTTTTACTTTTAGTCTTTTTATCCTAGTCATATAATTGTGTTTTATTGAAAATTTTGAATGTCGACTGTATAATTAAAGAAAAATTCGAATTAGTTTTTGTAATTTTATGACTCGTTTTTGAATATCCACAAATGCATTTGTCGCGTAAAAGCAAAGATATTTACCGATTATGAATATGCTAAAATTTACAAGCAATAATTTAGCCATTTATTTGTCTGTTAAATTGATCAACTCATAAACTTAATGAAATCTAGTTTGTCTTAAGACAGATTATTTTTCTCAAGTTAAAAAAATTTTTTGTGAGGAAGTGTACTACTATTAATTCGACACACATTTGTAAACGGCAATCTCTACACTACGAACTAATTTACACACTAATGATTATTAAATATATAAAATTACAAAGTATAATGATAAATACTGCGATTAAACGTTTCAATATTTATTTTGATGTGTTTATTCACAGTATTAAGAAAAATAATTTAATGCAAAATTATAATGAAGACAATATTAGACAACTTTTAAGCAATAGTCAATTTTATCTATAGTTGTCATAATTTAGGTTGTTCCATTGTATTTTATATACTTTTGTAATTTTTATAAACTTTTTCCTAATTTTGAATATTAAAAGAAACTTATGCTCAATATGTTTTTTCGATAAATTGTCATAAAACTGTGTGTATGTTCAGTTTACGGTTACATGTTTTTCCGCTATGCTGTACTTAAGTTGTAATAAGCGTAAATTGTGTATGTTCTTGTTTTTTCTAGATTTATATTTTCTAAGAAATTTGTAAATGTTGTACATAAAAAAAGTTTATATATACTTTTCTATATCGAAATACTTGTTTGATTTCTAATTAAATCCATTTTAAATTTCTGAAGTTTATTATAGAAAAAAATGTTTTTTCAATTTGTAAAAACTAATCATGCTCAAGATATGTTCAGGTTATTTAAGTATTTTTTAATATGACAGTGTTTTTACTAATGATATTTAAGCAATTTGTAAACTCGTCGAAGCAGAAAATTGTATATATTTTATAGTTTTGTATCGATAAAAATGTAAAAAAAAAAAAAAACAATTATAAGACATTCATGTTGTTCATACCACAAAAATTTTCCTAAAAAGTTTTAAAACATTCCATTTAAAGCAACAGATTTATAAATCTGTATGAAAATTGTTTATTCAAAATTGCTATAAAATTTTGTATTTTAAAATGTTCTTTTAAATCAGAAAAAAGTTTGTAAGAAAAAAGTAAATTTCTGTATTTTAATAATGTCTGTAGATTACTTCCTAAATATAATAAACAGGCTTTTTATGTGTATTTGATGCTTTTGTGATAAAAACACAAGCTAAGAATTGTAATTATAAAACAATGATGTATGCAATACTTACAACAATTATTTAAGTAAAACCAGTATATATACAGACTAAAAATCTCAATCATGACAGAAATTATTTGTGCGCTCCCTACATTCTTCTAGAAACCATCTGGTCTGATGACATTTTGAAAATCTTGTTAATCCTCAAAAACTGTTTACTTTCACAACACACACGTTTTAAACTGGATTTTAAAGTGATCCTATCATATTGGATCCATGTCAATCTACTGTCCAAATGAATTTGTCTACATGCTTTCCTTAACTAGAAGATCCAGAATATTATGCATGAGGATATTGTGACTTGTATAACAAGCCTTTTATTTATTTATTACAACTGCTCAAAACTTCTGCAAATTTTCTGTCATGACTTTATCAAATGTTTTGTCTTTTTTTTATTGTCCATTTTGAAACAGATATTGAGATAGGGCCATACTGTTTTCAGAAACAATGGTGACTATTATGATCTAAGAAAACAATCTATTAGATTATTTTACCACAGAAATAATTCCTTCATACTGAAAATTTTTCATTAATGAATTATGTTAATGGAATAAACACAGTAATTCCTCAATTTACTGTAGATTTATAGTCATAAGATGAAGTATCACATCCATTTGCTTAATAGATGACATTGTTAGTCATCACTCTAAATGTAAATAGTAATGGCAAAAACTACAAGAAAATAAAACCTTGTTTTTTTTTCCTCAAACAAGAGCAGTTTAGTTTTAATCATCACCTGAAATAGATATGTATGTTAAAAATACTTTTGTATTTAAGCATAATTTGACTTATACAGTTTTTCCAAATTGTGTAGAAATGATCAGAATGAATTAATTGTGTAAGTTGAGGACTTATGGAACTTGTTGCTGGACTTTCTTTGTGAAAAGTTATATAACTTTCCCATCAAAAACATTTAAAATTGCTTGTGGTGCCATCTGTCATGCAATTTTATTTTTAAAAAACTTTTTATAAAATGCTAATTTTGTGGGTAGAAATGTATTTTATAAAAAGAATTGTAAATGCTAATAATGAGTAAAATATTAAGTCAAACGCTACTCAAGATATGACACACAAACCCCTCTATCCATCCCCTAGACCTTTGACCACCAAAATTTAATATCGTCAATCTTCCTAATATACAAACCTCCCTGTAAAATTTCAGAAATTTTTGACAAAAAGCACAGGAGTTATACTTCAAAGTGGATAAACAGAATTGATCCAAAAACAAACATTCATACGTACAGAAAAAAAATACCAAAGTTTTTTTTTGCATTTCTCAATGTTTCAAGGTCCTGAGTCCAAAAATGTAAAAATCTTATGAGTCATTTTTTGACTGATTGCCATACTTTATTATATAAAGCAGCTGGGAAAGTAAAAATATGGTAACTGACCATCTACAGTCTATTATGGATTATCACTTTTGATCACTAATTATTTTCAGTGACTGATTATATAAAACAATTGAGGCAAAAAAATTCTGGTAAATTAACCAGATTAAATTGTTGAAAATAGACAGTTGTCAAATTATAAAACAAAGTTGAATTAAAGATAACTAAAAATAGTGCAATTGAAGATTTTTCTGAATTTTTATCAATCTAAACACAGAATAAATATCTTAAATAATCTTTTAGTATATTTTACAATGTCATTTTAATTCTAGAATAAATATGTAGATAAGTTTTGAAAATCTTCTCATGATTGTTTTCCTAGAAATATGACTTCTAACAATTTTTTAAGCTTCTATTGATCCTTTATTCAAAGCTCCAAAAATAATACTTATATAATATTTTTAACAGGGATAAAAATATTGTAAAAACTTTAGAATTAATCATTTATATGGAAGAAAATTTTCTATATTTCATTAACAATATCATCTGAAGTCTCACAAAAATCTGTTTTGGGGATATTTGGCTTTTCTGATCTTGACTTCTTGTAAGAATTTACAATTTATTAATTATTAAAATACTGTGGTTTCAAACAGAGAACATTATTCATCTGATTTCTTAAAATGTAAGCTACTTTTGAAACTCTTGTTTCCAGCATCAGATCAATTACAAGTCGTTCTATTTTCTTCAAATGGCCTACTCTCTGTTTTGATTCTGGGTCCAAGAAAATTCTAAAAATGATGATCTTCAGTTTATCAGATTTTTTAATAAATAATAATAATAGTTTATTAAAAGTAATTAAGAAATTGAAATAAGAGTTGAATTGTAATTGTAAAATATATAAAGTTTTTGAATCTTAAATGATTAACTAATAATTTAATATAGTATACTACTATAAAAGTTTATATTATTATAATTATAAAAATCTGTTGTATATCAAGTAATAACATCCTAATAATAAATGATAATTTCATTAAAGGCTGAACAATTGGATGTCATTTTTAATTTTTTATTGAATGTAAGACTTTGTCAAATCTAATGCACTTCAATTTCTACATATTCACCCATAGATTTTGTTTCGAAAAACAGAGAACTCAAGACAAATTTATATCAGCAGAACTGATTCTGTAGACATAAATTTGTTCAGTATTTATTTCAGGTAAAGTAAGTTATATATCACTGTCTTCTGTGATATTTGAAGTTGGAAACCTTCACTTTCCATGTTAAACTCTTCTGAATCAACAGTAGATTCATTGCTCACATCTTTCCTCATACAATTATCTTTAGTACCATTTAAAGTGTCGGAAATGCAACGTTTCTTGAAAGAGTGCTTCACAATTTTTTCTGGGATTTTCATCAAAGTTCTTATGTCGTTACTGTGATAGATTAACAAGATTGAGCTAAGTTGACCTCTTAAATATTTGCTATTATGAATATGATGTAATAAAATCATTAAAATGATACAATGGAATTAGTGACAGAAATAAGATGCATGGCACTAGAGATCATTATGATGAATTACATTGAATCTAAGATGCATCCCATTTTCAGAGATGCTAAATCTGTAAAAAAAAAAAAAGTACCTCTTACATTTCAGTAAATATGGTAAAGGGAACATATTCAGATGTACATAGAGCTGCAGTAACTTTTCAGGTATCAAAAGCAATCTTTTTTTCTGCCTTAAATACAAATACTTAGATACACGATTTCAAGCTAATAGTACTAACTCTAGTGTAACATAAGCTTTAATTGAATTAATTATGCTTAGTGTTCAACCATACTAATTTCTGTAAACATACATTGAGATCACACAAGTATTCCTACAAATACATACTCTTAATAAGATTTTGTAAATTTGGATGCTATAAGTCATGAAGGCTTCACATTGGGCATAGCTAAGCAGCCATAAATATGTCATTGATTATAACACACATTAATTTTAAATATCATGCATAATGACAACAATTCCTCATTTTAATTTATAGTATGTTGATGAATTGGGATTAGTTGTTTTCTCCCCTCTTAATATTTGTACTGAAAATATTTATTGGCATTGTCAATGATAAAGCAGATAAGATGAACATTAAATCTATTTGTTAAAATATCAATATTATAATAAATTATTATTAATTTTTTTATCACTTAAAACTAGAAATAACAACTCCATATTTAATTAAAGAAAACAGATTAAAATATAGAAATTAAGTTTTATTGATCATGTGAGGACCGAATTGAGCCGGTCCGAGTTTAAATTTTCATTATTTCAAATCCCCTCGGGAGATAACGATCGAGATTCTCGATAACGATCAAGCTTCGAAGGATGTACAGTCTTCCGCCGTCAAACCCGCTTCCCTCCTTCTCCGGATCCCACCTGAGTCATGGAACTCAAGTCACCACCCTCCATCGCGATTGGTGATCGTTACGGAAGGGATCGGGGGTATATAAAGGGGGAAGATATCTAAGAAAGAGGTCGGAAGAAGGGGAATGACCCGTTGACCCGAGTCCTGTCCGAAGGCCATTCCAGATGCCGGAGCCTCCGCCTCAAAGCCGATCCTGCCGCTCACCGCCAGGGAAGACGCTAGAAGAACCTTCAGCCGACCCGAAGAACCTTCTCGATCATAAGCGATAACCGAGAGGTATGAATCCCCTAACAATTGTGAGCTCTCTCTCTCCCGCGATTAGGGACGGAATGCGTCGCTTCGATGTAATCGATTCTCTGTTCAAATAAATCTTATCTGTGTTGTCCTGCTACTACGGATATTGCCGTTTTTCTTATCGACGACCCCACACTTCCTCCACTCGACCTGACAACTAACTAACCGATCCCGATAAAACGGGATATCGCGATAAATTTAGCCATCCTTGACAGTGGGGTGGGTCTTGCCGACCTGTTCGCCGACAAAAAGGGGGTACGACTTTGTCTTCCTCCCGGCGTTCCCACAATCAGGATATTTCCAAATTAAGTTTAAATTAGTTTTATTCTAAAAGAACAACTTAAGATCAAAACAAGTAAATTAAATCATTTAAATTTTAAATATGTATACCTCCACTTTCATGAATAGCCTTAATTGTGTAAAATATATTTAAGTATCTTTTTTATTGGCCATTTTAGAGTAATATTTTATATTTCAATAGCATTTTCAGAATCAGAACTTAGACAATGGAAAATCAGAGTTCAATTTGTAGTAGTATGCTTATTTATGGTTGTTATTGATTATTCCAGAAAAGTCTTTTACGTACAGATAAAATCACTTCAGGACTTGCCTACACTGATGACAATAACTGATAACATTAAGTAGGATAAGTAAATAAGAGTACAATTAGTGGAAATTCTGATTGACTCTTATATTAAAAGAATGCTTTCAAATTAATTATTATTTAATTGTTTTAAGATTTATTAATTTATCTACTATTTTTATAATGTTATTTTTAACAGCAGTTAACATATAATTGAAGTAAGAAATACAGCAATTTAAGCAATTGTTTTAATATTCATTTGCTTGCAGTACAATAAACATTTAATATTTAAAGCACTAGATAAGACTGACAATGATAACAATTGCATATATCAGATATATGTTCAAGCCGATGGACATTTTAAGCTGTTTTTTCATGATATTTACTTGAAGATGATAATATTGCTTATTACACTACATAAAACTTATAACTAAAACTAAATTTTGAATAAAAAGAATTAACATGTCCTTAAACACATTAAGTGACTGATGATAATGTCTATGATTACACTAAGTGGATTTTATTATTATAGTTTTATTGAATTTAATGGATTTTCTGTCAAGGAAACAACTTTCAAAATAGCTTGCATACAGGAAAATGATTAAAGTGCAAGATTAAATTGTGATTTTAAAAAATTTTACCTTGTTTTTATTATTTTTATTTAAAAATTTATAAAGATCATAAACAATTTTCTCATTTTTACTTCTAAATCAAGAGTGAACTGGTTATTTTAATTTTAAATCAAAATTATGAATTTTATTTTTATATGTGCAATTGTAATAACTTTTCCCTTTTGAATAATCTATTTACATTATTAGCAAAATATTAATGGATTAGTTTTGTTTAAAAACTTGCATTTTATGAATTAACAAATATATCTGATGATAATTCAGTACATGAACTGAGGAAATTTGACTTAATCTTTCAATATAGAAAGCAATTGTATGCACACCATGTATTATTTATTACATACTGTGTATACAGTAACTGTAATAATATAATATTCCTAATGCATTGGCATAAGTTGTCTTATATGCTATAAAAAACAGCACTTTATCAATTTAAGAATTTATTCTTAAATTAATTGAAAAATATTTCAGCCAGTCTGTGTATTAAAAAATTAACATGTACTGGTATTTATTACTAATTATAGCTTTTGTTCTGGATTTTCCCCAACAGGGAAAATCTTTACATAAAATCAGATAAATTTTTAATAATAATTGCTTTAAAAATCAAATTAAATATAATTATATTTTTTTTTAAAAAAAATATAATCACTTTACAAATTTATTATGCCTATTAATATTAAATTTATTATGTACTGTACATATGATAAACAGTAAAAAACTTGAGAAAGATGAAGACACAGAAATGAAACCCCCACCCTTCTTGAAAGGCCTCAAAAACATATGACTAAGATAAAACAGATTTTTCAGACTTATCAAAGGAAATTTTAATTTATTATCATTTTTATATCATATTTTTTTTGTGTGTGTGTGAGAAACACTAAATTGTTGGAGTTCCTGCATGTGTCTAAGGCACAGACCAAATAGTTTGGCTAGTTCTCTTCCTCCTAGACTTGATATCATTTAATATTTGTATATTACATATGGTACGTTTTCTTGAGTTGAATTTATATTTAAGCATTGCTTATCCTGTTCAAATATTAAAATATTTGAAATAACAACATAGAAACCATATCAAAGTGTATGAGATTGTTCTACACTTGAATTTGTTTATACACTGATTGGATTGACTGTTCAAATTAGTTTGATTTTATTCTTTAAAGAAATTTCCCCTATTTCTAACTCTTAAAACAATAAAGTTTTACTAATATTAATTTTATTATAAGCTTTTACAGAACAATAATTTAGAAACATGGACGATTATACATTTCCCCTAAAAGTTGGCTTTAATTGTGTCATCGTTGACCTCACAAAATGCGTTTTTCCGGCATTTTTTCGAACATTATTCGCTTTGTCGATAATTCAATAGTCTCCATATTCCCTTTGTTCACAGATAGACAGACAAACGGATGGATCCGATTTTTATCTAGGTTGCTTGTAAGAGCATAAGTCATCGGACCGACTTTTTTTTTTATCTAAAAGGAAGGAAGACAAACGGGAAATAAAAAAAAAAGAGCCATCATATCCGGATAGAAAGGACGATTTCGGTTAAAACAGAAAATATTTGATTTTTAAAAATAAAAGTGGTTTAAAACGTGTGTTAAAATTACTTTAAATTGCTATAAAACTTATCTAATGGCAAATTTCTATCGAATGAGTCACTCGCTATATAAACGATCGTTTTTCGATTATCGGTGATAATCGGTTGTAAATCTATACGTTGAGATCGATCATTCATCAAACAAGATAGGAAACTGTCAAACAGTAGGCGTTTGTTTATTAAATAATAAAAGAGTGGGAGAGACTTAGCCTAAGCTTAATTCACAACTCCTAAATATCACCGTCGTCTTGGAATTTTTTTTTTTTTAAAAGAAATAAAATTTTAACATCACGGATAAACACGAATTAATCCCTTTGTACTGTACGTCCAGCCTACGCTACTGCGTAATTATGAATGAAACGATTGGTTATGAAACATTTCTTTACGCAAAAAGTAAATAATTTTGAAGATAATTGTTCTGGCAAACAGTTAATAAATTCCGTGAAAGCGTGAGGGAGGGGAAAGAGGGGCGAAAAAACATTTTAATAAGCGAATAATACTTTACTAAGAACAAAAAACGTGACGTAACTGGATGAGATTGGTCGCTTAGCAACCGAAGATGTGAATAAACGTACGAAACGCCCACGTGCTCTGCCTCTGCCGCGCATGAATGAAAAGACTACCACAACGTACTACGTCGATTGAAAATGGTGAGTTGTTTCCCGTTCGGTTATCATTACTTGAGAGACGACGAATATGGGCAAATCGGGGTAAAGAAACCGTTTTTACTCGAATGGATGAGAAGATCGAAATCGGCCAGCCCTTCCTCTAATAGAAAAGAATGTACAAAAATTGAAGATGTCAGAAAGAAACCGGTAGACCCACCGAATTTATCCATGTCAGGTGTGAAGTATAACGTTAAGGTAAGCTTTAATGAATTATTTTAAACTAAATTTAAATTTTCCTTATTTAACCATTGGTTTATAGGGAAGTTTAGAATGACAGGAAATATTTTTATCATTGTGTAGAATTAATCAGCGTTGGATGATATTTCCTGTTTATATCTTCGAATAAACCTTATTTATCTTTTAATTTTATGAATTTAAACCGAAAGTATTTAAGATTATAAAATATATTATTTTGTATTTAAAAAAAAAAGTGATCAGGAAGTGAAAAATTAAGTTTCTTCTCCCTTATTTAAAGATGTAACGTTTTTAGGTAAAAAATGACAAATTTCTGGCATTTTTACCTAAAAGTTACGACGTCATAAGCCGATTTGACGTAGATTTTTATTGAAGTTTCCTGCTTAAACTCGAGTAAATTCGTCCCAAAAGAAGTAAAATAAAAAAAGAAGAATAATACGAATATTTATATAATTTAAAAAATAAAAAAAAAAGATAGAGCTTACAATTAACAGAGACTCTCCTAGAAAAGCGTGAGTCACTTTTTTCGTTATAAATGAGTGTGTATAGATCAAATGTCTTCAATTAAATAGTGAAAATTCCGATTTTTCTTAACGTACGTCCTATTTTTAGAAAAAGGATAAGATCTAATTAATTATGATTAATATACGAAGTAGAAGTACACAAAAGGAAGATCTGCAAAATCATTTTTATCTCGAGTTTAGAACTTTCGGATTTAATTATCGAATCACTTCAAATAAAATCACGTAATCCTCTTACACAAATTCATTTTTTAATTAATGAACTCTTATCTATTTATAGCTAAGGCATTTTACTACTGTTTACGACATTTTTTTTTAATGTTGATTATTTTTGTAAAATTATCGGTTATCAATAACACGAGCTAGCGTATTTTTCTGCCTGCTGAACTGTTTTAAATACTACAGTATTTATAAAAGAAGACGGTATTTGCTTAACTTATTTACATAAAATTATGTTTAATTAAATTAAACGCGCATTATAATTAAACTCAAATTTCTTAATTGGCTTAAGGATTGTTGATTGTAATTTTTCTTCTCAAATTTTAATAATGATGTAATAGAATATTCTATTAAAAAACTTAAAAAAATTGATCATTTCTGTTAATAATTTGAGAGAATGTCAGAATTTTAACAAATTATGCTGCTTTTGTGATAATTATATGCAAAGTGATGAACTTGATAATATTAGATTAGACTTGGTTAATAATCTATCCACTTATTTAATTTAATTTAACCTTTTTGTATGTATAAATTTGTTATTTTCTGTGTATAAAAGTGTATAAAATTTAAGAACAACCTTTTTTTAGATTTTAGGAATAATATTTATCATTTTATCCTTTACTTTATCATGAGAAATTGATAGATTTATTGCATACAGAGTTTTTGAAAATACTTCAGAAGACAGTGACATGTCTCCTAATTGTTCTAATTTATTTATAACAAGCAATAAAGTTATAATTACTCTTATATTACCATATTTATATCTTTTTAAAGGTTTATTTTCTCAATTTTTATAACTTAAACATCTTCATTTTCTTTCTATTATATACAATCTTAATTCTTGAGTTTGACACTCATTCATAAATTCCAATTAAATGATGGTTAACTTTTATTGCCTTATAAAACTTTTGACACTATCTTATTAAAGTAATTAGTAAAATTCTAGTTTCTTTTTCTGTTTAGTTTAACGTATTGTATAAATGAGAAACTAAATTATTAATGATTTTACGCTCGTTAACATTTTAAAGTAAAATATTGTACTAAAAGTATAGGGGCAATACTACTGTAATATGAACTTAGTAGTGTCGATGTAATACGTTAAAAACGTAAGAAGACCCCCGCTTTTACGATTTAATTGGTTTGAAAAACCGCCGTAAAGCGAGTCATAAAAACAAAAAATTCTACAGCTATACAAATAAATAATAATTTTAAAATACATTATAAGGTTCGAGTAGATATTTTAAACTGCTTGTTTCTATATTTTGAGTAATCTCTGATCTCGAAATAGAATTTTAATTGGATTTCGAAACTTTTTCTTTATTTATAAAATATATAAATTACGATCCAAGGCCATTAAAATATACTTGTTTTTGTTATGATGCGGCTTATAAATAATGATCAAATAATGGATCCAAATTGCCGAAAAATTAGTTATTGTTCTTTATTCGTACAGTTAAATGTTTGATATTAATATAATACATTAATAATGAATGTGGATTTAAACTAATAATGCATGTTCCGAAACATCTGGAATAATTTCGAAATTTATTCTAAATATTCAAAATTTCCTCCTGGGAATTTCTAAGATTTTAATTAGGATATATAAAATTTAATTTAAATTTTAATTGGTTATGGTTTAACGATTGTTTAATAAATTTTTATTAAGTATATGGGATGCATTGAAGTGAAGAAATCGATGAAGGAATTCGATTTTACTACAAGATCCGAACTTGCCAAGTAAATATAATCCATTATTTCTATATTTAACAAATATATAAATCTATGAAAAATAATAAATTGTGTGATATTTATTTTGTTGTTATCTATTTATTTATTTTTTGTAGGGAATGTATTAATAGAATATGCGAGAAGATAGGAATAAAGAATGTAAATAAAAGAAAAAAGGTTAGTTTCATTTATAAATCCAGCTTATATTTGTTTAATATAAATGTATTGATCTCAAAAGTTTAATTTTATAGCTTAATCTATGAAGAAACAACAGAAAATTACTATCAATTTTGTTTCCTCCCCGCTTATCTGAGGGGGAAAACATTTAAGTAGAGAAAACAAAATTGATAACTACTTTCGATTGTTAAACAAACTTTTCCTTGAAGTGTGAATATTAAAAAAAAAAAAAAATTAAATTATTTTCCATTATCAATAGGTTATTTTTCCACATATTTTCATATTTATATAATAATCTATTAGTTTTAAATTAGGGGTTGGAAACTTTTCTTAAAAATTGGAAGGCAGTATCACATTTCAGAGGGATTTCATAAAGCTGCATACTGTTTTGCAGGTTTCATAATTGTATACATTCAGATACATGCACAAATATATATATATCGATTGAATATATACATATAACCTAATATTATATAACATATAAATGTTTCCTGTTATTTTTTCAATAATATAATATATGCACAAATAATATATATATATATATATATATAACAGAAAGTTCATGATAGTGTAATCAATAATAATAAAGGACACTTTTAGCCCAGGAATATAAATTAGATAGAGTTAGATAACCTAATAAATAGGATTTAACAATTTGGAGGGCTTATCACACCAAGGCTGACAGAAAGAAGGACCAGATCTTTTACAAAAAAGTTAGTCTTTAATAATCACATTTCAAATTTAGGTAAGGATGCATTTCAGGTACAAGGACCCCTCACCAGCTTACAAACACATGGCACCAACATAATAATTATAACACTAATAGTTAACCAATACAAAGGAATAAGTAAGATATACAGTGCACTGTATTTACAATTTTTAATGTAACCCATATAATAAAGAACTAAAACTATCGAGCATAAAATTTTTCAATACAATGACAATGTGATATATATTATTTGGGACCAGTAAATGTCATGAAATGTGATTACACTCAAACCTGTTTTTGTGCGGTCTTTTTTTGTGCGATTTTTTATATGTGCAATGTGTTTTGTGCAATTATTTTTGTGCAGTATACCAATTTGATTGAAATTCATATACCGCACACAAAAAATCACACAAAACAAATCGCACAAAAAAAGACCGCACAAAAACAGGTTTGAGTGTATTAAAGACTAACTTTTTTGTAAAAGATTTGGTCCTTCTTTCTGTTGGCCATGGTGTGATAAGCCCTCCAATTGTTAAATCCTATTTATTAGGTTATCTGACTCTATCTAATTTAATAGTGTAATTAGTTATAGTGTTTTACATTTTACCAGACCGAACTAGAAGCCACAAAAGATCTTATATGCAGTCTGAAAACTGCTAATTCTCCATCATTGATCTAAATTATAAAATGATTAATTTTGAGTAAATGAAATTCATTAAAAACATATTTTAACAGCATGTTAAACTGTAGTTTTCTATTTGTTATAAAAGTAGAGAAAATGCTAACATTTGCTAACATTTTTGAATGGGAGTTCAACTTATCCAAGTTTACATAAACATTGTGAAACAGTACTGTACATATTGATAGTATATTCGGTGTATTTTTAGTAAACTTATTACAGATAGCCTATATATTCTTCATACTCTATCGTTTATATTTATTCTGACTTTATACTGAAAGTGTTTATTAGTTCAGCCAGATTGTTAGTTTATTCATTTGCACAAATGTAGAATCAGCTGAATGGTTTTTGCTGGAACTGGAACTGGAACTGGTTAGATATTGACACATTTTAAGATTTATTTATTTTTGAACACTAGAAATTTCAAAATTAATTTTGATATTTCTCAATTCTAATATTAAACATTTAAAGCCTAATTAAGATAACAATCAGTCTATTTAATCTGATGTAAAAAGTACATGATTAATATTAATTTTATAGATCCACTGTGGCCAAACTAGCCGCATATAGCCCTTCAAGATCCTTATTGTAGCATCCATATACTTATGTAATTTTTTTGTATAAACTTGGTACATACTATTTACACAGATATAACCTAATATTTTTGTAAGTTTTCTGACTATTACATAGTGTAATATACACAACGACTGTAAATATAACTCACAACTTAACTTCAAACAGGGGACTGAAAGTTTATGGTTTATTCATAAAGTCAAGAGAGTTAAATGATTGTGTACCTAATTAGTCATAAAGTAGCAATAAAGTAAAGTAACAGTGATATTTACTATAAATATTGGTAACTATGGTATTTTAACTATATTAGGTATAATATAGCGTAAACAGATAATGCAGCTCTCCAATAGGCATTCCAACAAAGGTTGCATTCTCTCCTATATTTCTGACAGGCAGTGTATAGCTCCTATTACAAGGTTTGGCCACCCTTGTTATAGATTATAACAGTTTTTTTAAATTTTAGTTAATTATTAATTTTATACAGTAGTATATACTTTTATAAGATATATACAGTTCATAAAAATATATCAAGATTCTGAAACAGGTAGTCCTTGTATGTATTGTGGGCTTCTTTTGGTGTACATTTTGTCAGTTTGTCTATAAATAAAGCATAATAAAAAAGCAATATATAAAATCATATAATACATCATACATTCAAAAACAATTATTTATTATGATAGACAATATTTATAGAATTTTCACAATAGAAAATATATATCTTGTTATAAAGTTAGATATTTATTCAATGAAAACTTAATATTAACAGTAACAATACTTTAATTAAAAAATTTATAATTTTTTTTAAAAAAAAGTTTATTAAAGTCAAATATAAAAGTTTCATATAATTTATATAAATTCAAAAATTTTTTAAAAGTAGATCTAAATACTGAAGACAAATAAGGATGAACTAGCCATTGCAGTTACTGTATTTAACTGAATTAATCAATGTACCTTTAACAGTGAGTTAGAGAATATTGGAAGAAAGGAAGATGAGATAGAGAAAGACTCCCTTCCCCCTGCTTGGCAATTTCTCCTTAGTGTTTCACATCAACTGATGCCATTACAGCCTACTGCCTCCTTGTTTACTCTATCAGTGTCTATCCCATCTTCCTTCTGACACTGGCATAAATAATATATTTTTTCAACTTCTGAAAAAGACTAAATGTACTGTATGTTTATGTATATAACTTGTGATGGCATATACATTGCAGAAAATTGCTAAAATGAAAATAAAACCTTTGCATAACCCACCTACCCCACCATACACCTAGCATCTGCAGGATTAGTCATTGCTCTATGGGTGTTAGTTTGTAATTGCAATTTAAAATTGGTGTATAATCCACCCCACCATATAGTTAAGAAAGGGTGCAGATTGTTTTACCCACAGGTAATCCACATGAAAATATGGTAGTTATAATTTCAGATATAATCAGTACAAAATTGAACTAATCACTATAATTAATCTGATCTAATGAATAAGCAAGGCACTTTTATCAGTAAGTAAGGTTAGAGAAATGCTAACATTTTCAACCCAGTTAATGGTGGTCATACCTAGTGTTGCCACCTTTTCAAAATTGCTGACCTGAATGGCAGGTCAAGTTTGTTCGAACAGAAGTCCCTGATGCAGGTGCAATGTTATTTTACCATGTGAAGAATAACGTGCATGCCAGTTCTAAACCAGTTAGGGACTTAGGGACTTGTGTAGGAGCAATTTAAATTAAGAAATGAAATAACTTAGCTTTAAAGAGCTGAGAAGATAAAAAAAAAAAGGTCAACAGGTTGCGACATATGATGGCGAATTAACTTTCGGTGAGAGTGTGAAGTCTGTTAAAATAAAGTATAAATTTATAAAAATATTTGCTAGGGTTTGTTTCATCATAATTTCACAATTTCTACAAAATCCCGGACAAAATTAATTGTTAACGCGGACAATGAATTAAAACCGGATGGGTGGCAACACTAGTCATACCATCTTAACTATGTATTATCAGCCCACACCTGAGGATGATCCATTAACTGAGTAAAAATTGTCAGCATTTCCCAAACCTTATTTATTGTTAAAAGTGCATTGCTGACTTCATTAAATTTAATCATTATTAAGACAGAAGAAGAGAATAAAATGTGAAATTTACTCTTTGCTATATATAATTTTAAATTCAGTATTTTACATTTGCATTAACTAACACTGATGTATTTTATAGGCCAGATGGCCAGGGCAGTTAAGATGACAGCTTACTGTCCTGGGAGACCCAGGATCTGGGAGAGCAACCCAAGGAATTTTTTTATGGGTGGTCTATCCTGGATATGTTGGGCCCCATCCCTCACCACTTGGCTTCCCCATTGTAGGCCTGGGCGAACCCACAATGGGTATGGAAAAAAAAGGCCCTCTTAGTGCCTACAGGGCAGAGAGAATAAAAAAAAAGTATTAATTAAACTATAAAATATTTGTTTGTTGAAACAGTTAATTGTTTTTTTTTTAACTATAAAAAGTTATCAAGAATAAATCTTGATTTCTGAAATTATGCTTTGATTAAATTTCTTAAATATTATTTCATTAAATTTTAATAATAATAATTATTTCTTGATTTTCAAATTTTATTTTTCAGACATGGAAGCAATTAAATCATATATTAGCAAAAACGCCAAACATAGAACATAGTAAAAAAAATGTCATTCTTATAATTACTAGTACTTTTCTAAATCTGATCCTTAAAGATTCTGGAGAGGTAAGTATTATAGTTACAATTTATATTTTTCAAAATAACATATTTTGTTTTAATTTAGAAATAATTTTATATTTATAGCTTATTGCATCTCATGAAATGTCCAATATATCTTTTGCTTCGGGAGGTGATTCAGTAAGTTCTCTCTACTGATACCCATTCTAACAATTATGTTAATGTTATTTTTGAATGCCAATTATAGTTTTGATTTGCCGAACACCAGAATTATTATACTATTGATTCAGAGTTACAAAATAATCAATCAATGAATTATTGATTTGAACATGAAAGTGTCATAAACTCCAAATTTAAATTAATTATAAAATATACTTTATTGAAGTGAATTTGTTAAACATGATTGCTTTCAAGCCTTGCTGGCTCATCTTAATAAATATGAATTCTTTTCAATAACAAAGATAATGTATAATATTATAAATTATTTTCAAAAACATTAATCTCTGAAGACCAATAATGAGACTTGAAAACACTTAAGTTTCATTCCAATAGAGTGAATTTTATTACTTATGTCTTTACTAATAAACACTTACATTAATTCAAGTTGTAATTTATTTCTTCATTTTTGGAAGCTCACAATGGACAATGTTAACTAAAAGGAATAATATTATAATTTAGATATATCATTTTGGGTAGGATAAAAACTGAGATAATACATTTCTGAAATATGAAAACATTTCAGTCAGTCTGTTCCATTTATTATGAACTTCAGAAAGAAAGAATTCATAGAAAGAAAGAAAGTATTCATAGATTATATATATAAGATGTTTCAAATATTAGAAAACTAAGAAATAATTTTAATAAGAAAACTAATTATATTTATAATTATTTTATAATAAAAGAAGTTAATTAACTCAGTATATCACCAAATGTTTATCATAAAGGAAAATATGGAAAGTTTTGTGACAATTATATAAAAAGAATTTCAATTTACAAAATTTGATATAGTTTTAGTTGATTTTTTATAATCATCAAGGTTATAGTGGAGTGTATATACAATAATATACACTCCACTATAATTGTAATTTTAATATATGCTGTGTCTTTTGCTTTATTTATAGAAATATTGTATATAATTTAGTTATACAAAAACTGTATAAGCAGAATATATACAATAATTTCTTGATAAAAATTTATTCATTTTTCCTGGTAAAATATATCAGTTCAAATAAAATGAAGTCATCATCACAGCAACAACTTATATTAACTAATTTATATCAATTATGACTCAATCAAATTTAAAATATCATCATCATATAAACATCTTTATTATAAATTACTTTATTATTTTTATCATATGATGATGTGTCAACAGAAATTTCCTAACTTTTATTTCATTTTCTTATATTATAAATCAGAGCTCTCAATCTGTAATTTTGAAAAAACTTGGTATTGTGGTGGAACCAGTCATGGAAAAAAAAACAGTTGATATTTGCCCAAAAGAGTTGGCAACCAAAATTTTAATCAAAATGTAGTCATTTTGACAATTTTGACAGAATTCTATAGTGCAAGGCACACAGAAATGATAAGTATATGATTGTTACATTATATATACATCAATAATAATATAATAATAATAATAATGATTAATAAAAAACTGTCAACTATATTGTCACAGTACTTTTGGCAATACAAGCTTGCCATCAGGCAAATCGAATGCAGAATTGCAGAGAACAAAATTTTTCTATTTCAACATTTTCAAATTTTGTTCTCTGCCATTCTGCATTTGATTTATTTGATGATGACAAGCTTGTATATTGCTGAAAGTACTCGCATATTTTGTTAAGTTATATATTTTGTTTATTTATTACAATCTATTTTAATGCCATCAACAGAGTTTTTTTCTACTAATTATTACCAAAATTAAAAGATTATGTAACAATTTATTTTATTTTAGCATACCTTTTCTTGTACCTTGTTGCACTTATACATTAATATGTTAATATAAAAACAGCAATTCCAAATATAGTTGTGACTCCAAGTGGGATCATCAATTCATTTTACATAATCATGTATTACTTTTTCATAGATATTATTCCTCTGCTTAAAAAATATTTAAAGTCTATATTTTTTAAAGTTAGAAAAGGTAAAAGCAAACCCAATTGCAGAGAAACACTTTATTACATTGTTATACATTTCTATATTTTTTCTTTGGCTTTCTTAATAGCAAAGGAAAAAATAGACAATACTCAACTGATTTTGCCAACCTCAATCAACAAAAGCAAAGTAGGGTTAGTAGATTTGTGTGTTTATTAACAATGTCATTCTAATATATGAAAAAAAATTATCCAAAAAATAACAATTGTAAGAAAAAGGAAATATGTCACAGAATTTTTAAAACACAGATTTCCACGTAAGGAAGTTAACAGTAAGCAATTTGGCATAATTTGTAGTGAAACTTGCAGGTTTGAAAGAAAACAGTCCAACTATAATACCTCAAAAAATTTGTTTTAACAATAAAAATTTTTTCAAAGTATAAAACAAAACAATACTTTTATAGATTGATAACTGGAAGCATGGCGAAAAAAGTGGATAAATGCCGAACATAGTGGACACCACACTGTAAAAACTAATTAGCAAGCAGACAGTTGATAACTCTGATTAATGATATAATATTAACTTTCAATTCTTGATAAAAAAACAGTCAACTGTTTTAAATAGTTCCTAGTACTTTCAAACTTACTAAGCTCGTCTTCAGGGATTCATATCAAATGCCAACTACATTTAGACAGTCAACACATGATACAAACTTCTGAAAATGAACTGAGGAAGCTTAAAAGCACTAGTATTTAATATTGTTGATTATGTTCCAGTAAAGTAGAACTATTGATAGTATTATAACAATTTAATTAAAATTATTGAAATACAAATAATTTTTTAGTTAAAAATTAAATAAATTCCTATAAAATTTGAAACACATTTAACTTATGAAACATTAATTCATAGAAAAGTTTAAAATAAGACCAAAATTTAGTGTTGTGTTCTTTTATGCTTATTCATCAATACACAAGTTTCCATATGATTAACCATTCAGCAAGTTTTTTAAAATATAAAAATAAAATTCCTATAATCTTTTGGCTATAATTTTGATATATGTATGTATATGTTACCATGATAGACTGAAATTAGAGAATGTTAATATTCTCCAATGAATGTCAACACATACCAAATACGTCAGTAAAAGACCAAATATTTGGTTATATTATTATACAGTACATTCAAACCATTGCCAGTATATGTCAACAAGCACAGTTAAGCTCTGGTGGAAGTTGAAATGACAAGCCAAGAAGACAGCCAGAGAGAAGCGACAAAAATGCCAAATCATTCTCTCTCTCACCAAATCCTCTGCTACGACTGAGGTCACATGGCATTATTTGTTATACTCTTGAACACTGCTGATTGTCAGTCTTATGCAATGTTTGCTTAATTATTATTTTTTTATCCAATACAGTAATTTATATTGAATGGCTACTGCAGTAAACCGTGATCTTTTTTGAAAAGTTATGTGCATTAATTGTGAGTAAACGAGAAGACAATTCTTTTTATTTTTCTCAGGAAAAGTACTTTAAAATACTTTCTGAAGTGATTTCTGCTAAAACTAAGTGCAGTACACCTTTGGATTACAGACAATTAAAACATTTTGACATGTTAAAAATTATTGATGAAGAGAAGTTAGTTATCCCATTAAAACCAGGAGAAACAAATATACAGCATTATGTTACCAATAATGAATTTCTCAGTATACTATGCGAAACTCACATCAGAATAGGTCATGGAGGAAGAACACGTATGCTTAAAGAATTGCAAGTTAAATACAAAAATATTACATATGAAGTTGTAATGTTGTATTTAAATTTATGTAAACAATGTCAAATGAAACATAGTTTGAAATGAAACCTAAGAAAGGTATTGTTGTGAAATCAATGGTCAGTTCGGAGTTAAACTCAAGATGTCAAATCGAACTGATAGATCTGCAGTCACACAGGGATGGCAATTACAAGTTCATAATAGTATATCAAGACCATTTAACAAGGTTTGTCCAGTTACAACCTTTAAAAACTAAGACAGATAAAGAATTAGCATATCATCTTCAAATATTTTTAACATTTGGTGTCCTAGCTATATTGCATTCAGATAATAGTTGGGAATTCAGTAATTGAGTCATATCTGAACTATGTGCTATGTAGAAAGATGTTAAGATAATTCACGGCAAGCCTCGTCATAGTCAAACACAAGGCTCAGTTGAAAGGGCCAATCAGGATATACAGAATATGTTAACTCTGCATTGATGAACAATAACAATACAAGTAAATGGTCAGATGGTTTGCCCTTGTTCAATTTTCTAAAAACACAACATACTATGAAGGAATACACCAAAGTCTTTATGAAACCCTGTTTGGCATTAAACCAAAGAAGGCATAGCATTGTCATCTTTGCCTGGTAAGCAAATTGCAAATATTGAAACCAAAGAACAGCTTGAAAAAATTGTTAATACTTTTGAAGAGAATTTGAGCAGTAATCATACCAAAAACCATATTCCAAAGGAAAATATTGAAGAGGAGCTGCAACCTACCCTGTCTTCATATCAAGCCCTGACTGAACAACACGAGTTTATTTCTATAAAAAGAGCAGCCATGAAAGAGAATCTTCTACTGCAAGCAACAAAAATGTTAAGAACCTCAAAAAGAAAATTTTGTCCTGCTCAAATTGGTGATACCATATGAATACAAGTCCCTGATGTCGACCATGGTCACACAGATGCCTGAAATGTATTGGCGATTGTTGTTAGAATAGAAGACTCTGACTTTTATAAATTAGCAAACAAAAATGGTACTGTCAAGCAGCTTTATACCGTAATCAGTTTGTAATTTGTAAAGAAAAGTTACTTTCCATAGATAAGATTTCTTTTCAAGAAAAGTCACTGAGAGAAGCAGTTACAACTAATTAGAGAAGTGGAGGGCAAGGCTATACATGCTGTAATTGCAAAAAAGAAGTGTTCCACAACTAAATGCAGTTGTAAAAGCAAAGGACTCTTGTGAAATTCAGTGTCATAACACTTTAAGTTGTTGCAATAAATAAGATTGTATAATGTTAATCACATAATTTATGTGTAAGTTTATTATAGGTATTATTTCCTTTTCTGATTTAGAATGTACTGTTTATTTTAGGTTCAACAAATTATTTACATGTGCTGTTACTTAAGCTTTCTTCTATTTTGACATATACGAGGGCTTTTTTTTTCAACCTCCTGTGGCAATATGCCATATTAATGTATATATTAGATACAAGTTTAGTTTTAAGTTTTCTTTCTTCTTTGTTCTTCCTTTTGTTTTCTCGAATTTTCTATTAATATTTTTCTTCCCGTGGGTGGGGTAACCCTTTCCACAAACCACGTTAACAATGGGAAGTGAAGTCCCTGAGGCTACTAGAACAATAAGAAGGTTCATTCTTGGGTCAGACTCTCGGTGAAGGTAGATGTGCGAAAGTTACGCTCCTGCTCATTGTCTAGAAAAACAAAGGGGAAAGAAGGTGGCCTATAGAAAGAGAAAGGATCCTGCTAACGTAAAGAGAGAGAGAGAGAGAGAGAACGTCCCTTGTATAAGGAGAATCTTTGAAGAGATCTGAAAAAGATCAGTGAGAAATGATTTAGAGTGGTTCCCCACCAGAAGAGCGTCAATACCAAACAGAGAACCCAGGTATTCCTTATAACCTCCTCTATCATACCAAAACTTCTTGCTATTCTTCCTTTCCTTTTTAGTTTATAATTTAGTGTAAGTTAGTCGTAAGATTACAAGTCCGTCTTTTCTTATTTGTCGCGAGTGTGTTCTTTTGTTCTGTATTCGCTTGATTCCTCACCCCAGTTTGGGATATTGTTAACATTAAGAGTTGGAATCTGAAAGAATCCTGTATATTGCTAATCACGTGAAAAAAAAAAATAATTGTTGTTATTTTTTTTGTGTACTGCCTCTCATGGATTATTGTACACTTGCGTGACTATCACACTCCACTGACCCAGAATAAAAAAACAAGAATGAAGAACAAAACCACTTTATTTGTAGAAGGTAGTTACAGTCTTCATCTATTTTCCCACATAATTGCCTTCTCGATTTGGGCAGACATCATACCGTGTCACCAGCTTTTGTACACCCATGTCGAAAAACGTTGCTGCCAGGCCATTCAGCCAACCTTCAACACTGTCAGTCAGTGTTGACATACAATGTGGACCTTGAAATTTGAAGAAACTCCTCACTGAGCTCAGAAATTGTGAACCGATGCCTTTCTCACACCAATTAATCCACTTTGTCCACCAAATCATCAGTCATCACATACTTCCTTCCTTGATCGTTCTCATCATGAACATTGTCACATCCTTGTTTGAATTTCCTGCACCATTCACGCACGTATCCTTAGCTCATGAGGTTCTCACCATACACATTACACATCCTTCGATGAATTTCACCTCAATTCAGTCCTTTGGCCTGTAGATATTGAATTACTGCTTGTGCTTCACAGTTGGCAGGAGACTGGATTGGCAGCATCATGTTTACATGTTTACTGCAGGGTAGCAAATGTGGACTCCGCAAGCACGTGGTTTGCGGGTATGAAAGGAAGTGGAAATGAATAGTCGGTAGAAGCGTATAGATAAACAAACAAAGGTTTATTAATTACACACACAAAAAGGGGGAATTGATCGCCTGATTTAAACAGGCAAACAGCGTTCTTAACAAAATTAAGGATGACAATAACACTAAGATTACAACAGTAATTAATCGCGAGACTAAAACTAATACGCGATTAAACCTTAAAAAACTATACAAACATTTACAAGATGGTAGATACCGTCGCCGTATTTCGTGGGACACGTAGTTACGAAATGAGATTCTTCTCGCTGGTTCTTGTCTTTTTTTTTCTTCTTCCTGATCGGCTGCTCTGCTTCGAATCCTTTCTCTCGTCTCTTCACCGCTCCAGATCCCCGATCCACGAAAGAGAAGAATGAAAAAAAAAAATATCTCGACACGTGGAAGTCACCCGTTTATATCTCCCACCATCCGGGAGCTTTTTCTTTTCCTCCCACGTGATCCTCCAAATAGCGAATCACAAACCACGGCACAGCAATGACGACAACAGACGGTACGGTACACAACAAAATGGCTGTGCGTCACATCTAAAACCCGATACAACAACATATACGCGACGCGACATAAACGAGAAACAAACATAAATAGAACAATCGAACAAAAAAAAAAAATACATAAATATATACATATAGTTAATAGCGACGAAGCGCTACATATCTCCCCTCGGAGACGATTAACTACCGTAGTGTAGCCTACGGAAGTCAATCTCACGATGCCTTAGGTTGTACGGTCGCTTGCTTATGCCTTCGTCATCGCTATTCCCCTGCGGAACGTCGTTGCCAACACCCTTTACCCTAACATCACTGCTCCTCAATCTCCTGTTCCATCTCCCATCTTGACCCTCCTCTTCATCCTCTATTTCATGATCGCTAGGTTGCCTTTTTCCTCCCCTTTTTCTCTCCCCACGCCTAGTTTTTTCTACCGGTTCTCCGTAGCACATCTTTATACGGTCAACATGGACAGTCTCCCTGTCTTTGAAGTTACACCCTTCTACGCAATACGTAGTCGGGTTCACAACTCTAATGATGCGGAAGGGCCCTTTGTATTTATCCGCGAATTTATTTTTCTTTCCCCCCTTCTTTCTCACCCAGACCTTTTGTCCTACTAAAAACTTCTCCAATTTTCGCCCCTTACTCCCGTATTCTCTTCTTTTCTCGTTAAATTTGGTAGCGCGTTTCCCTGCAGACTCCCTTAGAGCACGAAGTTTTGTGATGAGAAACGTCCTACGCTCGTCAGTCGTGCTTTCATCGACGTGTTGTTCGAAATTCGGAATGCGGGGATCTATTCCATATAACAGGAATGCAGGCGACTCGCCAATTGCCAAGTGGTGCGAATTATTATAAGCGAAGCAGGCCGGATAAATCATTTCATCCCATTCCGCCCCTCCTCTCTCCGAGGACTTTGATATCATCTCTATTAGCGACTTGTTAACTCTTTCACATAACCCGTTTGAACACGGTCTATAGGCTGTAGTAATGTTTCTCTTGATCCCAAGCCACTTACAACAATCGGAGAACAGGGACGAAAGAAAATTCGTCCCCCTATCCGAGATAATAGTTTCGGGTGCACCATAACGACAGATTATTGAGTTAAAGATAGCATTGCTAACCGACCACGCAGTTTGATCTCTTAAGGGGTGAATCTCTACAAATCTCGTGAAAATATCGATCATCACAAGGATAAAGCTATTCCCTTGACTCGTCGTATTAAGGGGACCTATGATGTCGACGGCGATCTTCTGAAAAGGGGCATTAGCCACCTCATTCTCCTGAAATGGGGCCTTTCCCTTATGAATATTGTGCCTCTGACACTTTTCACAGGTCCTAACCACTTCCTCTACTTTATCCTTTAGGTTTCTGACATAATAATGCTTTTCGATGCTCATCATCGTCTTCCGTACTCCCCAATGCCCCGACAGATTATTATTATGAATAGCCTTGATTAACTCCTTGGAAATGTCTTCCCCCACGCAGACCTGGCTGTAATACTGATCGCGCGCCCTGAAATAACTTTGCCTATATAGGCATTCGTCCACTACTATATACTGTGGCATCTTACTCCTTATGCCGTTACCATCAGGAGTTCTCATTAAATCCCGTTTAATAGGTCCAAAAAATTCGTCTCTGTCTTGCGACAAACGTACTTCGTACCTATCAGGAATAGCAAATTTCGTGGCCCCTACCTCAACGTGATATACCCCATTAACGTTCCTTGACAAAAAGTCCGCCACATTATTATTCACGCCCTTAACGTGCTGCACCTCGATGTCATAATCCATGAGCTCCATCACCCATCTGATTAAGCGATTGCTTCCGTTTTTGATGTTACTAAGAAAGACCAAAGGCTTGTGATCGGAGAGAATTATTGTCCTTTGCCCCAAGATTAAAAACTTAAAATGCCTCAGGGCCATGATTATGGCCAAACACTCCTTTTCTATGGTCGAGTAATTAAGTTCAGCTCCCTGAAACCTCTTACTGAAGTAGCCGATCGGTACTAAGCCCCCCTCTCTGCGTTGCTCTAGCACTGCAGCAGCCGCTATCTTAGACGCATCGGTGTGTAAGAAAAAGGGTTCATTAAAATTAGGGTGTGCTAATAATGGCGGTGTGGCGATGGCTTCCTTCAACTTTTCGAACCCTTGTTGGCACTCCAGACCCCACGCAAATTTTTTTCCCTTCTTTGTTAACTCGGTAAGCGGTGCGGCAAGGTCAGCAAAGGATGGTATAAAATTTCGAAAAAACCCTACCGCGCCAAGGAAACTGCGGACACCTTTCACGCTCTGGGGCGCCCTCACCATTCTTATGGATTCGATGTTACTCGGGTCCGGACGTACTCCCTCCCTACTAATTATGTGCCCTAGATAACTTACTTCTTCCGCTAATATCTGGCATTTTTTTGGGTTAAGTTTAAGGCCTTCGCTATTCAGGGTGCTGATGACGCGATCGAACAAATCAAGGTGGTCCTCTAATGTTTGGGAAAACAAAACGATGTCGTCTTGAAAGACGAAGCAAGAGTTCCCTACGAACTTAGCCAGGATTTTCGTCATGACATATTGAAAAAATCTCCCACTGTTCTTACCCCCTTGAGGCATCCGGCAAAGTTGGTATTTGCCCCAAGGTGTGGAGAACGCGAAAACATGCCTTACCCTGGGATCCAAGGGGATCTGAAAATAACCCGCCTTAAGGTCTAGAACCGAAAAATATTTATTCCCATTAAGCTGAGACAATATGTCATCGATCCTAGCCATCGGAAAAACCTGCGTTTTCGTTATTTCGTTTACCTTCCTCAGATCCAGAGTGACGCGGAGCTCGCCAGAGTCCTTCGGAACGACGTGTATCGGGGAGTTCCACTCTGACGTGCTCTCCTCGCAAATTCCCGCCTTCAGGAGATCATTAATTTGTCTTTTGAGGGCAGGCAAGTAGCTGTATGGGATACGGTATTGCTTAACTTTTATCGGACACTCAGACGTCAATTCAAGGGAGTGCACGTGATCTTTGGTCCCCGATAACTCTGAAACTTCGTTAGCCATAGCGTTTGGATACCTTTTTAACACATCGATCACCCTCTCCTTAACCTTCTCCTCAAGGTGATCCAACTTCCATAACCCCGTCTTATCACCTAGCTCAGTGTTTATGTTAATGGAGAAATCCCCACTTCCCCTCAGGTTCGTACTATTCACAACTACCCTGATGCCAGTCAGCAGCTCTGGGTGTTGGCAAATAACATCCATGCCGAAAATTAAGTCATAGTCCGTCCCCTTTGGAAAACTCAAACTAGGAGCCTTAGCACATACCCTACACCCGTTCTCGAATCTACAATCGATAATTACAGCCTCATCACTTCTCAGGAGAGCACCTGACATTCCGCTTATACAGGAATCATTAAACACAACCCAGTTTCTATTCTGTTTTCTTATATTTTCAGCTAGCTCGTCTCTAATAACGGTCCTTTCCGCGCCCGTGTCGACTAGGCAAGTAACCATGGTACCTAACATTAGACCTTCGATTGTCGGTAACCCGCGCCTGGATAATTGGATCCTCGTGGTCAGTTCCAATCTCACGCTCTGGCCATCTGTCTGACCTCCCAAATGGCCCTCCATTAGTTTAAATGCCTACGCTTATTGCACTGTCTAGCCAGGTGCCCCTTCTCCCCGCAAGCATAGCATCTTCTCTCATTGCTCCACTTTCTATCGGGATTCCCATTTCCCTTCATACATCCTGTTAACGATGCGACCGACTCCGTCAATGCCCGTATTTGACCCTCGAGCTCTGCAATACGGCTGTTCACGCCATCCTCTTTCTCAGAGGACGAAACCTTATGTTCTGAATTCGTGCACACCTCGCTCATTATTTTCCCTTTTCCGCAAGCCGCCTCAATCTCTTCCTCTTCCTCTGCCCTACATATCGCTTGGTCCAAGGTGTCCGGATGTTTTTGCATTACCTGCCTCCGGATGTCAGTGGCCAAACCTCTCAAAAAACACTCTTTCACAGCGTTATCCCGGAGCGTGGCCAAGTTACTGTTACGAGCCACGGCGCGCGAGAACAAAGACCTTATGCGGATTCCGTACTCACAGACTTTCTCTCCTCTCTTTTGGGCTATTTTTAGGACTTGACTGAAAGGATCTTGTTCTTTGTCCCTCCGATCGAAGCATTTAATGAGACCCCTCTTTATTTCGTCGTAACTCGTGATGCCTTGGTCCCTTAGGTCAAAAAACACCGACAGTGGTTCACCCTTAAGCCTGGCCTGAACCACGGTTACTTTGACTTGCTCCTCCCAACCTGCGAGAGACGCCACGTTTTCCACCGTTTGAAAGAAGCGACATATATCCAAAACATCGCCTGGCGAATTCGTAAAGCATGGGATCATCCCCATGAACCCGGTAACAATAGGGACGTTACTGATCCCCTCCATTGCCAATCCGGATGATACTACAGTATGGCTTTCCATAAGGAAAGAGAAAAAAAAAATTTTCAAAACCGAAGATGTGCAGCGCAGCGACGAATACGTTATACAAATAGTAGGGCCTGGAATGTGCGACGGACAGAACGAAAATGAAATGAGGGGATGTACGCTAAACCGACTATTCTATATCCTGTCGCGGACGCCAATGTGGACTCCGCAAGCACGTGGTTTGCGGGTATGAAAGGAAGTGGAAATGAATAGTCGGTAGAAGCGTATAGATAAACAAACAAAGGTTTATTAATTACACACACAAAAAGGGGGAATTGATCGCCTGATTTAAACAGGCAAACAGCGTTCTTAACAAAATTAAGGATGACAATAACACTAAGATTACAACAGTAATTAATCGCGAGACTAAAACTAATACGCGATTAAACCTTAAAAAACTATACAAACATTTACAAGATGGTAGATACCGTCGCCGTATTTCGTGGGACACGTAGTTACGAAATGAGATTCTTCTCGCTGGTTCTTGTCTTTTTTTTCTTCTTCCTGATCGGCTGCTCTGCTTCGAATCCTTTCTCTCGTCTCTTCACCGCTCCAGATCCCCGATCCACGAAAGAGAAGAATGAAAAAAAAAAAATATCTCGACACGTGGAAGTCACCCGTTTATATCTCCCACCATCCGGGAGCTTTTTCTTTTCCTCCCACGTGATCCTCCAAATAGCAAATCACAAACCACGGCACAGCAATGACGACAACAGACGGTACGGTACACAACAAAATGGCTGTGCGTCACATCTAAAACCCGATACAACAACATATACGCGACGCGACATAAACGAAAAAACAAACATATAAATAGAACAATCAAACAAAAAAAAAATACATAAATATATACATATAGTTAATAGCGACGAAGCGCTACACAAATGTCTAAAATAGCTTGGCACAACACTAAGTGGTGAGGGAATATACTACTCATTAGGTGTGCACCCTGTCCCTGTCTCACATGCTTCCAATTTTTTTTCATGAGTTAGTGGAGGTTGGAAAAAAATAACCCTCATATAATATATTAAAAAGTTGCATTTTTGTCTTAATGTAATAAAAATATTTTTATTCAACATTTACCAACAGTGCATGTTGAATGTCGACATTTGTTGGTGTAAGTAAGAAATAATGATATCTAGCAAATATTTCATACATACACTAAGCGACTATGTGAATACTGACATTCATCAGAGAATATTGACATTTGTTAGATATTGGTCTTTCACAGTAACATATATACTAAATTATAAAGACTATATAAACTTTTGGTCTTTTTATCCAAAAGTTCAAAAAATAATTTAATAAGCAAGTTGTAACAATACAAGTAACTAAATAGATTCAATAATACTCCTAGGAACAGAAAAATTGAATTTGTTTTGAATTTCTAAATTGTGAATTATATTGATACATCATTTTGACTAGCTGAAATATATATAAAGATATGTAGTATATATTGTATATTCCATTCCAAGCAATGGCTTTTTAGATTAAGCAAGATCCCAGGTAAATGCACACTTTATATAATGTAAATCTTACAATATCAAATATCAGGTGATAAAGGCCTAGGATTCTGAATACTACTGGATTTGGAATATTGCACAAAAACTAAGAATCAATCCCCTCATTTGGGAAGAATTAAATAAAAATACAATACAGGTTATTAATTTTTATGAAAGAATGCATGAAAAATAATGTGTTTTTTAAAAATACTGTGCACAGGCCTACAACAAGCATATACAGTATTTGTGTTTGTGTAAGACTCTTAAAACATAAGACTTTAGACCAGTGGTTCTCAAAGTTATATGGTTAAATTGAGTGACTGATGCACTAGACCACCTATGCACCTATCCACTTATCCTGTAAAAATAAGCTTGGGTGCTTGCCAAAAAATTTTGCCTATTCTATAATCTATACTAATATATAAAGAGGTAACTAAGTTTCGTTGTAACAGGTAATCTCTGAATCTACTCATCCGATTTCAAAAATTCTTTCACCAATATTTAGAATGGACCTTCAGGGTGGACATAGGCTATATATTATTCCGTTAAACATTCATATAAATTAAAAGATATCATCTAGGATTAAGGCTTTTATGTCCAACAGATGGCGCTAACTCCGACGACCTAAGTTTGCTTTTCTGTGAGGCATTATGCTTTTCTGTGAGAATGGACTAAAGCAGATCATTTTCTATCTATCTATATAAATAAAATATAACGTCCGTTTGTTCCTACCAATTCCTTTGAAATTTTGACGCAACATTGCATTCAAATACGCACGTGTTTTTATATAATATACGTGTCGAAATTCCCCACCCACCGGGGGAGATGGACGGGATTAAGGCTTACCATAAAGAACTCGGCTTCTATTATACTATTTTAGATGCGGTTTTTTTTGCGTTTTAATAGGGTACGTCAACAGAATATACACTAAAAAGATATTTTCCGATATTCCCCCGCGGGGAGAGGGACAGGAATAAGACTTATTATAAAAAACTCTGCTTCTATTTATACTATTTTAGATGCGGTTTTTTGCGGTTTTGATTGCGTTTTAATAGGGTTCGTCAAGAGAATGTACACTAAGAAGGAATTTTTTAAAATTCCCCCCACGGGGGAAGTTTTATACATTTATAATAAATACATTTTGAGCCACAACAACGCGTGGCCGGGTCTGCTAGTCTAATATAAAAGATAATTACATAAAATATTTTCTTCTGGATAAACAGATTTTAGAATGAATATATCAGTCTGCAAATTACTGATGCACACTTGCAGATTACCAATGGTACACAAACATGCATCAGAACCTCTGCTCTAGACAAAAGCCTGGATTACTTGTCTTAAATCACTAATTACAATAGGAAATATTATTTTGAGACCCAGATTAAGGAAGTATGCAGCAAAAATTCAAATGTTGTTTTCTACAACTTACATATGTTAGTTATAGAATGTCTGAAAACTGTTTCAATAGATGCAATGTGGTAAGAACAATAACTGCCAACAACACCAACAACTGCCATATGACATTAGGCTATATAACAGCTATAATAATAATAATAATAAAAAATTACTAATAAATTTGGCCAAGATCGGGTTTTCTTGAGTTGTTTACATTGGTAAGAACAATGACTAAGTGATGTTATCTAGTGTGTTTTATGTTCCAGACAATTTCTTTGGATTAAACTGATTATTTTAATAAAATCATTGAATCGACAAAACAGTTTACAGCAGGGGTGGGCAACCCGTGACCTGCATTAATATTTTTTGTGGCCTGTGTTGCTTAAAATATTAATAAATATATCAATTTCCCAGATTAAGGAAGTATGCAGCAAAAATTCAAATGTTGTTTTCTACAACTTACATATGTTTAGTTTTCCTGTAATGAATTTTAGTAAATGTTAAAACAAGAAATCGGCTAACAGACTCACATTAAAACTAATTTAAAACTGGTAGTGACTAACATTCAACCAAATATTTCTGATATATTACATTCACATCAGTTCCAGAGGTTAAATTAAGTATACCTATTACTATGTACTGTACTGTACATTGCATTACTACAAACACAACAAACTACTTCAAACAACCTTTACCCTGCAGTTAAATTATTTCTTTACTCTAACGTTTTTGGTTAGCTTTACTAACCCTCTTCAGGATTGACAAAAAAAAAAAAAACCGTTATTTCAAAAAATACGTTCGAAAAACTCTTTACAATTTAGAATGCTTTTAAACTTTCCGGCTGCGCAATCGCAGATCATTCTTTCACAGCTGCATACTGGCCAATCTGCAAGCGGATGGGATTCGATACGATTTTTTAAAATTAATGCTTTGCCCTTTTTCATTGTACTTGCCAATACACCACGCCTCCGTATATTTAAGTTGCCTTATATTTGCCACTTTCTGTACAATTTTCCCATCGTCCCAGTTGACAGACACCGCGTTCAGATCCGCTATCGCATAGTTGGCTAACGCCGTAACTGGTTGCCTGCATCTTATATTTCTTTTATGTTCCTCTATCCTTATCGCCAGCGATCTCTTTGTGGCCCCTATATAATACAGCTCCGTATTCCGCCTTTTATCCTGCACTGGTATTCTGTAAACCCCGGAATTTTCATTCTGTCTATGGGCGCTTTGTCGTTCCGTAGCAACTGAAATACAGTAGGGTTTCTCCTGTATGCTATTTTTTTATTCTTCTCTGTTCCTATTCTTCTATATATGTTGCTTAATTGAGCTCTATACTCCATTATGGTAAATTCTCCCTTTTCTTTACACTCGTTATTACCTTTCTCTATTTCTTGCACCAACCGTTTTATTTTGCTACTCTTTATTCCTATACTTTCTGCTATTTTCTTGATGTACTCTACCTCCCTTCTTGTGTCTTGCATCCTGCTACAATGCGTGTATGCTCATCTAAGCAGTGCTCTGAAGGCTGCCAACTTGTAGTTCGTCAGGTCATGGGAAGTCCATGGTATCATCTCTGGAATGTACTGTACAATGGTTTATGATACACCTTAGTAGCTATTTTTCCTTCTTCCTTCACTTCTATATCTATGTCAAGGAAATGTATTTTTCTATGGCTCTGCTGTTCTATTTCTAGCTCCAGCCCGAAGATATTGTTGTTTATATCTCGACTAAATTTTTCCACGTCTGGCTTCTCCTTCCATATAATACATACATCATCTACATATCTTGCATACAGCAATATTTTTCCTTCATATTTGTGCAATTTGCTACTTTCCAGAGATCTTACTACTAATTCGCATAATAACCCTGACACAGGGCTACCCACTGGCACGCCCCTATGCTGCTTGTATGTAGTATCTTCAAACTCGAAGAACGACGAAAAAGTGGGTAAGTGCGCCAATTCTAATATTTGCCTTCTTACTTTTGCTGCATTTTCCATCTTCTCTAATAAAAAATCCCTCAAGTGACAAAAACATGGCTCCAACTTTACCGATGGGTACATTGTCTTAAAATCAAACACTGTCATGTAGCTTTTTTTGCTTAATTTCAATTGGTTTAACTTCTGTATTACCTCTACTGCCTGTGTTACGCTATACTGATGTGCAGGCATGTTTATCATAATAAATTCTTTGAGCTTCTTTTCTAGCATTATCGTAGAAGCACCGCATTTATCTACCACCGGCCTTATGCTTTTTCCTGGTTTATGGGTCTTCGCAAACTCAAATAGTCTTGGAACGGCCAGGGAGGATACGATAATCTTCATCATTCGCAGTTGCCTAGCAAAGTTGTCTTACTAAACTGTTTTACTCTTGCTTGCATCTGGTCTACGATCTTTGGGTGCGTTACTTGCATTGAGTGTCCTTTATGTAATCTGCTAGCAGTTCTTTATACGTGCCCTTCTTCATAATTACCATGTTTTTAGACTTGTCCACCCTTGTTAGCACTATATCATTATCATTTATCCATTTTTTACTTTCTCTTATATCCTTCCATGCCTTGTCCTGCATTTTTCTTGTACATTCACTGTTAATTTTAAAAACTGTTCTCCATCTGAACGCCTCTTTTTTGAGCTCACTGAGCCCTTCCAACGCCTGCTCAACATCTGAAATAATTTTTTCATATCTGAGCTTAGGGCGCAGAACAAGGTGTCTATCAACTGGGACAATGCGAAAATTGTACAGAAAGTGGCAAATATAAGGCAACTTAAATATATGGAGGCGTGGTGTATTGGCAAGTACAATGAAAAAGGGCAAAGCATTAATTTTAAAAAATCGTATCGAATCCCATCCGCTTGCAGATCGGCCAGTATGCAGCTGTGAAAGAATGATCTGCGATTGCGCAGCTGGAAAGTTTAAAAGCATTCTAAATTGTAAAGAGTTTTTCGAACGTATTTTTCGAAATAACGGTTTTTTTTGTCAATTCTGAAGAGGGTTAGTAAAGCTAACCGAAAACGTTAGAGTAAAGAAATAATTTAACTGCAGGGTAAAAGTTGTTTGAAGTAGTTTGTTGTGTAAGTATACCTATGTTAATTTATAATTATGTATAAGTAAATAATTGTGATTTACCAGCATTTTTTCCCCCTTTTATGCAGCCCTCATCAGTTCAAGAGTTTTGAAATGTGGCCCTTACATAGAAAAAGGTTGCCCATCCCTGGTTTACAGAATATCTTCATCAGGAACTAAAATTCAGTTCCTTTCAGTTCTTGATGAAGATACTTTTTAAATGTCAAAAACATTTGTAAAACACTTTTAATAGAGTGTTTTTGTAAATACTAGCAAATTGACTGTCTTAGTTAATTGTATTCATTCATAGTGGTGTACTCCATTATTTTACAAGTGTGTTACAAATTGATTATATTAAAATCTAAGATTTCTATTTTACAAATAATACAAATGCAAATAAAGGTATTATATAAACAATATATTTTATTAAGATTTTTTATCATCTTATATAATAAAGCATTACAGTAAAAAACTTTAAAATTAATATGAATACAGATTGCAATTATGATCAATGCTAAACTTTAGTAAGAGATATTCATATGTTCTGTTTTTCTTATAGGAAACTGTAGACTTTATTGCATATGTTGCTAAAGATCATTATAATGTTCGAGCTTGTTATGTTCTTCAGTGTGAACAAGGAATTACACAAAAGGTAATAACAGCCATTGGACAAGCATTTGAACTTAGATTTAAGCAATTTATAAAGAAAGTACCAAGAACTGTCAGCATTCCAGACAGGTAATAAAATTTATACTATTTATTCTTTATATTTTAATTATTCTAGTAAATACGTTTAGATTAGCATCAAGAATAATTTTTAAATTAAACATTCATTCTTATTTTAGACTTGAAAAATTGATATTTAAAAGTTCATTGAATAATGATCCTGACTATTATAATGATTTACCTGGAAAAGTACCACCTGATATATTCCCAACTGCATTTCCTAGATCTTATAGACGTGACCAGGTAAAGAAAAATATTATGGTAGTTAAAATTTTTATCATATTAAAAAAACTTTAATTTAAAACAATTTTATTTGAACAGAGAAGCAATAGCGAATTAACAAATATCAAAGAAGCTTGTACAACAGACTCTTCTGATATTTCACGTGAAAACCTGTTTTTTACATCTGGTAAGTTTGATAACATCAAACTCTTTTAATTTCCAGTTACAGTTTAAAAATGGTAGTAAGTTTGCAGAAACTGCAAACTTACTACCATTGATAAACAGAAACTGCATTGTTTGTCTTCAGGAAATCAATCTCATGAACAATAAGATACACTCATTGCCATAAAAGTTAGCACACCAAGGAGTTGTTGAATCGAACAAAATTGTACTGTACATGTGTGAGTGTAATGGTGATATAAGCAGTGCTTTTTTTGTCACAGAATGCAATGGGATGGCATTCCACCCCCTTTTTTTTAAAATATATTTTAAAAGTTTTAAGAGAATTTTTGAAAATTTGATGTTTGGTTTGCATTGAATCACTCTGTTGAGCGGTCCTGCTCCTGCTTGTGTGCCAAATCTTGTGTATGATGCATGCATACTGCGAACTTACTTGCAGTCGCAAGTAAGTTCGCAGTATGTATGCAGTAACTTACTTGCAGTGCGCTTGAGTAGTATGTCACAGTCGCAAGTTCGCATACTGCGAACTTGCGACTGTGACATACTACTCAGCTTCTGTTTGGTCGTGTCATGATTTGGCGGCAATGCAGGAATTGCAGTGCTAATTGCGACCGATGACTGTCATTTCAACTGTTTTATATTTCATTGTACAACTGATTTCGACTGTTTTGTATTTTGTTGCACAACTGATTTCAATTGTTTTGTGGTGTTCGTAACAAGAGGTACACGATCCCGCGAGCGAAATGGTACAAAATAAAACTTAATACAAACTAGTTTTATTCTCTCTGAACAGGTTCTTTACATAGGATCCCAACTTTACAACTTCCAGAATTTAATATATATATAGGCATTAAATATTTGTCCTCAAAAACAGTTATCTTGCACACACGCGACAATCTGACGAGGACCGTATTCACTTACACTAACTTATACTAACTTATACTAACTTAAAACTAAAAGAAATTGGAAGAATAGAAGAAATAAGGAAAGATAAGAAAAATAGTAGAAATACCCGGGTTTCTTTGCGATGTGTCTTTTGGTGGGGAACAACTTTGGATCTCTCTCTTTTGTTACGTTTGTAGCCCTTTTCCTTATAGATCTTTCGTCTATAATCTTTTTCTTTCAGACTGAGTCGTCTTTCCTCGATGATCTCTCTCTGCACTTTATCCTCTTAGATCACCCTTCTCCCTTTCTGGAGCACTCCTTTTCAGCTCCTACCTCTTCGGGATTCCAACCCAGACTGGCACTCTTTCTGTCTGTTTTGCTTCAGGGCCTCACTCCCTCTTTTGTTCTTACTATTGAGGGAAAGATAATCCTCCCCCAAGGGCAAAAAGTTAGACAAAGAGAGTTCTAGAAAGAGTTAGACAAAAGAAAGTTCTAGAAAGAGTTAGACAAAGATTTTCTTTGTCTAACTCTTTACAAACTCGAAAACTCACAAACTCACAAACTAGAAGTTCTAGAAAGAGTTAGACAAAGGAACAAAGAAAATCTAAGACTAATTCAATATAAAATATACAAAATATACAGTAGCATGGCCGACGGCCACAGTTTTGTATTTCATTGCACAACTGAATTGTGAAGGTGTGTGTACAGTGACTAAATTTGAAAATTTGCAAAAGCTAAATAATTTCTTTATGGTCAAAAATCATTGGAGAAAGGAAAATATTTTTTCTAATTTTTAGTGTAAACCTGTGACCCCATATTTAAAAATGAAAAAAATCACTAATTACTTTTCAACCACCAGTCTTGCTAATAAAAAGGCCAGAATATCAACAGACACAGACAAAATCACAGAACACATGGAAATAACGATGCCTGTTAATATTTCTGAATATGATGTTGAGAAGCACTGCCAAACTACAAATGACTGACTGGACTGCTGGACATATGAACAAAAAAATGATTTTTGCTTGAAAAATGAACAACACTGTGTTTGCAAAATAAAACTTGGCTGTACACCTAGTAGAAAAGTTGGAACTCTTGGAGTTGAAGCAAAAATGGGAATGAATGTTAGCAAAGAATGGACCAACAATGAGATAACATATTCCGGCAAAGATAGAAACCAACAGTTGGCGTCACTTCAAAAAAAAATTTTTAATCACAAAGAATCTGCTTCACATAAAGCAGCATTAAAAATAGTTGCTGAAAGCAAAAAATGACACTTGAGAATGTTTTTGTAAAGTCATTATCTCATGAAAAAATAATAACTGAAAAAATTTTTCGAACTGCTTATAAAATAGCAAAAAGAAAATCAATCATTCCATCATTTTGAAACTGAAATTGATTTGCAAGAACTAACAGAGTTGAAATGGGACGTATTCTTCATTCTATAAATGCGTGTATTAACATTGTTAATCATATAAGTGAAGAAATGAAGAAAACTGTGGTTAAAAAAATTGTTGAATTCAAGAATAAAATTTCATTGATAATTGATGAATCAACCACAATAAGCAAAAAACGTACCCTCATAGTATATGTCCGGAGTTGTATCGAAGGTGTTAGAATGAATTCACTGATAAATTTATTTTTGGACTTGGTATAACTTGTAAAAGTAATGACAGAAGGAGTATTTGATTCTTTACTTCAATGTCTTCACTCTTATGGGATGACAGAAGATTATTTTTTAAAATATTCAGTTTCTCTAGCGTGCAACAGTGCAGCTGTAATGTTAGGTTGTAAAAGTGGAGTGAAAAAATTGCTATCAGAATGTTTTTCTTCTGTTATAGTTTGGCATTGCACTAATCACAGACTAGAATTATCAGTAAATGATGCTGTCAAGGAAACTTCAGGAATAAATAGATTCAAATTATTTATTGGTAAACTTTACGTCATATACCATGTTTCAGCAAAGAATAGTAGAGAGTTGCATTCATGTGCAGAATTACTGAGGAATGAGCTGCTGAAAATTGGAAGAGTTTTGAGTATCCGATGGGTTTCATCTAGTTTGCGGACAGTTTTGGCTGTATGGAATAATTTTCAATCCCTTGTGTTTCATTTTGAAGAAGCAATAAATGATCTTACTAAAGACAAAAATGATAAGTGCACATATGATGGCTTGTAAAGAAAAATCACGTCCACAGAATTTTTACTGGATCTAGGATTGATGTGTGATGCTCTCCAAGAATTGTCAGAACTAAACTTGGAACTACAGGACTGCAACAGGGACCTATATAGGACAAATAACAAAATAAAAATGCTAGTACAAGTTTTCGAAGAAAGAAAATAGAACTTTGGGCCCTATTATAGATGCGCTGTTGATGCTATACGTGATCTTCACTTTCGTGGAGTAAAACTCCATGAAAAAGAATCAAGAAAGGATCCTGCCATTGACCCAAGTAAATTTTATACAAAATTGAAAGAGTCAATCAAAATAAGATTGCTTGATAGCAAAGACAATGAGTTGGCAAATTGGTCTCGTGTACTTGATCAAAAACATTGGCCTAAAGATATTAATACTCAACTGACATTCGAAGAAGAAGAAATTAGAAACTTGTCAATCAGATTGCAACTAAATGAAAGGGAAATGATTCATGGATTCTGTGAATACATTCTTGAAAAGACAAATCCAGAAAAAATACTGCATTTGATAAATACTTTGAATACCATTCCAATATCTTCAAGTGAATGTGAACACTGATTTTTGCAGATGAACCTAATTGCCATCCCCAACAAGAACTTTGTTAAAGACTAAAACAATTTCAGCACTTTTATCATCAATGTTGTCAGACCACCTCTGAGACTTTTCGATCCTTCAAAATACATTGATCTCTGGTTACTCAGAGGACGTCATTCGGCCAGAGATACTAACAGTAAAAAAAGGAGTCAAGAAGATTTGTTAGACGAAAACTGGACAAAACTTTGGAATATATTATAAACGTTTGTTTTAAATACGATTAATAAAAGTAATTTAATATATTTGTTATATATTTTTAGTAATGAGATGAGCATTCTACCATCTTTTTTCCCCCCAAAAAAGCACTGGATATAAGTAAGTGCATACAAAATGAAAGGATCATTTATTGCAGGAAAAACTACAGATAAAAGGGGGTTCTATCCTGTTGGGCCACTTCTAACGTGAATACATGATGTGATATGGGTGGGCATAGAGGAATACAGGTGCTATATGGTGTCCTGTGGCATCTCAGTCCACAGTTGCTGCAAGCATCCTCTAGTTTGGCCAAACTTTTCGGCTGTTCAACTTGACATCCAAGTGATCCCAGACATATTCAATTGCAATTGGTGACAAATAAGGTGATTGAGCAGGCCAGGGAAGTGTAGCAAAATGGTTGATCATTGTCCTGTTGGAAAATGACTCGGGAGCTCTGCTTTGAGAGCAACACATGTGGCTGCAGGATGACATACTACTGGGCAGTCATGGTCCCTTGGATCACGTGTCATATGTGATGGCACCCTAGATTATCACACCAGCTGTGCAGGCGATGTGCCACTCCAAAGCATAGGCAGGATTGACATGTCAACCATGGGGTCTCCAGACACAAACACAGCCATCATCAGTGCCTAAACTGAATCTGAATTCGTCACTGTAGACAACCCAGTTCCATTCTGTTGCAGTCCACTCCTGTCAGGAGCAATACTACTCTAAATGAAGGCAATTGTGGGTGGCTGTCAATGACAGCATATGTAATGGCTGCCATGAAACCAAATGTTCCTCACCCAGGTGCCTCAAAATGGTACAGACAGATACAGGGGCCTATTATGATGATGCCACCTGTGTCTGGATGGCAGATGATACAGTCAGCTGTGTGCATGCTTGTTGGAGGACCAGGCAGTCCTCTCGGTTAGTGGTCTGCTGAGGGCATCCTGAGCCTGGGTGAAGTGTGTGTGAGCTTTCTCTTGTCCACTGGTCCCTCACAGTGTTGTTAGAACAGCCTAAATGGGAAGCTATTTGGCGAGATGATCATCCAGCTTCTCTCAACCCAATGATCCTTCCCCTCTCAAACTCGGTTAGTTTTTCATATGGCCTTCGATTGTGATGTAAAGGCAACTCTAGTGATACAGTGTCCCTCTGCAACAGGTAAACTACAGACAGGATGCCTTTGCGTACTTTTTCTATAAACAAGAAGGACGCATTTTGACGCCTTCTGTTGGCATTATGTAATGAGCCATCACACTATAACTCTAATCATTACCATAACTGCTTGAGATTTATCTTCATGCCAAGTTTTGCAGCAATATGACAATTCCTTCTTGGTGTGCTAATTTTTATGGCAATGAGTGTGTGTTGTTGGCTGATTATTATTCCTGAGATTAATTTGTAAAGTGTGAAGCGCGATAGGAATACACAGACACGTGAATTCAATTAAAACAAATTTAATTTCGCGATTAATAATATATACAAATAAGTTCTTTGTGGATTCCCTCAGTCCAACTTCTCTTGTTGTCCGATTGTAACAATAAAACCCGCGCGATTCTTAACTAACTTAAACCTAAAAGGATAGAAAAGTATAAAAGTAGGAAGTGAGAAGAATTGATAGGATAGTGGGGTACCCTTGTTCTCGCTGAACTCCGATTCCGGCTGGTGGTTTATTCTGCGTATCTCTGGGTTCGTCAACGTTGTAAAAATACCTTTTAGGATAATTTCTTGTCAGTGTCTTTGACTCTACGGTCCGGATCCTCACCTCACGGCTCTCTATTCGGCCCTCGTAGAATTCCGTCTCACGAGCTCGCCGTTCTCGTCCGTGCTTCCTCGTGTCCGGCCGGAGAAAAAGTAACTCTTCGATGACCCAGATTTTACTCGTCCTCCACTCGAACTCTTTGTTCCACACGACCCCCTGGTGGGTGGGGAGTGGGAAGCCCGCGTTCCCAGAAGCCAGAACAATGGACAAAGGAAATTAGAAAGAAGGGTTAAGAAGGAGAGAAAATTATTAAAACTAATTAAATCTAAAATTCATATGTACAAAAATATGGCGTACAGCCACATACGCCCCATCGGAAAGGCTCAAAGTCCATGATGGAGTTTGTAGTAATCTACTCTCCTTTTCCGAAGGTGGTATCGACCCTCGCTTGCGGGAACAGCTTGATGCTCGTCATCCGATTCAAGGGGATTCTCTGGTGATGCATCGTCTTCTTGCCGCCTGATAGGTATCATCGGCTGTCTCCTGTACTGTAATGCAATCTCATCACCTCCATCATCATCAGACATATCCGGGGAATCATTGTTGTTGGGTCGGTAATGGTTTCGACCTTTATATACAGCATATGAATAATATGGTTTCAAACGATCGAAATGCACAATACAATTTTTCTTTCCATCACTACCACCCAACTCTGCGGTTACTGGACCTAAAATTCTCGTAATACGGAAAGGACCCGAATACTTAGGGGAAAATTTTCCGAACTTCCTACCCTGGTGCTTGCGTAACAGCCACACTCTCTCACCAACACTAAAGCCACGCCCTTTCCTTTTTATATTGCACCGCTCCCTATTCTTTAAGTTGTTTTGCCTGCTCCGTGAATAAGCCAAGTTACGAACAGTGTTCAATTTTTCTAACAGCTCCCTCCGATAATCATGCAAATTATGGTGGGCCGGCACGCCCGTCGGAAAGACCTGAGGTAACCTGGGGTCAAAACCGAAGAGAAGGAAGGCAGGGGATTCGCCGGTGGATGCATGAGTGGCGTTATTATAAGCAAACACTGCCTGAGCAAGATGCTCATCCCACTTCCCATTACTTCCTCTGGAGATCCGAGCTATAATACTACATATAGACTTATTAAACCGCTCACAAACCGAGTTCGCACACGGACGGTAAGCAGTAGTGATTTTATGTTTGATACGGAGTATGCCACATAATTCCTGAAACGTGGAAGAAGTGAAATTAGCCCCCCGGTCTGAGATAATAATTTCGGGGCAACCGTAACGGCATATCACATGCTGGAATATGGCGTCTGCTACGTTCTTTGCAGTCTGGTCCTTAATAGGAATTGCTTCAGAATACCTGGTGAAAACGTCAATGATAGATAGAATGTACCGATTTCCGCTGGGAGTAACCATGAGTGGGCCGACTATATCTATAGCTACCTTCTGAAAAGGGAAGCCAGCTAACTCTGTTTCTTGGAACGGCTCCTTTCCCTTGTGTAAATTAAACCTCTGACATGTCCTACACACCCTCACTACCGATCGGACTACCGATTGTAGACCCCGTATGTAGTAATGCCTGTCAACGGTATTACAAGTCTTCTCTATGCCCAAGTGCCCCCCAAGGCCCGACTCATGGAACGCTCTAACAACCTCTTCACCCATTTTCTGACCTACACATATCCGCTTCCAGTTATATAGGCCATATCTTCCCGGTTTAATGTGGACCAACACACCTCCTTCCAACTGGAATTCTGGCTGGACACCCTTTCCGGCAAGACCCTGATGCATGTTCCTTTGAGCCTTCGCAAGACCTAGTTTCATTTTTTTTAAAAAATCGTCTTCCATTTGTGATTCCACTACTCTATGGTGGAAACTGGGACTATGCACATCTAAACACTGGTTGACCAAGTTAGGTCTCTCTCCGCAACATATCGGGCGTGACAAAAGGTCGGCCACCGGATTGTGTTTACCCCTAACATGAGCTATCGTAACATCGTAATTCGTCAATTCTAAGGCCCATCTCATTAATCTGTCGTTGTGATTATTCATACTCCTCAAGTAAGATAAGGGCTTATGATCCGAATATACAGAAACTTCGTGACCTAGAACTATCGATTTGAAGTGCCGGAGAGAGAGAATAATCGCAAGGCACTCCTTCTCGATCGTTGAATACCTCAATTCCGGTCCCCTAAACTTCCTGCTATAATATCCGAGTGGGACCACGCCTTCATCCCGTTGCTGTCCCAAAACGGCACCTAGCCAACTATCAGAGGCATCGGTATATAGCACAAATGGAGAAGAGAAATCTGGGTGTGCCAAAAGGGGGGGGTTTGATAAAACTTCCTTGAACCTCATAAACTTGGACTGACAATTACTGTCCCAAACAAAATGTTTCCCTTTTTTTGTTAGTTCAGTCATGGGCAGCGCCATCTCGGAAAAATTGGGGATGAAATTGCGGAAAAAACCGACCATTCCGAGGAAACTGCGAACCTCTTTGACATTACGCGGGGTTCTACATTCCTTAATTGCTTCGACGTTGCCTGGGTCAGGGTATATACCATCACTACTAATGATGTGACCTAAATATTTAATTTCTCTAACACAAAATTTGCTTTTGGTAGGGTGGAGCTTCAGATTTGCCTTATGTAAGATCCCTATCACTTGATCAAGAAGTTTTAAATGCTCCTCCAGAGAAGGGGAAAAAAGGATGATATCATCCTGAAATACATAACATTTGTTTCCGATGAAGGGGGCGAGGAGACGTGACATACAATATTGAAAGAACCGACCGCTGTTCTTCCCCCCTTGTGGGATACGCGTTAATTGATATTTGGACCAAGGGGTAGTGAATGCAAATATATGCCTAACCTTGGGGTCAAGCGGGATCTGGAAGTAACCGGATTTGAGGTCTATTACGGAAAAGTATTTGCTACCATGGAAGGTCGTGAGTATTTCGTCCACCCTACTTAGCGGGAACACCTGTGGTTTCGTTATGTCATTAATCCTACGTAAGTCCAAAGTCATCCTGATTTCACCCGAGGTTTTCTTCACAATATGGATGGGGGAATTCCATTCCGAATGGCTTTCCTCTATGATGCCTGCCTTAAGATATGCATCAGTCAATTTTTTTAACTCGGCAAGGTAGCAATTCGGAATACGGTATTGACGGGTATTGATTACCCGGTTAGTGTCTATTTCAGGGCTGTGCATAAAAAGATCGGTGCCTTTCAAATCTTCGACCCCCTCCGAAAACAAACCGGGATACTTATCGAGGACGCGAGTCACCTGATTTTCGTCATTCGTTTTTGTAGTTCCTGGAGTTATGGCGGTGCCAACCAGAGTACTACTTAAGCAATCGAAATACATGATCGATGGGCGAGGACTATGGTTCAATACTCTAGCTTCACGACTGATGAATGTACATCCATCAATTATCAATGACGGGATTGAGTTGATGACATCCATCCCCAAGATCCCTTGGTATTCTAGCCTATCCGGGAATTCCATACAACAAAGGGAAGCGGGTATTATCTCATCCTTGTAGCTTATCGATCCCTTTAGGACTTCCTTACATGTGGAGATTGTGCCGTTGATACCTCTGATATGGGTGATCTCACCCCTTCTTGCAACCTGGAAGGACTTAGCCAATTTCGCGTTTTGAGTCAGCGCTATATCAACTAAAGACCTTTCCGCACCTGAGTCAATTAAGAATTTAATCTCTACCCCCACTACCCTGCCACATATTAATGGGAGTCCCCTCTCCGAACATGAAAATTCGGTCAGTTTAAAGATGAGGATGGGAACACGACACTGACCCTGATCAGGTTCCCGGACTAGTTTAAATCCTGACTATTTCTTTTGGGGCATTTCCTAGCCAAGTGATTTGGGCTATTGCAAACGAAACAAAGTCTGCTGTTAATATTAGGCGACTTAGTAGTCTGGGTCGAGTTTTCGGCCATCTTGGAAACTATTTCGAACAGGGTTTTCAACCCTTTTTCTAAATTGGCTAACCGATCCTCATCTTTTGGAGTCTTGTCAGGGTTTACTTCAGGACTAGTACATTCAGCACCCACTTCGCTTTGGGAGTTATAACAGACCGTTTTGAGGTCTCTAGGATTACTACATTCCTTTTCTAGCTCTTCCTCCCTTTCAGCGCATTCGAAAGCTTTCTCTAAGGTAGCAGGTTCCCTGCGACATACGTGACTTCGGATACTTATGTCTAATCCCCTGATGAACCTCTCCTTGATAATCTCATCTTTGAATGTCACGATATTTGGGTTACTCCGGATAGCCCTAGACATTATGGTTTTAGTCCTAATGATATACTCACTGACTAATTCCTTTCCTCCTTGCCTCAAATTTAGTAATTGATCGAGTAAGCCCCTTCCTTTCCCTTCGTGCTTCTGGAAACATTTAATTAGATCTTGCTCAATTTCCTTAAACGTTGGTGCAGGCGATTGCTCCAATAAACAAAAGAAAGTGTTTAATGGTTCACCTTTTAGTTTAGCTTGCAACGCAGCCACCTTAACCTCGTCCCCCCATTGGGCTAACTTAGCCACATTATCAATGGTTCTAAATAGTTGATTTATATTTACCGTGTCGTTAGGCGAATTTGAGAAAGTGGGGATCATCCCTAAGAATCCAGTAACCACGAGTGGGGGGTTCTCACTGTGGCTTTCTGCCACCAAACTCATACTGGGAGTACCTTTGTCCTCCATATAACTTACAACGATGGCTGATAATCAGTACAGCTATACAGAGAATTGGATCAACGAGGAGGGAATCCTGTCGCGGACGCCAATGTAAAGTGTGAAGCGCGATAGGAATACACAGACACGTGAATTCAATTAAAACAAATTTAATTTCGCGATTAATAATATATACAAATAAGTTCTTTGTGGATTCCCTCAGTCCAACTTCTCTTGTTGTCCGATTGTAACAATAAAACCCGCGCGATTCTTAACTAACTTAAACCTAAAAGGATAGAAAAGTATAAAAGTAGGAAGTGAGAAGAATTGATAGGATAGTGGGGTACCCTTGTTCTCGCTGAACTCCGATTCCGGCTGGTGGTTTATTCTGCGTATCTCTGGGTTCGTCAACGTTGTAAAAATACCTTTTAGGATAATTTCTTGTCAGTGTCTTTGACTCTACGGTCCGGATCCTCACCTCACGGCTCTCTATTCGGCCCTCGTAGAATTCCGTCTCACGAGCTCGCCGTTCTCGTCCGTGCTTCCTCGTGTCCGGCCGGAGAAAAAGTGACTCTTCGATGACCCAGATTTTACTCGTCCTCCACTCGAACTCTTTGTTCCACACGACCCCCTGGTGGGTGGGGAGTGGGAAGCCCGCGTTCCCAGAAGCCAGAACAATGGACAAAGGAAATTAGAAAGAAGGGTTAAGAAGGAGAGAAAATTATTAAAACTAATTAAATCTAAAATTCATATGTACAAAAATATGGCGTACAGCCACAAATTGTTCACATTAGCTTTTATTAAAATCCAATAATAAATGATCACACATTAAAAATTTATATTGTCCTTTTTTATATTTAAAATTAAATGATGATAAACTTTCATCCACATTCCCTTGTCATGAAATTCATATTTTACATTTTTCATAGTTTCTTGATATCATTAATTATATTTAATCATCATAATTTATATGATTTTATATAAGTACCAAAAACTGTCAGCATTCTAAACAGGTAATATATTTTACATTTTAATAAGTTACAGGTAATAATCATTAAATATTTCAAGTAAATTTTGAAAACAAATATTATTCTTTGAAATAAATTATTTTTCAAGTTTGAATAAAATTTAATCTAATATAGAAACAGAATTCTTTTATCTCTTAACCTACTTTTTATTTAATTAAACATTTGGTTCAAACACAACCAACAACAGACTTATCATATAGGCCCCTACTAGCCTATATTTATTCAACAATTAAACTTAGCAACTCTTTCAACAGACATTAATAAGTAAAATTTTTAATAGTGTTAAGTTTTCCTTATTTTTTTACATTACATAAAAAACATGATTAAAAAACAAAATTAACATATATAAACTATATCCAAACAATTTTCAACAAAATACATTCCTTTTTGAAAAATAAATTCTGTAGGAGTATCCTTTTTTACACCTGTCCCCCTCCAGTAAATATCCAGCTGTCAGGCAATCGTCCAATATCACTATTCTTTATCTCTCCTCTTTTAGTTTTCCAATTCAGCATACCAACACAGACTATCTACATTCCACTACTCCATCACCCTCGACAACTTACTAACATAGACCTTCAACAACTTCAGTCACATGAAGTGAAAAAATAATAATAATTTTTTTATTTTTCCTTTGTACCTCTTTTGCACCAACATTCCCAATGTCAATTGTGAATTCTTTAAGAAGAAAAACTTTCTTATAGTCAAAAGTAAATTATATTGTGATTCTGTTGAGGTGTGCATGGTGGCCTGTCGAAGGTGACAACTATTTTTATTGAAGGACAATGCTTTGTCTGTGCAGGGCCTACAGCTAAAACATGTAATGAAATTATTTTTACACTTAAGCCATGAAAAATATGATTGTAATTTGTAAATTTATTGTATATTTAATAGAGTATCAAAAAAGTGTTTGTGCTTTGTTTGGCTTGTTTGAAAAAAAACCCACTGAGGAAGGAAATATTTCCAAAATGCATCTGGGTAAATTAAAGTTGTTGATTGGCTAATATTTTTGGAATCTGTGATATGATAATTCCTAGAGAATAAGTGTTTGAACCGACTACATATTGAGATACAGGGTAATTTTATTGTACAGGGTAAATGAACATAAGATTTCAACTACATACACTGCTTTTTTGTATGCATAATACTTACAATACATATATGAACAATAAACTTTGGTTACTGTTTTTTTGAGTCACCCTGTAAAATTTTTTGGTATAAATCTGCATATAGTCATTGTGTGAACTTAAACCAAATATTTCTTTATCATCTTATATATTGAATGTTTCATCAATATAATAATAGTAAGAACATTTACAATAAATTCTATTTGAGAATTTCAAGAACAAAATAGATAGCTACAAGGTATGATATGAAAATTTCAACAGAAATTTTAAATTTTATATTATTATCCTGAAAATAGTCTCAATTCAGAAACTAATATACAATAACTTAATTTCTATCAGTTTCTTTTTAGATCTGGAGACACTTTGAATTAAGAAAGTATATTGTGAGTTATGCAAATACTGAGTACAAAGTAACTGGGATTTTCAAAAACAGAATCTTTAATTCGCGTGATAAGATACAGGAACTTGTAGGTTGCCAGCAATACAAAAAATATCTTTCCCCGACAAGTAAATATATATATATATATACACCTTATAACTAAACTTATAACTAATTATAACTAAATTAGGATAATGGGAAAATGAGGACGAATAAAGTAAAGGATAGACTGAAAGAGAAAAGGGTACCCAAATTTTACGGCGTTATCACGGTGCGTTATATACAATGGTTGGTGGATCTTTTCTTAATCACGAACGATGTAACTTCGTCACTAAAACGTAAATTCTTGACAGACGGGGACAAAAATACTCTTGAACTTCTCTTCTTTCGATCCGAATTTTTCTACGTTCCCTCGTACTTCTTTGTCGTCTCCACGTGGTCCCAAAAACGTGGTGGAGAGCTACCTCTGGCGCACCTTCCTTCTTGAGTCTTAGCCAAAGAATGACCACTTCGTCCCCGTTCTGCCCTGAGGGCCGCATACTGTCCCATTGTCCACAAGAGACCACCTGCTGTTGCACCGTTAAGCATCGGTCGGGAGAAAATACCAGGAAGGGAAGATAATAGTACTAGGAAGAAGGAAGGAAAATATATATTCTAATATAATATAAAATATAACTATACAGTACAATAATGGCGTTTAGCCACAATCTTAACTTTTTTATTGGAAATAATAAAAATGAGTTGTGAAGCTTTCAGATATCTGAATCATTATGCAGAAATGTTAATTAATTAATTATTAGAAGAATTTTTTTTATATGCAACATCAAACTAATGATTTCCCATTAAAACCTGATAACAAATATCTATGCCCAAAATAGGAATGTACTTGTGATCATACAAATTAGAAACAATGCCATAACATATTCTATAGCTAAATCAACTTCTTTTCAAATAAAATCATTTTTGTTTGTTTTTAATGAAGTAAGATGTTTTTTTTAATTATAAACAAATAATAGTTAATATGTTTTTAGAATTGTCAGGTGGTAGTTCTTGCAATCCTCCACCTCTTCCTTTTCGAAAATACAGTCCCAGTCTACATCAACAACAGAAATATTTAATACATGAAGAATGGTTTCATGGTATGATTAATAGAAGACAAAGTGAAGAATTAGTAATAGAAAATGGAGATTTTCTAGTACGAGAGTCTCAAGTAACTCCAGGCCAATATATTCTGACAAGTCGACAAGATGGAGTTTGTAGACATTTATTATTAGTGGATCCCTCAGGAAATGTAAGTTTCAAATGGTTACTTAATTCTGAATTATCTTAAAATAAGATTTAATATCAATTCATATCAATTCTGAAATAATTTTTGATCAGAGTTTGAAATGATATTAATTGTAATTGACTGATGAAATAATTTTAAATGAGTAGGCCTGTATGACATGAAGTAATATCAAATTATAACTAGTATATAGTATGGATTTTTAACTAATTATTGAGTTGTTATAGTTGTAAATTCTAAGAAGAAAGAACAAAATTGTAAGCATATATTTTTTGGAATATTTTTCTATTAAAATTTTGTGTTTCAACTCAGTCATAAATATAATTCACAATCATTTCCTAGAGTAATAATAATAAAGATTACTGGAAAATATAAAATGTAATTTCAATATTCTCCTGCTATCTTTAATATTAGGTTATGAATTGATTATAAATGACATCTATAACAAAGCTAAAATGTTAAATTTTTATGTACTTCTTTGGGATATTATATAAAATACAGGAAAATTACTGATTTACTATGTACTGTACTGTACATATACACATATACATACAAGATGTTCAGCTTAATATTTATTCAGGTGTAAAAAATCTTTCCAGCATTGCATGAGCATATGCATATGATGCATTCATTCCATTGCAGTGTTTACAATAAAATTTCACTCATTCATTCAGAAAGGATGTGTAAATTGCACAGCAATATGTAATGTTTCCAACCACATAACAGGATCAAATTAAACAATCATCTTTACAAATCATATAGTGACACATGATGCCAATGTTTTTATAAAAAGATTCAACATCTTGTAGTCTTCTAACTGGTATAGCAATGTCTTATACACTTGAACAGCAATGTGAAATGATTATACTTTCATGATTGCACATATCTGTGCAATGCTGGAAAGATCTTTTTGTACCTGGGTAATTATTAAAGTGAACGTCCTGTACATATAGTAGACAGATTTTTAAGATATCCCACATTAAAAGATTTATTCAAGTTAAGTTACATAAAAATATAGTAATAACAATTTCATAAAAAGGCACTGTACATTTAAAACTATCAACATCAATGGCTTTGAGTCAAATGGATTTTTTTGTCAATGTAAAAGTCCTTGCAAGAGCTTATGTTAAATTTTAACATAAGCTTAGCTTTTAATTATATCCTCCTTCATTGTTGTTTTTACGTCCAAAGTTTATTCATTAAACTCAGCAATGATAGTTTGCTATTTTGCTATTTTGTTTCAGGTAAAAATAACTAGTTAAGTAACGCTGTATCAACGTGTAGTTGGAACAAAGCTGCTCACACCTTTATTTTCTAGATTATGAGGGGGGGAAAAAAAAACAAAGAATCATTCGTTCTCAACAATATATTTGATTTCTATTGGTTCATTTAAAGGTACAAATATAAGGTCAGAATAAGCCATTAATTAATTGCTATGCCAACGTCTCACGAAATTCTGTCTATCACTTGGACTTACAGATTGACTTGTAGCGAACTTTATTATAACTCTTTAAAAATACTGAGTCAGTTATTTTTTTCACTCGACTCAATGTAACATAGGTAAGACTGATAGCTGTCTCTTTTTTCCCTATATCTATTTTGATTTTTGGAAGAGTTAATCCCTGTGATTTATGTATAGTCATCAAGTATGCTAAGGTAAAGGGAAACTGTCTACGAGATCGCAATATACTGCCATTGTTCGAAGAGCGTGTTATGGGGATTATTGGAAACAGATTACCATAGATGAAAGGTCCCTGATAGCTATCGAATTCCACTAAAATAAACAGAAGAAGAGCTGGAGGGCGAGCATTAGGAGCATATATAATGTAGCGTATAGTTCCTAGTGAACCATTGACGGGACCTCCTTGCACCCATAAGTTGACTCTCAGCATGATTCTGGCATTAACTGAGAGATTGGAGAGACCAAGAGCTGAGTCATCTTTGGATGAAGGCGGGGCAATATCTGGAGTGTTTTCAGATGCTATATAAGCAAGAGGGCATCCAGTTGACTGCAAGTAATCTTTGTTGCTTTGTTTAACTTGCTCGTTTGTTGGATACAGCTCTACTGCTGTTTGGAACTGATCAAGTTCATCTCTGGATAAATAACTCTGGAACTGATAAAGAGGCTCAATTTCTTGTTGTCAGAATGTTCAGCTCTGTATCAGAGAAATCACCCGAAGCTAGATGTTGTAAGACATCTGTGAAGGAACTATCTGTGCTATTTTGTCTATGAGAATTACTAAGTTCAATGAATTTCTCAAAAGAATCAAATGCAAATGTAATGTAATGCCCAACAAGGTCCCTACCTTGTTGGGACATTACATTGCATTTACATCACATTACTCGAGGAGAGAGGACTACTTTAACAGGAGGAAACTGACGAAAATCACCAAACAAATAGACAAAGAATCCACCAAACGGCTCATCTTTCTCGGGGTTTATCTCCCTCAATCTTCTCTTGATCATGTAAAGCATTCTTGCACTAATCATTGATATTTCTTCAATGATGATGAATTTGAGCAACTTCATCTCAATCTGGAATTTCTGTGCAGCTTCTTCATTTAGAGATTGAAATTTCGTACTAACGATAGGAAGACGAAGGAGAGAATGGATCATAAAGCCATCAATCTTGATCACTGCTGCTCCATGTTATAGAATAATAAGTTAAAAAAAAATTTCTTTTTTTAACTTATTATTCTATAAAGATTCTTTATATTTGTTGTGTATCTAGTTAGCGATAACATTTACCTTTCAAAATTACTGTTTCTAATGCTTGTCATATTTTCCGACCATTAGATGACGCTTATACACGTGCGTGCAGGAAGCGACTAACACTTGACTTCATGCATTCCTTGTCAACATTATAACTCTAGAATGAGTTGTCCGATCTTGATGAAATTTTCTACGACGACTCACCACCACTCAAGGACAAACTGATTAAAATTTCAACTCTCAAAAATGATCCATACTGAAGAAAAACCACTATCTCCAGTTCTACAAAAACGGATCATTTTTGAAAGTTGAAATTTTAATCAGTTCATCCTTGAGTGATGATGAGTCATCCAAGAAAATTTCATCAAGATCGGACAACTCATTCCAGAGTTATTTTCTTGACAAGGAATGCACGAAGTCAAGTATTAGTCGTCAGTACGTTCCGACAACTAGAATATTTGACTAATATGATGTTGATACAAATTTTCAATTGCAAAAAATTGATAGCATCAGTGATCACCTACATTTTATAAAAGGCAATGTATAATATATTGATGTAATGTGGATCAGCTAAATAATATCAATATACTTTACAGTAAATCAAGTTGTTCTTATTAGTCACTAACAGTGGCACCCACAGACTATGAAAAAGGAGGACAAGCTATAAAAAGAAGCTTCATTATGCAAGAAGCTTCAAACACTAAGTCAATGTCAGATCAGTGCTCCTATAAGGCTGCACTGGTTGCATTCTGGACTAACTTGGCCTTGAAAACAAGGAATGTGGTTTTGGTCAATTTCTGACAAAGTTGCATGAGGCAATTGACAAATATTGTTCATTAGTTTCTTTTATATTTGCAGAATAGACTAAAAGTCACAAATTTTCTGTTGTTTGTTGCTTGTTTGTCTGGGTTGCCGCTTTCCTAATTCCCCAGCAATTAGGAAAAGGGCAACCCAGACGAAAAAAGGGGGGCACATGCGTCAATGTACAGTACAAGTGCCCCTGGTCACTAATCCAGTGGTGTGCGGTGACATTTGATAATTAGGGAAGCTATGCCAGCCCTGGATAGAATCATTGGAAGCATTATATGATATTTTGGTGTGTAGCATCCATGAGCTAAACTGCATGAGGTTGGTGCTCTGTAAAGCACATGTGCAAATGTGTATAAATCTGGCTACTTTACACAATTCAAATATTTACACCATGAAAGCTGTCCCATATTCAACAACAAAGCACTTCCATTGGAAATATGCTTATATGAATTTATATTCAAATCTTATCATTGCATCTTATCATTGTTTTTTACATGTATATAAATTTGTAATAAAATAAATAATGTGATTATAATAAAATATTAATTTTAAGTAATTCAAAGTACATTAAAATATGAAAATATTCACACAATATGTATTATATACAAGAAAATACAAGGGAAGCGGCACTTTCACAGCTTCCATGGATGGCACGCCACTGCACTAATCTATTGTTTAAATGTAGAATAAGATACACACAAAGCAGCATGACACAAAGAACAGTGTGTTTGATTGACAGATGTCACATATTTTGGAAAAGTGTTTTTAGGGAACAAACAACAAAACAGAAGTAAAATTTAAAATAAAATATACAATAGAAAGTTTTATTTAAACATGAAATTCATTTCCGATGTACACTGTTAATTTAATATGTTGTTGGTAATATGAAGGTATGGCAAACAACAAGTAAGACATCAAAATAAGCTGTGAATGTATGTTGAAAATGCAGGCAAAGCAGAACAAATTGTGCAAGCATGTTTAGATATACCAGTATATGGCTCCATCAGATCAATCAGATAAATACAAAAATGCTAAGATTGTGCAAATGTCCAAAAATCTGCATTGATAAGTCCCAGAGAATATCTGAACAAACTATCAAAATTCAGGACAATTGACTGTCTTTATATCTGGAGACCTGTACACATCTTTTGGTTTTTGAAGGAAGTTTGTAAATTGAGAACTGGTGTATTTTATTGTCTTAGCTTTTTTGCATATATTTTAAACTTGAAAATTTAAGTTCTTGAAAATTTAAATTCATTTCAGATAATCAGAAGTCAATATAATGACTTCTGATTATCTGAAATGAATTAAAGGAAAATCCAACTAACTGAATTCTCAACTTAATAGTATTGACAATTATTGACAACTCTTTCTTAACTATTGAAATAATCTTACTTTCTTAATATCATAAAAATAATAATTTTTTGGGTGATCTTAAATAATACATTATAAGCTTATATGTTATCTGATAAACAGTTTTATATCATTAAAAATATTCAATATACAAATTATCACTGAAAAGTCTTTCAACTAACCCAATTTTATTATCTATAAAAAAAAATGATATAAAAACTTTAAAAATTTTGTAATCAAATATATTTTTTATGCTGTGAGATGATAAGAATTTGCACATAAGTATCCATTATCAACATTTATTTCTCCTCGCAAAATTATTTACTATTATGTGTGTGTTTATATAAAATACAGGACGGGTTGACAACCTTTTTGGAGAGTTGTGCCAAATGATTTTCACAAACTTGTACTGTGTGCCGACATGATTCTACGAATTTTGTTTTGATATTTTATTTCAAAATATTTGTTCTACTCATATGTTCTTAGAAATTAGAACTCTCAGAATTCTAGTTCATTGAATAGGGCAGGTTTGCAGTTTGTGCAATTTATTACAACAGATTTGTGTGTTTATTTGTACATCAAAGAAAATATTTTATACATTTTAGTTTATTTTTATATTATTTTGTTTTCCAGTAATGATGGAAACTGGTTGTTTAGGTGTTAACCAGAAACAGCTTGTTTAAATGCTTCAATTTTCTCATCATCATTCTTAAACATAGAATAATGTTTACTTTGATAATGTCTTTGTACACTTGAAGTATGACACATGACACTTTTGTAATGTAAAGCATAAACAGCACGACCCTTTTGTTGCAGAAATCCATATTCTTCAGTCCAAATGTCTTAAAAAGATCTAACGTTAACTTTTTGTCTTTTATGAGCAATTCTATTACTTATTAATAACAAGCATGCAGGAATAGGCAAACTGTCTGGATCCAGACATACAGAATATGCCGACTGTCGCATGTCTGGCCTCGGTAGACATAGATAAGAATGCAGAACATAAACGTATGCGCATTACATATGCAAAATGTAGCTGATGTGAACCCTTGCATTGTGATTTCAATATTATTTTATAATAATAATTTTTAACATATTTTATTTATTTTAATATTTTAATTCATTCAGTGTGCCACTGAAAATGGTCTCGCGTCCCATGTCTGGTATGCGTGCCATAGGTTGCCGACCCCTGATATAGGATGTTATATGTTATACCCAAGTATTATGTGGATTACTACTTGTTTCAATATTCTTATTATTATACTCTAAGTAATAACTTAGAGTTCATAATAATAGTAATACATATTAATTTTATTATTAAATTTGTTTTAATGTGTTTATAAAATGATAATGAAATATTATATATATTTTTTCCAGGTTCAAACTAAAGATAAAACTTTTAAAAGTGTCAGTCATTTAATTAATTACCATAGTGGTAGTAAACATCCTATTATTTCTTCTAACAGCTTGATTATATTAAATCACCATGTTCCCAGGAGGCCATCGTATTGACAGAATTTCATTGCTGTTCATAATTCAATTATATTCTATAATTATTATTACAATTTGAATGTATATTATATATGCTCAGGAGGTGCAACTAGAAAAAGTTTAAATCCCTTTGTTATACATACTTGTAGAGCAATTTGGGAATTGCCATTTTCAGTTTCAGAATTATTATTTTATGATCAGAATAGAAAATTGATAAGAACAACATTTAATAACAATAAAAGTTACTTTTATTGTTTTTAAATGTTGTAAAATAACAATAACACTTATCATTTTACTTCCTAAATATGCCCAAAATCTTGATATGGAGAGTCTAGTTACACCTCACATATATATCATATAATATCTAGTCACTAGTCACTGTAAACTGACATATTCTCATAGAATTTTTCTTTTAATGTTATTTTTTCTAAAATTTTTAAGATATAGTTTCAGGAATGAATTAGCTTCTAGAAAGAAAACTATGAAAAATAATGAATAAATGACACTTACTGACAACTTGTTCTTAACTATTGAAATAATCTTATTTTCTTAATATCATAAAAATAATAATTTTTGGGTGATCTTAAATAATACATTATAAACTTGTATGCTATCTGATAAACAGTTTTATATCATTAAAAATATTAAATATACAAATTATCACTGAAAATTATTAAATAATATAAAACCATATAAAAACATTTGATGATACAGTATTTAATTTCCAATGGCATATATATATATTTGACACATTATTCTTTGTAAAGGAAAAACTAAGATTGCTGTAATGCAATTTTTGTATTTCTTTGTCTCAAAACAAAGCTTATTGAGTGAATATTTAAAATGTTTTTAAGTCTTATATATTAGTTATAAGAGCTCTTATAACAACTTTCATAAACAATTTACATAAACTGCAATATGTTGGATGCATTATTGCCAATTTTGGACTTTCATATATCAGGTAATCAAATAAATTAGTATAGTTTTTCAATGTTATGATTTCAAGAGAGTCAAGAGCATGCAGAAAGGTTTTATGCAAATGAAACTATTCATTTTCATCCTCTTGGAATCCTATTAAGAATAATTGTATAATTTAAAATCATATTGGTAATACAGTAATGCTATTTTTATTGTTTGGTAATATACTTTGTCTTGTATTTGTATTGTAATATAATTATTAATTAGATATTTGTCAAGAGCATGCAGAAAGGTTTTATGTAAATGAAACCATTCATTTTCATCCTCTTATGAAAGTCTGGAAGTCGAGCAAATGAATTCCATAGTGAATTGACAGCTGACAAAAACTAACAGCTTAAAACCTGTTTGTCTCTGTTTCTATGCTACAAGAATCAGCCATTTGTCAGTAGGTTTTTGAGGTGAGATGAAAAATGGATTATCTATAACAACAACAAACTTTAGATCATTGTTGTTGTCCAGTAAAGCTTTCCCCACACACAACAAAGTCCAACGTACACCAATAGAAAATTTTATTGTGTGTCTGATGGATTACAGATGATGATATCTATTATGATTGACTGATTAGTGGCCAAGCAGCTCTATCACAACTTCAACGAGTTGTAGATGTATTATTGGTATTACATGCCTGTAAAACAGCATGCACTTGTTTTTTACAAAGTTATTGTGCTCCTTCAGAATAATGCTCATTCTCATACAGAGATGACCCTAGGATTTGCACGACTCTAAGCAAAATTTATTTTTGAGGCTCATGAAAATAGCAAGAGATAGAATGTCTTTATTTAAGTCTACAACAATATGAACATTCTTAAACAGACAGCTGCAACAATTTCAAAACTGAAAAGCACTGGAAACTGAATTGAGTATTTTCTTCCTTTCTAACAATTAGATAGCATTTACAAATTTGAATCTCATTGGGAAAAGATTATAGATAGTAGCAGATTATGTTCCTTTGAGACCCTAGGTGCAATTTTGTTACAAGTACTTTACCTACTTTATATAAAAGTGTTCTTTTTATATTAAAAAGACAGTAAAATCTTTAAATAATGACAATTTTTTAAATTTATAATATATGCTTTTTAAATGTTCACTGAATTTTTAGAGGCATATTATCTTTTTTCTATGTAAATTTTGAGGCCCCTCGAGATGACGAGGTCCTAGGCACATGCCTAGTGTGTCTATTGGGTAATCCACCACTGTTTATAGATTATGCTGGTAGTTGTTTTTTTGAATGAAATGTCTTTGTTTATTTTTGACATGTGGTTTAATTTTACCTTCAAAAACCACATAAAACTATCAGACAACCAATCAAGTTCATTATTAAAAAGAATGTCATTATGTATGCAAGTATATATCTGCTTTTGGAAATTAAATTTTGTTGAATGTTTTTATTGGAATTATTTGTTTACAATATTTTTAACTGAATAGTCCATATTTATAAATATGGACTATTCAGTTACATGGACTATCAAAATTTAGTTATATAAAAGTAAATTCTGAATTTATTCATTATTATATAACAAAATTTATCTTTAAACATTTCATTTAATTATAACATATCTGTTTGTTGAAGTTAATAACAAATATATTTACATTGTTATCACTTTGAAACATCTGAGAAACTTAAATATATTTGATCAATATAAAAATATTTTTTTACTCTAACATTCTCAAAGTAATGTCTGTTAAACATCAAATTTTCATTTGTATTATTGATACTTTTTAAAACTCTCCCATTAACAAATTAATTGATAAAGATTTATCAATTTAACATACATACATATATTTTAAATTTTTTAAGCACTCAAAGTATAGATTTTACAACAAAACATTATACAATTTATACATTACATATTTTATTTATAAAGGAACTGAAAAGAAATAATAATTTTCATTTAAAGAATAATTGTATAATTTAAAATCATATTGGTAATACAGTAATACTATTTTTATTGTTTGGTAATACTTTGTCTTGTATTCGTATCGTAATATAATTATTAATTAGATATTTGTGTAATAAAGCTTTCTGTTCTCTGTAAGAATGTTCAAAGCTGGACATTTCATCAGCTTTAGTAACTTTGTAAAACCACTCCCAATAATATCAAAATAAATTCTAAAGAAATTAATATGAAGAAAATTAAAGTGTAAATGCTTTCATCCCTACACATTGGAGACATGTCTGAAGAATTCTTCAGACAGGACTTCTTTGTAGAGGGAAGAATGTACTGTACATGCATTTTTTTAGTATTAATTTCTTGAAAATTCATTTTACCATTCTCTCTATTCATGGATTTTCAATTGAAATCTAGTCCAGATTTAAGCAAAAGATTTTTTAAGAACAGTGTTAATTATATTCTTGAATTTTACAGGAATAAAAGTCCTTGGGTATAATCAAATGTCTTGTTTGATGAGGTTATAAAAGCTGTATCATTTAAAATTAAATTGATTAATTAATTCACAAAAGATTTTATAGAATCAGTATAAAATATTTTCACAATCCTTATTTATCACTATTTTACAGGAGAGATTTGAGTTTTAACTAGAGTTGGATAAAATACTGTGTATATTCCATCAAGAACTAAATAAAATTAACATGATAAGCATGTTTAATGTAAGTGTAAGAAATTAAATGCAAAGTAGATTCACACAGTAAAATAATGATTAATTTTTATAATACAAAAACTGATTTCCAAATTTTTATATTGTAAATTTGATTGTTTAAATATCTTAATTAAACCTTAATATAAATTTATAATAAATATAAAAACACCTTACCAATGAGGTATTTAATTTTCTTTACTGTTTTTTTTTTTTTTTGCTCTATTTATGAGCCCTCTTCAGGTAAATTGTGTTTGAATTCAGAACATCAAACATTTCTTTTTCAAATGGAATTAACGAGAATATATTTAACAACTTTTTAACTTTAAAATTCTAAATTATTATAATAATTTTTTTGGAAGATAAATAGTATTGTATTAATAATAAACTAAGATTGACAACTATCCAATATTGTTGTACGGTACATATTACCTGGTGTTATTACTTGTCCCCAGTGGTAAGGTGTTTTTATATTTAGTTAAAATAAGAGCTGAGTTAGAATGGATTGTTAAATTTATAATATTGAAATATGTATAGTATAGAAATAATGAAATATGAATGTAAAATTAATAAAAGAAAAAAATATATATTTTTCATAGAATCATTTAAAATAATCATGAAAGTATTGTTTAAAAAATTAATGGTATAGAAGTATCAATTCGACATCTTTCTTCCTTTATATAGGAAGTGTACAAATTTATATAACAATTTAAAATGAGATTATATTTCTCACTAGGTTCTAAAATATATTAGAAAAACATGTTAAACTATTTTCTGCAGTACATTTTTATTGTAATATTATTTTAGATAATTAAAAACAACAAAAATTTGTGCTATTTTTACTTACATAAATAAGTTTTTGTATATAAGTTTACTTGGCTATTTTCATTACATTAAAACAAATTAAGCTACATATCAATTGTGAAACAGTTTGACAATATAAAAATTCAATTATGATAATAATACAAGTATTATTAACGTTATTAATTGAAAGAAAGTCATAACAGTTTTTAACAGAAAGAAAGTACAAAGCTTTGCATTCTTTTTAATAATTTCACATGATGCCAAGACTATCAAAAAAATCATCAAGATTTTGCTGCTTTTACAAAATTATGCAGCAAAAGCTTTAATATTAGTTTTATGTAAATATAAATGTATAACTTCATAATCTGTATACAATAAACAATGTAAAGGATGGCCCAAAGGTCATGTAATCAAGACATATTTTAAGATATTTTAAGAATAGTGAACATTAGTTTGAAACAGCTGCATGTTAGCTGTAATTCAGTCATTTCCAATGAAGTTCAATTTAATCATGAATAACATCGTGCAGCTGTTCCAAACTGATTTTAACCATTCTTAAAATAGTCTTAAAAATATATCTTGAGTAACTGACTTTTGGGTCACCCTGTATAAATAATTAAAAAATTGCATGAATGATTTTAAGAAAGAAAAAAATTTAAAATGATAATTATAATTTAAATATATCATAACTTTTATATTTAAATTTTAAACAGTCATCTAAAAGAATGTCTATTTTATTTAAAGTATATCATACAGTATTTTGATTGATGTGTCATACATTTCTTTTTGTTTATAATTTTCATTTATGTCCTTTAAAAATTGTTGTATGTTTGATCATTTTTGTCAATAAATATTTTGTTTATTGTGTTATATGAGATTTTTTTTTTTATTTATTTATTGAACAGTAAATTAAAAAAAGTACCATATGATGATGAGTGATACACGAACATATAAAGTTTAATGACCTAATGTAGAAATGAAATAATTTGGCCAGTTTGGAAGGTTTGTGCACATATTTAGCAGCTAATAGTTATTGATATTAAACCATAATAAAAATTACTAATACAGAATTAAATGAAGATCTCATATATGAATAATAAACAGTTTAATGGTTTTAAAAAATTCCACATTTCCTGAATTCTAAGACTTAACTGTTTTAAAATTTTCTATGCAGGAAAAATTTTTAAATAATGATTTTATTAAGTCGTATTGAGTAAGTTAGAGCTACCAAGTATTATTTCATAACATTTCTATTTTCTATGTCCATGCTCTTCTGCATATACAATAATTTTACATTTTAATTCTGCATCATGTTGGGAGAGTCTCTATATTTCTGCTACTGAACCATGCAACTCCCTAACTTTCAAATTACCAAAAATTTGCATAACAGCTTTTAAACAACTCAACCCACAATGTTGAAGTCTTTGTTACTCAGATGTCTTTTTGGCATAGCTTATATTTCATGCATGTTCTGGGCTCTTACAGCCTTATTTTTCCTATGACATGCTTATTTAAAATTAATTTCCCTTCCACGTGGATACACAAAAGGATTTTTAAATAACATTCGAAAACGGAAAATCTGTTAAACAGTCAGAAATATTGTTCGATAATTTCAGAAATATAAATTTGTGAAACCGTCGGATTAGAGTTTGAAAATCTTAAACTGTTGTATTCGATAGACTGCCTGAAGACAGTAGTTGTATACTACTGAAAGTGCTAGCAGATGAGTTCATTCTCCAAGACTCCACTCCTGTAACGCCACAACACGTAAGTGTTATAATCATATAATAAACATTGGCGTGAAGTGACATTGTATTATATCATGCATCATGTTGTCTTGAAACACTAAATATTAGACACACTAAAAAGAAATCTAAATTAAATACTTCTTAACAGCAAAGTTCATTAGAACTGATATGAGTGTTGAACAGTATGGCCAAAAACATGTTATTGGTGTATAACACACCATTTTGTCACACTTGGACCGCAAATAAACAACATGATGCAGAATTAAAATGTAAAATTATTGTATATGAAGAAAAGCATGAAAATAGAGACATCTCATAAAATTAGTTGGACTGCAAATGTAACATGAGAGGTCTCTCTTTTTCAGACAAGTAAAAATACGTAAATGCATTTTAGAATTGAGGAAATATGGTATATAAAGAATCCAGTGTTTTCGTACTAAAAATATCATTTTGTCATTTTCAAATGATAATGGTCTGAAGTGATTTTTGAAAAGTCAAATGACAAGACACATTGTTACTTGAATACAAGTGATAGGTCATTTTAGATGTTTCACTTAATATGATTTCTGTAATGGCATCCAATTGATTTTAAATGAATGCTATCAATTGCTATATTTATATTTTTAGCAAATGCTATCAATTGACTATATGATTAAGTCTTAATTAGGAACAAATAAATTTTCTTTGAGAATAACTTTGTCTATTAATTGAAGTTTATCATGTCTATTCTAATATTAAAAAAAATAACAAAATATAAGCATTGTTAAATAGTTTATATAGAAAGCAGAAATCTTATCTTGAAAATCATTTTATTGCTAATTTTCAAAATCTTCTGGACATAACGTCAAAGAAGTGAAAATCAAAAATGTAGAAAATGTCTCCATAAATGAGAACAGATGAGATCATTTCAAATGATATTTTCACTAGGGTGCTTATTAGAAGTTTAATAATGATAATTCTGTCATATAACTAGCTTCTTTGTCTGGATGGGCATTGTTGTAGTTAAGGTAGTCTGTAAACCTCCAGGGTTTGATGACGGCCAAAGGACCCAGATCAAGGAGGGATATCATGCATGCTCAAGGTAGGAAGCAGGACTTTTTGAAAGAGAAGGTGAAGAGAGAAGATGTGTAGACAGGAGTCATGTGTTTGTTTCCTCTTTGTGTTGTTTCCTCTTTGTGTTGTTTCCTTCATCATAGTGTCAGACTGTTATAGTGAATGGACAGAGAAGTGATCAGAAGGACTGAAATAAACTTTAAGTTCCTTGCATTGGCATTGTAGAGTGTGTGATTTATTTCTTCAAAGTTTTTTTCTTTGTTCCTGAATGGGAGAATACTCTAAAGATCAAGTACTTCCCCACAATCTATTGTAGGAAATGTCAAATAATATGACAGATTAAAATTGTTTTCTGAAACACTTTTGGACTTAATTGTAGAAGCAAAGTTAGACTTAGCAAATGTTCACAAACCACATAGCCCAATATTTTGCAAATTTTGACCAAAATTTTTCTTGATGATAATGACCCCTAGAACAATATACTTCAAGGAAGCCATACTTCTCAAATACATGGTTCATTGTTTTTATGGTCATACTAGTAGCACTATCTAGTCATTTCAATCTGAACTATATTCTCATAACCATTGTCAACAGTTATCCAATCTTGAGTACATTACTGTTTTGTAAAATGTTTTTTGAGTGTATATAGATTGCAAGAAGAGCAATGTGTTATCATCAAATTTTGTTTTAAAGTTGGTTTATCAGCTACAAAAACATTAGATATGGTGGAAAAGACTTATAGCAAAGGAGCATTAAGACAAGCAAATGTCTTATGATAGTATGCTAAATTTTGTTGAGAGAGAGAATCCATAAGGGATGATGGGTGTAGTGGACACCAAACAAGTCAGACAGACATTTCCACTGTTGCAGAATTAATTATAATGATTGCTGAATCACTTCCCACATGATAAAGAAGAATTAAAAATTGTAGTTCTCTGCATTTTAACTGAGGATTTAAAGAAATGAAAACTTTGCATATGTTCGTTTTACACGGAAAACAATTCTTGGCTCAAAAACAAGTCATAACATTAGATCACCCACTCTACTTATCTGACATGTCACACCAGACTATTTTTTATTTTCAAGATTAAAACTGCAGTTGAAAAGCCAAAGGTTTGATGAGATTTCTGAAATTGAACCCGTTGTAACCAACCAACTGAAGATTATTAAAAAAGATCAGTTTTCAATTGTGATGTAACAATTGGAAAAGACAACTCAACAGTGTATCTATTGTGGAGCTTATTTAAAATTTTTCATTTTATACAAACCTTATCTAAAAACTTAAGAACCATACTGTTCATCTTATTTTTAAATTTAAACACCAGGTTTTGTTAAAATGAAGAAGTTTCACAAATAACCAAAGATAGTAGATGAACGAAGAAAACTTTAATTGTACTATTAAGATAATGTACAGGTTTGTATACCAGATGCCAGGCAATCTTGATTCTGACACGCGACACTTGTAATATTAATTATTAGTACTAGAAACAGATAATCATCGAACCATACCGCACGACAAAATTTATAAGATTGGCAAAAAATCTCAACGCTGACCACGTGGTATAACACATATAGGTTTTAGTTTTAGATTATTTTATGTTATTGTATAACTAATTATATTACTAAAGAATAGGATAGAGGATAGGACAGATTGAGGGAATAAAGAAATGGGTACCCAATGTTCTATATCTTGATTCTTAAGGTGGTCACTTGTGCGTGGATCTATCTTTGGTGTCGAAAATCGGGGATTACTGTTCTTGTCACTTCAGAATTAGTTACTCTGTTCTGATATTCACGTTTTCATTCCTTAGATCGTCCAATAGTTTTGCAATGGCTGTCTCCTCAGTAGTTTACATCCCTTGTCTATTCCGCACGGTGCCAAAACATACCGGAATAGCTGACATTCACATCCGTCTCTTCCACAGCTCAAACCCCAACTGTCCTCACACTCCCTCTCTATTGCCCTCCGGGCTACATACCCTTCTACTATTTCACAAGGTTCACTATGCCCATATAAGAAAATGAAGTTTGAATAAGGAAATTCCAGAAAAGACAGACAATAGATCAAAAGAAGAAAGCTATGAAAGAGAAATAGAGATAATAATAAAATATAAAATATGTGCATATAACTACAAAATAAAATACATATGTCACGCAGCCACAGTTTGAAAATAATAAAAGATTCTTTGCAACTCTCCTGAGCAAACATAAAAACACACAATAAAACAGAGACTTGTAGATTAGTTACAAATAACAATGTAATATTTCACCACATTCTATAAAAGTACTCAATTACAAAATTTTGGTTTATTCTTCTGCTGAGCACAGTAATGGGAGGTCTCTTTTATATACAGTTACTATTTTTCTGGAGCTTCTTCCCACATATTCTGAAGTTCTATATCAAATGATATTATTAGCATGGTATCGTCCACTGTATCAGATGGCAGTTTAAGCCAGCTTAAATATCCTCTGTCTTCCCATTCACATAACTCAGTTTCTAAACTTCATTCGGGAACTTTAAATGTCATGTAAAAATTACAACAAAACGTAAATACTCGTACATTGCTTAATTATTAATTCATCAAAAGATAACATGAGCAGAAGAACAACAAAGAAAAATGAAACTTGTTATGTATGGAAGGGTGGACGAAGGTTGGTTTAGGCAGAGTTCTGAATGTCAAGTTACGAAGGCAATTTGCTAGCCACTTCGAGGGGTGGAAATGTGTTCGATATTCTTGCATTTATAATATCATTTATGATCTAAGTGACTAATAAAAATCGATAAAGGGATTTGTCTGCTTTGTAGTTATCGAATAGGTGTAATTTTCCGAACATCTTTGCTTTTTTTCAATATTTATAAAAAAAAAATACACCTAAGCCATCACAAAGCTGTTTAGAAGACAGAGACAATTGGCCATCGCCTAGCAATTCATATTTTTATGAGGTAAGATAAGTGTACAAAAATCGGATACTTTTTGCTGATGTTTAACTATCTTTAATTAAAGATAACAAGTACCCTTCCCAGAGTTAACAGGGAAAATTACTACAGGTGATATAATAAAGAAAATTTGTTTTTTCTGAACTAATTCTCATTCTTGTGTCAATATCTAAACACCAGTGTAAAAGTCCTAGTAATGAGTAATGTCCATGTAGACAATTAAAAATAACATAACAAGTACCCCTTCCCTCCCAATCCCGAGATTTTAATTAAAGCTAAATATGCTTACTATATGGCAGAAATGGGCAAATGTGGCTCTTTTTGAGTTACATGCGACTCTTGCTGGAAGTGTTAATTTCTATTTTTTATTTTTATTTTTGCAAGCAAGCAAGAGTTCAGTGGGAGCCGAAATGTAGGTTTTGCAAAATGCATGGGAGCCGCAGTTTTGTACTGTCGTGGCGGATAGTATGGTAAGGCGTGCGATTTTATTATATAATATAATATAAAACAAATACTGTATTGATTTTTTTTAATAAACATATTTTCACAAAATTATAAAAAATATATATATATATAGGGGAAGGTTGGGCAGGATGAGGACGTTAAAGGTTTGAAAAGTCATAAGATGGCAACGACTTAAATGAAAACAATAATTTTTTTATTCTTATCAACTATAACATTTGGTAATATATAATACAAAATTTAATTTTTGAAAAACGTTTTTAAAAACAAGAAAATTTCATATTTTAAAATTATATGTAAATGTACCATTTTGCCCCACCCGTGGGGTAAGATAGGATATTATGTTTGGTTAAATTTACCTATGGTAGTCAAAATGGCGGCTCGTCTCTGATTCCAGCCAACAGAAGAAAGGAAACGGTGGGACGCACGTTCTAACCTATTCTAATATATTACCATAATTATTACTAACCAAATTAGAATAGGTTAGGTAAGTTAGGTTAGAACGTGCGTCCCACTGTTTCCTTTCGTCTGTTTGCTGGAATCAGAGACGACGCGCCATTTTGACTACCATAGGTAAATTTAACCTTATTTTTATATACAAGGAGGACAAATTAAAATGGTTAAACTGCCGTTTTCTTCAATATTGGCACAAGAACAACGGCTTGTGCCCATTTATCACAACAGCTACATTTATTATTTTCCAAATAAATAAATAAATATAAAAGTTTGAACTTACTCGTATTTACTTTACCAGACGATACTGTCACTTCGCGCATGCTCAGTTTCGCTATTTTGTAAGCAGACGATACTTTTTCGTGGAAAAAATTTTTTATTTCGATTGTTATCTCACGTTTTATTTCTTGTTAAGATAGTAATTTAAATTTAAAAAATGCTTTCATAAATAATAAAGTAATACAGTATATACTGTATAAATTTATTACAGTTAGATATAATTTAAAAGTGGAATATTTCATTTTCTATAAAAAGATCATTTTTAAAATTATTATTTTATATATTCGAAAAGGTGATATAGAATTATCAATGACAACGAATTTAAAACTAGTTCATTGCCCTATATTGTAGTGCCTCTAGTCAGCAGCAGAATTCATGGCCAACCTTGGGCAAGATGGGGTACCCTATCTTGCCCCAACGTACACTTTTCATACTGACTGCAAACACGGGTCAACTTTATTTCAAAATTAAACAATTTCAGTCTTAAAGGTTACTTCCAATACCATAATATCTTCATCTAAAAGGCAATGTAAAAGTTCACAATAATACTTATTTTGTAGAAACTTTGTAGCAGGCGTAAAATTAGATGAAGTATTGCTTAAACATGGAAAACTGTCTTCAGGGCCTAATTTGGCATAAGGCAGGCAAGGCACTTTCCCGGAGCCCGTAATTAATTGGGGCCCGTAATAGGTTCTAAACGTGCCATTGTTTTATTAGTATTGCGAATTACTATATTATTAGCGCCATATTCAAGGGTTAATATATTGATTATTTTATGTTTGTAATTGTTTTGAAATAAAAATACTTTAATTTTAAGTATTACAATTTTATTTATATTTGTAGTAATATAAAATTTGTAAAGGGGCCCGTAAATATTATTTTGTCTAGGGCCCGCGAAGATCTAAATTAGGCCCTGGCTGTCTTACTTCCAAACAAAGAGAGCGATTCGGACGTTCTCTCGTCCCGAGATCCCTTTTGAGGTTGACATTTAGTTCCCCAAATAACAGCTAGATGAAAGCACGTTAACCACGAATAAACGGACGTCCCCGTCTTACCCCATGGCCCCATCTTGCACCACCTTCCCCTATATATATACAGTATATTGTGTATATATATAAATGAAGACGGATGTTTGTTCGCTATGCACGCCTAAGCCGTTCGACCAATTGCTACGAAATTCAGCAGTTACGTTCAAATACTTCTAACTTACATCACGTCGTACATATCACCCCAAAATATCGATAGGATTTTTATATATCGATTAATTTCTATCTACTTTCGATTTGCTGGCTTTACATGTAACGCCATCTATTGGCAAAAATTCAAGAAAATAATAAACTAAATATAATTCATACAAAAGGCCCACCAGTGGCCAAGAGATTCCGTTTCCTGAACTCTGGGAGTTGTGTCGTGGATTTGTCTCGCCCGGAAGAGCTGGCCACGTGGAGTTTTCCGGGTTTTCTCCACGTCTGTAACGCCTGAATAGGGGCTAGTTACCCTTAAAAAAACTCTCGGAAGGCATTATTCCCCACGTAAAGATCATAAACGATAATTTTTACAAAAAGAAAAGACATAACTTTTAAAAATTTATATTATACTCACTTAATTACTACGATTACGATATAGCGCGAAATAGATGCGCCATTACGCCATTACTGCGACAAGTACTGTGCTTGCCTGCGTGGAGTGTAGTAGTGTTTTGCTCCTGTACATCATACTTGTCCTGTTAGTAATAGAGTCGTGCCGGTTATGTTTCTAACTTTTTTCAGGGAAAAAATTTCATATTGAAATAACGTGATTTGCGGTACAAATAGGAAGTTCATATATAGTTAATCTGGTCCTCTTTCTCTTACGATTTCCATGTCTGGTCTCGATTTTCATCTATCTAACTCCGTTCTCGAGATTGAGAAAGGATAACTTTCAAAAGTTTCCTTTACTTAGATGATTTTGTTGAGCTTTACTTTTTCAATATAGTTTCACCAGTTATTTATTTTTTATGGGATCACATAAAAGCAATTATTTTCGCATTCTTACAATATTGTTTTATTTTAACAAGTCTTATATCAAGTCTTTCGGACGTTAAGGTTAGCAACTTGGATTACATGCGGGATGCCATTACAACCTATCCAACACGGATCACTTTTCAAATATTAATAGTAGACCGGTATTAATTAGTAGTCGTTGAACATCCTCTCTTCCGGGAGGAGGTCAACGGCTACTTTTGGTTGAATTCACTTCGATTCCCTTCTGCAACAGTTCCTTCTTTCTATCGGACCAGCGGTATGGTGGCATTCGAATAGGAAAATTACATAATGTAAGGTTACCGGGAAGCACAAAGTATGATTTAAGTGTTTCGTTTAGCATCAATACAGACTCAGATCCTTCTTATTTTATTTCTAAACACCGCTGTCGGTTGTTCGTTCGAAAGACTGAATGAATACTGTTATCGCTTCTTTCGGTCATCCGGTGTGCGCGGACGATCTCGATACACTGCAGATTTTGCTGCTCTCCGTAGATTAATTAGTCAGGTGGATTTAGATCTGGTGAGCGTGGGGACCACGCGTTTTTCGAAATAATGCGAAAACCAAATACTATAATATAATATAATAGAAGGGTTAGAAGTACGAAAGAATCTAATAATCTTAATCTTTGCTGTTGTTACTTTTTGCCGAGCAACGCCGGGCTCATCTGCTGGTATACATACATATTTGATAATTTCAGAAAAATTTCACAATAAGAAATGGTTCATTTTCCATTAAAGAAAAACAAAAACAAAAAATATGATTTAAATAACTCGCGATTTATTTATTAATGTTGAGTTTTCATATTAAATAATAATGAATTTCAAGTTAGAGTGTAATTTTATGCAAGTTAATTTTTTAAAACACGAATTACCTTTCAGGTAGAGGAAAATGTGATGTAACTATTTACCCGTATCTTTGTATCCCACAATACCTCGCGAGTACGTGAAGCATTTGGTTTGTGTTCGTTTGGATCAAGTGAATTTATTTGAAAATGGAATCTACGCAAGCAAAAAAAGAAAATGTTAAAGATATAAGTAGCGTTAGGAAAAGAAGAAGCGCTAGAATATCGCTTTCTATAGGTAAATTAAATTTTTGATTAAATGTCAAGTGATATTTGTTTTTGTTTACTGCTTCACACCGTAGTGGTGTTTGTTATCTCGACTGTCATTGGTCGATCGGATTTTTAAATTTAGATCGATTTTTAAAATACTAGTTTAAATATTTGTTATTGTTATCATCATTAATTAATATATTATATTCGCTCGTCAGTTTTTACGTTTTAAAAAATAATATATTTATTTATTATGAACCTCTTTTTTTAAAATTTTAAATAAATTTCACATTATTTAGGGTTGTTTACTTTCACTGTTTAATGTTGATAATTTTTATTACATAAATTATAAATAATTAAAAAATAACTAAAAATAAAAACCACTGTTTTGTTTATTTCGGCATAAGTAATAATTACAGATTTGAAGTGATTTAAAGTGACATTTAATCTTATATATTGTAATTGAGGGCAATTGTATTTAATGCCTTTAATTCAATTACATATAATTAAATAGTTTAAACCTCTTTAGTTATTACAATTGATTACAACAAAAGTTTTCATTTCTAACAATTTTTTATTTTTTTATTATTGATTTATACCTAAACAAATTACTGCATGTATTCTAATTACAATTTATAACATAGCCAAATAATGCCAAATATATATGGCTACATATATGGATGTCATTCTCAACTATATGACAAATAAATGAATATATTTATAATTATAACAATAAATTATACAAATTTATAATTATAATAAAGCATAACTTATTTTCTTATCATTAAAATTTAATTATATTGCTAATGAAAATTCTTTTTGAAAGATTTTATTACATCAGCAAAGATTTGTTCATTGTTTATCCCCTTTTCCACTGTCACCAGTCAGAAATCAAGGTCCCCCCTTCACCAATTATGTTGTCAGAAATTTAAACCATTTTCAAATCTACAAGAATTATTTTCAAACAATTTTATGATAGCTGGGAGAAAAATAAATGTCGGATGAAAGCTTGCATTGTCAAAAACTCGTCCTCCCCCTCTCATCATCAGCAATTGTCAAATGCAAATGAATTCCCTCCTCAGAAACTACTTGAATGGCCCATGTTTATAAAAAAAGTATAGAATTAATACTTACTATTAACAAACAATAACATGCATTAGAATAAAAATATAATAGGAAATAAAATAGCACAAAATTAATATCGCATGTTATTACGTAATCAATTTTTTTTATAAACAATTAAAAATTTAAGTAGAATTACTTTTCTTTTTAATAACTGTAATTAATGATGTAATAGTCTGTTTAATTTAAGATGAGAAAGAAAGGAAATACAGTATTATGAAATAAAGAATAAACGAATTTCATTAATATTTTTATTATCATCATTTTTTATTCTTATTTGTTTCTTTGATACTTTTCTAACAAGTTTATATATAAATAATTTTTTATATAAATAGTATAAATATTTTAAATTGATTAGACAGACCATTTTTTATATGTTACTGTTAGAACTTGAATTTTTCCAAACCGTAATGAAACTTCCATTAGAATTACTATCACAAACATATTTAGCTAGTAGTATGTTACAAATGTAGATTTATCACACTTTCACAGCACTCTTTTTACTAATCATTGAAGACTTATTTCAAATTTTTTTTTATTTAAATTGACTGAAATCCAACAATTTCAACTTATTTAAAGTGTTCCACTATTTTCAAATTCATTTATTAATGAGTATTTTTGTAAGTTATTTTTAGTAGCTAAGAATCTACATATTATATTAGTCAACAAAGATATTATGCTCTGCAAAACACATGCTATATTTCTCATCTATATTTTATTTTCATACTGAATGACTAAGATAAAATGTAGATGAGAAATACTAGCAAAATGTTTGGAAAACGTAATTTAATAATTAATGCTAGTATATAATTTATATCAAAAAATTTTACAATATTCCATAATAGCTTTGCTAGGTAAAACATGGTAATAGTTTGTTTTTGATGTAGTAATATATAACCATATTGAGAATAGAAGACATCTAAAAATGAAGAAATTTCTATTTTAATATAATATATGAATGAAACTGTAGAAATGTTAAAAACATCATAACTGTTCACTCATGTAATGTTAATTCCATCCTAAAACAATCTTATTCATTAATGAAAGTTCAAGCATTTGATAACAATATATAAGCATTATATATATAAGATAATGGAATATACAAGAATTCTCTATAATTATTCTTCAGATTACATAACAATATAGAACAATTTTATATACCTTATATATTAATACAATATACAAGAATGCTTTCAATTAATTTTGAAATATCTTTTAATTTCAGAAAATATGATACAAGTTATAATATTATTTATGAATTCATTACTTGATATTATAATTAACACCATTAAAATATAATCTGATAATATTATAATATATATATATATATATATATATATATATATATATATACGAGGCATCATTTCATCCATTTATTTGCTCTTCTTAGTTTCAACTAAGAAGAGCAAGCAAATAAACAGATGAAATGATGCCTAGTGGTCGTTTAACTGCACTACATCGTGCTTATGAAACAAAAATGTAGAACAATACGGTTTAAAATTGGTACAAATTTCATTAATATTTCAAGATTATATGAATGTTTTATTTTGAAAAATAAAAATATTTTTTGGAATATTTATTGAATACTCCTAAAATTGAATATACCGGTAATGCTTTTGTAGGTCTCCATACATTTCATATTTTGATTCTGTGTATTATTTACTACTTTTTTATCATTCTAAAATAGTTTTTATATTACAAAAATGGAGAGGTTTTATTGAGAGAGGTATTTAATTTACATTTTTAGTATTTTTAAGTTTATTGATAAACATAGTATACCAGTACATTTATATGTGTTTAAAATATTCTAATCATGTTTCTACGCATTTATTATATTCTATATATTTTTCATTTTATTTTTTATTCATCGTTTATACTTATTTACTGTTTTTACATTTTATAGATTATACATTTTATATTTTATAAAATTTAAATTTTACAAAGTTTGTTTTTGTATTTGATCAATTATTTTTTCAATTAATATAATTTTATATAAATAAATAACATAAATAGATTCTAGAAATTCATTCTATTGATTTAGTTTTATGAGTGATGCTTTACCAACAGCTGATAAACAAAGGCTAAAAGTAGAATATATAATGTTTTTTTTTTCTTTTTAATTGTGAGTACCTTTGTTTAAGCATTATTGTGGAGCTTGTTCAACTTTTTTTATAGTAAATAAGCATTCTGAATTCAAATCTAGTAAGTACCACAAAAATAAAATAGTAAATTTATCTATAAACCATTTATCTTTCTAATTGACTTTTATATTAATGGAAAAATTTTTGATTTTACATTAAGAATAAGAAATTTTATTTTGTATTTTTCGAAATTTCGTATAACTAGTTAAATTTTTTTAAATATATTTTTTATGCATATTTTATTACATTTATCCTAAATAAAATATTAAAATTTACTCACTTTAAAAACAACGGTTTATTACTAGTAATTGATGTTTGTAAGGTGACTACAATTCTGATTTACTTGGAATATTCCTGCAATATGTGTTCACTGTTGTGTAATTATATTAATTTCCAATTAATTCTCTTAATTAATTTCTATCAATTCTCTGTTGTTACATAATTATTCTTCAATACAATATCTTAGATATGATTTAAAAGACAAATTATTACAATAAAATATATATTATTTGAAAAAAATAATTTTTGAATTTTCCAGTAGTGCTGATCACATGAAAAATATAATAGGCAAGGCAAACACCACAAATATTAAATCATTACAATGGAAAGTTACTCAGTTACTTAATATTAAAAAACACTACTTTAATAAATAAAATGTTTTGATACGCTAAAATAGCATCATCAAGATTAACATAAACTAGAAAAATGTGAATCGGAACACAGTTAAAGTTTAAAAATTTTGTACAAAATTTATAATTAAATATTTTTTTTTTTTGAAGAAAAACTACATTAAAAATACATAGTTGCTTATTTTTCTGTACATTTATTTATTGTGACATTGTCACAATCCTGGGCTCAACTGTTAATCATATTTTTTAAATTTATTTAATTTAAAATATATGCTCTTCACCTCAAATTAGTAGTGTTTTGTCCCTGTACATAATACTTTTCCTGTTAGCAAGCCCCTGTACATCAAACTTCTCTTGTTAGCAACAGAGTCATGACATCATGTATCTAACTCCTTACAGGGGAAAATTTTTGAATAGAAATAACATGACTTTCAGTTTGCATTGGAAGTTCATATACATTAATAAGGAACGCTCAGGGCCTCCTGCTCCTGAGCTTTTCTTATATGGTCTCAGATTTCATCTATCTAACTTTGTTCTCGAGATTAAGAAAAGACAGACAGACTGACGACAGTGGGAATTTATAGGTCTATAGTTTTTTCAAATTGCAGCCCAACTGTTAATACGTGCCAAATTTTGGCATGAAATAATGGTTTGTCAGCTAATAAAATGACATTACATAATGTTCTTCAATATAGTAAGCTTCTCTTCAATGATAACATGTTTTGATGTTTTTCTAGTTTTACTGCAACATGCAAAACGTACAACCTAACTAAAGAGAAACTATTTCTATAAATATCCTAGAAAACAAAAAACTTATTGTGTTTTAACAAAAAGCAAAAACTGCATAAGTAAACTGGAACTATAAATCAAAGGAATAACACCTAAACACAATTTCCAGCAATCAAGTAAAAAATTTTACCGTTTGCTGGTGTTAGGTGTTATTCCTTTGACTTGTGTTTTAGTTTATAATTTTCAAAAATTGGTCATTCTAATTATTATAGACATAATTAAATAAAATTTTAATTTAAAAGATTAAAGTTCTATTTAATATGAGATAATACATTATTATTTTATTTATGAAACAAAAAAAGTTCCTGCCCATCTTTTGTTTTGTCTACTTTTTATATATTATGCATGCATTTGTTTGTTATTGCAAGTACATAATTACTGTTTTATTGGACTGCAATTTGAAAAACTTGTAGACCTATAAATTTCCACTGTCATCCGTCTGTGTCTCTGTCCTTCCTTAATCTTGAGAATGGAATTAGATAGATGAAAGCCGAGACCAGATATGGAACACTTAGGGGCAGAGGCCCTGATTAACTGTATAAGAACTTCAAATACAAACTGGAAGTTGTTATTTCAATTCAAAAATTTTCCTCTTTCTTCAAAAGCAGTTAGATAGATGACTGGACTGGCATCACTGTACTGCTAACAGGAAAAGTATGATGTACAGGGGCAAGACAACACTATATACTAATTTGAAGTGTAGAGCATATATTTTAAATCAAATGAATTTTAAAAAATATGATTAAAAATTGCAGCTCAGCATTGTGATGATGTCACAATAAATAATTGCTTGTTCTTAAATATTTTCTATAATTTGAACATTTTGTATGTCTCTTTTATAATATTTTTATATTATAAAGTTTTAAACATAAATTAATAAATATTTATTTGAAATGTTTAAAGATTTATTGAGAAAAATAATAGAAAATAAAAGCAAGAATATTTGAAGAAGGGAATGAATAAATGAAATAAACAAGTTTAAGGAAAACAAATTTATTTGTTAACTTTCTTTTAAGGAATTATAATTTTAAATGGTACATTTAACATTTTTTGGATCAGTATATAATCCATCTTCAAAAACTAATCAATATTTTTAAAAATAGTTTTTTTTAAATTCTGTTTTGCATCAATAAGAATATTTGACTTAAAATTCAAATTTAACATACTTTAGATACTATTTTTTATATGTTTGAAATTTGTTCTTTTTTTAAATATTATGCATTCCTCTACACTTTAAACAAGACACAAATATTAAAGAAATTTTAATAGATATGATAGTAAAAACAAAATTAAAATTATTTAAGAAACAATTTCTTCAAGAGGAGTTTTTAAAACTTGTTGTTTCTTAATCTTAATATGTTTTATTTTAACCATTCATTTTATTAAACATTATATTTTGTCTTTTTAAAAAATATTAGTATTTATTTACATACGAATTAAACATTCTTAAATTTTAAGTAGAAACTATTTGCTGTTTAGAATTAAGAATGTTGAAATTTTATATGTACAAATAGTAAATACTTAAAAAAAAAATTAGTTTAAAATGAATAAAAATTTGAATTTTGAATTGCATTGATACAAAAACTATTTTAAAAATATTGACTATTTTGTGAAAATTGATGATTTGGAAATGTTGAAGTTATCATTTTAAAACCTGACCTCTTTAAAAGTAAGGTTGTGAATGGTATACTAGATTAAGCTGTAGAGTTGATTTTTAATGTTAGAAAATATCAAGTAAGTACTGGTACATAAATATAAATATAAAAAGTAAAATGTGTTACTGTTTGTTAAATTTTACCTTTATATTTTAATAATAATGATTTTTAATGCATCTATCAAATTAGAAACAGTTTTGTAGAGATTAATATAGTAGATAATTGATAGAATAAAGATAGATGAATTTTTTTTATATTGATAACATGTAATTAAGTTTTTACTAACAAGCATAAATTTTCAATTATATAATAATATCAAGATAAAAACTGGTTATTGTTTACAATTTGATATCATATATATTATAAAAAATCTAAGATCAAACTTAATAATTAAACGTAAGTTGAACAAGTTTATTAATGATTCAGATACTACCTTTGCACGTTGAACAAGATTTCTAATGAACAAAACTTTGTTAAAAATTGTATATATTTATAATTTATAAATAGCTCAAATAAGTTTTGTAATTGAGTAATATGTTTTGTGACTTTAAACATTTAAGTTTATATTATTACAAAAATGTATGATTAAAGAAAATGGATAAGATGTTATTACAGTGGAAATAATATGTTACAATAAGATTAAACCATCTATGGCTGGTTAACAATTGAAATCCCCTTGTAACAGGTTAAACCCTGTTACAATAAACTCACTTACTTACTTACTTACTTACTTACTTAATTGGTAGTCATTTGAAATTTTGTTGAATATGGTGTCAAGTTTCTTTGAACATTATGATAAAAAATTAATAATAGAATGTATTATTTAAGGAATTGTAAAAATTTGTTAATGATAACTTGAAGTTTGAGTATCTTAGTTGCTTTCTTGTAAGTCTACCATTTAAAACAACATGGAAATACTCTTTCATAGTACTTAATGTTTTTAAATTTATGTTCTTATTCACATTTGAAGACTGTTCAACTTTTTAAAATTGGAATTCAAGAAGTTTAAAGCAACCACTTCAAGAGTGTTCAGTCTTTTAGTACTGACAGTTTTGAATAGAGGTTATACAAGTTTTTTTTTTCCATAATAGACTAAAATTTAATTAATTTTGTAATTGTTCGATTTTTTAATTTAATTGTTAAAGGTATTGTATAGAAGATTTGTATAGAAAAACTGAAATAGATGATAATAAAATTATAATAGTAATTATCAAAAGCTCAGATCCGAGTAACTAATTCTTGGAATAAATTTATTATTTTGTCAAGTATCAGCTTTGTATTAAATGTATTATAAATGTTTGCAAAAAATACTAAATAAATAAAATTGTAAGGAATTGAATAATTAATTATACCAAAAAGATAGAAGAAAATTTGGAATATAAATATTAAAAATATTTTTCTATTGAATTATTATTAAAATAATAATTTCATTACAATATCATATTAATTTTATTATTAATATTATAATCAGAGGCAGATTCACAGGGGCTTAAGCTCTTTCCATCAACACAAAAATTAAAATTTATTTGTTCAAACTTCAAAATATTGTTTTTAAAAACATATATATGACAGCAAATACAGTTTACTGGCACAATTTAATAAAAGTTAATTACAGTTATTCAAATATTTTAAATTTTTGTAGCTTCCTCATTACAGTAACTAAACATTGTTCAAAATTATCTAAATTATTTGAAATGAAGTTGAATTTAATTATGGAACAAGTGGAATTATAACTAAACTTTGCAATATTTCACTAAAAATTTATTTACTAAAAATGAAACAATGTAATAATTATACTAAAATGTGCAAAAATATGAATTTGTTAATGAATCTATTGATTAACTGATTGTGTTTTTGTTTGTTTCCTATTCAATAATGTTTTCCCCTTAATGTCATTTACAATTTTGTGTTGGTTTAACATTTAAAATTTAGACTAGGTTTTATTTAAAATGTTTTGTTAAGTATTCAGTCCAGTGTAATTTTTCATAAGTTTACAATAAATCTAATAACATTCTATTCAGTTTAAACAGTTTTTGATATTTTCAAACCATATTTAAATGTGCTGACAAAACAAATGAGCAGATCAACAATGCACAATGTGACATTTAATCTATTACTGTTTCCATTACAGAATAAAAAAACAAAGCAAGAATTATATCAATTTATTTTGGGAAATGTACAAAATCAGTTACAACAAATATTCTGTCTATTCTTGGATCAGTCCCAAAATAAAAAATAATGTTATCTTAAATCAATACATGGATCACTTAATATATTAAATAACACAACTTAAGTAATGAGTGTTAAATGTAAAGAATTTTCAACCAAAAATAGTTCAGACTATAATTGTGTTTAACAAAAAAAAATGTAAAATATGCATGTGAATATTATTAATACTGAAATTTAATATTTTTGAACCATAAACTTTATAATGAGTTATATCAGATTCTATAACAATGAATTGCTTTTCTGAAACAGTTAAAGAATTGTTGTGTAATTTACTATTTCTTTTGAAGAGAACTGTACAAAACTTGGCATCATGGTATAAAATGTAGTAAAGTATTATATACATAAATGTATGTATTTATATAAAAAAGGTATGAGGAAAGAATTCTTTTCTCATATTATTAATTGAAAAATTTAATTTTAATGTTTAGTTTCCTTCTGTAAAAATTTTTTTCAAAAATAAAAAAATGTAATATGTAACAAAACACAGAAAAACGAGAAATATCAAAATCTTTTTATAAAGTGAAGAGAAAAACAGTTTACATCCATCATATTTTAATTAAAATTATTGTATTGTAAGATTTATTTTCTCAATCTGAGGTTGAGTTAACATAAGTTCAATATTTGTTACAGTTACTACTATGATTTTTGCAACAATTATTTCTATCCTGATCTGCAAAAATTATTTATAACATTATATTTACCGAATACAATCAAGTACATGGACGGGTGTCTCAGAAGCTCGTCTCGGGTTCCTTATTCTCCAACAGTTCCATTCTCCAATCCCCTTATGCAGCCGATCACTTTGTTGGTCTGTCCAGATCTCCAGATGGAAAGAAAGTTGTTGCTTCCATTGGTCCTTCGACCCTTTATACCCCTCCTGTTCCCCCGCCGGGTTTATTGCCCCTCCAGGCCTAACGGACAATGGAACATTTGGGAAACTTACCAAACAAAGGGTATTGTGTCCGACATAGAATAATTTATGACAAGCGATTGTCACAGTATTTCCTTAATAATCACCTACTGGGCAATTTTTTTTGTGGACAATTATTGGAGTAAAAAAATATTGATGTTGTAAAAAGGAAAAACGCATGATTCTAAAACAGATGTAAAACTAGTTAAAACAGAATATTGTGACAAATTTAATATGTTTTTTAAAAAATAATCTGAAGGACATACTTGAATTGCTTTAATTAACTTCATAAATTTCAATAATTTCCAATATCGGTAATATTGAACATCAATAACAATATTAACCAATATTCATTTTTTTACTTCAATACCAGAAAATATTGCATTGATAGTCAATTATTCGATAATATCAAACACCAAAATATTGGTACTGATATACCAAATATTGGTATATGGGTACCAATATTTAGGTGAACTGGTGCAGTTTACTTAACAATACAAGTTAGATGGGCGATTATTATAGAAAATACAATACTCATTGACTTGGAAAGAACTATGGTATTTTTGCTAAAATGTTCATTAGTAAAAAAAAAATATGAAATGAAATTAATACAATTTTGTATTCTTAAATATAAAATGGTCTTAATTTTCTTTTATTATTAAATGATTTGTAAAATTTATTATATTGGTAATCTGTTGAAAATTTATTGCTCACTTTAGTCTGTAACAGTTTGGATTTTATATATTCATAAAATATAAAGGATTTTTGTAATATCAAATTATAATATATTGTAAAATTTGAAATGTAAAATTTCCATTGGAAAAAATGCATGTCTGCACATCATTTATGTAAATAAATCCAAAAATTGGGTATATACTTTAATAATATGGATACAATGTATACCTGTGTATAAAATAAACTCATGAAATTAAATTTCACTGAACATTTTATGACTTAGTTGTTGTAAATTAAATTTTAAGCTGTAAATTTGTAAATTAAAATAAAAATTCACACGAGAAATATGTGGATATGTGATCACAAAAACATGCCCAGCAATAATATGTTATGCAGCAAAGCACTATTTGTAAATTTTTGATTATTTACATATAATCAGATTTGTTGCATAGTAGATCATTATTGTTAGATGGTTTATTAAACTGTGAATAGTAATGAAAAATATATTATGTTTATAAGTGATGTTAATAATTTTTTGTATCTGATCAAAAACATTGTGATATTCAACCAATTCTGAAAAAAAGAATTGTGGTTTTTTTTTTGTTCTGTTTGCTTTTGATGGAGAAAAAAAGTTCTTTTTATGCAATTTGAATAAAAACTGCTTTTTCCAATTAATTTGAGTGTGTGGGGATGCATTTGAAAATGTATCTGAACTTAGTTTACATTATAGAACCCTCACTTGGAATTAGACAAAGAAAGTTATACATATAACTGAAATTTTGTTATCAATAGTCTATATTTGTAACAAGTGGGCAAAGAGAGTAGAGGGATGGGCTACAATAAGCAACCAGGGAGCTGAAGCACCTAGTGTTTAATAAAGTTGTTATTGATTTCAGAATTATTTAATCAATAGTTTTCTGATATTTGAACAAAATTTCATTATAACAAAGTAAGATTCAAAGTTGTTATAATGAAATGAAATTTTGTTGTGTTAAAATTTGTTTTATTCATGAAAGTTTTTTTTATAGTAATAATATAGAATTAAAAAATTTTTAATAATTATACATAAAGCTTAATTTTATTATTATTTTTATACAGCTAGTCATTTTTTAGGAAGACGTTTGACAGTTTCAAGACATCTTTTTTCTTCAGGACAATTTTGGAAAATGGCTGTTCGAAACAGTAATTGTGATGTTGTTATGACTTTTCCACAAATGACTACTGAAGAAACTCTGTTATGGTTTCTAGCTCATTTAAAAGCTCGTGTTCCAGAACTAATTATTGATGTTAGACAACATCAATACACTGGAGTATTTGGTTTCTATCTGACTGCAACTTATGAAAAGTACTGTGATAATCTTTCTATTTTTTTTTTTTTTTAATTAACATTTTATTGAGTTAAGAAATTATAGTGTTTAGAATCAATTAAGAGGAAAAACTTTTATAAGCAAGGAAATTATATAGCATTTATTACAAACAAAATATGTTTTCAGTAATTGCAATATAAAAGACATGTCAAGTTTAATCATTTTATTTTAAAATATCAAGTCTAAATGTTTACATTATTGCTTTCATTAACAAAATAATATATTAAAACATTAATTAATTAATTGATGTTTTGTATTTCATTAAAATATTTTAGGACTATTTATTTTTGGTCATTAAAAAATTTTTAAAATTTTATAATAATTTGTTTTTCAATTTTAAAAATTACTGTAAAAAATTGATAATTGAGTTTTCTGTATTTTGTTTAAAATCAGTTCAAGAAACACTTGTTCTTATAGAGAAATTAATTAAGTTATTAATATATTAATTTGCATCACCAAATAATAAAAGGAAAACAGGTTAAGCTCAATGTTAAACATTTGAACAAAATCTCAAAATTTTATGAAAATTCGTCTTTACATTTGGCAACACTTTTTGACTGTTAAAAACAACAGGAATATTACAATTATACATACAAATTTTCAATTCTTTTAATTCTATGAGAATCCGCAGTAAGGAGGTTATTGCTCCAAACCTTTTTGTGGCATCGAGACTTAACCCGCTCACCTTGTCACTAGATGGCTATATTTGTTATTTGTCTTCGAGATTGCAAGATCTGTCAGATGTCAGGTCCTGACACCAGTTAAGAAGTAACTCGTCCTAACTCACGATAAGAAACATGCTTAGTTACACATTGAATAGGAGGGTTTCGTGGTTCAAGTGGGGAGGGGTTGTGGATACATCAATAGGATGACCAATCCTCAAAAGAACTGATATTGATACCAGTTAAACAAAACAACAAATTTAATATTATAAATGAATCAATGATTACATATGAACTAATACAATTAGACTATATATAGACTGACTCAACATCTCTATCAGATAATATCTCAAAAGGGGTAAAATGTATTGAGAATCTAACTACCTATACCTATACCAAGAGAGAGAGTTTAATCAGTCTAAGATAATATCTCTGGTCTTTGGATCCAATCTGTTCAAATGTCAGGACAGTGATTGAGGATCTTCTTAAGAGGTTGCTTTCAGAGAAGAGATAGATGAGAGCTGGGAGACGAGAGAGTTGACAGACTGAAGCTTGGCCTACAAGCTTCAAGGCGAGTCTGCCCTGAGACTGGGATTTCTGCCCTTTTTATCTCTGACTCCCCTTCAGTTGGGGGGGTAAGTCTTTCCTATGTGACAAGATGCAAAAGCTGCATCTCACAGGCAGCTGTCTCATCAATGGGTGAGACATACTTGCAGATGTATCATCAGCTGGAAGATAAGATCTCACCTCGGGAAATAGCTAAACTGGACAGAAGCTTATTTCCCTTTGTTTCAGTTTCTCATGAATAGGTAAAGTGGTCTGTGCCATTTTTCACGCATGAAAACAGCTTAATTGCATTAATTATTAAATAAAGTTTAGAGAAATTTTCTAACTTTAAAGAAAGGCTCTTGTTTTGACTCCAGCTTCTCACAATACAAATAAAATTTATTAAGTAACAACCTGATAAACTGATGTACTGTACTTTACATTAAGAATAAACATCAAAACACCAAAATCCAGCAAATAAAAGGTACTTTAAAGGCAAAGCAAATGTTTTTTACTATTTTAAATGCCTATCTTCAGGTTAATTTTTAAAAATTGTATACCTATAAATTTCCACTGTCATCCATCTGTTTGTCTGTCTGTCTGTCTGTCTGTCTGTCTATATTCCTGTCTGTCCTTCCTTAATTTTGAGAACGGAATTAGATAGATGAAAGTTGAGTAGGGACAGGAGGCTTCTAAGCTTTAACTTTATATGAACTTCTAGTTGAATTCAATTCAAAAATTTTTCCTGGATGGAGATAAATAGATGATTGGCATGACTTTTTCTTGCAGGAAAGTATGATGTACAGGGGCAAAGCACTACTAATTTGAGTTGGAGAGCATATATATTAAATGAAATAAATTAAAAATATGATTAAAAATTGCAGTCCAGAATTGTGACGATGTCACAATAAATAATTGCTCATTAATTCTATAGTAGAATGCAACTTGATGGAACAAAACAAATTAAAAAATGGAACTCAATTGGAGCATACTGTTCACATGGTAGCAGTAGGTGATAAAAATTAAAAGTATTCACAAGGCAATGTCAAAAGTAGATCATGTTGAAGGAAAGGAGTTGGCTTCCTTGAAGTTGATGGCAGAGGCCTTTCTAGCTGCTTTAAAAATTTCTAATTTTTCCAAGTACTTGAGATGGGTTTTATTGCTGATATAATAAAGAATTGATCTAAATGTATGTAGATATTGTTATCAGCCACGTAAGCAACTACGAATGTCCTGTAGCACCCATATATTCCAACTGTTGGTTGATTCTACGATTGGTGAATGGGATGGAATACATTAATTTTATATTTTGCAATGTTTAAAATTTTTTGAATGTCATTTTTTACAATGGATGTCCTGAAGATGAGCTAAAATGTTTGAGTATTCAGTGTTTGTGAAAAGAAGCTCTAATTAAAGCCATGAATTTATTCTATTTTTAATAATTTTGTTTTGAATAATGTTTTGACAATTATTCTTTTGATGAAATTAATAGTGAGAGGATTTTATGGGAATAATAAATCATATGAAATTTTTATTTAATTAGACTAATTTTAATATTCTTCCTTGTGTAAAGGTGATATAACTTTTTATAATTAAGAATTAAAATTCATATACTTAAAGAAAGATAAATGTTTTAAATATTTCAACTCACTTTATTAAGTTTTGATTGACTAAGAAATGCTCTCTATCCTAAAAGTGTCAGTATTTTCTTTCATGTCATAAATTTTTTGAATGATCAAAGAATGCAAATCTTGCTCCCCAACCTTTTTGTCAAACTATAGTATTACATGTCTTGTAACAAGGAAAAGTTTGTTATATTGTTGAATATATATTTTCATTTTTTTTCTTGTAATTGACTTGTTATATCAAATTTCAAGTGAAGTTAGTATTTTTACTCTCCCAACCAGGAAAAGTATGGCAATCAGTAAAAAAATTATCCCCCAAAGATTTTTATATTTTTGGATTCTGGTCCTTGAAACGTTGAAAAATGCAAAAAAAATTTAGAGGTTTTTTCTGTGTGTGGACATTGGTGAGGTGGGTAGGCACAATTTCATTCACTCTGTTTGAAGCTTAATAACTCCTGTGCTTTTTGTCAAAAATTTATAAAATTTTGCAGGAAGGTTTGTTTATTAGGGGAATTGATGCTGTTAAATTTTGAGTAAAGGTTGAGAGATGGGGAGATAAAAGGGGGTTGTGTGTATCTCCAGTAGGGTCAGACTTAATGATGATTTTATTGTTATTATCATTTACAATTTTTTTATAAAAATCCATTCCTACCCTTAAAATTAAAAGCTATTTACCATTTTATGATATTTAAAAATATAAAAGTTTTTTAAACAGAATGTCATAATAGATGGTGCCACCAAATGTTGCTAGGAAAGTTACGCAACTTGTTACTGGATTTTTTCTATTTATAATGAGACATGAAACACTCTATATATTATTAAATCCAAAATTTTATATTATGAATTTAAATTTCCAGTAATAATAATGAATTACTCGAGTTATATTGTAGAAATCTGAACTTATATAATGAGAACATTTGTATATTTTTGAAAAATTTCCAATTAAAATTTCTAAATACAAGTTTAGAAAGTTTAATGAATAAGTATTTAGTCTAATAATTTAATGACTGTCATAAAATATTTTAGATTTATTTAAAAATACAATAGCTCATATAGAAGCAAATATCAAGCAAATTGTTGTTTGTTATTTTCAGTTTGTTAAAAGGAGCAGAAGATTTGAGATTAAGAAAATCATTAAAAGAAGAATATGGAGGTGGTTTAAAAGAATTTGTATGGGATGAAAGAGAATACTTTGAAAATGTAGATAATCAAACTGTTTTTCTTACAACTCAAGAAAGACAGAGCATCATTCTTAATATGTTGTATAGTTTTCGAGCAGCAGAAGGGGACCAACTGTTACATTTAAAATTTGCTGAAGGTCAAGCAATAAGTAAATATATGCTCTTAAATATTAATTTCATTATATTGACACATAATAAAGTTGTTATATTTTCTAATAAATTTCTAGTTCCTCCTTGTATGGCAGAAGGTATTTTATCTCAGATTTTACCTCTTCATAACAACGAAGATTTGGATAAATTAAAAAATAGCTGGGTAAAAGCATTATTCAAAGCTCAACCTCTTGGTAAATAATGCTATTTAATGAAGTTTTTTTTTTTTAATTTATTATCTACTTAAATTTTTAAATTAAATATTTTACATATATTTTTTTAATTTAGATAGCATATGTGATTATTTTGGTGTAAAAATTGCCATTTATTTTGCTTGGTTGGGACATTATACCAAAGCATTAACAATTCCTGCATTCTTTGGATTTTTTATGTGGATTAGTTATTATGGTAAAGATCAAGTAAGTTTTGTTATGATTTTTTTTGTTAATAATTTGTCACTTTTATTAATGTATGTGAATAATATATTTGTAGGCAACAGAAGATTTATGTTTTGTTGTATTTGCTTTGTTTAATGTATTGTGGGCAACTTTATATTTGGAATCTTGGAAACGTCATTGTGCAGAATTAGCTTATAGATGGGGTACTTTGGATAGCCAAAATGAATTATTAGCAGAACCAAGGCCACTATTTTCTGTAGGTTATTTTAATTATTTAATTTCTAATGTAAAATTTTTACTATCAAATATAATCGTAAAATTCTACTAAATTATCAAGTTACAAATAACTTTGAGTTAAATTTATTTATAGTTAAACAAGTTTATCACTGAGATAAGTAATTTGTCATCTATTGAATATAACCAGTAATTATTTAATTTTTTTTAATGTTTGAAGAAAAAATAGTTTGAAATAAGATCTAATTCTACAATTTTTACAAATGGAAAATACAAATTATTAATAATATCCAAATACTTCAACATGTATCTTTTCCAGTTATACATCTATTTAAAATAAAATGATTTTATACTTAAATATTTATCAATTATTTAAAAAAATTATATTACTGTAGGGTCCATTAATTAGAAGTCCAGTTACTGGAAGAATGGAACCATCTTATCCTTGTTGGAGAAGGAATTTATTTAGATATTGTGTTAGTCTTCCTGTCATTGCATTTTGTTTATTTATTGTATTCATTGTGATGTTTCTCATCTTTGAACTTCAGGTATTAAAAATTTGAAAATATTTTTTAATACTAATAATTAGAAATTTTCAAAATTTATTCATATAATTTTATTATTTTACAAACAAGTTTAATATTATATAAATTATTAATTATCAATATTTGATTTGTTAAATTGTCTATCAGTAGGAATAAAATATCGAGTTATACACTAATATAATATTAAAGTAAAAAGCCATTTAATCAAAAATGAAAATATATGCTGTAATTATTTAATTCAAATCAAGATCCATAAATACATATAAAAATATTTTATTAAATAAAATAACATAGAATCAATATCAGGAAAAAATCCTATATTAAAATTAATATAAATCAATTAAAGCTTATTAGATCATCCAGAACGGATAGGTACTTTTTTAATGAAAAAGATATTATGGAAGATGAAGAACTAACAAATAGAATTGGTAAAGCTGCAGCTGTAGGACCTTGCCATTAAAAGTTATTTATAACAAACAGGAAATTAATAAATTTTCTGTCTCTAAAACAGTTTTTTACTTCCATCCATTAAAATGAGATGAAAGCTGAGCATGAAAAGGCAAAATTGATAAAAGATAGAAGCTACAGATGTGAGAGTTAACAAAATAAATATCCATTTATTTATTTTGACAGGCAATGGAAGGAGAGAATTTCCAATAAAACTGCAAAGAAAAGGTTGGATATACAGTAGAAAGCATATTTAATAGTGCTGACAGAGTAAATTTAATATACAATGATATCTCCTACTTCGAACAACTCTAACTTTAAATGCTTTGGAGCTTGAACACAAAATTCGACAAAAATTCACCTCAGAGTTCAAGCTATGTTCAGTGAAAAAATGTGCTCGAAGCATAAATGCAATCTGTTATATGTCCAAGTTATCTCTCACTCTCACTAGATGCTTGTATGTTGTATGTTTTCAGTGCTTTTTTTGCTTTATTTTTGATGTTTGATTATATACACTGTATTGTATGTAGGGATTGCAATTGCTGGATCCCTCATCCAGCAATCCAGCTGGATCCAGCGCATTCTTCGGCCTGCAAATTTCTAAATAATGCCGCAAAAGTCTACGTCGTCGCGTTGCCGCTTTGCTAACTACTAGACTGCTACTAATTACTTACTCACTACTTTATTAACACTAATAATTAAATTACTTATAAATAAACTATACCTTAATAAATCCAGCAAAATTTAATAAAATAATAACGTATTCGCTTTTAACGATCTTCCTCAGTTACAAAAAAATACAACATTAACTATAGAACATAAAATGTGTTTGGAATAAATATAAAAATAATAGTGCTTAATTACATTCCATTTTTTTAAAACAAGATACATAGATGTACTGTGGTGTGACGGGTTAAAGAAAACCACGCTATATGAATAATCTCACGGATGCACACGTATTACAAATAAGTAACAGTAAAGACAATTTTATTCGTTTATCAATGCGGATTACAAAAAGGTTAAACCGATTAATCTTTTCTTTGTCTACAATGCGTGTAGTCCGGATTGTACATTCAATCGCGAAAACGGTTGGTTTACAATCTGTTTTAATCGCGTTACTATACTAATTAAATCTACTTAAACTAAGTTATAACTAATGTTAGTTAGATTAAGAAAGGAAATATAAGATGGTTGTATTATAAGAAGATTCCCCCTTTCTTTGTTTGGCGAGTTTAGGAGGCCTATTACGATTAATGAAAGACGAAACCTGACTACTTGGGACTCCTCCGGTGGGACAAAACATCTAAATAAAAGGAACTACTTCACTTCTTGATCACACAGTTCTCTAACACAACTCTGGATTTCTCTCTCTTGTTCTTTTCTTCATCGGCGACTTCCACCCTCTCTACACGTGCTCCTCTTCTCTCCGTCCTCTCGCCAATGCCGCAAATCGTCCCCCTCTCCTTTGACAAGGGGTGAGTGACCTCGCACTCGCCCAAAACTTGCCATGAGAAAAATATTTTAGAAAATTAGTGAAAAGTCATAGACGATGGGGTTAGTGGAACAATGTTAATATTAACTTATAAAATACAATAATACATACATAATTACATGGGGGGCTTCACCCACCACAGTACTGCCAGGTCTGATAATTTTCGTATTGTATACCGACGTAATTCCACTGTTTTCAAACTTTTAAGAAACGATAAAAAGAAAGAGGATTGGAATTTAACAATGGGTATATATTCGGTGCCTTTACACAACCAACGTTTCAATTTCAAGCTTGTTTATGTGGGTGCAACGATGCTCAGTTTAAAACAAAGGCTCAAGAGCACAAATATACAATCAGTAAGAACCTTGACAACACTGCGCTGACATCATACGCAAGACAGAAGGATGTTAACGTCCAATGGGATCAAGCGGCAATTATAAAAACGACAACGAATAGGCAAACGGTCAAACATCTTGAGAGATTGGAGATCTGCAAGGTGCACATGACAACTGGTTGTATAAACCATAGAGATGCGGACTCATTGTCTACCATGTGGAGATCCTTTTACATTAATTAATGTTATTAACGGACAATGCTGGTTTTGTTGGATTTTATATACAGGGTGTTTTTTTTTTTTTTAACTGACGGTACTTAGAGACATCTGTAGAGCAATCTAACAGCCGGACTGTCGCCAAATTTGGGAGAGTGACTAAGGATGACATGGGAAAGAGATTCCGCGAAGAAAAAAGTAGTACTCAAATTTGCCGGTAGGGGTGGATTTGGCGCTGTTGTAGCAAAACAGCTAAGAATCTGCATGAAATCCAGCTGCAATTAACAAACACACGAATGAATAATCGGACAGCGGTTTCAGTGTAATAACGAAAGTTTAATTAATCAGCAAATAACCTTCTCCCTTCTTCAATGTGATCACCGTCCTGCTGGACAACTTATTGCATCCTGAACACTGTGTTCTCTATGGCCGAACGTAACATGTCCGCAGGAATGTTCATCACAGTTCGAGAAATGTTGTCCTTCAAAGTCATCAAGTTTGGGACAGTACTAAGATAGACCTTGGACTTTAAGTAACCCCACAGGAAAAAGTAACATGGGGTTAGATCCGAGGAGCGAGGCGGCCATGCAAGTGGAAAAAAGCGACTGATGACCCTTTCTTAAGTGAAGTGCTGGTAGCTTTTTTGCTACAACAGCGCCAAATCCTCCTCTACCAGCGAATTTAGATACTACTTTTTTCTTCGCGGAAGATTCCACGAAGAAAAAATGCAGTACCTAAATTCTATCTCTTTTCCATGTCATCCTTAGTCACTCTCCCAAATTTGGCGACAGTCCGGCTGTTAGATTACTCTACAGACGTTTCTGAGTACCGTCAGTTAAAAAAAAAAACACCCTGTATATATTTTTTCCGCTATTTATTTTGTCTGTTTGGGCGTTTTCTGTTAATTTTCATATTTATTTCGAACACATTTTATGTTCTATATTTAATGTTCTATTTTTTTTTGTAACCGAGGAAGATCGTTAAAAACGATTGAAAACGTTATTATTTTATTAAATTTTGCTGGATTGATAAAGGTGTAGTTTATTTAACTTATTCTACTTCCAGTACATAGTTTTATATACTTATAAATAACTACAGACTAATATGTAGAGCCTATATATGAAAACTGGTAAGACTGATAGTCACTTGCCACTGATTATCCGTCTTTACATTATTATAATATATTAATATAAATTAATCAGTAGAATTACCTTTGCTATTATTTAACTTAAAGATTACATTATAATTATAATCTAACTAAACATTTAAAGTTAATTATCTCTATCTAAAGTGTTAAACCGAACCAAACTTAAATTTACTACCTAAATGTGTAAGAAGTTTTACTGATTTATAGTGACCAGTCTAAATAATAAAAGCTTCTTAAGTATTTTTTAAAAATGTTTTATTTCATTAAAAAAAAACATAAATTGCAGGATAGATAGATAGACAGATAACACTTCATTGCACCAAAAATACATCCGCGCTGGATCCGCGCTGGATCCAGCTGGAATGATTTCAATCCAGCAAAAATCCAGCTGGATTCAAAACACTGCTGGATTGCAATCCCTTGTGAACCACGTGTTCCCCTTTGTTATTTTTGTCTCCTCCTTCGCCTACACGTGTGAGGTTTCAAGTCGGAATTGTAAAAGAATCCTGCGTATCATCACACGAGGTGGAAGAGTGTTTTGTTGATTGTTGTTTTTTTTTCCACATAAAACTTAAAGTTTTGTTTTATTGTAAATTTGTCCTTTCATTGGCCATACACTCGCGTGACTTAACAATGGCGTCCGCGACAGGATTCAGAGTATAAATCTCCTCATCAGTACTATACCGGCTGAACGCTCGTTTTGTTCCAGTGTTTTAATTTGTTTAAAATCGTAAGTTGATTGTGAGTTTTTCTTTTATTATGGCTACTAACGATCATGTAGGAAGCACGATCCATGGTAACGGGGTCACTAGCAATCCCCCGTTAGTCGTAACGGGATTCTTAGGGATGATCCCTATGTTTTCGGGCACTCAAAGTGACTCCATTAATATTAAGCAGTTTTTTCAAACCATCGAAAACATCGCTACCCTAGCAGGATGGGACAATAGAGTAAAAATAGCGGTATTACAGGCCAGGCTAAAGGGGGAACCTCTTAATACCTTCTTTTGTTTGCTAGAACAATATCCGTATTCGTACGAAGATATTAGACGGGACCTAACAAAGTGTTTTGAAAAAAAAAGAGCTGGGGAAAAGAATGTATTGGATCAACTACTAAACTTAAGACAGGGCGCGAGTGAATCTGTAACAGACTTTGCTATACGGACCAAAACTCTATTGTCCTGTGCCGTAAAGGATCATTCTAAGATAGACGCATTATGCGACGATATAATTAGGGAAAGATTTGTCTTAGGATTAAACGGAAGAGTAAGAGGGAATGTGCTACGGCGGTCTCCAAAAACTTTGGAGGAGGCATTCGAATTTTCAGAGATTGAAGAGAGAATAGAATTAGATTGCAGCAACCTAAGCGAACGTAAAGGGGTTTATACTGTAACAGAGGAGGACGTAAAACCGATTAGGGGCGGACCGGATAATATCTCAGTATCTAACATTGAGCGCAAAAATAAATCGACAAGCTAGAAAAAAAAATTGAAGCTCTAACGGAGGCTGTTGAAAAGCTCGCCGGGTATAAGGATAGGGATTACAGAAATACTAATAGAAAATGCTATGTTTGTGGGCACCGGGGACATTTTGCTCGTGAGTGTTCATCCTGCGGAAGGGGGAATTTAAACTAATAGAGGGGTGTCATGACGGCCAACACAGCGCCCCTGAGTTGAGTTTATATTTGGCCACCCAAGTTTTTCAATCCGAAAAAGGCCTCCCACTTATAAAAGGTAGGATAGACAATGTAGATATAACACTCCTTATAGACACTGGGTGCAGAAAGGTCTTTGATAAATTCCGGTATATTAAAGCAAATATCAAAAACCTCCATACATAAAGTAACCATAGATGAGGAAAAATTGGGTATTCGAGGGATAACTGGAGTAGTTACCGAGTGTAATAGAATTATCAGAGTCGGAGTGATATATAATGGTTGTAAACATACTAATATTATCGCGTGCATGCCGTTTCCCGCTCATGTGGAATATGAAGCCATATTAGGGATGGACATAATTAATATTACCCCAGAAGTTATTGATAGCATGAGAAGGGTTATAATAAAGGACAATAATCGTAACAGATACAAGGGACACATCTCACCCGTTAACTGTCTTGTTAATTCCCCCATTTTAGTTCAAGGACTCGACGGTTTAGGCATTCATGAAAAGGAAAGGTTTTACGGTATCCTTAGTAAGTATCCAGGGTGTTTTGCTGACTCCATCGAAGAACTGAAAGGGATGATAGGGCCTTCCCACAAGCCAATATTTAAATCCTCGTACCCTATTAATAAGTGTCAATACCGTATCCCGGAATGTTATCTAAAAAAGTTAAAATCATTAACTGATTCGTATCTAAGGGCGGGTATCATTGAGGAGAGTTCTTCTGAGTGGAACTCTCCTATTCACATTGTCGAAAAAGCCGATGGTGAACTACGCATGACCTTAGATCTCAGACTTATTAATGAAATAACTCAACCACAGGAATTTCCATTAGCTAGAGTCGACGAAATCATGAGCAAATTTTATGGTAGCAAATTTTTCTCAATAATAGATCTAAAATCAGGTTATTTTCAAGTTAGTCTAGACCCTTCTGTTCGTCACATATACGCCTTTTCGACTCCCTGGGGAAAATATCAGATGTGCCGTCTACCCCAGGGAGCGAAGAACAGTGGCCGTTTTTTCGGAACGTGATGTCCGAAATCCTAGTGCCCTTTATCGGAATTGGATGTTACGTATTCCAAGATGACATCGTCCTTTTTAGTAAGTCTTTCGAAGAGCATATGATACTGCTTGACAGAGTCGTAAGTGTTCTATATAATGCCAACTTAAAATTACACCCTAGGAAGAGTAGATTTGTCGTTAGGGAATTAAAGTACTTGGGCCATATTGTTAGTCGTGAAGGTATCTGCCTGGACCCCGACAATGTGCGTGCCATTAGTGAACTACAACCACCACATAACGTTAAAGGTGTAAGGAGTTTCTTAGGGATGATAGGCTTCTTCCGTAGTTTTATACCAAACTTCTCTGATATAGCCCTACCATTGACGGCATTAACCAAGAAGAAAGCCAAGTTCCATTGGGACGAAGCCTGTCAAAATAGCTTTGACCGTTTTAAAATGTTACTCACTAACCCCCCTTTGCTGAGACATCCTGACTTTTCATCTGTTTACTGATGCATCTGATATTTGTGCTGGATCAGTGCTAGGTCAAGTAATTGATAATGATTTCGCCCCAGTGGGTTATTTTAGTAGAAAATTTAGTGGAGCAGAACTGAATTACTCCACCGTGGAGAAGGAATGTTTCGCAATTATATTGTCCCTTCGTCATTTTAGACCCATCGTATTGGGACACCCAGTTGAGATTCACTCCGACCATAAGCCCCTTTTATTCATAAAGAGCATGAAGAACCATAATAAAAGGCTGATGCGATGGTCGATAGAGCTAACGGATTATGATCTTAACATCAACCATATAAAAGGTAATAGGAATTTGATCGCTGATTTATTGTCAAGGCCCAAGAAGGTTAGGCCTAATTGTGACTTGCATACTTGTAATGTCGCCTCTGTTACTTCCGAATTATGGAAAAAAGTCATCAAGTCCCAAAAGGAGGACGATTTCTTTAAGAAATTAATGCACAATTTTTCCAACCGTGACCCCAACCCGTTATGTGCCGATAATGATATCCCACCAGAATTTGCTTTAGAGGGTGGTGTATTAGTTCACAATAAACTAGGACGTTTTGGAATCCGCCACTGGAAACAAGTTTGTGTAGAGAAAGGTGCAGTTAATGAATTAATATGGGCATTTCATTGTTCTCCTTTGTCGGTTTAGATAAAACTTGTCATCTGATTGATCGCTACTATTACATAAAGAATCTCCGTGCTCACGCGAAACGCATCATCCGTAATTGTAAAATTTGCCAAAAACACAACCTCCATCGCGGTCGTGCTCCGTTTCAGGAGACTGAAGTTGCTAGTTTTCCCTTTCAGAAGCTTGCGATAGATATCATCGGCCCCCTACAAAGATCGCAGAACGAAAATCGTTATATTTTCTCAATGATAGACGTTTATACTCGCGGAAGCAGTTCCAATCAAAGACCAATCCGCCCAAAGCGTTGCTGATGTCATATTTAATCATATTGTTTGTAGATATGGTTGTCCTAGCATATTAATCTCCGACCGTGGGAGTAATTTCACCTCCAAAACATTCCAGGATGTTTGTAGTCTATTGAAAATAAAACACAACGTGACAACAGCTTATCGACCATGCGCCAACTCCATTTGTGAGTGCTTTAACAAAACAATCACCAGTACCATAGCCCGCATTTCACAAGGTGACAACCGTAACTGGGACGATTTTTTGTCACCTGCGTTATTTGCTTATAATAATGCAACCCATACCTCTACCAACGAATCTCCAGCCTTCTTACTCTATTTTGTATATTTGTAGATAGTTATAAGCCTAATATTTAATCCTTCAATTCTTTGTTCTGTCTCTCCTTTGTTTCTCGATCTTTCTATTTTCACTTTCCTTGCGGGTGGGGCAGTCCTTTCCCAGGAAGTAAGGGGGAGGACAAAAGAAGAAAAAGACCCTGAGGCAAAAGAACGGGAGTAACGGTCATTCTTGGTTTGGAGCTGGGACGGAGCAGACGTGGAGAAAGAATAGGATCGGCTCGTTCAGCGAAATAGAGATCTCGAGGACACATCGTTATTCTGGGTACCCCCTATCCTTTCTTATATATAATTCTATATATCTGTCTAACTCTTCTTCACCCTTTATATAGCATGTAAGTTAGTTTTAACCCTAGTTTGTAATATTCCGGTGAATATCCTATTTGTAACTTGTTATAAATTTGTCACGCTTATAGTGTGTGAACCACGTGTTCCCCTTTGTTATTTTTGTCTCCTCCTTCGCCTACACGTGTGAGGTTTCAAGTCGGAATTGTAAAAGAATCCTGCGTATCATCACGCGAGGTGGAAGAGTGTTTTGTTGATTGTTGTTTTTTTTTCCACATTAAACTTAAAGTTTTGTTTTATTGTAAATTTGTCCTTTCGTTGGCCATACACTCACGTGACATAACACTCTAATTGTATGTTATTTATTGATTTTTAACAATTTCTTCTGCAATTTTTCTTTGTTGACAGTTTTTGTGCCATCTGTTTTGTATCCTTTAGTTCAAAATTTCCCAAATGGAATTTTTTATACCACATTTGACATGCTGGAAGTTTAGGAGCATCTTCCTCATACACATTATAACTTTTTTTTTACTATTTGCATATCCTTTTCAAACTCATAAAGTATAATATGCTTGATATGCTTTTTATCTAAACATTACACTTTGATTTTATTTTAAAAAAATATGAAGTAGAGAGTTTAAAGTAAGCTTCTAAACAAAGAATAAAATCTCACACTATAATATGTTAAATTTCACAACTGTTATAATTAAATCACATCTATATTAAGATGCTGAAGTCCACAGTATATGACCAATAAATGCAATTTTCATTTTATTATACAGTATTTACATATTTAATTTATGGTTTTCATGTTTTAATTTATTATTAGAGCATTTAATTGTGTTATTTTTACCTTAAATTATGTGTGTTTTTTGTTTTAAGTTTATCAAAATGAGTATTGTTCAGAGTCTGGGAATGGATTAATTCACTTTCTATTATTTCTAATGGGAAAAATTGATTCAGATGATTTGGAGTTTGAATGACCTTCTAGAATGAATTAAATTTGAACTACGAGGCACCACTAGTTTGGTTTGGTTGTATGTCCAGAATGGATAATGATAGACTTACAAAAGTGATCTTGAATGCAAGGATAAAAGGAAAGAGAAGGAAAGGAAGACCAAAATGTAGATAGCTTAATAATACATTAAACAATAAAGGAATAAACTTAGAAACTCCAACTAATTTACTAAAAAGTTGAAAGATATTGAAAAAATTTATACATAGGTATTCGAATAACTGAAAAGATCATGTGTATGTTGAATGAAAATTTAAAAGGGGCAAATATGATGATTGAGATAAATATACAGCTGACATGAAAAATGAGATAGTAGAATGTTGTTAACCTTAACTGATTAAATTGTTTAAGTTAGTTTCAGATTGATGATAAATCATAAAAAGCTAATACAATGACTATTATGGTTTTTATTTGCTTCAAAAGATATAAAATAGATATATTTTTTCTGTTTTCAAATATTCATTAATTGAAGTAATATTTTTATGCATAATTGTCCTCACTATTAAACTTTGTAGTTTAAATTTATTCTCATGTGATGATTAAATATTTATTTAATTATAACATTCAAAATTTGGCTGAAAGACATTTAGAATAATCATTATTAAATTCAGTACTATCAATTTAAATTATACTCATATTTCTATTCCTAAATTTGCATTTTTTGTAGAAATGTTTCCGAAATTCTTTTATGAATTTGGAAAAGAGTGTTTTAGTAGGAGCATCTTATATATCACACACACACACACACACACACACTATTTATGTATATATATATGATTTTATTTATATAATGTAATAATTATTGTAGACCTGGTGGGATTCCAAAGTTAAAGCACTGGAATATCCATTTTGGATGACATTTCTACCAAAAGTTTTATTGGGTTTAGTCATCAATGTGTTAGATGGTGTTTATCATCGTATTGCACTCTGGCTAAATAATAAAGGTTAGTATGGATTTTAATTTTATAAAATATCATACTCATTAAATAATATAACGTAATATTTTAAGGAGTTAGTAATAATATGTTTTATGGGTTTAATAAAAATTATTTAAAATGAACTTATTCATTATATGTGTGAAAAATGTAGTTACAATACAATTAATACAATGAAAAGAATAATTATATGTAACTATAGTCAGTGCAGCAAAAGAGTAGACATGAGTCATCCTGAGCTGGAAGGGTCTGTCAGATGAAAGGGATGGAAGGAGACATGATTAATGCGTGAGTAATGTTAGAATTAAGAGTAAGTAATAAAATTTGTAAAAAAATAAATAAATAAATAAAACGATTAAATTATTTACGATAAATATGGTATTAAAATGTTTTAGAAATGTAAAAAAAAAAACAAAATAGCTGAAACAGATCAGATCCATATCTTCTTTTATTTCCTTCATCCGACATAGACCCTTTCAGCTCAGGCTCATATCTATTCTTTTGTTGTGCTGACTTTAACAAGATATTTATAAAGTTAAAAATTTATTTTAAATACAAAACATTGCATCAGTTTCAAATGTTTGCAAATATGAATGATTCTAAATTTTTATGTTTATTACATTAATCTTTTTTATGTTTATAGAAGAAATAAATTGCTTTATTTTGTAGTATCTCTAGAAAAATATTTTGTAACAAATAAATTAACAAATACAAGTTTCAGTTTTAGTTTTGTAGAGATTTCACTTTAAATTATTTAGTTTATTTAACTGAAATAACAAATTTACAAATCCCAATATTTTACCTTTTATTAGAACATTATAATAACCAGTTTAGATGAATCATCATGATAAATAGATAAAGTCATGTGTTTATTCTAAAAAATCGGGATTTTAAGAAATTTCTTATAATCTTTCCTTAGATTGAAGGGCTTTTTCTATTAATTTTCATAAATTTTATTTTATTTTGTGCTTATTAAAAATTAAAATCAAACTCTGTTTTTATATTTATTAAAAATAGATTTAACTGATGCTTAATTAAAATAATTATATCAACAAATTATTTATTTTTAAAAATTTTGTTTTAAAAATGAAATGAATTTTAATTATAGATTTATTATTAACTATTTTAATATTTGTTAGTTAATTAGTAATAGTTACTGTTTCAGATTACTATCTTCATTTTCACTTGAATATGCAATGAAAAAGTTTTTTGAATATTGTAAGCTTGTTAATATTAATCATTACTGGTACATTTTTATTTTATTTAGATTGATTTTGGTATTGAAATCAGAAGAAATATTTTTTGATAAATTTTCTATCTCAAACAAATATTGTTGTTAGGTGTTCTTGCTTTTGCACAATTTCTTTAGTTATTTTTTATAGTTTTGTTTGAAAATTTTTTATTTTTATCTTTTGATGGTGAATGAAAAAGTTCTTGGAGTTATTGTGAAAATAATCATTTATATAACTTCTATATCTTTTTTTAAATCTTAAATTAGCTAAAACTACTAAAGATGGAAAAATAAATTCTAGAAACATTTTAAATTAATAAATAATTTTGTTGTATAATTTTATCATTCTTTTATAATTTTAATAATATAAATATATTTTTAAAACTTTTAAATTCTAAAATTGAATCTTAATGATATTGAATTAAAAATAAGAAAGATCTCGAAAATGTTTGAGAATTCTGTATTTCGTAATTTATACTTTGAATAAAAGTATTTCTTTGTTTGAATTTTGATTTTTAAACTTCAGATTTAAACTAATAAAAATAAATTTGAATAAATATTAAAATTTCTATTTAATATTTATTTAATTTTCAATTTTTCTTCTGATCTGAATAATAATTTTCAACTTATTTCTTTACCAAAATTGAATTAAAGATTTACAGAATCTCTGCAATAGAATTTTGTTTTAGACAAGATCGATATATGCCATCAATATGCAGAAAAAATAAAAAGAATCTTATATATAATGTTTATTAAACATTCCACTAAGAACAAAAATTTATACAGTAATTTATATGATTATGTCATTAAAAAAAATTATAAACACAATAAATACTAATATAAGTAATGTTAATGTTAATGAAATCTTTGACATTGCCCAGATTTAACAATATTTTCAAAGTCAGAATTATACAACAAAAGAGATAATCTTAAGCATTAATCACTGTTTTCTTTACTTAAGGAATTTCTGATTTTAAAATATTCATATTTGAAAATGCAGATTCAGCCAAATATGCAGGGTCAAAACAAGACTTTAGCTTTTGTACCACATTTGTCATTATTGGGTTTTCTTCTTTGTGTGTTTTCAAATACAATCTTTGAATTTCAAATATAAATAATTTTGAATTTTGATTATTTTCATCTCTAATCTGTATGATTTGCACCAAATATTAACATAGAAGAAATTTCAACTCAAATCTTGACAAGATGTTTTCCTGATTCTTTCCATACTGTGGACACTAAGAGAGCTTTTTTCCATGTCTGTTTTGGATTTTGCCAGGTCCACAATGAAGTTACTGGGTGGTGAGAATTGGGGTCTGACATATCTGTCACAGACCATGGATGGACCATTGAATCATGTCAGCATATTTCTCCAAATGTTTAACAATGTGCAAGAAATGTTATAGTCCCCATATTTTTTAAATTTGCTGTCAACACTATTATAAGTTGCTAATATCCCTATATTGCAATTTAAAGCACAAATAATATCAGTTGTTTTTATTTTGCATTATTCTCTATTGGAATCAACTACAATAACATTTTTAGAGACATGTAATGCAGTTAAGTGTGAAGATCTTAAAACATGCCATGATCAACTGGTTAGAAACCCAATATATGCAGATTTATTACTTTTGTGAATGGTAAAAGGTTAGGTTAACGTGCTTATACTCTCTCCAAATCTGACTCTTAAGTTCTTATAACTGTAACTTCTCAGTTTCTGGCATTCCAAACACAGAGAATTACTGAATGTTACTCTTTGTGGTAACATTTCTCATTCACATTAACATTTCAACAATTCTCAGTTATTCAGTATTTTGGTAATGCATGCATTTTTTTTCCAATAGCATACTTGATACAGTATAATAAAATTTTGCTTTGTGTATTCAGAAACATTAGACTTTGAAATGTTATTTGTTATAGTAAAAACAACGTGTTTAAAAATTTTTATTTAACATTTTATGTTAATTGTAAATGATTGTATAAGTGAAGTGTCTACTGGGGTGCAGCACAAATTTACACAGAATTTTATTTTATGTGATACCTATGACATATAACCCTTGTATAAAATCAGATCATTCTGTAGTTTACAGTTTACTATTCAGTCAACTTTTGTTCTTTATCAGGAATTAAGAGGGTTAAATAATATACATATTGTACTCCTTAATTAAGGAAGATTATTATTGTATATGTTGAAATTCAAAGATTCAAAGGATCAAAAATTTTTTCAAATAAATTTATGATTATAATTTTTATTTTATTATTTATTAAGAAAATTATATGTATGTGTAAGTTAAAAAGTAACATGTAAATTACTTGTTGGAAAGTAAGTAATTTATTTTCATTGTAGATTTTTTTAATCTAAAATTGGTATATTTCATTTATATCTAACCCTCAATTTACATGATAGTGTACTGAGTTGGCTATACTGAAATATAGCCAGTCTGGTTGTGGATAACTCGACTGAGGACTTTACAGACACGTGTTGTTGGCAAGAATTAATTTAATGATAGAACAAAGAAATAATTGACAAACAGCTAGTGGAGTTAACCAATATTCTTACAAACTATACAATGCTTTGAGCTTATCCACTAATTATAAGGTATTGCTTAGAATAACAGTATTACTAAAATGCACTTATTCTAAAATATATATATTGCTTATATTAATATATATATACAAATATTTACAGGGTGGTATACTTGGTTGTCGTGTCCTCTTAATACAATTACTTGATGAGTTTGATGTCCTTTGTTCACAAGCATTTGGTTGAGCTTACTTAACAAACAAGATATAAGGTGCCGAGTTGAAAAAATAATCATCCAGATGAGCACTCCTAGTTCTTATGTATAAGTTTATTTAAATTACTTGCCAGTTGTGACCAAATCCAGGTCAATGGGTTTTGATTGTCTTCATGCACACAGCGGTTCCTTCTCTCGTTCTGTTCAATTCTTACCTTGTGTTCTCTCCCCTAAGTTCATTTTGATGGGAGCTTGTAAGTTCAAGTCCGTTTCAAGAGCCCAAGAAAGAAAGAAAAAGCCCGCTAACACGTGTGACACGTGTTTTTATATCCCCTGCCATCCAGGAACCCTTAATAGGCACGTGATCCTCTCTAGACCAATCCACATTTACAGCTGTCATGACCCCAAAAGGTGATACGGAATTTATAGCAATACAAATGCATCACAATCAAACAAACAGAAAACCCAATACAATATCATTTAAGAATGGAATGTGTTCGCATAAATTACAAATATTATTTTCTTTACAATTACTATAGTGGTGGAGCACTACAATAGATTGATTCCACAAATCAAGTTTAAACATAAATTTTTCATGTAGATTTGATAGAAATAAAATTAGACAAGTTTTTATTAAATTTGATAAATTCTAAGTTATAAATAAACCCAGGGATTTATTAGGTGTGTATGCTAGTGAATTTGCCTTTGTTATAATGAAAGATACAATACTTTCTTTTTACTATTGCAATTATTGTTGTATAATTTGAAACCGTGTCTTCTTTTCTTTGATTAATTCGTTATTACTACTAGGTGCATATACAGACACTTGGCAATTTTATCATCAACTTTTATTCGGGAATTTCTTAAATTTCCTGTTGTGATGTAGTTAAAAGTTGATGATAAAATTGCCAAGTGCTGTATATGCACCTAGTAGTAATAACAAATTAATCATTGCAATTATTCTTAAATAATAACAATAATAATAATCATATAAAACTGAAAGAGAACTTTTTACATTCTTGCTGTTTACTAATACTATATTTTAATATAAAATATATTTGATTCTGTAAAATTTTAACAATGAAGTTAATAATAAAATTAATTTCTATATTTTACTATCCTGTTTTATTCAATACTAATCACATTGCTATTTTTTTATAAACTTTGAACACAGAGTTTTTACTGAATTCTTCAGTTATACTATCAAGTTTTAAATTTATTAATGATAACTAATCTTGCTTGTCTTACAGAAAATTATAGATTAGAAGAAACTTACCAGAATCATCTGATTATCAAATTAGTTATGGTTGGTACCAGTGATACATAGAAATTCAAATTTTGTGATTATATTACTACATAATTTCTTTTCTTAATGTAAAGTTTTAGAATGGATATTTTCTTTTTATCTGGAAATTTTAAAAGATGCTAGCATGCCACTATGATTTAGAATATTGTGATTTTTCATATCTATAAGAACACATTAAATATTCAGTTTATAAGTAAAAAAATGATTCATGTTCATTATAGGAAGCAGATTAAAATACTAAGGACAATTTAGTTATTCATTAATCATTTTTGTTTATAATTTAATGCTTCCTATAAAAATTGAGCATGATTTTTGCATTATGGCACAAATGATGGCGAATTATATCAAAAGGGTATTGCTGTTTATATCTTATTCTTTTTATTTTTTTGATATTTTTTCATGCCAATCAAGCAGCTTGAACATGTTTTTCTCTCTATTTCTTTTTCTTTCTCTTCTATCTCTCCAGAGAACTATAGACTGGAAGAAGAATATGAAAATCATCTCATTATCAAAGTATTATTGGTTAGTATAATTATTTTTCTTTCCACTAAACCTGTGAGTTTAGTAGAAAAAAGAATGACTGACATTGCTGCTTCCCATGCATGTTTTTGAATATGGCATGAGTAAGTTGTAAGTTAAAAAAGATATTCTTAACTGCATATGTTTTATATCAATGTATTATCTGGATATTAAAAAAAGTGTGAAAAAAGCATGATAAAATAAATAGTTGTATATTTTCAATTTGTTTATTTGGATTTGAAGGAAGCTTTTATTGTTTAATGCATGATGTATTGATTCTTCCAAGAGGTAAGTTAAACATATTTTGAAGGAAGTAGTAATGTCTTGTTGCTGAATCTCTGGGGTGATAGAAAAGCAATTCTTTGATCAGATTGTCTTCCAAATATGCTTGCTTACCTGCTTTTAATATTTTAATTTTATTGTTGTGATGCATTTTGTCTAATTATGTAACTTTTGTACTTTGAATGATTTTTTTCTATAATTGTGAAACAGAATTTATAGTGATACAATAAATATTATGTATTTTTGCAGTTCCAGTTTGTAAATTCTTTCTTGTCTCTCTTCTATATTGCATTTTATCTGCAAGATATGGAAAAATTGAAAGAGGTAATTTTCATGTTAAAGAGAAAATTTGTCTAATAATTTAAACTTTAATATATATATATATATATATATATATATATATATATATATGATATATTTATTACAGCAATTGGCAGCATTATTAATCACTCGGCAAGTAGTCGGAAATATAAAAGAATCAGTGATACCCTTCCTTACAGAATCAGTTAAGTTAGCCCATTTAAGAGTAGATACTATCTGTTCTCCTAATGGAGAAACAAGTACAGATCAACAGCAACAAAATGGAGTATATAATTCTAGTGATAAAGAAGAAAGGCAGCTGACACAAGCAGAAATTGAAAGTGCCATGTATAAAGTAGGTAGTTTTGTATTTAAAATATTAAAAACATGTCCTCCTTTTAGTATTAGCATTAATAAAATAAAAATATTTCTAGTATGAAGGTACTTTTGAAGATTATTTAGAAATGTTTATACAATTTGGCTATGTTATTCTCTTCTCTTCTGCTTTTCCAATGGCTGGAATGTGTGCTCTTATGAATAACATTATTGAAATTAGAAGTGATGCCTTTAAACTATGCATGATATTTCAACGTCCATTTGGCCAGCGTGTGGAGAACATAGGAACATGGCAGGTGCTTATTAATTACATAACTTATACTCCAAATACAGAGAGTCCCTGACTTATGATGGAACTTTATGAGGTATCCTGGAATGGAACTCCCATTCTGGGACTCCTGTCTTAAGTTGAAAATAGAAAGAATGGTAATAATAGGGTATGTTTTCTATAGGGTAGAAAAAACATACCCTATTATTACCATTCTTTCTATTTTCATTATTATATAGGCTCATACAAGACCATATAAGGTCTTGTATGAGCCTATATAATAATGCCTATGTTACACATTTTAATTAGTTGTGTTCATATATACAGTAACAGAGATGCTTCTTAGATGTATTGCAATTCAAACTGATGTTTAATCTTTTAATTAATTACATATACTATTTTATTAACAGAGATTCATGAAAACATGCAAAGATAATCAACTTCAGATACCAAAATTCTTACTAGAAAGTATTGCATTTTTCATTTGAAGTTAATTTTATTTATTTATTATTAATTCACTTTAACCATATAAAGTTGAAATTAGAATAATATTCCCAAATCAAGTAGCTTTGCAGAAAATTAGTTTTGGTTTTGCTTTTTGAGCACTAATGATGCCATTTTAAGTTATAATTAAACATGAATAAACCTACTAGTTATTAATATATAAAGCATGTTTATTGTTTATTACAATATTATATTTAATTACATTTAATTGTTATGCCATTAATGAGTGTGTGGCTGTACGCCATATGTATATAGTAATCATATATTTGTATTTTATAATTTTATTCTTGTTTCCATTCCTCTTTCTTAGTTTTCCCCTTTGTTCTTTTGTCTGCTCTACCTGAAATTTTCCTATTCAAGCTTCCTTTCCATATATGGTCATAGAAAATCTTCAGAACAATAGGAGGGCACGCAGCCCTGAAGGCAAAAGAGAGAGTAAGAGAAGAGTTGAGGTTGGGACCGTGGTGTGGACAGACGTGTGTGACAACCCTTCTGGTATGTTTTAGCATCATACGGAAGAAATGAGGGACATGAGATGTCGAGTAGAAGATTACTGATAAGTTATTGAAGGCCTTAAGGATATACTGTGCTTGTTACAGCATAATGACTAATTTGACAAATAGAAAACAGGATGTCCTGATATACAACTTGAGGAAGAAAGTCCAAGCACAAGTGACCATTTGTAAGGATCCTAGAACTAAGATTTGGGTACCCCCTTTCCTATCTCCTACTTCTGCTCTATTCCCTATTCTTTCTCTTAGTTATATAAGTATAGATGTATATTTTAGTTATAGATTATTTTTATATTATTTGTAATACGCTACGAGACCAATGTTAAGATTATAAGAAGCTTTATAGTTATTGTCGCGCATTGTAAATCGCTCAAGTTATATGTCTACTGTAATAATTCGGGTGACGAATATCACATATTAGAATCAAAACTATCTGGTATCCTGTAAAACAACCTGTACATTATTTTGGGTAGAAAGATTAAAGTTTTTCTTTGTTCATATATATTTCTTGGTTATTTGTAAAACCTGTAATTTCACAAGTGAAAAAGATTGTTTGGACTCAAAATAGTTTTTAAATATGTTAGTAACAACTGTCATAAGTCTGGGACTGACTGTAACTTACATAAATATATTTAATTTGTAATTAGAAAATTCATTAAAATATCTAGGATGCCATGGAATTTATGGGTGTAATTGCTGTTATTGTGAATTGTGCACTTATAGGAATGTCTGGTCAGATCCAGAGAATGTTTCCAAGTTTGTCTTCAAGTGGAACAATTTTACTTATAATAGTGCTTGAAGTAATGTTTTTATTTTATTATTTGTTTAAAATCTTTATTCAATATATGATTCTGTATAAAATGTCTCATTTTATAATTTTTTTATAGCATGTAATTCTGTTTCTTAAATTTGGAATTGCATATGCTATTCCTGATGTACCACAATGGGTAGCTACAGAAATGGCTAAAATAGAATTCCATCGACGAGAAGCAGCTAAGGTAAACTTTTAATATATATAAACTTTCAAATAGTTTTTTTATCATTCTGCTGATGTTTTCATCATAATAATTTACATATTATGTAGATTTACAAATAAATTATTATTATTATAGACAAGTACAGTTAAATGTATCAGATGCTGTACATATTACTCTAATTATCTTTGCAATTAAAGAAAATAAGAGTAATATGTACAGCATCTGATACATTTAACTGTACTCATCTATAATAATTTTTACCTTCTCAGCTCTGTTATATATAACAGAGGGAAAGTATGGCAATCAGTCAAAAAATGATCTCCCAAGATTTTTACATTTTTGGACTCAGACCTTGAAACATTGAGAAATGCAAAAAAATTGTATGGATTTCTGTATGTATGGATGTTAGCATATGTGTGGGGAGCACAATTTTGTTCACCCACTTTGAAGCTTAATAACTTGCATGATTTTTGTCAAAAATTTCTGAAATTTTGCAGGGAGGTTTGTGTATTAGGGAATTGATGCTATTTAATTTTTGTAGTTATCTCCTGTTGTAGAACGCACGTGGTGAAAAAATAAGTCCGACGAGAGGATAAAGGAAATTTTAACAACTTTATTTTATTTTTCACCCGCGTTTGTTAAATTATACAGGATTCTCGATACACGTTTGTATTCCGACACTCCTTTTACAAAATCACTTAAAACTCGGCAGAATCGTAGTCGAAAAACTCGCGACAAAAGAATTGATGTACGCGACGCGTTACAGAAGGGGTGCGAAAAAGGAACTTATAACTAATTACTTAAAACTACTTATGCTAGAGAGGGAAAGAGAAGATGTAGAAAATAGGACAGAACAAGACAAGAACGGGTACCCAAACTTAGCTAGTGAACTCGTGATGGTGGCTATAACTCAGGCCTTCTTGGACGGTACGAGATTCGACGACCGTAGTGTTCGAATTTTCTACTTCGTGTTCTTCCGATAGACTTCCAGAAGAGCTTTTTTATCAGATTTCTAGAGTTCTTCTCTAGATTCCGTAACGTTCAGTCTGCTGCCTCCTTCGTGCTCCCGTCGGCGTGAAATTCCTGGAGACCTCACTAAACACGTCCTCACAGCTCGTCGTCTCGGCCCAAACTGTGTGGCCAGTCTATCACTCTTTTAGCCCCTGCAGGCTATCCCTTTTTCTTTGTCTTATAACCAGTTCGTTGCCACCCACTGAGAGAAGTTTCCAGAAGAAAGAGAGCAGGGAACAAAGGGTAGAGAAATAAAGGGAAAGAGGAATATATACATATATATAAAAAATATACAAAAAAAATATGGCGTAAGACCACACTCCCTACCCCCTTGACCTTTGGATGGAAATTGTCTGTCAAATGGTGTCGGACTTAATGATCATTTTATTCATTATTAGAATTTTGAATTTTTAAATAAAACTCATCCCTACCCTCAAAATTAAGTTTTTTACCATTTTATAATAATTAAAAATATAAAAAGTTTTTAAAATATTATAACAGATGATGCCATATGCAGTTTTAAATGTTGCTGGATTTTTGTTTTAGACTGTTTCAAATAGTAGTGTAAGGACATGGATTTAAGAATAAAAATTTATTTTAATTACCACATATTTTTTTAAAAATAATTTTAAGTTAAATACAAAAAGTTTGTTTAACAATTGCACTTGAAATTGTTTTTGTTTCAGAATAAATATTTGTTATTAGCAGAAATAGAATAATTTTCTTGATGCGACAGTTATTAATGCCTTTACTCTATCTTGTAAATATGTGTGTTAACTTTTCAAAATTTTGTGTCTGATATTATCTCAGCTCCCAAAATTAACATGCTCTTCCTAATATATGTACACATTTTTCTCACTTTTACTATACAATGGTGATGTTTTTAGTAAATAGTGAATGAATAATTAATGGCTGCATTCAGCAAACTCAACAGTTGTAACTGAGCAAATTGGTACCTATTATGTAGCAACCTGGATCTGCTGAACAATGAGTGACATTGCATTGGAACAAAAAGCTTCATTGGTCAGTTTCAGGTAGCGATAGGTAGCGTAAATGAAGGGTGCTACCAAGTGTGATGTCAAAACATCAAACATGTTCCGAAAGAGCACTACTGTAGAGGGCATTCAGCAGAAAAATACTCAACAGTTCCAGAACTGTTGAGTCTGCTGAACACAGCCAATGTTATTAATTGCTTAACAAAGAACTGACATGCACTTCTGCCATCTATTGTTGAAAACTTGAAATAAACATTAGTAAAAATTTTAATACTGTATCACTAATCCCGTAGCATATATTCAATTCAAATTAGTCCGCATAAGTCATAACCCGGATAACTCGACACTCGTCAGTTACATAGTCAGTTTTTTGTGGTCCTGGCCAACTTACATAGGCATTAATGTTATTAATGTTAAAAAACTCTGTTTTGTTGACATCGTTTAACTCATCATCACTGGATAAATCAACATACTTTTTCTGTTTCACACTTTTTAGAATTCTGATAAGTTGACTCCCCCCTGAAAAATGAGTTCACACCATACAGTAAGCTGTGTGGTGTGAACTCATTTTTTCAGGAGAGGAGTCGACTTATCAGACATCTAAAAAGTGTGAAACAGAAAAAGTATGTTGATTTATCCAGTGGTGACAAGTTAAACGATGTCAACAAAACAGAGTTTTTTAACATTAATAACATTAATGCCTATGTAAGTTGGCCGGGACCACAGAAAGCTGACTGATTAACCTACGGTGTCAAGTTATCCAGGTGACGACTTATGTGGACTCGACTGTAATAAAAAATTGATAATTTAATTTATAATATTTTAAAAACAGATTTATTTTTGAATATTTTCAGGATATACTTACTTAAAAATAAATTTTGTTTAGTAATTATCATTTATTACTTATATATATCATTTAAGTAAAAATAAAATTGTTTTCAATATTTTATTTTAGCAAATGCAGTGCAGTAAATTAACTACAAAACAAAATAGGAGTTCTAGTACATCAATTGTTCAAAATGATGCAAGTGTTCAAACAGAAGCTTGTCTTACCACAACTAAAGGAGTGACATTCAGTAATGAATGTGTTGAGGTAAGTGATTCTGATGCATGTTGTGGAAGAACTCCATCTTCAAAAAGTAGCGGGACATTATCCAATAATGAAGGCCAGCACATAAGTGATAATAATCAGCCAGTTAGTGATGTTCGAAAGTCGTTACTTGAACAGAATTCAAGAACATCCGGAAATATTACTACAGGGTGCCTTCCTCATAAATTTTCATCTAAAGGATATGATTCAGAAACAAGAAATACAAAAATAGATATCACATCTTTAAGAACGACTGAAAATAATGCAGATTTAGATGATTTGAGTATAAGTTTTGAAGTCCCGTATTCATCTGTTGTTAAAGAAGAAAAAGTGGTTCATAGAAAATGTAGTTTACCACATTTAAAAGTTTTAAAGAAATCTTTATCTCAGGAATCTAATTCTCTGCCATCCTCAGCTCCTCCAGTATCAGAATTCAAGCAGGCAATGAATGCCATGGCTAAATTTTTCCCAGTTATGTCATTGAAAAGAAAGAAAAAACCGTTATTACGAACTTTATCACTCCATGTATCACAAACAAAAGAAAATAGCAAAACTAATGAACATTCTTCAACAACAACGCCCCTTGATGTTTCTTCTCCTAAAAGTGATCAGATGTTTGTTTTTCCTGATGTTCAGAGTAAAAAAACATCATAATAATAAATTTTTCATAAAAAATTATTTATTAGAACATTTATAATTTATATTTTTACAAACTAAAACTCAAAAAATGTTTTTAAAATTTAATTTAAAAGACAAGAAAAAGATTTTAATATTAAAACTTGTAATCCAAATTTTATTTTAATTTTTTTATATTTAATATTATTGCTTTTTAAGAATTTCACACTTTTATTTCTTTTGCAGTAGAAGAATGGTTTTATTCTATTTTCCTGAAGAATTATTATTGAGTTCTACATATGAAACAATTATTTCTTGACTCTAAACATATACGTTTTTAATTTAATTGCAATAGCTGAAATTTAATAATAATAATTTCATAAAATTTTATGACAAATTTAATTTATTTAAATTAAGTTTGCTTTTTATTTATTTCATTAAAAAAAGAACAAAAGAAAACTTGTTAAAATGAAACAAATCTATGAGATTTATATATATTTGTTGTTTTCCAAAACAAGAAACATATGAGGAGAAAAATACATAACAAAATATATTGTATTTACTCAATTATGAGGTAATTTTTCCTAAAATCAGTGCTTTAAAAGTCATTCACTGCCTTTAAACTTCAAGCTTTGATTATGATGATTACAATAAAAATGCACAGTTTAGTTCTATTTAATAGAAATATTAATTATAAGTAAAATTGCTATAAATTAAAATACATTTATATTTCAAAACTACTTTTTACAACAATTAGTAATTATTTCAGATGTATGTTAGGTATAAATGTTAGTTTCACATATTCTCATTTGAGCACTGCAGGCTAATTACACAAAGACAAGTTTGGAATTAAAGAAGGTTGAAGAATATCATATCTCTGCCGTTTGTTATGTAGATATTTGTCTTGTTTACAATTTAACCTAAAAACTATGTATTCATGTATTTGTATTTGTGCCATACAACTTTTAATTTTAGCTGTGTGGCATGATTGTTTTAAAGAACTTTATATTTTCTATTATAACTTAAAAAGTACAGTAAACCCCAATTATCTGAGCCTCAATTAACCAAGGTTATCCAAAGCAAACCTGCAAGAAAATATGCTACTTTTCTTATATATACTGTAATTCATAAAAGAAAGTTTAAACATAACTTGTATTACAAACTTATTTGTTTCTTTTATCATTTAATTTCAATATGAGACAAACCATTCATGTTAAAATCTACCTACAATAATAATACTATTTTTATTCAAAACTATTGTTGTGAGGTTGACTGATTGGGTGAGACTGTCAGGATCACTGTGCAGTCACGATTATCGTGTGGGAGTAGAAAAACTCACTGAGGCAGGTTTTCCATTGTAAACCATTTAATTAATTAATAAAAGTTTTCTTACAAACGTGCTAACACTCATTGGTCACAGTTCTTTCAAAGTATAACCAAACAAAGTCCAAAAGTTCTATAAGTTGTCTTCTTCTGGTACCCTGTAGCGTTTTCGAGATTGATGGCTCTGGAGCGCACTGTCCAACCTTCAAAGTAAGGTCCTAGGAGCAAGGTTACAGTTAGAATCGTCCGCACAATTCTCACAGAGAGCAATTCGCTCCAAAGAGAGCATATCCAATAGCAGATGTCACGGAGAGTTGAGAGTCAGAAGTGGTAAAATGAGAGCCAAGAACATTGTGTCTTTGAACCACGCATATTTATTAGTTTTTCTCCAAAGTCGACTCCCCATTGATCTCTCATCAGGTGGTGACAACTCAACCTGTGGAAGGGTGCAGGAGAGGTCAACGTTGTGACAGAACCCAACTCCCCTCAAACCATGCTTTCCTGACTTTGATCTCTACAAAACTATTCTTCTATTGTTTTATTATTTCTCTCAATTTTTTATTGTTTAATCACAATCTTTAATTTCTCCCCTTTGCATGAAAAAGGAGATTTTTGCGACTTGGTTTAACATCCTTCAGACCTCCAAGTCAACCCCCATTTCATGCTCACACAATAATCTGTATAATAAATGATGTAAAAATTGTTCTTATATATGATTAAATTCACTAAGGTATAAAAAGAGGCTTAAAAGAGATATCTATTATAAATCTTTTATATTTGTAATTTTTAATCCAAAAATGTTGTAGCCTTCTGCTTTATTCAATTATCCAAGACAGAAACACTCCACATTACCTGAGATAATCAAGTTTTTGTTTTTTGTTTTTGGGATTTTAATTATTAAGTAATTCAACTGAACTGCAAGACATTTTATGCAAAGTTCATACTTTCGTAAAAACTTTTAGAAATATAATTAGAAAGTAAATTTTTTATTGGTTAAATAAAATAAATATTAATTCTTTCCAGTTATCTGTAATCAAGGTTCTACTGTACATACTAACTTCATTAAAATGATTTTGAGTTATTTCTTTTACACTAAATTAGCAGGAAGTAAAATTTGAATAATAAATTTTTAAAATATATAATGTTAATCGTGATTAATTTTTTTAATATAGTAATATAACATTTCATGTTGTGTACAGACTGTTTATGCTTAGAGATCTGGATAATTAGAATGTAATAAGTAGTTTAGATAATGGTCTCATCATAATTGCAATGATTTTTTTTATATTTCAATTAAAGGATTAAAGAGCCCACTTAATATTTATGTTAAACTATATAACTACAAAACTAACCTGTAAGATTTTATTACATATACTTTCAAAATTATTTAATGATTAGTTATTGAAGATAGTTTTTATTAATTATTTTTAATCAAATTTATAAAACAGACATGATATAAAAGAAGTTATCAAAAGATGAATTAAATTATATAATAATTTGAAATGGCATTTATATAAATATATATAAATCATATGATTTAGAAAGATATATTTTATGAATTAGCAGTATCATAATATAAACTTTCTAATGTTGATTAAACTTTCTGAAATCTTTAAAGTCCTAAAATTTGAAACATCAAGATTATTTCATTTAGATATACAGTAGAGCATCGATTATCCGAATATTGATCAACTGAAACATCAGTTAACCAAAAGCGTTCCAGTTGGCAAATTTAAATTTTTGCTAGTGCTGTGGCACTGCAGTATTTGACTATGTCTTGGGCTACTCAAATATTATTTTTGTTGGTATGCATGTTTTAACTGGCAGCACTGGCATGACCATGAGAGGGTACTTAAGGACGCGCCAGGATTTGAACAAATTTCAACATGGGATAGGTTAGTATATTTTTCGTACATAATTGGTTATCTGAAAAATCAATTATCCAAACAACCCGTCCCGAATTGTTTCAGATAATTGATGCTCTACTGTATTACGATTAGACTATTCTTAGAAGTTTAATCAACTATTTAAAAGTTAATGATTCTAATTACTGACATAAATTAGAAATCAAACCTTTTTACATTGTTAATGGGAAAGAAATATCCTTTTTATTATGATAAAAGACATTAAAATAAGCTTTACTGAACAAATATTTTACAATTATAATTTTAAAAAGTTTTGTAAGAAAAATAGTTTTGAAATATAAATTTTAAAAGAAAATATATATAAATTTTAATCATCTATTAAAATCCTTATCCACAGGTTTTTATTATATCTAACATTGTTTTTAGATTTAGCCTATTCTAAACAGAGATTGCCTTATATTTGAATAAATACAATAATCTTAAATGTTTTGATATTTACACAAATTCACTTTTACTGTTAGACATTTAATCGTCTATGTTACCATTGTTTGTTAATCAAACAAATATTTATCCATACATCACTGCATCTTAACAAAATTATCATCACTATTACATCTTATCTATATATTTAGTTTTATTTGTTTAATCTTGAGATTAACGGAAACTAAATTATACTCAATAAAATATATATTTATATATAGTTTTCCTTATTTTTATATGAATTTTTGTTTTTGGGATTTTAATTATTAAGTAATTCAACTGAACTGCAAGACATTTTATGCAATGTTCATACTTTCGTAAAAACTTTTAGAAATATAATTAGAAAGTAAATTTTTTATTGGTTAAATAAAATAAATATTAATTCTTTCCAGTTATCTGTAAATATTCTTATAAAAAAGTTTTTTGAAATTTTTTAATGCTTATATATATATATGTACAGTACATATAAATGTAATGCATTATATATGTATAAAAGACTTGAGACTTGTAAAATATTTGTTTTGATTCTATAAATATGAGATAAAGATAAATGAACAAACTTGTCATGTATATATATATATATTCACATACATAAATTTATATATATATATATATATATATATATATATATATATACAGTATGTGTGAACTGTGTTGAAACAACACTCATACATTCTTATTTTACTCCATGGTATAGATGTTTCAAAAAATTTTATATAACAGTTTTAAAATGTATTGTGTATATTAATAAAATATAATTTAAATTTTTTTTGTAGTTTTAACAAATTAGAAAGATGTTACTTTAATTTAAAAAAATTATTTTTGTATACTTTATATATTTGATGATATCTTCATTTCTGTATTATATATAAGAAAAGATAGGAAAGTTTGTTGTGATTTATATGTTGTAAAGGCAAAAAGATTACAAAACGATTCTTCAAACATTTTATTTTAATTTTTAATATGTACTAATCAAGAATTTAATTTGGCAATAGAGAAGAGTTTTGAAAACAAAGATTTTAAAGGTTTAGGCTGGGATGGCTGAGGTGATTAAGGCATCAGCCTACTGCTCTGGGGACCCAGGTTATGAAAAATCATGGGGTTTTTTGATTGAGTTTGATCCAGATATGTTGGGCCCCATCCCTCACTATCCAGTCACTCCAGTGTGGACCTGGTCGAACACATGATGAGTATGAAAAAAGGACCTCTTAGTGCCCACAGCAAAGAGCCAAAAATGGGGAAAAAATGTTTGCAATTATATTAACTGGTAAAATTTTTAATATCGTATTCAAAAATTTTTTATTAGTAATTATTATTTGAAATAATTGAAATTAAAAATAATAATCATAATAATAAATTAGTCTAAACATTTAGGATCCCATCATTTTTTATTTTGAAATACTTTAGTCTTGAAACTGTTGATTTGAACTGCAGGAAATCCAAAAGATGAAGTTTAATTCAACAATATTTAAATTTCAATTTAATGCTTATTATATTAATATTGAATTTCAATAAAAAAAGATTTTAAGTTAAATAAATAAATTATCAGATTAATTTATTTTAATAAATCTGATAATTTATTTATTTAACTTAAAATCTTTTTTTATTGAAATTCAATATTAATATAATAAGCATTAAATTGAAATTTAAATATTGTTGAATTAAACTTCATCTTTTGGATTTCCTGCAGTTCAAATCAACAGTTTCAACTTCTAATTCCTTTGATTAATTTATTTTAATAAATTAATCAAAGGAATTAGAAGTTTAAAAAATGGAGAAAATGCAAAATAAAAAAAAAATCATTTTGTAAAATATAATATAAATACAGAATTATAATTGAAAATTTGCAGTATATATTGTCTGCTGTTTGCTGTTTTGAGTGGATTGCTTTTACAAGATTTAAAATTTTCTGATTTTTAAATAAGAATAATTTTTTAAAATCTTTTACTATTAATTTTCTTACATAATAAACTATATATGATTTCATTCTACACTTTATATTTTTAATATTTTCCGTAAGTAACTTACTTCTTTAAAGCTCATCGAAAATAGTATTTCTAAGTCAAAAATTTTTGTGTAACTGAATAAAACATCTGTTTCAATCTCTAATTGAATTTATTTTAGTAAAAATTAAACATATGTTAAAATGAAATAACTATTTATTAGTTTAAATTTTATTTTATATAAAGTAAGCTCTGTTTGTTACAATCTGTTTAACATACCACTTTTTCTGATTTTAATAATAAGAATACAAAATTCTATTATAGTTTTTTTATATTATTTAATCCTTATGTTGCATGCTTTTTTCTGATATATTCTTCCTAATTTACAAAATTTAAAGATAATAATAATAGTATAATGTTAATTATTAATATTGAAATAAAGTTAATCTGTTAATTTTTAGTTATAAACAAAGGTATTTTTTAAATATTGCAGTTTATGTAAATAGTATATTAGTGTTTTGATGCATTTACCATCAACAGATAAAATTTTTAATCACATTAAATCCTTTTCTATTGCCAAATTAAATTAAATGTATTATGAGATAAAATATAATTGTGTAAAATGAATTGCAAATCTAATTTTATTTGTTAATGTTGATTATTTTGATTCCATTCTTGAAATATTAAATATCTTTTATAATTAAATTTTATCAAAATTAATTATAAAACATCTAGATTTTCTCAAAAAAGTTAAAATGGATTGTTGCTTTTAATATATATCAGAAATAAGAACACAACTCATGATTGAATATATGATAAAATTAAATTAAAATTCCAATAATCAATCAGGTTCTAATTAATTTTATGCTCTGTTAATATTTTGTATAATTTTGTATATAGAAAATTTCCTTGTTGAATTGTAAATGATTTAATAATTGGGACCATCCTACACTCCTTTCCGGTAAGCTCTTCACTATTTATTTTAATTTTTTAATTGAATGTAACAAATTGAAAGTTTTAACCATATTAAAGCACATGTGATTATTAAGATGAGGGGCACAAAAGTTATTTTAATAAACTAGAGTAAAATCTTTAATTATGTAGGAATTAAAAGTTTCATTACACAAGGAATTACTGAACCAATATTTAATTTTCCATTGCAGATAGATCAGAAATAATCTTTGCATGCATATTTTCAGTCTTGCAAATATTTACAGAAATGTGAAACTTCTAGAAATTCACAAAAATTGTTGTCAGACTTAGAAAAAAAAAATTGTAAATGTAAGTAATTATTCAAAAATTTAGATATGTTATTGGAAAAATGGCAAGCCTATCTCCAGTTTAAAAAGTAAGCAATAATATATAAAAGTATAATTAATAAAATTATATTTATCAGTTTTCTAAATGTAAAACTCAAATTCTATATTATTATAAATAGTGAAATATATGAATTGCACATTTTTAAATGAAACGGATATATTTTAAAATAATAATGAACAAAAATAAGGTACAACTTTTATATAAGATAATGTTTATTGAATAACTAATATCTTATACAAAAATGAAACTTTCTTTTATCTGTAAATATACATCTTAAATGGTGCATACAAATAAAGCATGCACAATACAAAAGCATTGTTGTTCAACATTGCTTTTATATTGTATGTACTGTATTTGTAAACTAACTGCAAATGTAGTTTTTATTAATTAAAAAATTAAATAGTTACTGCTAGTGTAATTTGAAAAAAAAAGGAAAAAGTTTTATAAATTTTTTGTTTTCAAAAATTGTTTCTGTAAAATTAATTTTAAAACATAAAATACTAAATATCAAATTGTTTCGGGTGACTGGGCAGTAATTTTATGGTTCTCTGGCTTAATGCTGGTTAAAAATGAACTGCGATCCCAGTGATTGTTTTTCTTAAAATACAAAGTAATTCGTATTCATCTGTTTGTTTCCTTTATGATTAACCTTATTATATTCACTGAATAATTTAGTTTTAATAATTGGTAAGCATAATAACTCAAAACATTGACTTAGAAAACAAACTAATTGCAGTTTTGCAATTATAAAATATATTATTTAATTTCCTCCTAAATATAGCCAAAGATCTGTTTCTTCCCAGGTGGAATGGGAAGATGATAATTTTTTCAAATAATTTCTTGTGTTAAAATTTTGCTATAATGCTGCATGAAACATTTGCTTCATACTGAGTTGAATACGATTGTAAGACTAAACTTACTGTGAAGGGTAAATTGGATAGAAAGATTCACTAAAATCTGCTTTATACAGCAATTTTGTATAAAAAAAGATATATTTATTTTTAATAGTATTGGTATATCATGAGATAAGAACCACAGGGTTCTATCTATATTTGTTTCATGTTTTTGTTTCTTTTTTACTTTAATCTGTTGTTTAGATAACTTTGTGTTAACAGAAAGATGATTTTTTTCATTTTAAGAGCAGTAGGGATAATTGCCTAGAGATGAGTTTTTGACATGAAAATTTGATTCTATCTGCAAAAGATGGCCAAAGTTTAAACTTCAAATTTCTTTTGCTGTAAAATTGTCTCTAAGTTAGATATATCATAAGGTGAGAACCAAAGGGTTCTATCATTAATATAAGTTACTATATTTATTAACATAACATAATTCTGTGAAAGCCTAAGATATAATTAACTTGAGAAAGAAAACTCTTTACAGTTAAGAAAAACAAATTTGAAATAAACATTATTGTTGAATAGTCCTTGCAATCACTTTGAAATAAATATGTTGACTTTCAAGGGCGTCGCCAGCCAATAGGCCCGGGGGGAGCAAGATGATATAAATTGATAGAGGATATGAATTGTACGTAGGTAAAATAAAAACGATTCATAAAGTTTTAATCATTTACTATGTACTGGAGAAGAGATATCTTAATTAAAGCATTTTTTAAACTTACAAGAAGCCTGAGAAGATTATTTTAATTAAAACTTAGCATTTAAATAATCTTTTCAAATTTCTAGGGAGGGGCAGCTTGCCCCCTCCTGCACCCCCTTGGCGACTTTCAATGTTTTTTTCAAAGTTTCAATGTTTATAAGCATTGCAATACAATTTTATATTGCAATGCTTATAAACATACATGATATTCATCATAGTTTTTTGTCTATGCATGTCAACAATTCATAATTGCTCAGTTACCCAAGAATCACTTCAGATTCAAGGATTATATATATATATATATATATTATGTCATTTGGTATTTTCTCTAATGTTTAAGATAATATCTTATTTCAACAATAAAAAGGTCTTTATATCTGTTTTACTTAATAAATAAGAGAAAAATATTCCAATTTATTAAAGTAAAACAGCTTTTATTGAACTTACAATCATAATTAGAAATTGTGTAACTCTTCACTATTCTATGCAAGTTTAAAAAATGACACATATCATCACACAGATAATATCAGAATTTGTGATAATTATAATTAAAATAAATAATAAATAAAATAGAATTCAAAAATTTTAAGTGATTAACATGTAATGATTACAATCATAGAATGCAAGTGTACAAGTCTGGTGTTAAATTACTAATAACAAATCATAAAAATATTATTTTTTGATGTCCTATAATTTGGAAAATATTAAAATTATTATTTTTAGATGTCTGTAATCTTCAAATTTTTAAACATTTATTTATGAACTATTTGCAAAGCAATTTCTTTTATTGATGCCAAATAAAAGACAGATATTTTTTATTCATTATCATCAAATGATCATCAAACACATACTGTATTTTGATTTCCCTAATTAAAAAATGTATCATCAGAAATATTGGATGAACTTACTATGAAGTATTTAGAATAATGGCTTTCAAAACAATTTTAAAGTTTCATCAAAAACAGTATATTATTTGTGTGTATTTATATTTAAATTGTAGACAGACAAGTTAACATCTACATTTGAACTGTCTTACTGTCTTGCACTTTACTTGTGAACATAGTCCTAACATAATAGCAAACATCTCAATATATTCATTATAAAATAATATTTTAGTATAAACTTGAAAAATAACAATAAATATTGCTTTAGGCATTTGTTTGCTGTTGCTTTACTGCTACATTAGAACTATGTATTTTATCAGGTCCTTTGATAAAATGGACATTTTCCACTAACAAACCTTACCTATTGAAGACTGATATATTGTATATATACATATTTTTAAATATATAACTTTACATCACCAAAATAAAAACTTTATAAAATTACTATATTTTTAAAATCTTTAAAAAATAATAATAAACAATGATGAAGTTTAAAATATATATTAAAAAATATTTCTATTTAAAATTTATTATTCAAAATTTTACAATATATTTTAAGTTTTGGAACAGTGATATTTTTTATGAAATTCTATAACTAACGTATGAAAATCATTGTTTTAAATACTTTGGTATAAGAGCTTTATTTATATTGTTTATACTATAATATCAAATATTAGATGATTTCCTGGTTACTAATAAACATTTATTTCTCAAATATTTTATATCTATTAGAATATTATATTTTTTGAATAAAAAAAATAAAATCTAAATTATAAAAGCCTTCTTGTAGTCTTATTAATGTTTACTTTGCTGGACTTATAAAAGTTTTTATTGTTTGTTACTAGACTACATTATTATACAGTAAGACCCTGCTTAATGCTGATTCAATATAATGTGGTCTACTCAAAGCCTAAAAAACAGATCAAAATTTACACTGATTCAAATTATCATGGCATTTCATTCATTCGTATGTAATACGATTATCCCCAAACATGAACCAATCAGCAAAAGGTGGCAATTCGTCATAGCATCGTACTTTCCTTAAATCTATGTTTGTTTGGTGTAATTTTGGAAAAAATATAACATTATGGATGCCATATGCAATATTGACTTTGCTTCTCAAGAATTAACTGATAAAGGCATGAACAAAGTATTGAAGGTATCCAAGAATTCTCAACAAGAGCCTATTGCTGTATTGTTAGATTTACCAAATTGTCAACCTAATCGATACAGCAGGACTAGGAGATGTAGACGAGCAGGATATTGAGGAGTTACTGCAGGTTTCTGGTGAGAACCTTACCAATGACAACCTTCAAGGAATTTGTGTAGAACTGGAAAATAGGGATTCTGAAAATGAAGAATCCAAAGAATTTCTCTACAGATTTTCTTAGTAAAAGATTGGTAACCGAATCATTGATCAAATTGTAGCAAATGATCCAGATTTGAAAGGAGTGCAAAAGCAAGACGAAGCATTTTGAATGCGATCTCTTGCTACTGACATTTGCTTAAGGAAAGAAAAAAGCAACAAATGAAACTACATGATTTTATTGCAAAAAACAAGAATTTCAGAAGAGCCAGGACCTTCATCACAAAAAATGAACTTTACATTTCTGTGTGCATATCTTTGTATGTTATTTAACATATATTATTATGCAAATTAATATAAAAATAAATTAAAGTTAAAGTAAAATCTGTTTATTTTTGGTTGCTTGTTCCCCTTTCTCTATTTACTCTGTGTAAAAATGAAACGCGTTTAACGCTGTTTCATTTATTGCTTTGCTGTCTAGGAATGCATCCTCTGCATTAAATGGGGTCTTACTGTATTTTTAAAACTGCTTAAAATCTTCAAAATATATTTTTTACTAACATTGTACGACCAAGATTGTTAGTTAAGTGTCCAGTTGGTCACTTAACTAACAATCAATGTTAGTCATACAATGTTAGTAAAAAATAATTGCCATAAATATCTTTTGAAGATTTAAAGCAGTTTTTTAAAAATATAGTTTGCATAATGGTGTAGTCTATGTCAACTCCATAAATTTTATTTATATAATAAAATTAAATTAAATTAAAATCATAAGTTTCTAAAATGGCTTTATATAAGAAAAAAATGTTTCAGCATTTATATAGTTTTTCATAGTAAATATTATTATTCCAATGTCTTAATTATTAAATGAATTATCACTGTAATGCTAATTCAAAGTGTGGGCATACCCCACAGAATGTCTTCCCAGTTAATATTTTATTGGTGGAATATCTTTTGGTTTTCAAAATACATGCATTCTATAAAGTATGGATCTGTCAATACAACTTTTTTAGCCAATGTTTATATAGGAAATATTTGTCATTATATTATTTTTAACATAACTGTGTGGGGGGGACAAATTTTAAATTGCATTCCATATATAATTGGTAGAACATCAGAATTATGAGAAAAATGCACTCCACTAAAAGGGATGTGCATCTTGCATCTTTCAGCACCAGCAATATCTATCACAAAATTGCATCATACTAATACCTGTTAAAACAGAAGGCCTAATCATTCTTTCTGTTTTAGTGAATCAATTCTGCAATTTACATAAACTTGCTTCTGGGAGTTTTCTATTTCAGCAATAAAAAATTTTGGGGGTATTTAACAGTTTTTTACTTTTGACAATATCTAAATGCTGCCACCTATACTTTAGTCTGTTATAACATATACCTGAAAAGTTGATCATCTTATCGAGTAAATATGGAAAGAATAAACCTCAATTTGGAGATCAATTTAAAAATTTTTTCCAAATTTCAGAAGTCTCCCGTTAAGTCTGGGAGATTTTGCAACTAAATTTACAGAAATGTCAGGAACATTATTAAAAATATATTTGATTTATTTCCCATTTTTTATTGCAGACAAAACTATAAAGCAAATATTTTTACTGCTATATCATAATGTACAGTACCATAAATCATAACACTGATCAAAAAGCAAATTTGGTATGTTTTAAACATTTTACATCTTAAGATTAGGGGAGGGTAAAACCAAAGTACTTTGATCCTAATAATATAATGCCTATAAATAACTATCTTGTGTTTTGGTTTCATTTTTGGAAACTGAGTTTTGTATTGATGATAAATGGAAAAAATTAAAATGCATTACAAAATAATAGGAAATAGGTTCCTACTTAGGATTCTTTTGGGGAAACATTATTTTCAGGAACAGATTATTAACATCAATATTTATATATAGAAATCTCCCACTTAATGTCAGTATGGTAAACTTTATATACATAACAACATATATATAAATATATTATATACAATAGTAAACATAATATTACATTAATCTTTTATATTATGTATTTAGAGGAAGATGTTTTAGTTTCATTAAGTAGTGATAGAGAATATCAATTCATCATAAATATGAAGTTTTTTGGGCTGCAATTTTAAAATTGCAGCCTAAAAGAAAAAACCTATAAATTTCCAGTCATCTGTCAGCTGTCTGATCTTTCTGAATTCCAAGAATGGTGTTAGATAGATAAAAGTCGAGACCTTAGCTTAGGGCAGAAGGCCCCAATTAACTATATATGAACTTCCAGCCTAGACCTGAAGTCACATGAATTCAATTCAAAAATTTCCCCCTAAATGAGTTACATAGATGACAGGTATGACTGCTGTTATCAGGAAAAGTATGATGTACACTACTAATTAGAGATGGAGAACATATATTTTAAATTAAAGAATTTGATTAAAAATTGCAGCCTGGCATTGTAACAATGTCACAATATTTTTTTTTATATAAAATTTTGTTGTCACTTTTGATCAATATAGAATTCGAACAGATTTGTTCTACATTGTAAACTAGTACTTTTAAGTCTTTTTAAAGTGTAATCTTCAGGTTCAATATATATAAATATTTTAATAAGTTATACTGTATGTTAAACCTGAAGATAATCTTTCAAAAGTATTGGAAGTACTAATTCACAATTTAGAATAAATGCTGGAAAATCAATAGTATTTATTATTAATTATAGAAAAATATAATTTGGCTTTTAGTTAAAATGTGTCCCTAAAACGTATATGAAAGTCAAACAATAGAATTGAATGTTATAAATGGTGTTTTGTTATTAGAGAGCCGAAAAGAAAAACTTTCTTACTTTGTGTGTTACAATGCATTAACATCATTTAAAACATTAATACCTTAGATTAAACTGAAAATAAGCAATAAAAACTAATTTTTAGAAATGGTTTTGTTGTTTGTATAACTAAAATTGGCAGAAAGTGCCACTTCATAACCCAAAATTTTCAATTTGGTATAGAAAACGTGATTTAAGGGTATAAGTGTTATTTATAAAAGAGTTTTCTGAAAATCAAAGATGGCCTGTATTTACTTTCATTAAAAAATTTAATGTAAAGAACTCAAAAAAGATTGCTATAATAGTTCTAAAACACACTTGATGCCAAATTGTATACAAGTCCAAAAACTGTCTTTCATCATTTATGATTGTATTACAATCAAAAAAACATGCAAGTACTTTCAAATGGTGCATCATCATCATCATCATCATCATCATCATCAGGAAAAAATTAGAACGTGTGTTCTAATTTTTCATTAGCCTTGTTAAGCCTGATAAATAAGTTTGTTTAGCATATCAAACAGTTGTTTAATATATTTCACTATTTTTAAAATATAAAAAAATAATACAAAATATATTGCTGAATTAATTATTAAGTTAATAATAATAAGTCTGAAAGCTACTGTGAATTTATAAAAAGCTTCATCTTTCTGTAAATGATGATTTATGACTTCAATAAAGTCAGCTTTTAAATAATACAATTTAAAAATAAGTATACAATCCTTTACATTAAGAGTATAATTATGATCGCTATCAATTTTAAAGGAAAATTTGCATGCAGATTAAAATTGTAAAAAATCTTTAGATTTTAATTTGATGTTTTCTTCCCTTGAATCATTGTGCTCAACGATCTTAAAGATTTGATAACTGATCATGACATTGATGGGGATTTGATTAAAATTTTTTTGTAGATGGCTAATATGCTTGGTCTGGGATATTAGTAATTCCTGGGTCCATAATTTACTGTTCATGAATTAGAATTTTATACAAATTAAAATATAAATACAGGTAGGCCTCCTACAACGCGGTAGATACGTTCCTTGAAAATACCGCGTTATAGGAGACACCAACTTAATACAAAAACTAGGATTCAGTTCTAAAAAGAGAAAAACTGCCTGTTATGGTATAACATTTTCATCATTTCTTAAATTTATGTACATAAAAAGCTTAAAATTCACATCATATAAAAACTAAAAAGATTATGTTTGATTTCAAGTCAAAATCAAAAAGAATGTTATGCTCAAATTCAGTCCTCATCGTCACTTATAGTTGTTCGAGAATGTTTGACTGGCCTTATTTCAAGATCTGAGCTTGTTCCATCAAGTTCCACTGCACTTATGTGATCCGTTGCAATTTTTCTGTTATGTGAAAGATAATTCGTTTCTAAATACCCTAAACCACGTTGTAAGAAAATTTTCGCATTTTTCCAACTGCGTTGGAGCGAAAACGCAGTTGGAAACGCATTGTAGGAGGCCTACTTGTGTTTTAATGGAAAGAATGAATCATTAGTGACTCATACTATTTTAAAAGAATTGGAAGTTGTTGGTTTGTTAAAATTGAAGCTAGTTCTGAGAAGAATTGATTTTGGATTCCAAATTTTGTATATAAATTGTATATTGGAGAATATTTATAAAGTGATGTTTTCAATTATTCTCAGTTATTATAGTATGGATAAAACGGCTCCATTTTTTTAATTATTTATAAAAATAGAGAAGTTTTATTATTATTATATTTAGACTTAGATATAGAAGTTTTTATTTTTGGGAGTGATCTCATATTCACTGTGTTATTAATGACAAGTGTATAACTACATTTATTTCCATTTATTCATTTTTTTTTAATTAACTTCGTGTGTCATGTGAATACAAAGTTATATATTCTATGGCATAACATATTAAAGAGAAATTTATTCACATTGTTAAAACTCTCAAAATGTAAGAATGAATATTTATGTACTGTACATTTTAAAATAAAACATTATTTTTAATTTCAGTCTATTTTTAATAATTTTGTTAAGATGGTTAATATTAATTAAAAGTTTGAAAATGTTCTGTAAGTTTATTTTATTGTGTGTAAAATTACTGATATTAAATTCATTGCAATGTATAATTTCTTTATTGGGGAAATGTAAATTATTAAGTCTAAATAAAAATATATAATTTAATGAGTCTGTTAATCTATATAGAACCCCAATTATCAGATAAAAAATTGATTATTGATTTAATTCTATTCAAGTGTATTGTAAAATAATTACAACCTGTTTACTGGTACACACTGTATATAATTTTTATTTATTAAAAAATATACTTATTTAAAATTAACTCAAATGTAAATGATGGATGTACAAGTTGTAATTGAAAAATTTGATTATTTACAATTTACATAGGAAGATCTTATTTCTGGAAGACTTTTGGAAATGTTTTTGATTGTCGAAACGAATTTGAAACATAAAGATGATGCAAAATAGCTAAATAATTTTTAGCTAGATACGAGTTGGATATCATACAATATTGCAATTTATCATTTCACTTGAACTTTCCTTTAGGGCACAATTTGAGATACTATCTTGTATTTTTATTGGTTAAAGACTCAATTCTAGAAACAAATGTTTGTGTAATATTTCATATTGTTATGCAACTGTCAAAATGGCTATATCACTTGGTGGAAAACAAATTTACGAATGGTGTGGTTTCTCAGATTAATAACATATCATAAAAAGACAAAACAGAATAGTTCTAGATACTATTGTGTTTTGTGCAGATGGAAACAAGAAGGGAAAAGTTTTGCATTGTTATAAAATACATTGTTATGCAGAAAACAGCACACTATAAAATAATAAGTATATATAATATACTTACAAGCTAATGATAAAAGTACTTGATACACAAACAAACAAACCAAATTAACAGTATAGAACATGTCAAAATAAAGCATTGTAGACTAGTTCAATAAGATCAAATCTTATGTTTCTAACCTTGTATGTTGGAAATCAAAGGAGATAAAACATTGCTTGTTTGCCAAATTACAAGTTTGGACGTTAGTTTTTAAATAGGGATTTTTCTTTAGGGAGATTATATATTGCTCAAAGATATGGTGCTGAAGTAAAACATTTATACTATTTATAATTCAAATTTACAGATTCTTTTGTTGCAAGATTTACTGTGTTGGCTTTTCTTATGTAAAAATTTTAAAGCTTTATTTCTGTATTTTTAGAAATTTAATTTGATTTCATTTAATGTAACAACTTACCAAATTAATTTATATATGATCAATACTAGTATTCTATTCTGAAAATGTTTTGAGTTCTGTTATAGATATTTACTAAACTTTCATGTACATGAGTCAGTATAGGAAATATTTAATAATAAAATTAATAATTCAATAAATTTGTTTAAAATAAAAAAAATATAGATCTAGCTCTGAAGTTATAGATTAATTTATATTATTTAATAAATCTGTTTGAAAAAAAAGAAATCATCAGTTTGAATATTAAATGTTAGTTAATATCAGTATATAGAGATTTACAAAAAATAATTCTATATATTTTAACAATAATGGCTAATATAGATGTATAATAATAATTTTCTTTGTTACTTCATTAAGTAATTGGGGTTCTATATAATTTAAATTTTGATAATTAAATGAATTTTTCATCAAAAGCAAGAATTTGTGCCTTGCTCTTTTCATCTACCTGTTGTTGTTAATGAAGTTGTGGAAAAATTTTTATTTACTGTGATATTCTGAATGTCCTGTAATTTGGTTTTTGATGTAAATTTACATAGTGTAATATCATTAATCCATTTAATATCATTTACAAATATTACACTGAACAGCCCAAGTTTTTCAAATTTCCAATGGTTATAAAACAACATTTAAATGTTGCTACCAATGTACGAAATTTGTTTTTAAATTAGGAATGTTCGTGAAAATTGTGATAAGTTTACGCGCCCGTCTTCGCGTCATCTCTTGTAAAACTTCCTCGCAGTGCTTTTCCCACATTTCTTTGTAATTAAATGTTAAAATTTTTCAAATTTTAAAAAGCTATTGTAATTGATGTTTTGTAAAATACAACTTTACAATAAATTTAATTGTATTTATGCTGATCATTTTTATTTATAACAAATTATGAACTTCCCAGAAAAATATATTTCCATAAACCAAAATAAAAAGGAATCTTTTCAAATAAATCTGAAACTATTATTAAAATGAAACATTTAAAATTGAAAACTATTCCAACAATAAAAAAATTAAACAAATATTTTTATGATACTTGAAAATATTTGAGGGGGGTAGGATTAGGTATGAGGAACAATAATAATTCAATTTTATTATTAGGGTTTCTCAAACGGGATCCTGGTTGTTTTTTTAATCTGGAAAATCCTGCAAATTTCTTAAAAGTTCACTTTTTTTCTTATTTTATGTTAAGGTTGTGGAAATTTTGCCAATAAAAAGTATAATTAACTCAAACTGTCAGAATACATTTGTATTTACTAATTTTAAACCTACTTGTTAGTTCTTTTAATTTTTCCTCGTTATGGCATGTCACAAATGGTCAATAATCAATATGTAGCTTATTTGTAGCAGGACTAAAAATTCTTTACCTGTCAGAACCTGTAATATCAAATAATTGTGCTTATGCTGTCTTAATTTTCAACCACACCCAGTAGCTTCAATAACTGCATAGCTGTAATGCCAGGTTGTGCAAATTGGGCAAGGATACAAATGAGTATGAAGTTTTTCTTCATAAACCTAATTATTAAAGCCAAACGAATTGCCGAATTATCGGGCTATAAGCTGGATGCTGCTATTAAGGCAGACAAATCAAGAATAGGTTGGTTGGTTGGTTGGTAATAGTTTTTTGGCACAAAGGCAACACAGGCCAAGCTGCGCCACAACACATGGTATAAATAAATAAATAAATAATAATAATAAATAGAATAAAATAGAACAAAATAAAACAACAGAAAAAAAACAAAAAACATAGAACCGATAACAAAAATAAATAACAATTAAAATGTATATAGTAACAAGGTATAAATATAAAATAAACAAACAACTAAATCTGTTATAAATATTTGTAACTTTTAGAAAGTTCAGTAATTTATCAACATTTGGCCTCTGGCCCAAAATCTCGTTAAAACTTGCATTTCCAAAATGCTGCCTACGAATCCTTTCAGAGGCAGTGCAATTGCTCAGTATGTGCTTAACGCTTATAGTACAATTGCAATACTGACACACAGGCTGGTCATCACCCATCAGAAGGTATTGATGAGTCAGTCGAGTGTGTCCAATTCTCAAACGAGTAAGAATGACCTCGGATCTCCTGTCATACTGTTTGTTGTGTGTCCAATTTTCTATTATAGGTTTGATCTCGTAAAGTTTATTGTGGACTTGTTCGTTCCACACATTTTGCCATCTCTCTGCTAGTCGTTTTTTAACGACTAGCTTCAAGTCACCTCCTTCAATAAACATTGTATGCTGAGGAGGACTTGCTGACTTTGCAGCTGCGTCAGCTTCTTCATTCCCTCTTATACCTACATGGCCTGGGACCCAACAAAATTTTACAAAAATATTACTCGCAATAAGATGGCAAAACAGTTTGCGAATTTTAATCACTATAGAGTGAGAACTAGGTTCATGTGAGATCAAAGCCTGAAGTGCACTGACTGAGTCAGTGTAAATAACACAGCAACGATGACCTTTCCTAATTACATATTTTAAGGCTAGATAAATAGCCTGCAACTCTGCAGTAAAGATGGAAGAATTCAATGCAATTTGTTCTGCCACGATCTCATCCTGGCAGACGAAGGCTGAGCCAACGTAATCAACCGATTTCGATCCATCAGTATAAATAGGAATTAAATTCCTGTCGTGATGTTGAATTTCTGCAAAGTGCTGCATATAGATGTAGTCCGGGGTAGATTCTTTAGGAAACTGCTTTAAGCTAATGTCAACAGTTATCACAGGAGTTGACCAAGGTGATATATTATCGACCTCGGCCTGTGAAATGTTGCTTGTGTCCAGGTCAATCGTGCTGCTTACATTCTCCATTCTAATGTCAAATGTAGGGACACAACTTGGGCGAGCTGTAAATAATCTTTTCAGCTGAGTATCTGATACTCTACAATAAACTGAAGGTTTAGCCAGAGATTTCTGTTTAATGTAATAGAACAAAGACAACTGCTCTCTCCTAAGAGATAGTGGAGGCTCATAAGCATCCACGTACAAACTTTGAACAGGAGAAGTTCGAAATGCACCAGTGCACAAACGCAATGCTTGATGGTGGATTGGATCCAGCATCCGAAGAGTAGATTCTCGCGCAGAGCCATAAACAACACATCCATAATCCAGCTTAGAGCGAACGAGGGCTCTATATATCCTGAGCATCGAACATTTGTCTGCTCCCCAGGATGAGCAGCATAATACCTTTAAAAGGTTCAGAGATTTTAAACATCTACTCTTCAAATTGCGCAAGTGTGACAAGAACGTCAATTTTTGGTCAAACACGACACCCAAAAATTTTGCTTCATTGACCATTGGGATTTTAACCCCATTTAGGTGAATTTCAGGGTCCAGGTGCAAACCACGCCTTCGGCAAAAGTGAATGCACAAGGTCTTCTCTACGTTAAAACTGAAACCATTGGTCTTGGACCAATTGTCAATGCGATTCAGGGAGGTTTGCAGTTGTCTTTCAATAAAACCCATGTTAGTAGACTGACAGGAGATCTGAAAGTCATCCACATACAAGGAGTGTTTCACACTGGGAGGAAGACACTTAGCTATGCTATTAATTTTGATTAGGAACAGAGTCACACTCAGAATAGAACCTTGAGGAACACCCTCTTCTTGTGTGAAAGGCCTAGACAAAGTGTTGCCCATCCTGACTTGGAATCTTCGATTCTGCAAGAAATTTTTTATAAAAATTGGCAGATTACCCCGCAGTCCAAATTCATGCAGATCACGGAGTATTCCATATTGCCAGCAGCGATCATAAGCCTTCTCTATATTGAAAAACACAGACACTAAGTGCTGTCGTCTTACAAACGCTTCGCGTATAGATGTTTCAAGGTTTACTAGATTGTCTGTGGTACTTCTGTTCCTACGAAATCCACTCTGATGTGGTGAAAAGTAGTTATTTTCCTCTAGGAGGAACATCAGGCGTCTGTTTACCATTCTCTCGAAAAGTTTGCACAGACAACTAGTCAGAGAAATTGGTCTATAATTAGAGGGATTCTTGCAGTCTTTACCTGGCTTCGGAATGGGAATTATGATAGATAGCCTCCAAGAGTCAGGAAAAGTATGTTCTGTCCATATTCTGTTGAACAGATTTAAAAGGTTACTAAGGGAATTGTCTGACAGATTTTTAATCATGCTGTAATGGATTTTATCCGGCCCTACAGCAGTATTCCCCGAGCGAGAGATTGCTGTACATAGTTCTATTCTGCTGAATGGCACATTATATTCCTCATTAGATGGAGAGTGGAAGTTTAGATATTGTTTTTCACTTTGGACTTTATAAGCCTGAAAATTTGTTGTATACATAATATTGCTGGATGAAGACGAAAATGTTTCACCCAACAAATCAGCAATACCTTTTATGTCACTGATTATTGTGCCATTATTTTCCAGCATGGACAGAGAGTGACAAGCATATTTCCCATTAATTTTATGGATTTTATCCCAGACTGCTTTTGAGCTGGTGGAAGATGTTATGCTAGAGACATACTTCCTCCAGGAATCCCTTTGGCTTTGCCTCCTTATTTTTCTGGCATTTGCCTTTGCTTTTTTAAAAGCTATCAAATTCTCAGCAGTGGGGTATCTTCTGAAAATCCCCCATGCTTTCTTTTGTTTTTTAAATGCTGCCTCACAATTCTGATCCCACCATGGTTTCGGATGTTTTGGATATCTGGTTGATGTTATCCCCATTGTTTTTTCGGCTGCCTCAATAATACTGGAAGTGACAACTTCTACTGCGTCATTGATATCAGCAGCATTGACCATTTCCTCAGTGACGTTAGCCAAAGAGGAAAATGCAGGCCAATCTGCCGTTTCAAATTTCCAGCGTGGTGGACGGGCTGTTTCACAGCTTTCTCTGCCTCGATATTTTAAAAATATTGGGAAGTGGTCACTAGAGAGTGGATTAGATCCAACCTCCCATGTAAACGCTGAAAACAGATTCGGGGTTGCTAATGATAGATCAATGGCAGTGAATGTTCTTGTTGGGGCGTGGAAGTATGTCACTTCTCCAGTATTAAATAAATATAGTTGGTGATTACCAATGAATCTTTCAATGGCTCTGCCTCGACGGTTAATATCGTGACTGCCCCACATTGGATTGTGACCATTGAAATCACCAAGTAAAAGGAAAGGAGTTGGCAGCTGTTCAACCAATGCATCCAATTCATCGTCATTGACTCTGACATCTGGTGGCAAGTATATGGAACAAACTGTGACAGTGACGCCCATAGATATTCTGACTGCCACAGCTTGCAGCTCTGTTGTTATTTGTACCGGAAAAGACGGGATGCGGTTTGAAACCAGTACAGCCACACCTCCACTGGCGCGGGTGTGGCTGTCGTCATCTTTACGGTAAAGATCGAATCCTTTTAAAGAAATTCTTTCTCCAGGTTTTAGATGTGTTTCCTGGAGTGCCACGCAGAGAGATGAGGTAGAGTATGTCAGGTGTTTAACGTCAGAGAAGTTGTTGCGGAAACCACGACAGTTCCATTGGATTATTTTATAATCCATTATGTGTTTGAGGTAGCATTCTTTGCGAGGGTATCCCTCTTTAATTTAACAGGGGGTCTCTCTTTTGGAGGTGACTTTGGTTTCGTAACCTCCGTATTAGGCTCTTCGTCAGATATGTCAGAAAACTCACTCACAGATTGAGCTTCTGATTTTTTTGAAACTTTAGAGAGGGCTGCTTTCACTCTTTGTTTGTTAAGTGGGTTCTTACTGGCTTTTTTAGAACCCACATTTCTGGTTGTTACCCCTGATTTACTTACAGAGGTTTTAGTCTTTGTGATCTCCTTTTCTTCTGATTGTGTAGATGGGATCAATAAGCATCTTGCATGGCGTGTAAAAGATTCGCTTGGGAATACAGAAATATCTGTTTGAACCCCACGTGTCGTAGTAGATTTCAACACGGCAGCAAATGTCTTTTGTTGCATAGGTGCACTTGGAGTGACCATGCGACGAGCCTCTGGATATGATATGTTTTTCTCAGTTTTTACCCGTTGAATTTCTTTTTCTCTTTGCCATGCAGGGCATTTCCGGGAGTAGGAAGGATGGGCATCTTTGCAGTTCACACAGTGTGGAGTACTTTTACATTCAGTACTGTCGTGACCTTCAGTTCCACACTGTGCACATAAGCTTTTGCCTCGGCAAGACGTCTGAGAATGTCCAAATCGCTGGCATTTAAAGCAACGCAGCGGATTTGGAATATACGGACGAACTGCACAGCGCAGATACCCGGCTGTAACAAAGGATGGCAATGCAGGGTTGTTGAACGTGAGGATTAAATGTTTTGTGGGTATCAACTTGCCGTCTCGGCGGATCGAAATGCGTCGAACGGAAGTGACACCTTGGTCTGAGAGGCCGATCTGAATGTCTGATTCGTCTTCAGACATTAAGTCAAACTCAGATATCACACCTCGTGATGAGTTCAAACTTACGTGTGGTGTGACCGAAATTGCCATGTCTCCAAGAGTCTTCATTGACAAAAGCTTTACTGTTTGTTGAGGAGAGGCTGTTTCTACTAGTAGATCCCCTGACCTCAATTTTTGCGTTTTTTTTAAATGCCCGATGGTTGATTCAAATAGCTTTTGAATCAAAAAAGGAGAACACTTAGCAAGGGGTTTTTCTCCAGTTGCATGTACTATTAAGTAAGCGGGTTGGCTGGAGGTCTGGTTCTTTGTCGCTTGTTTGTTGTTTTTAGGATCCATATTTAAGAATTAATATTCAGCTCCTAGTGACCCCACCCACCATGGAGTCCAACAAGGGGATGCCGTCACATGGGAGACTCCCATAGACCGTCACACCAGGGTTTCCCAGGAGCTATACCCTCACAATGCAGTCAAGAAGAGCACATCTTGTCTGACGTGTCTGCCCGGTCTGCATCGATCGGTTGACTCCAAGCCGAGGTCAACAATGACTCAACGACCAGCCGATTGACTCAAACGGAGCCTGATTTGAGCCTCCCGTTTATCCGAAGCAGGGGCCAAAGCAGTGTGTTGGGGACGGTATGTTGCCCCTCAACTACCAGGATCCCCCTTTCCGGCATACGGGACACCACGCACGGCAAACACGTGGGTGGGCGTTCAGATCCCAGCGATGGTAAAGAAGAGGTACTAAACCATCTCTGGGAGGTCCCCTCACCACGGACAGGAACCCACATCGAGGGGCAAATCAAGAATACTACTACAAAGTATGTACTAGAAAACTTCCAGGCTACAGGTGAAAAAACACACATCATCTGTTTTCTCTTAAATGCATTAAACACGATTAATCTCTCATCAATTGAATCGGAAAGAACATTGTCGGTAGCAGACTTTTCATTACTAAAATAAGAATCAGATTGAGTGATGGGAGTATTGACCATCTTTGCTTTTCCAAAATCATAATAATGCTGTGTAACGCATATTAATAATACAAAATATTATTGTGAAGCATTATGTTTTATTTAAATCACAAAAATTAAATTTTCAACTCAATTCAAAGGTAAAAAAATGAACTTAAAAGCATTTTTATTGTTGTTGTATGTAGTTTCCAGCAAACTTTAATAAATTTTTTTATATATATCTTACAGCATTATTAATATGATATATGGTTAGTTTGCAACCTCCAAAATCTTGGTGGATAAGATGATAGTTGAATCATAAAAAAAGGCCCCGAAAATCCAGGGTCGTCTTATAGGACAGATACAAAAAATAGATTGAAATTTATATAAATTAAAACCATTATAAAAAACGGACAAACCGTAATTATTTACTAGTAGAGAATAGGGTATGTCCACAAAATAGAATAGCCCATACGACGTTTTTGTGAATAGTCAAGGTCATTACCCGAATGCCGAATCAGTGCAAATGCTTGCAACAATCGCAAGGCAGTGCTGCCAGATGCAGTTCAGTTCAGTTCAGTTATTTAATTAAAAAGATACCAAAGGTACATAACCGGTGCCGTAATACATAACCGGATGAAATATAACAGAGTTACAATAAATATATGAGTTACAGATATGTAAATTATTTAACCAACTGCCAGATGCAAGAAAATAAATTTGTTCATTTGAAAAATTACAAATAGGACATAATTCCATATACGCTACACAGTATTATTATTGAGATGATGATCGCTGATCTAAACTAAATTCATAGGCCGTTGATAGTTTGGGGTCGTCTTATAGGACAGATATAAGCTAAAAACTTCGATGAAAATTTATCCCTCGTCTTATCTGCCGAGATATACAGTAATTATTTTTCATTTTTTAAAATAATTTAATATCATTTGATTTCAAAATATTTTGTATATCTTAAAACTAATTAATTCTATCCCAAAATCCCAGGACAAACAAAAGACCAGGAAATGAGAAACCCTGATTATTATAATAGCAATTTTAGCACAGACAGATAAGAACTTTTATCTTGCAGATCCTCAGATATGCTTGTTCATACTTGATCTTGATGTAGTATCCAGAATCCATTATTAGATAGTGTCCTGGATCTTGTACATTTGCACTAGCAATATCAAATATCATGTTATACAAAATTTACGTGTGCTTGCCAATTCCCAAACTGTTGATGCTGGGAGACTTTCCTTCTAGAAGTAAAAATTTTCAAGAAATTTGAAGTTTTTTACTTTCAATATCAAAATGTCTCCTTTTCTTTAGTCTGATTTTATATATAATCCAAAAGTTGATCATTATGTCAAGTAAATGTGAGAAGACTTGGACCTGTTAAAATCAGGCCAAGAATTTAAAAATTTTGCCAAATTCTGAGTTTCCCAATGGATCAGGGAAAGTTGGAAACCCAAGATTTGCATTACATAAACATAAAGAAAGGATTTATGAACTGAATCCAATATTGGTTATTACAGTAAATTAATTTTCATAATTTTTCTCCTGTTGAAAATTTTTTTTAATTAAATAAAATAATTTTTATAGAATCATAAATTTCATTTTTTAAAAATTTTTGTAATAATCCTCTTAAGATATTTTAGAGTAATTGATTATACTGAGAATTTGCAAGGAGCTTGGCAACACCATCAGTTGGTGATAACCGACTCATCCCACATCACCCTCTCCCTAGTGCAGTGTTAGTTCATTATTAAACACTTATTTTAAACATTAACTGAAAATTCTTTACACTAGGAAAATTTTCATATAACTTACCACCATGAAAAGACCTTAAGAATTAAAGCAACAGCATTCATTTTAAAAAAATTTGATTATCTTACGGTTGTATTTATGAAGTTAAACAATACACAAAACTCAGAACCAAAAGCTTTTTGTACTGTATTGAGAATACAGGGTGTCTATAAAGTCTAAGCTTTAGAAATGTATTTTTAAAACAGTATGAAACTTAGATGCCTATTTTTTGATGCAGGAAATGCAAGTGCAAACCATTTTGGTTGGCATATCGGGAAACCTTTTTATTGCCTGCAGTAGATGTTATAGGCGATACTGACAAACGTGGTGGGAAATTGAGTATGTCCAGCAACGTACTTGCAATGATTTCCCTAATTTGATGCTTCAATATGTCCACATCTCTTATGCATGTGTCTTATACTCTATCCTTAATGTAATTCCTCTAGATTTCTTACTGTGGGATTATGTCAGGTGAATGTGGAGACCAGTAGGTGAGACCATCCCAATCTATCCAGCAGTTGAGAAAAATTATGTTTAGGAAAGTGCATATGATTATACCCCAATGTGGGGTGCACCCTCCTGCTGGAAAATGACATCAGTTTGCAGATCTTGCAACTTCAGTGCAGCAAACTGCTCCAGTATATCCAGATACATGGCGGCAGTCCCTATCAATTCGGCGAAAAAGAACAAACTGACGATGCAACTAGCAGATGCGAGATACGTCATGGCACATGCCTGCTGTAAGCAGCTCGTCATGTTCGCACAATAAATTTCTAAAATTGTACAGATTTTTTCAATAAAATAAATGTAGATTTTATTGACAATGATTAATAATATAATTTTTCTTTTTATCCAATGTTATAGACTTTTTTACTATGTCTAAAAAAGTTATTATAACTGAGCAAGATAAATACAAAGAAACCATTTAAAAGTAACAACTGATCAATATTTAGTTTGCTATTTAAAATTATAAAACTAGAATGTTTTGTACAAAAACAAAAATCTATACAGGTTTTCTTCTTTTATTAACTTATTTAAAACAAATTTTTAATAAGTAAAAGTTAATCCTGTATTATTTTAAATATGATTAAACAAAAGATCCAAATACAAATTTGTCATAAATTAGAGACATTTTTTTTAATACCAAAATCTCCTTACAGGTTTGTTTGACAGGATAAGACAATGTAGCACCACAGTCTGCATTCCATAAACTAGTCTTAAGCTGGATTCCAGTTCTTGCTTATAGCATCTGGCATGCAGCAAAATGACGTCATTTTGCTGCATGCTAGAATTCGGGTTTAAGTCAAGCTTTGTAAAGCAACAGGATGCAATATAAACGCAATACTGTTGTGGAAACTTCTACAAATGGCATTTTTGGATTGCAAAGTAAAAGGAAAGGCAAATTGGACAGAATTCAAAGTTTATTAATGGAAGAAGTAGGAAAAGTACAGAAAATTTAAAATAGCCAATTTAGCCACAGCTAATTTACAGGGGGAAAAAGTGTGGGAAGAAATAATTACCGCAAAAACCTTTTAGCAACAAGGAAATTAGCCGATATAATTAATTAACGAGAATGTTTTCTGATGGTCATTTTGAATTATCGAGAAATGTTCGCAATAATTGAATATATCTTTTAATTTCCTTGTTGCCGAAAGGTTTGTGGTGATTATTTGTGGTTTTTATGTTGTCATTTAGTATTATTTAACATGGGGAAAAATAAAACACAATTCTCAAAATATCATTTGAACAAACAAAAGTAATTTAAGGAAAAATGAAAAAGTTTAATAGAAGCAAAAGACACTATTTGTATTAAAACTACCTTCAGAAACACAAGTTTTTAATTTACTGTAGGAAAAATGTATGGTGGAAAAAGGAAACAAGATAGACCTGGCACTACATATAAAGATCAGCGTTCCATAAGTTGATGACGGAACCATTGCAGCTGACTGCATTTGATGGAGACAGCTGGTTGCCCAGCGCACCAGTTGGCACAGGAGGACCTAAGACTAAGACAACAAAATTTAAAAATATGCATTTCTGGAGTAAAAAGAAAGATTCCAATTGTAAACTTTAACCATCAAATGGATTATATCTTGCTGACACAGCAGCTAAAAAGAAAAAAAAAATTTGCATTTATCTAACAATATACTTTAGATGACTGATAATTTTGAAGACAAGTGTTGTATCATTTTGTGCAATGGTGAAATTTTAACTTAAAAAAAATGTTGGGAGGACAAATCGTAACCAAATATTGTGATTTACCAGTCACATTTACACCGTTATGTTATCGTGATGGCTATATTTTAAAAAAGAAAGGAATTAGGTTGCCTCCCAAATTCTCTTTAGAAAATTTACAAACACAAACATTGAGACAAAAAAATTGTGCCAAGTAAAAACTTGGCACTTGGAAGTGGTACCCACAAGATTTTTACACCTATATTATTCTTTTCTACATTTTGCTTCACAGTCTAAATTGGGGATGGGCAACCTTTTTCTACGTAAGGGCAACACATTAAACTTTGAAACTGACACAGGCCACTCACAAGAAAACATACGAATAAGTGATTTAACTGCATTTTTCTACAATTTAAATAAACCTATGTTAATTTGTAATGTGATTTCTGTAACTGATGTAAACATAATATATCTGACAAGATATTTGGCTGAATATTGGTCACTATTTTAAATTTTTGAGATGCAAATCTGTTACTTTTTACTAAATTCATTGCAGAGAAAAACTGGTCACATAGATAAGTTGTACAAAATACAATAAGGAAGTAGACAGCTAAAATCCTAAGTTGGAAAATTGATTTTCCATTGATAAAAGTTTATAAAAATTAACAAATTGTTTTCTTCGAAACAAACTTACAAAATCAATTACTTTCCAAGTCCGTCTCCAATTGAATTTCATTTGGTACATTTTCCATATTTACTGAAAAACAGTACTGTAAAAAAAAATCCGTATTTTGTTTTCTCAGCTAAGGAATAGTATAATATAGATTAATAGCATATAATTTGCAAAAAACTAAATGCAATGATAAATGTTTTAAAAACTTTAAATCTGACTTCACTCAACACTGTAGCGCTAGAAACTACTGGACACGTACAAAGCAGGCTCTTGGTATAATTTGGTACAACCACAGACCACTCAATGTTATTTTAAATTTTTATCTATCTTTTAAAATATTTGCAGGAACACATAGTAGTAGTGTGGGCAACAGGTTGCCCATCCCTGGTATAAATTGTCATAAGTTTTTACTTGATGCAAATTGTTTCACATCTCAGATGTTTGGATAGCAATTTTTTTTTGTTTAATAATTGTATTATTACATCTGCAACTGCTGTGGTGGTCACCAAGCACTGATCAAATACATTGCCAATCAATGCTTTTGATATGCCATTTGAAACTTTCCAATTGGCATAAATTTGATCCTTTCTTATTCTGAGTAACATTAATATGGAGTCTGGAGTCATAATAAATTTTAAGCATGAATTTCTTAACATTGAAGTGATTCATTTCAAAAAAATGTACTAAATTATTTATCAATGTGGAATTATTTTGGTTGTAAAAAATTATTAAAGTGGCAAAAAATGTATCTCTCCCCATTTCAATAATTCTCTGCTACAATTAGCTGATTTCCAGATTTGACCAATTTGCTTAAACTATTGTATCTTTATATCCTCCTCTCACACACCGGGGTGTATAATAGATAAATACAACACTTACTTGAGCCTGTGACTGGTGTGAAAATAAACAAAATCAACAAACGTTTTCTGAACACCTTCCGTGTCCTTCCTCAGGTTAAATAGCACATGCTAATAATCAAAACACCCTGGATAGACCACCTCAAATGGCTAGAAGCGATAGAGATTCATAAAGCGCAAACTACAACGACATGCATTAATTCACGTGAAGAGATGGCTCTTTCGCTTGCTTGGCAAGCTTTATAACAAGATGATTCCTGGAGTCCAATGACACATGACAATGACTGAGGTCCAATGACACATGGGGTCACGTGACCTTAAGATTAAAAAAAAGAACGCAACATAAGAATATCTAAACATGCGTGAGAAATACGATTCAGAACAGTAGGGAACACGACAGATACAGCGCTTGCGCAATGGACATTACATAATCGAACTGTCATCGTTCAAATTCGTTTTTTAAAAGTTCGGAACAGTGTTATAAGAAAGAATCCAGCCGTTTTAACCTGAGGAAGGACACGAAAGGTGTTCGGAAAACATTTGTTGATTTGATTTTGTTTATTTTCACACTAGTCACAGGCTCAAGTAAGTGTTGTATTCATCTTACTAGTGTATCTTTGTCTTTGGGAGCATTTTAATACTAAAATTTTAAAAACAGTTAAATTCAGTATTCATATATAAAATTTTAATGTCTAGATGATTTTTTACAAAAATTCTTACACACAAATTGTTGATCAAAACCATAAACCAAGAATTATGCAGTTTCACCCTCTGTTATTGAAGGAAAGTTCTTTAAAAAAGATTGCGAAACAAGACCATTTTTGAAAGGAAATTCAATCTAAAAACAAGATAGTCCATAAACAAAAGCTATTTTAAAAACATGCAACTTTCATAAGAAAAATAGATGTAACATTAAGTCCAAATCATAAAGTTCCCATTCTATGGCAGGGATCCCTTAAAAATTTTATTAGAAACTAAAGACAAGTACAATTACACAGCTATGTTTATTAAAAAATTGTAAAATATTCAGGTCCCAAATACTTAAATATTAGACAAATAATATATATATATTTCCTGATTTATGATATTTACAACCACAAAAATATATTTTATGAAAAACATTTGAGAGTAATATCATGAAAGTTCAGTTGGTTGATTGTTTGTGTTTCTCGGCAAATTGCTCGACTAATTTACACTTCAGTTCTGGAATTGTACTAATTTTTAAAAATTTACTGCTCCTGTATTTCGAGTGAATAGCCTAGAATTCAAAATTTATAAAAAAAAAGTTGTGAAAATCAAATTAAATTTTGCAAGTTTTTAAAATAAAATAATTACTTACCTGTAATTTATTCTTTTCGGCTGTATGTATAATGTGTGACAATCTGTACACCAAGGGTAGTAATTGGGATTCGTCATATTGACTATAATAGACTAGAGTTTTATTCCAAGGCGAGTTATCTAATAATTTCATAGATAAGTATAGAGCAGCAGCCGCCACGTGAGACGGAGAATAGTGCGCAAGATCATATTCGACAATCGTCGTCTCCATTAAATATTTTGCCAGTGTGTGTGTTGTGGCATCAACCTACACAGAATAGTTTATGTAAAACTGTACAAGGAAATTATTCTAGAATAAATTACTTACATCACCAGCTTTGGAGTTTCTCCTCAAGAAATGCAATGGAAGGGGTCTTCCTAGAGAAAAGTTGAGCTTCTTCAACATAATACATTCCATTCTTAAAATTTCTCTTTTTGAATAGGCTTTATCTGTGATGTATACAAAATCACCGATTTCTGGCGAATATATTTCTTCATATTTCGATGCAATGAACATGGCAGTTACACCTACTAATTGAAGCTCTCTCCTCTTAACATCACATTCCTACAATTAAAAAAAAACATTATTTGCTTCTGTTTAGTTTGTAAATATGTACATGTTCATTGAATCTTCATGTATTTAAACATGCAAATATTGATTCAGAAGTAATTCATTCATTGTATACTGGAATGTATTGAATATCAACAGCAAATGATCAGTTTCTATAAACAGCATTTTTAAAAATATTTTTATGTACTTTTAATAAACTCCAGTCACTGAAAGATTGAGATCTCAATTGGTCTCTCTTCAATGGTTTATTTGCAATTGGGGTACACTAAAAAGGTTGAGTCAATGGTTATTATAATTAGACATTTGTACATAACTGGATTACTCAGTGAATAAAACATTTGATAACACACAACAGAGGATATCATTTAAATATAATTATGGATTTTCAGCAATAGCAGATATCCCTCCCCAATTACACCATTAACTTGAGGGTCTATGTACTGTACAGTACTCAACAAAATATGAACAAGTCAAATTTCATAAGTTGAAACAATTTCATCAAGATTGAAAAGTTGTTTTAATATAGTACCTAAAGATTTTTATAAAATTTATTAAAAAACAAAAGTTGAATATAGTTTTGATATTCGTGTGATAAATCTTTCATAAACTATTCAGCTACATTTTACATTAGCTATTTTATACTTCTGACAATCATCTTAAAAACTGCACACCCAACTTAAATTATTTGCAAGACTAATTTGAAGAAGATATCTACTTTTTTTTTTTTAGTCATACTAGGACGAACCCATGATGTGGGAGTACAAAATCAAAACATAACATTTACAACAAAACTAATATACAAATACAATACATAAATTTTACAGAGAAACTGAACATATACAAAAAATAAAGAAATATATTACACAAAACGATAAGATTATATATTTAACCAAAATATATATATATATAAAAAGAAAAATGTGGGGAGAACTATCCGAACAAAGAATACTATGTAAGTAAAAAAGTAATCACACCCACCTAAAAAAGAAAAGCAAAAGAGTTAAGCAGTCACGTCTAACAGCGGATAGACTCCCAAAAATCCCTTGCAACGAACATACTTTAAAGGAAAGAAGCGAATGCCACCTTTCGGTCAAATCAAATATTTTAATATGCAAATTAACACAAAATATTCGCCAAACTTCGTACAAAAAGTACACAATGAGGGCCAAAAACTTATCAAACTGAATACTAGGAATACCAAAAATACTTTCACGTATTTTTTCTAAGTTTGTACATCTAGCTATCACGTGAAAAGCATCCAATGGCAGATCGCCCTGACAATATATGCAAATTTCTCTGCGATGGTTCTGTAAAAAATTAAGGGAATTACATCTGATTTGCATTATCGTGGAGCAAATATTAAAAGAGAGATTATTGTTATAAATCAAGCAGTCGAAGAAAGATTTGTTTAAGTGCTTATACCAAACATTATAAGAACTTACATTAATACGACGATTTAAATCAAAGATAAAGTTGTCAAAATAATTTAATTTCAAAGTAGCGCAACAGTGATAATTATTTAGCAATTCATCAAAATTAATACCGTTATCAGCACAAATTTTCCTTAAACCTTTGGACCACAGCAGATCCCTTTTATTTAACACATAACCTAAACACGTTCTACTCCATCGCTTTTCATCCAAATCAATAGTCCTAAAGATCCAATTCAAACACTTATTTAGTATTGTAAAAGACAAAGGTAATAGCGAACATTCCATAAAAATCAAATATCTTGGGGTACAACGAGGCAAACCAAATAATCTTTTAATAAAATTAGCCAGGACCGGATCCAACTCATCAGATTGATAACCCCAAACCTCGGCAGCATATAACAAAGATGATGTGACAATTGAATTAAAAATCTTTAAACAATCTTTTAAATTACGTAGTTTAGCCGACCTACACATCTGAATAACTCATCAGTTTTAATAAAAGCATTCCTTTTCACAATCTGAATATGGGATTTATAATTTCCGTTAAATTTAAATACAACACCCAAATATTTATATTGAGAAACTACCTGAATCACATCGTTTCTAAACCACCATTTGTCCGACTTAGCAAGTTTACCACCATTACGAAAAACAACAACTTTAGATTTCATAAGATTCAAACTCATGTTATTTTCTAAAAGATATTTGTCCAAAATATTAATAAATCCTTGTAAACCTCTAACAGAGTCGGCTATCAAGACTATGTCATCTGCGTAAGCCAATATTTTGATACCAATGCCATTCACCTCTATACCTTCATAGTCAGAATTAGTTATTTGTTCAATTAAATCATTTAAATATATACTAAACAATACCGGACTTAAAACACAGCCCTGTCTAACCCCAGTAGCAGTAAAAAAAGACCTAGAACAAAGACGACCCCATTTAATCTTTACATTAGACTCACTATATAATTCTGTAAGTAAAGAAACAAATTTAAAACTAATGCCATATTTCAAAAGTTTTTTCCACATTAAATTTCTATCCACCGTATCAAAAGCTGAGGACAAATCAAGAATGCATATACTTTTCGCCTTTTCCTCATTAAAGTCTTAGAAATAAGGGTATGCAGAATAAATATATTATCTACCGTAGAATATTTTTCACGAAAACCGGCCTGATTCTCAAATAAAATATTGTTCAAATTTAACCAAGTAACCAACCTGTGATACAATATATTACAAAAAATCTTTGAAACACAGTTCAGCAGTGAAATTCCTCTATAATTACTAGGGATTACTTTAGAGCCATTTTTATATACCGGACATAAAATAGCACTGCCCCAATCTTTTGGGACTGCCCCCGTTCTCAAGATTCTATCAAAACTTCTGAGCAGTATCGGAAAAACACAATCCATTCTCCAAAATTCAGAAGGTATACCATCAACCCCAGGCGCAGAACCAACCTTAACTTTACTTAAAACATAGCTCAATTTGGAATCCATAATGTCTACATCCAAAATTTCATCAGACCAACTTAAACACTCATTGAAAACAGACAAATCTACACTATACGGAAGTGCAGAACCATATAAGGAATAAAAATAAGTAAACCATTCCTCCAAAGAAATATTCACTTTACTATTATAATTTCTAATTTTACACAAATTCCAAAACCATTTATTATTTTTACGAAAGATATCCGAATTCTGAACCGTATACAAGAACTTTTTTTTCTTAGCTACACAAATCTTTTTAACCAAACTACGAAATAACACAAATAATTTACGATCCGATTCTAAACCACGTTTCTTAAACGCTCTCCAAGCTCTATTTCTGTTACGGATCATTAGGCGACAATCCAGATCAAACCAATTATTAATATTTAAATAGTCCTTAGGTTTAGAGTTCATATTATGCAAATTAGCTATTTCAACAATTACTTTACTAACACTTGATAGAGAAACCGAATCACAATCTAACAAATATTTCTCAGAGTCTCGCACAAATGTATTCATAGTCTCACAATTCCAAAAAATTCTTTCGTAAAAGCTGCCCTTATTAGTCACCTTAAGTTGAGCAGGATTGTCCAAACATAGTACTATAGGAAAATGATCCGATAAACAACAATCATCAACAAAAAAAGATTTAACACAACCCCATACACAGGAAGTTGTTAGACCAAAATCAATAACCGATGAACCCAAACTAGACACAAACGTATATTCACCGGCTTCATCACCCAACATTCTACCATTCAATATTATTAAATTTTTATCTATACAAAACTGAAGCATCTTTTGCCCTCTGCTGTTCACAATAGCATCCTCAGATATTCTGCTTCTTTTAACATAATCAATACCAAAAACATCACCAACGTAATCGGGAATAATATTTTCCGCACCCATCCGAGCATTAACATCACCCAAAATAATTAGGTTAGAATCTTCATTAAAATGAAAATTAATTAAAATCTCAAAGATTTCCTGCCAATTATGCTCTTGCATACACACAAAACATAACAAAAATTCACCCGTAGGTACTATAATATTAATCAAAACCAAAAAATCATCTCTATAAATTACTTTATAACAAAAACACACTTTTATAAACAACAACCATCCAGCCTTGAATCTACCCCTACTACCATCACGAAAAGCATCACCAATGATACAATTATAATCCGATAAAACTTCAAAATTACTATTATTACCTTTAGCAGAATACCAAGTTTCAGATAAAAAGATTACATCAAATTGCGATATATATTTCCAAAATGAATTCGGCTTATTTTTGATACCGGCGCAATTCCACGCCACGATAGAGGTAGCCTGGATTACTGGTTGCTATGAGGAGACAACAATAATTTTCCCCAAATTCTCATCATATCCATATTTTACTCCATCAATAAATATTTTATCATAGGATAAACGAATACTATGAGCACCTTCTGATTTCTTCTGTCTTCCAAACACACGTAACTTATATCTAATGTCTCTTAGTCGTTGAGAAAAGTCATCGTTAACAAAAACATTTAAGTTACGCGACTCAATAACTGCTTTTTTATAAGATAATTTATCACTAAGAGAACTAAACTGACAAATTATTATTCTAGGCCTATCACCCAATTTTTTACCGACTCGCCTGGCATCAACATATCGCAACAGAGGCAAATTCAACTTATTCGCAGCAAAAGATTTAACAACCTCCAATGTTTCCATTGCAGATTCTCCAGCTCCCTCCTCCAAACCATGAATAACCAAGTTATTAATTCTCCGCTGATTGTCCATATAATCCATCTCTCGTTCCATTTTCGACACCTTCATACTAATATTATCAATAAGGGAAGAGCTCGTCATCTCCGACCCACCCGAACCAATCCTAGTCTCAATATTAACTAATCTAACCTCAAAGTCAACCAGAGCCTCATCCACATTCTTAAGCCATTCCGTAAGATGGTCGAGCCGCTTTATAAAATCCTCCACTTTACCATTGAGAACCGCATGCATATGCAGTAATAAACGAACACCTTCCGATACATCAAAATTAGAATTTTGTAGTAATTCAGAAACCTCCTCGTCCTGACCGGAACTACTCCTAGGTCTACTTGGTGTTCTCTCCGGAACAGTTGGTGAGAAAGTCTTCCTCTTTACTCCTTGAGACATAATAAAACAAGAACTTACCTAAAAAAGAAAAGCAAAAGAGTTAAGCAGTCACGTCTAACAGCGGATAGACTCCCAAAAATCCCTTGCAACGAACACACTTTAAAGGAAAGAAGCGAATGCCACCTTTCGGTCAAATCAAATATTTTAATATGCAAATTAACACAAAATATTCGCCAAACTTCGTACAAAAAGTACACAATGAGGGCCAAAAACTTATCAAACTGAATACTAGGAATACCAAAAATACTTTCACGTATTTTTTCTAAGTTTGTACATCTAGCTATCACGTGAAAAGCATCCAATGGCAGATCGCCCTGACAATATATGCAAATTTCTCTGCGATGGTTCTAAAAAAGAAAAGCAAAAGAGTTAAGCAGTCACGTCTAACAGCGGATAGACTCCCCGATATCTACTTAAGTAGATTTCTTCAGTACAGTAGAAACAAATGTTTTCTTTTTCACTGATCCCTTCAAATCTTCATAAACCAGAATGTTGAAGTGTTACATCATTTAGCAATTTTAATGTATTTTTGCAATTTAATACATCTAAAACTATCCCTAGATGAATTTTCATCTCAAATAGTTTTTGGAAAAAAGATGTACTTTATTGTTCACAAAGTCAGTCAAATTATGAAAGTTCAATGATTGATTATTTTGTGACCTTGTGAAAAGGAAATCATAATTTAGTTTTGAAGTCTTGACAGACTTGCGGGACTGAAAAATTGGTGTAGCAAACAGAATAAAATGGTATTCCAGTTTTCAAAGTTCACTACACATACCATGGTATAAAAATCTAATATTGGATTTGCAAAATGAGTGTACACTTCCATGTGCTGTCCATACTTTGCTTCTAAAAGAAAATTGATAAGAATATATTTTCTGACTTAATACTACATGAAACCGTGTGTGTGTAGATACGTGTAGCATTTGATATATTTATTTTAGTTTAGCTAATTTATAAAGAATCTTACCTGAAGAAATCTGTCAAGAACTGCCACAGTAAGATATAAAGTTTCTTGAAGAAGCTGAAATCTTAGATGGACTTGAACCAACCAGTCAATCAAAACACCTCTCATTTTACCTGTTATTTCAGTTTGTTTATTCAAATGATTTACTCTGATGGGATATTGAATCTAGAAAAATAGGATACCCATTTAGATTTACGTTTTTACACAGATTATAGAAGAAAAAACTTACCTCCAATCGTCTCAGATATTTATAAATATCGTTGACGTAATTACTAACAAGTTGTGGATTTTCACTATCCTCAGCATCAATGTCATTTACATCACCAGGTAACATCTGAGTAGAAAAAGCCTCTGCCAATTCTTCCACCTCAGAAACATCCATTTCATCGGTATAGATCTGAAATTTTATTTCTTTTCAACCAAAATCACATTAAAAAGTTCAAAAAGAAATGAAAAATTTGTACCTTTTCTGCAATAACTTCATTTTTAATTTCTTTAACTTCTACAGGCTTAGGCTTTGGTATCCTTTGAATCTTAATGGGTATTTTCTCTATAAAATCCTAAATAAATTGCAATAGATTAATTTAGAGAAAAAAAATTTTAATTTTGTAGGACAAGGAAAAAATTTAAGTACCTGTTTGATTACAACAGGCTTTCTCTGCACATTCCCGGCTACTTTATTTTTAATATCTTCAAGAATTAGCCTCTGTTTCTGTGGCTGTTGTACTGGTATGTGACTCTTGCCATATACAATATTCTCTCTGTTTCCAATGTCCTGTAACTAGATATTGATAATATTGGAGTTAGTTAATTCCTAAACCTTTTTCTTAGCAAAGTAAAAGTTAATAGAATAAAATTATTTCATATTAAAAGATCTCCAAAAAGCTTACATTAAGAATCTAATCAAAAGTTTGAATTCAACCTTTTTTTTTAATATTTTTAACATAACACACAGTTTACATGTACAGTACATTATATTTTACTTATTGCACGTAATATTGTTGCAAAAGATATATCTGCATGTACTGTACCAACTGATACGGTACATAGACGAGTTTCCTGACCATTTGTGTGGTGTAAAACTTTATGACCTTTTTCAAAGTCAACCAGTATCAGTTACTCTTAGCACTCCACAGGGAAACCAAAAGGGGTTAGAGTTCGTAACCGAAGTAGTTGCAATATACTGTACTGTATTTTTGTTACCAGATCCTCAGTTATAAAGCCGCAAGTGTTCAAAATTGGTATTGATCCAAGGGAAAACTGTATTCTTACAGCTGCAACATTATACTCAGGCAAGAATGTACTACTTACAAGTTAGTTCTTTGATTTTTTTACATATATATAGGTTTTCTGTATGTCTCTCTTATTCTGACTAAACCAGAGATCCATATTAACGAGATCCAGATAAACAGTTCTACTGTATTTAGATTATGGCAATCAAATTTGCTTTCTAAATAATTATAAAATTTAAAAATTTGAATGGTTAACCAGGAATGCCAGGAATGGTTAACAGAATTTCTATTGTATTCCTATATCATTAAAATGTATAAATACATGAAGATTTTATTCATATACTACACATACATGTACAGACTTATCCTGAAGTACTGACCTCAAAAAATTACACACAAGTTTTTAACTGTCTATTGACTATTCATAAAGATTTTATAAGCAGCATCACTTGCAAGATACACAGCAATGCTTAATCTAATTCAGAACAACTAATTCTTCTACAAGCTTGACAAATTTTCTTTACAGCATGCAATATGAAACACTCAGAAGAATCAATGTTAAATGTTTAGTTTGAAGCTTGAATCCTCAATTTTTTAGTGCAATTTTTTGAATAAGACAGAATTGCTTTCAAGAAAATTATGAACATTTGCTACTTAAACATCCTGTAAAACAGGGATGGGCAACCTTTTTCTATGTAAGGGCTGCATTTCAAACTTTTGAACTAATGCGGGCCGCATACAAGAGAAAAGAGTCAAAAAATGCCAATAAATCAAAATTATTTATTCATATATAATTACAGTGACCATATTTTTTTGGGGAAAATAAAGGACATATCAAAGAAAATAAAAAAATACCTTATAAAATTCATAAGTTTATAACATTTATTATGAAAATAGTAGCATACAACATTGCATACATTAAAATTTTAAACAATCTTAATTATTACACATACACACACATTGTAAAAATTTAAACAACATTAATTTTGACACTTTTCAGTAGAATTAATTTTTTTCAATAGCACCGGTTCATGTTTTAAAAAAATCATAAAATTCTATACAGTTCATTTGAAAGTTGTATTTGACAGAAATACATGCTTCTAATGTGCTTACTTTTAACTGGTTTTTTTTCATTTATCCACATATTATTCACTAGTGAAAATATTCGTTCGACAGGAGCATTAGATTCAGGGAGACAAAGAAAATTCTACAATTTTACAAATGTTTTTGAAAGCAATTTCTTTTGCTGTAAAATGTTCAAAAATCTCAACCCACCTTTGATGGCAGGGCTTGTTATTCTGTCGCCATTCATCAATCTTTTCGTTTGTGACTTTTTTTACACACGAAACTTCGTCAAATAATTCATCGTCGAGTATATTTATGGACAAATGATTCGAAATAAAAATATAGCTTTCCTCTACCTTTGCCCACAAAAGGGATTTCGTGTAATGTGACCCATTCAAACATCTCTATTTCAATAAAACACGTCCCAATTATTTAGATAATCTATGCACATTTGATAAAATGTGCACACAGCATCATTGAATTTTTTGGCTTGTATATATTCTGATTTTTCTAATGCTAAAATCACTTTTCTAATAACAATAGGAAGAAACACCTCATTTTTTCCTTCAACTAACTTTAACTTTAATTCCTTTAGAAGTATGGATGTTTCGCACATTGAGATTTCTTGTGATTCAACTTTCGATATATATTGGTGAAATATTGAGGCTTGGTTATGAATAAATAATAACCATTCCTCTGCTAATGTTTCATTGAAAAAGTTTTTCAGAATTGTGGGACATTTTTCCAGATTCAAAAAGTATGATTTTAATGGATTAAATAGTTGTAAAATTCTATCTACAGCTGGTAAAAGAGTTAGCCAGCGTGTTTTGCTGTAACCAAGAAGCTTTCTATATTGAACCTCTGCGTCATCACAAAATTCTTTCAAATCTTCTACTTGTATTATATAAATATAGAAATGTGAATAAATTTTTACTAATATCACTTCAATATCTATCGGAAGACAATCTACAGCAGTGCTTATGCAATTGTTCAATATGTGGGCAGCACAATTAACTCCTATCAATTTATGTTTACTTGATTGTTGCATTTTAAATAAAACATTATTCTTTCCTTTTCTCTGGGAACCACCAAAATTGCTGATGGTATTGTCAACACACAAAGCAAGTAATTCATTAGTAATTTCAAATTTTGACAGTGAATCCTTGATGCAATTTGTTAATATATCTGAAGTTTCTCCAGAAAGATTATTTATATTCAAAACTTTTACTCTGACACTGCAATTGGGTAAAAAATATCTGACCAGAATTGTGCACAATTTAGTATTACCATGATTCGAACAATCCGAATAAATAGTTATATAATTTGTTTTGCTTAAGTCAGTTTTAATTGATTCAAAAGAATATGGTGCGAAAACATTACAAATGATTGCTTCCGTTTTTGTTCTTGCACAAGAATATTTTTCCTCAAAACATTTCTTAATTAATTTAGAAGAGCAGTCGTTTGATCAAAATGAATAGTTATATTGTATTCAGTGATAACACCAAAATGCCTCTTTTAGTGCTAAATCCTTTCGGTTGTCATTGGAATTTTTATTAATGAAAAATGAATTTAACAATTTGTTTGTTGAAGCCTGTATGTCTGCTTCTTTGTGTTTTGCTGTCTGAATATGTTGTGTAATTGCTGATCTGCCACTGTTTGCAATATTAAAGCTGGCTAAACATTTGTTGAATTTGACGTCATTATTTGTTATTCCTTTCTTAATAAATGGAAATTCTTCTTGTAATGTTTGATTAAAAATGCATTTTCTTTTGTGTGCCATGATAAATGGGCTACAAAATATAAATTAAATAATACCTAAATACGAAAAATTAGAAATAATAGACTAAAAACTCACATGCAGTCCCTGTGTAACTAATTAATGTTGCGTAAAAGTGTAGTAACTGATGCGAGATCCACGTGTGTACTGTCCAGAGAAAAGGAGTGTACTATAAAGAGAAGGGAAACTCAACAGTAAAAATGTCACATGCTCGAGCCCCCGAAGATTGCCGACAAGTGGCGACAAATGCTCACCAATGATCCAAGTGTATTATCCACCAACTAGAGAGTTAAAAAACTATCACAAAAATCCCATAAGAGTGTCCACCCCCTGGTACTTTCAAAGACTGTTCGATTGGCGATACACTGCACTACCACGCTCCATGTAGCAATGCATGACACGATGACAACACTGGTCGTGATGGCATACGAAACTAACTTGTTCAATATATTATTAAAAAAATTTTTTTTAAACTTTGCGTCGACTTTACAAAATAAAGGACAAAATGCCTATTTTAGAAAATAAAGTTAGAGGACAGAGCAGTGAAATAAAGGACTGTCCTCTTAAATAAAGGATGCATGGTCACTGTATATATAATTGTAAATTAGCATAGGTATATTTAATTTAGCTTCTGGAATTGATGTAAACATAATATATCGGAAATATTTGGTTAAATATTAATCACTGCTAGTTTTAAATTAGTTTTGATGTGTCCGTTAGCCTGTTTGTGGTTTCAATTTTTACTAAATTCAGTGCGGAAAACCTATTCACATACATAAGCTGTAGAAAATAACGTTTGAATTTTTGCTGCATACTTCCTTAAGCTGGGAAATTGATATATTTATTCAAATTTCGTGCGACGTGGGCTGCAGAAAATATTAATGCGGGCCACGGGTTGCCCATCCCTGCTGTAAAATACACTGTACAAAACCTATAATGCAAGGCCAAAACTATATTCCAACATTTTGAAGATATTCAATGACTTCACCTGGGTATACATAAATAATCACTATTCACAACCAACATATATAGCAAGAAACTACAAAAATCCTTTTGTAGTTTCTTGCTATATATTTCTATAGTTATACTTATCTACTAGGATATCATTACATTTGGCTTGATGTCCAAAGAATGCCCTCTAAAAGTTGATCATTGTTTCAAATTACAGCATTCCTATGCCATAATGAACATGCCTGACAGACTAAACAGTTGGTGTTGACAATTTCATGTTTGATCAATAATACTTCTCTGTATACAAAGTTGCTATCTACATAATTTTCTTGAAAATCTGTGTGTATTGTTTGGAACAATTAAAAGCTACCTTGAGTGTTCTATAGAGGTCACTAATGGTCTTCAGATTGTTCTGATTTATAAAATTGCCCATGTAATCAACTGATCTTTGAATATTAAGTTAGAGATGCAGTATATTAACTGAATTACTTATAACAATACATCCATCACTTGGTATCTGGAGAAATGGTATTCATGAAGGGGTCTGGAACAAAACTCCACGAATGCTTCAAGTCTTTATAAAAATGATATAGTATTTGAATATGACCCCCACACATCCTCCTGTATACTTGGAAGCAGAGCCGTAACTAGGATTTTGGATGCCTATGGCCAAGAGTAAAAATGGCACCTTTTTAATTTTTATTAAAAAAAATGCTAGTCTAAAAAAAATTATCTAATGATATTTAATATACTTTTCGACTATATATATGGTAAATAATTAAAAATATCTCTTTATAAATTATCTTTTTTTGACTATCGTGGATTTCACTTTGTTACACAGGCAAATGACTCCAACATATATACTGCTGCTTATCAACAATGTTATGAAGTTAACAATATCACTTTTCAATGTAAAAATTAAAATAAATATTTAACCCTTTATTGGCATGTTACTGGTAACAAAACAAAACTAATAATTACTTAGTAATAAACATAAAAAATAAAAGTTTATAATTAACATATCAGATTGACGAACGTTCACAATATTAACTATCTTTTGAATAACAATCACAAAATAAACTTAAACAAGATGAACTTTTCTCGCCTTCAGATTTGCAAATTCATCTATAATGTCCTCAAAATCAGTTTCTTTAAAATTATCATTTTCTATAGATAATAAATTTAAACTACTAAATCTGTCTTGGGACATTGTAGAATGTAAATAGTTCTTAATGATTTTTAATTTACTGAAACTTCTCTCACCTTAAGCAATAGTCACGGGCAGAGTAAGTATTATCCTTAATGCAATACTGATGTCGGGATAAGACTTAGAGATTGCACTTAACCATTCCCTCTAATATTTGTAAATGGTGTAAAGATATCAAATTTTTAAATATTATTTTTGCTTGACTTTGAAAGCATCCAATTGCACTATATACAATGCAACAGTCAGCTGCAGCTTTTTAAAATCTACTAATGGCATGGTAACCAAATTTTTTCCATTTAAAAAATCAAAAATCTATGATATTGAATGCATATTTTTAAATCGATCACCTAGTTGGGGTATAATATTGTCAACAACTTCATAAAACAAATGTTTTAATTTATCCTGACTTGGAAAGTATAATTCCTTCTCCTATTTCTCCAGGTAACAGTTTTCTTTTGTGTTTTTGCTTCATCTTGCATATTGAATCAATTCCAAACTCTTCACATTTTTGTTTGCATTCTAACATGATAATATCATACTGATTATTTCTAAAAAGTTGAAAAAAAGATACTAGTCCATTTAATAATTCAGAAGAGCAAAAAATGTCTTGTGATTTATTCTGTAACTGGTTATTTACAACATTTATTTTGGCTAAAATATTTTCCCACATAATTAACATAAAAATAAAATTGTATGATTCAATATGTCCAATAATAATTCTAGCTCTAGCAACACCATCTCCAAATGAAGAATATTCAGATATTTCTTTAAGGACTTCTATAACTTCGTTAATTTGATATTTTAAATGACTTACGGCTGTTGTATAGAACTCCCCATGGAATTTCGGGACTGTATATATCTGAACTCAGGGAACAGAGAAGAGTTCAACGATATCCTACTTTTGGACCGAAGACATAAAATAAAAAAGTTGTCATATTTACGATTTCTTGCCTTTAACAATGCATTCTACGAGGGTAACGTTGAACTCGTCTCAGTTCAGAGTTCAGATATATACTAAAAGTCCCAAAATTCCATGGAGAATAATCTATACAACTTCCATCTACTGAACGTGGTTTAGAGCACCATCTCGTGTCGTTATGTCCTTTAAGTGTTGTCTTTAGTAATGTTGCAATTTTTTCCCATCTTCGGGTAGAAGAAGCAAAAAATTAAACAATTTCTGGATTATTCCAAAAAAATGAAACCATCTCCATGGTCATGCTTACTGTGTGCACTCCAATTAAATTAAGCGAATGCACGGCACAAGGGACAAATTTGGCAAGATCGTGCTATATGCGCTTGTATGCCATTATAACAATATATTCCGGCCATATTTGCTCCGTTATCATATCCTTGTCCTCTTATGTTTTTAAAATCTAAACCATCATTTTTTAACTTATCCAAAACTTCAATTGCAAGTCCTTGTGCTGTTTTACATTTTGATAGTATAAAATCAACAAATCTGTCTTCGATAGTTACCATTTCATTTTCAATTTTGACATGTCTGATAATCTGGCCTACTTGTTCTTTATCAGATATATCAGGAGTACTATCAATTATTATGCCAAAATATTTTGCTGTTTTTATATTATTTATAATTTTGTTTCGATGATAGTAAAGAAATAAATTCATTTTGGATTTAAATACAATACTTGGCCTTTTGGTCTTGGTCATTAATAGTGCAATGCACATGCAATGTAAACACTGAACCTATCGTAACAATATAGATAAATACGTGAGATTGTATTTACCGCAAAGAGGTTCTCAGAAGTAAACTATTGTTGATAAAATATCATTCATATATTTCAATTTGTTATAATTGTTAACAAATTAAAATATGTGTTTCCTCTTTCCTTTTATTAACAATTTTATTGTTAATAAAAGAAGACCAAAGATGCATTGAAAAAAAAAAGACTTGAACCACAGGGGACAGAAGAGAGAAGAAGCCCTTGATAGGGAAAAATGGAAGAAGCGCATTAGAGAAGGAAACGCCAACCCCACATAAACATGAATAAGGCGAGGATAAAGAAAGAATTTATATATTTCAATAATAATAAAAGGGGCAGTTTATTTTTGAAATGTATGTTCGTAAAAATTACATATCATAAATACTATATAAATATAAAAGTTTTTTTTTTGTGTTATTAATTTCGAATACGTATTATTCCGAAACCTTCTCGTTGGCGCCTTTATTAAATCGGCGCCTATGGCAGAAGCCACATTGGCCATACCCTAGTTACGGCTCTGCGAACAGTAATAATTTTGAGTTAACCTCTGACCTATTAGATTCGAAAAATTAACTTATTCACGTAAAATGGCTACATTTATAATTAACTCTATTGTAAAGTAAATATTTGAAAAAATCAATTGAAAAGAAATTTATTAAAATTTGACAAAGAACGTGACAATGAGAGGTGTGGAGATCTTTCTCTCACTGACAAGATTTGTCAAGAACGACTGCATTTTTATCTCTAATCTTACCGCTCTATCGGCTTTTTTTGTCGCCATCATTTCTTTAAAGTACAATTTTGCGAAAATTTAAGCACTTCGCAGACTTTACGACGAAAAAATTGCACGTGGAATAAAGTTATCTGAACAGCTCGTCAAACTTCGAATTCAAAATGAAAATATTGTTATCTGATTGGCGAACTTTCTACTTCTGCTACTCTCGTATTGGTTATATTTATGACGTCATAATTTAAATATCCCGACGGTTCTATGAATTTAATTTCATAATAAAGTTGTGTCTTATAAATACATCGTGAAATAAAACGTGTTATGTTACGGAATGTATTCGTCTATAATAACTTCTAAAATTATTATAATTTTCTCAATATTAAAAGATTACATTTCGTTAGTTACCGAATAGATTTTTTAAGAGGGAAATCATAAATTAAAATGAGTTTGTTTATTGTATTAATTAACTAAATTCACTGTATAAAAATATAATTTTATCACATTAGAAATACAATTTTTGAAAAAAAAATATAAAATGTTATACAATGCCATCTGGTGGACAAAAGTTTCACGCGAATGGGCAATTCAGCGCCGAATTATTACTAAAATAAGGTAAAAATAAATAATTTTATTTACTTTTTCAGATAGTTTGTGTAAGTAAACTTGAGAAGTAGCTACAAAATAAATTTAATCATTGAATTACAGTTAATATCCACACACGTGTTTTATTTTTGATCTTATGAATAAAGTAAAATCGCATTTTATCTCGTGCCAAGAAAGTATATGCACCAGCGCCACCGTTTTACAACAGTTACATATTACAATGTGAAATTGGTCCGCAAGATTTAAAAGACTGGTTCTACGACTGTTGGGGTGGGAAGTTGGCAATTTTTGGCCGTCCTGGCTTCGAAGAAGTGCCAATTTTTCACGTAGGGCTACGGTCTTTTCTCACGTCAAGCGAGAGAAGAGTGTAGCCTTACTGAATTGCAGTTTAAGTTATCTGGAGATGGCTACAACTTTAAACTCTTTCGGTGTTTGGTATGTAATAAAAAAGAAAGTAGAACTGCGGCAGTACGGAAAATAATGCACGATCTAGATGTCCGAGGAAGCTAAATGCAAGGCGGGTGATTACACAAGTGTCAAAATATCATTTTGTGAGAGCTCGACGGCTGGAAAATGATGTTGCTTTGACGTCGGAACCGTAATAGGTTCGCAAACTATTTGTAGTGTTCTGTGCGGTCCTTTCTCGAGCCAGTACATTTGTAAAAACATCTTTTATTGGCGAAGCAAATGGCTTGAAAAGGCTTGTATGCCAAAGTATGTAACGATAAAATGGCTGAGTTTTGGGAAAATGTTTCTATTTTCTGATGAAAGCAAGTTTAATAATTTTGGTTTAGATGGGAAAAAGCATGTGTGGTGAAAGCCAAACACTTCCTACGGGCAAAAAATTTATTGCCGACCGTAAAACGTGGCTGTTGTCGTGTGTTTGGGGTGCATTGTATCTAACGGAGTTGGCAATATGACCTTTATTGGAGGTAATAAACATTACATTGATATATTGTGTGATAATTTATTACTGGTGCATCGAAATTACAAATTGAAGTGTCACTATTTCTAGCAGGACAGCGATCCTAAACATATAGCTGGATATAGCAAGGTTGTGGTTGTTTTATAACTTAAAAAAAAATGTATTCAAAACCCCCAATCATCTGACCTAAATCCTATTGAGAATTTGTGGCATTTATTAGACAGAAAATTTTTAAGAAAGCAAAACTGAAGCAAGCACTTGGTGAGAAATGGTTGAAAATCAGTCTAGAACTAGGGTTGCCACCTCAAAACTTAGTCTCGCTCGGAGATGATGATTTAAGAAACCAAAAAAAAATTCGGGGACGTTTCCATATAAGTATCAGGAGGTGAAGGGTCTAAAGTAGGGTGAATACTAGCTGGCTGTATATTTCTAAATATTTTTAAAAAATTACACTTTTTATTGCGATTTTCGACCCCCCAACTTAATTAAACGTATATATAATAAAATCTATTAATTAAAAAACTATTGGATGTCGTTTTTGACATCAGAAAGTAGCTTTAAATAACTTTACCGAAGTAAAATCCATGCACTAGAACTTTAGAACAATGAATAAAATTTGATTTGAAAAATCTCATAAAAAAACAATTAAGCATTAATTGTGCATCATTAAAGGTTGATTTAAATTGCGATAAAATTTTTTCGCGCAGGTAAAAATTTTTGGAAAAATTTGGAGACAAAAAACATCTAAAAATCAAAAATATTTTTTGAGGATCAACAGAACTGTTTGTTATGTAACGCTATTTAGCCTGCTCGAGATTGACTAGTGCGTGGGACAATAGGAGTAACTATATTCTATAACTTACCATTAATCATCAACCAACACAAACACCGATTATCAAACTGTCCCCTATGTAGGCTATGTCATGTCACTCTCAATAGACATCTCTTTACAGAACAGTCACAAGAGAGAGTACAACTACATTACATTACAGTAAAAATTAAGAGGACTGTCTATCTTGTTGACTGACTTAGCCCCGAAAGAAATGACAGGAAATGAGTAATGTATATGCATGAAATTATAGTGTTTATATTAAATGATTAGACAAGGCAGAAAGAAATGGAGAAAGATTGTTTTTAACCAAAAATCTTACAGGGTCAATGCTTAATGATGATTAGATTGTACAAAATTCCAAATAAATTTTCAGAGGTTAAATCTATGAAACTGTTTCATTTCTTCAAGGGATTTTAATTTAAACTCTTTTTACTTGTATATATATAAAATCTTACTTTCTTTAGCACTGAAAAAAGTAAGAAGTTTTTTTATGTCCATGTGTTCTGTCAGGTTTATAATAGAACAGCTAAGTTGGGAAGTAGATGGAGCCTAACAACTCTGGGTCAAATTGCTCATGAAAATTTCTGATGATTGACCTGGACTGAATCATAAAGTCTTTTAGACCAGTCTAGTGCTTTAGCCATCCAGTTATTGAAGTTATTTTCAGTATCAGGGGTCACCGAACTTTTTTCACAGCAGACCAGATAACTCAAAGGATTACAAGCACAGATCGCATAACCATTTTGTTCAATACAGCACACTGAGTACACAAAAAATAAAGACAACCAACATATTTATTTACTAATATACAAACATGATTGCAGCAGCAAGTTCATAATTGCAGGTACTGGTACTTGTAGAAAAAGCGTTCTGATATCCAAATTTGCAAAAAGTTGTCAAATTTTTTTATTTTACTGATTTATTTAAAAATTATATGCAAACATCAGATTGGACCAATTTTGGCATTTTTACTTACACTTATTTTAATTTTTTTTACATAGTAAATTTATCTACAATGTACAGTACAATATTTCCATATAAATAAATATATTTCAGCTCATTTGTTGCAGTGCAGTGGTGGGCTAGATCTAGCCCACAGGCCATAGTTTGGTGACCCTGCTCTATAACATGGAAGTTTGAGAATTTTTTGATGGAATTTTATGATAGTTTTATACTAGTTCAAATGTTTTAAATATTAAACATAAGCATGTTTTATTTAATAATTTACTATGTACTTTCATTATTTAAGGGCATTCAGATCAATTATAATATACAATGATGTAAGAAACAATGTCCTTTGTTTTTAATTCCCTTAAATATATTGATAATGGTTTACTATATATGTGATACTTTTGTCAAATTTAAAAAAAAAAAAATATATATATATTAAATGCATAATTTAAATAAATTGCATTTAGTTAAAAATTTTAATTATTAATATTAAATATTTCCAGAATTCTGCCTCATTTATAAAAATTCAAATAGAATTTTTGAAAAATGAGTTCTAGTGTGACAAAACTTGGGATCAAATTAATACGAGAAGGTTGCGCAAATAGACCTTTTTATCTGATAGCGGTCACTCCTCAAATTAGAAACTCAGAAGATATAAAAGAACAGATTGGTACTTATGATCCACTACCAAATGAAAGGAATGAAAAATTATGTGCAATTAATTTGGAAAGATTATATTATTGGATTGGACAAGGTGCTAAAATCAGTACTCCACTTAGAGAATTATTAGGTAAGTAATTAACAATAACAATTGTAATATATAGATGTTAACAATATTTTATAAGAATACAGTAAAAACTTCAGTTTAATGGACAAAATTTCCAGTGCATATATCATGAAAATTAACATCCTGTTAATTTTTAAATGCTTTTTATATATAATTAAATCAACAAATAATTTTATTTTCAAATTCAAGAGTCATTGCTCTTAACTTCATGCCACAATGGGACTGTCTTCATATAACTTCAAAGGCAAATGAATAGGAAATTTTCGTTTTTGTCAAATTTAAATGTTTTCTTCTTTTTAAGAACATTATTTCTGTTCAGTTAAATTCAGTTAAAGATCTAAATCAAAAACATTTCCAAAAAATGTTTTTGATATATAAGTTTAATATTATTACAAAAAGACTTTAATAATGTTTGCTTATTACTAATATTAGTAATGTAATATTACTCCCATTGAAAAATTAAAATATATATGTGTGTGAGATGAAAGTTTGATTTATTTTTGACTCTACTATAACTTTTGTTGTGTTATTAGTACAAGTATTTACAGAAGACCACATTTAAAATAAGCATTTTCTGTAGCTATGCAGTACTGCCAATATTTATACCACTTATTAAAACAGTCTTTCAGCCCATTATTTGTTATGTTTTTGAGTGCATAGCACTTTTTGGCTTGCTGATTTTAATCTGCAAATCTTTAGTGATGTTTCATTTTGGCAAAGTATGAAAATCTGCAGGAACAATATTTAGTGAATAAGAGGATTGTGAAAGGAATGGTATTTGGTATTTTGCCAAATATTCTCTATGGGAGCATAATGCATCAGATAGTTGTCATGATGGATAATCCAACTTTTTGCTTGCCAGATATGAAACTGTTTTCATAACATTGCACCACAGAGGCAATCTAATCCGTATATTATGAAATTATTCACAATAAGCAACACGGAAATTATAAGCATTCAAAACAATCTGTCTTTTACCATTTGCTTTTCTTGTGCTTGGTTAACAATTCTTGGCATTCAGCAATCTTGAACAGAACTAAATTTCCAATTCCCTCAAGATTTGAATCTTTGTTACTGTGTATTTGTTTTTAGTTTTCAACTGTTAGTTTTAAAATAAACAAAGTATTATTATATTGCTTATTGTGAATAATTTCATAATGTAAGGACTCCTGTAAATAAATATTTTTGATGGAACTATATTGTAAGTATATTGGTGTTCTACGGTAGTTCACCTATCACAGTGATTTTTCTGATGTAATGTTGTCTACATCACTATCAGCTTAGTTGAGACAAAGAATAGCATGTCATCTTCATGAATTAAATAATTTACTGTAAATTTTCTTAACGAAACTTGACACATGCTATTTGTTGTTTTAAAATTTCAGCCTGATAAACGATTGCTTTATTTGAAGAATTTTAAATATTAGCGATAACATCTTCGAAGCTTTTTAACTCTATTCGTAGATACTCAAATTGAAAAAAATATTAAAAAAACCCAATCATGTTAATGTAAATGTATTTTTCAGATAAATAATGAAAATTTTTATCTTGCAGGACTCGGGGGATTTCTTCCAATTCATCCCCGCACTTACATGACTGCTTGGAGGAATAGAAAGACAATGTTAGAAACTCAAAAAGAAGAAACAAAAACAGATGAAAATTAACTTTAAATAGATTTATTGTTATTGTTTAGATAAATAAATAAAAATATTTTATCAAAATTGATTTTTTTAAATTATTTTATACAATATATAATTCATTATTAGCAAATAAATAGAGACTATCAACTTAATCCATTTATTGAACATACTAATATATTTATAAAATATTACTAAATCATAAATATAAATAAAATTTATCAGAGGGATAAAAGTCATTAAATAATAACCACATTCATTGAGAAAAATTTTTGATTTACTTAATGAATAAAGTTTTGATACTTTTACAATAAACTATTATAATACAATTCAAAATCATATAAAATATTTTGCTGTAAATTCATTCATTATTGTAAGATTGGGAAAAACAACAAAATAATGCTCTGTATGATTTATTGCCCCAAAAACAATACATAAATTGATTAAATGACTGATAATTCTCTTTCCTATTTCATAAAGTACGAAGAAGGAGAGAATTTCACAAAGAAAATTCGATTTCGGGCAAGGGAAGTCGCCAGTAATTGAAAGAGTTGAAGGCAGGATCAATTTCCAGATAGTCTTCATTGTTATGAAGTCCTAATTCATCCAATTCCACGTAAGATATTTCGGGAATCGGTTGCCTCCAATAGTGAAAGCTGTTGAATTGCTGATCGGATGAGGAATTTTCATAGTTTTCCGTGCAGGGCATCTTAAAAAATAATAGTAATTTAATTTATATAATTTTTCTATTTAAAAGTGATTAACACATTTAAAGAAATGTGTAATAAAATACACTTTGTAGAGAAGCGCATAAAATCGTTTTATACACTTATAGAACAATGCTCGAATGATAATTTTTTCAATTAAACACGTAGGATACTGTTACGATTCTCGTCAATTATAACGGGCCAAATGGGTGAAAACTAAATTTCAGGTACTGTACATTACACGCGTTTTGTAAATTTACCAAATGTACAATTAGAAATAAAACAATAATTGGAAAATACTTACGTTTCGCTCAGTATACAGATAGAATAACGCCGAGACGGGTTATACAGAGCGTCTACTCTGTGTTCGATATTCCACTGGTGAAAAATCGATCGACTCCGTGCGCATTTAATGTCTGCAATATTTTATTTTCCAAAAAAAATTAATATATCGACGACAATACTGATAAAATTATACGTATAACGTTTTACTGGTTTAGTAAATGAGCCTTTCAATCTTCCTAATGAATATATTTACGTCTGCGAAATCTTAAAATTTTTTCGGTATTTTTTAAAATAAAATTCATTCCTTTTTATCTACCTGTATACAAATTTCTTCTTTAAATCTTTTATAAAAATGTGTGTTAAAATTTTAAAAATTATTCTAATTATTAAAAGAAGTGCTTGGTTTTCTTAAGGGTGAAGAAAAGGAAAATGTGTATAAGCTATACCATGTGGTCCTAATTAGAACGGGAAAACATACTTGAAAAATATATTTCTTACATTAATTTATTGCAATAAATCATAACATTAGAAATGTAAACGTTAAGCTAGCGTATCTTTATTTAATATGAAAACTTATGGGTTATATACTTAATCTGTGCGAAAAAATCCACACATACCACTGTTAAATCAGAACGTTTTGAATGCATTATATGAATAGATTAAATACTTTTGAATAAAATACTGGTATTAAATTTTTCTTTGATTTTACTAATTCAAAAATGCATTTTTCTGTTAAACTTACACGTTTTTAGTATAGTTATCCTTAAGTAATTAACTAAAGAATTGAAATATAACATCTCGAATTAAATACTTGGTGCACGCTCTTACTGTATCGTGCGTTAAACTTTGCTAGTACAGTACATTATATTTAAAAAAAAACATGCCTAAATTTTTTCTTTTTTGACCATTTTTGCTGTTTGGGCACGAAGAAAAATTTTTAGCAGTGTTCATCGTGAGTATGACTAAAAATTCAGCCTCCTATGGGAGTCGAGTGGAAGAACAAAGCCCATTCAACTCCCGAAAATACCTGAGACGACAGGGATTCGAACCCAGATCCACCAAAACGGTACCGGTACTCTTATGTTCTTACCGCCTGTGACACGCGGCGTTCACTGTATCTTAATTGATATCGACCAAATATTCTTTAATTACATAATGCGAGGTAACAACACATTTAGGTTATACTACTCATTACGCACAGGCCAACACGCAGTGGAGTGTGATGTCAGATAGCTTTACGCGTCACAGCGATAGGATAACCATATTTTCAAAGATAAAAATACAGAAATATCTATATCTGAAAAAGAAATATAAATTTAGGATGGTTAGTATTTTTGTTGATTAAACATTTTATGTTTCATGTTTTTTTAATTTTATGAACCGAGAACAACAGAAATGATAAATTTCCTATTCTAGTAACCGAGATAGTGTTTGTAGTTCAACCAAAGGCCGTATTGTCTTAAAATGAATCTGGACAATTGAATATATACAGTACATAATACAGTATATATATATACATACATTTATAGTCTATCCTAAAAGTTAGGCGATGTTTAAATTAAATGTAAAATCCTAAAATGTCGCAATCACACGGCACTTCGTTTCGATTGAAAATAACGTAAACTTCACTTTTCGTCATTTTGGGAAATTTTAAATTAATATAAAAAATAAATTGGACGTCCAATATTCATTATATGTTTTATAATAAATTTTTTAATTAAATATTTTACTATTAATATAATCTTCCGAAAGAGGGCGTTTTATCTCACGGTGTCAAGTTAGGTGATGTAAGGAAGTGTTTTCTTTTCAATAAGAAGGTGCGAAGAAAAGACTCCATGACAGAATACATAGAAGAAACAAAGAGTGTGATTCAATCGGATATAAATGCAGCCGATTTAAGATGGAGTTTGTTTGTTGCTGCAAGTAAGAGCTATCGTTATGATTCCGCTGTTCGTCCTTTCCCATCGGAATTCATACGTAAGACAGATAATGAAAAAGATATCGAAGCACTGGTTGGTATTTTTCGATGTAATAAAAATATTGTATGTGCGGAGTACAAAGTATTCGTGCGTGCACTTTGGGTTTTCAATTTACAAGTCAGAGAATATCTGATGACAAGTTTGGTAGATTACAGATGAACGTGAATCCTATATGAAGTGACCTCCTCGAAATCCACACTCAAGTACAATTGCAGATGTGAATGACGCTGTTGGGATCCTTAACTGAGCTGTAGACCGTACTTGTAGGAGAAAGAGTCAAAGGAACTGTACTGTACATCCACGTGTGACTCTCCCAAGATTGGCTCGCTTCCGGGCACGATCGGGAGTTGCACCGTACGCTCTGCTAAGGCTGTCGTGTTTAACTATTTGGCCCGGGTGACCGTGCCAGCTTTTCGATTTTTTTGCTCCCGTGGGCGTGCTCTGTGGCTTCGTAAGGGTCCAGGTGGTGTTATTTGCATCTGCAATCCGACCCGTGTTTATACAGGATCTTCCAAAAGAATGCTGTTGTTTTAAATTATTGTAATTATTTAATCATTATCTGAGAATGTTGTAATGTACGTTAAAATGTTGGAAAACTGTCCAAGTTTCACATTTTCTTATTACAATTTCTCAATCTGTGCACCTTAGTCACGTAGCACACGTTCGACTGATACTCAAATTCTTCCTGTGCTTGATGTGGCATATCTGTTGTCAATCCTCCTATAGCTCGTGGAGATTACTAGTGTTGCACAATAATGATTGATTCCAAACTAATAATTACCCCTAAGAATTCTCTCTTTCACCTTTCTAATTTTTCTTCTTCTTTTTACTATTCGTCTACTTGAATGTCTTCACCTCAGTTATTTTCACCATGATAATCTGTCCAATACAAAAATTAAAGATAAATATTAAAATCATAAAGACATAAATCAAATATTTTAATGGAGATAATTAATACAAAAACGTTTCTTAATGCAGTTCCAAGTATTTTTAATCTGTGGCTCATCATTACGAATAAAAAGATAGAAAACTGATCAAAGAAACTCAAAATTTTGAATTTTTTGTAATGTTTTAAAGAATAGTTTTGTGGGTTTTTTCATCCCTGATGATGTGCTTCAGAAACTAGCACTTGTATTAAGCATTGTTTTAATATTAAATATCTTCATTGAAGTAGTGTTAAAAACTTGAATTATTTTGAGATAGATATAAATTTACAAAACTGCTTAGAAATTTTGATATTTAGAAAAATTTTCATTTGGCTTAAAACAAAATTCCTCAAAATAAATACCGTATTTTACGGACTATAAGACACACCTTAATTTTTAAGCAATTTTAAAAAAAAAATACCTATAAGACGCACCTGAATTTTGGAGGCAATTTTTCAAAGAAAAAAGTGCGTCTTATAGTCCGTAAAATACGGTATATTATCCTGTGGAATGTCATATAACTTATTAACTGTAACAACTTTGAAAATAAATTTTTTGGTAAATTTTCAAAGTTATTTTCAAGCTGTGAAAAAATAATTTTATATTTGAAAATTAAATGTTTTAAAAATAATTTGTATTTGTTAAAATAGATATTGTATATAAAAATATTTTAAATTTTATTTTATTTTATTTAGAGACAGACAATTGAGGATGTAATTCCATTCCAGTTATTTCTTAAAGATGATTTCTGTTTAAAAGATATGTCTGCAGCCTCAGTTAAATTATTGCATTGGGTGTTGTTATCTGACTCAGTCATTTTGCAATCTATGCCAAAGCAGGAGGTATTTATTATTATTTAAATTTTCTGGGATGTTTTTTTAATTACCTTATTACTTCAAATTTAAGCTGCACTTTTTATTCCAATATTTAAGACATAAAATTAGGATGCAGCTTAAATTCAAAGCAAATATTTTAACTTGTTATCTCTGTCAATCTCCCACTCTCCAACAGTCGGGTTTTTGCTTTACACTCTATGTATGCGCATAATATTACAATCGTCGATAGCAGTTTATTCGGTGGTTCCCCATTTGCAGTTTTCTGATTCAATCCAATTGCTGTTTGACAGCAATTGTGTAGAATTGAATTTTAAATTTTTTTTATTGTCCATACTCGCTAGTAATGGAAAAAAGTTTATATATGATGCCGAATTCAAAAGAAAAGTTATATTGTGCACTGAAGAAATTGGAAATCGCAGTCGGTAAAAGATTTATGGTTGACAAAAAGAATATGCGTCATTGGAGAGCCATGAAGGAAAAGTTATTTCAGTGTAAAATAGACAGAAAATCATTCTCGGGGCCTAAAAAAGAAAGACATCCTGCAATTAACACAGCTGTTTTATCTTATATAAAGAAATTACATGGTAAATGCTTATCAGTTACAAGAGAGACAGTTATGGTTAAAGCCAAAGAGTGTGCTAAAAGTAGTGGCCTCCTGTTTAAAGCAAGATGTAGATGTTGTGAAATTTTATAAAATGAGAAGGATTAGCATTATGAAGAAGGACGACAATAATTCAAAAGTTGCCTGCAGATTATGAGGATAAGCTTCTTAGTTTTCAGCATCATGTAATCAACTTAAGAAAAGAATACAAAAATTCTTTTAGTCAAGTCGGAAACTCTGATGAAATAGCAATCTTTTTTGATATGCCAAGAAATTATACGATAAACAAGAAAAGAGAAAAACAAATTGAAATTTTAAGTACTGGATATGAAAAGTCACGAATTACTGTAATGCTGTCTATAACTGACGATGGAAACAAATTGTCATTTTTTATTATTTCAAACAGAAAAATTATCCAAGGATAATTTTCCTAAAGGCATTATAATTTGAGCATAAAAGAATATATGGATGACAATAGAATTGATGAAAGATTGGTTAGAAAATGTTTGGGAGAAGAAACATGGTGCTCTTTTAAAAAACAAAGCATGGTAGTAATGGATGCATTTTGAGGGCATTAAACTTAAAAGTAAAAACAAATAACTGTGATCTGGTAATGATATCAGCAGGTATGATTAGTCAACTCTAACCACTTGATATGTCTGTTATCAAATCGTTTAAAGATAGAATGAGAACCCGTTATGAAGCATTGTTAAATCGAGAAGATCATCCTTTGACACTAACTGGTAAAATAAAACAAGCATCGTCTTCTACAATAGCTCACTGGGTTTTGCAGTCTTGGAAAGATATCCCTAAAGAAATTATCAAAAAATCATTTTTAAAATGTTGCATTACTAATGATTTAAATGGCACTGAAGACGATGTGTTCTGGAATAGTGAAGATGAGAATTCAAACTTTGAAAGTATATCTGAAGAAGATTTTCATTAAATTAGGTAGCTTATTATATTTATATTAATATGTATTTAAGTAAATAAAAATGTTACTTATTTTTTATTATTATTTTCAATTTTAAACTCTTACTATGGCTCATATTCAAAATAATATAGTATATTATAGTAATGTTTGAGAATTTGAAGTTTAAAAAGATTGGAAGTTTTTGCATATACAAATAACTGTTATTCAGATGGTTGTAATGGTTGAATATTTCAGTTTGCCATTTAATTACTCTCTTACTTGAGTTATTATCTGAGGCACAGCTATTATTTTTTTACATAAAAGAGGATAAGTTGTTTTTGTATATAAATCTGTGGGCTAACCAGTGTCAAAATCTTACTAGGATTATTATTTTATAGGAATTTACAGTGTTTTAATTTCAGTTGTAATTCTTAATGGCTTAAATCCACATATGTTTGTTCTCATTTAAGTGACTGGCTAATTCTGATATGATAGTTCTGATTGCTGCCAGATGATTAATGTAGTATTCTACATTTGTACATCTGTAGACTTATGTGAACTGCTTTTTTTATTGATGGAACATGTGTTTCTGTGGTAGTCATATTCAAATACAATTTTTCTTAGAACAAGCTATTAAATTTTAATGATTATGTAATTAAGCATTAAATTTATCAATATAATAATTTTTGAGTTTCACTTCAGTAACATTTAAAAACATAAAATACTTTCAATGCTCTGGCTTGGCATAAAATTGATGGCTTTCTTTTCTTATTATTTTTGATATGTTACAGTTAATCTTCTAATAATGTGTGTAACTATTTAAGTAGTGAATAATAATAATAATTTGTATTTAATGTTGAAAAAATTGGAAATGTCTAATCACATTTTTAATTTATTTTTTTTTATAGTTTGAAACTATTCAGAAAATAACTAGTCAGTCATCATTAACTCCTTCCCCAAGTCATATATTTAAAGTTAATTGCAAGCTTGGAGCTCAACAGTTTCAGCAAAACTGTATAGGAAAAAAGACATTTTTTGCATTTCATGGTTCTAGCTTACAAAATTTTCATTCTATTTTGAATAATGGTTTAATTGCTCATTTGAATAAAGTAAGTTAATTTTCATGTTTTAAGATTTATTATTTTCACTACTTAGAAACTGAAATTCTTGCAGAAAAATCTACCATTATGTTTATTCATTTACAACAGTGGTTCCCAACCAGTGGTCCGCAAGAGCTAAAATATGGTCCGCGAAAGATTTAAAACTTTTATTCATTTTAAATTATTATTCCCACATTGATACAAACTGAATTTAATTTTTACTAAAAATGTTATGTTTTCTATTATAATAGTACTGTTAAAACATGTTACTCTTGAGTTTAACAGTTACTTATGTTAAAAGTTTTGATTAAAGTTTATTTTTAGATTGACAGTTTATTTTCTTAAACCTTGTGGTCCCTGGTCAAAAAAAGGTTGGGAACTGCTGATTTACAAGAACATGAAATAGAACTTTTATTTTTATATAAAATTTATTTTTCATTATGTTAATGAATTAAGCAAATATCTCTGAATAAAATGTTAACTGTTATTTCTTCTTAAGTATGTTTTATTTAATTTATTCCTATAAGATAAAATCAGACGATCTTCTGAATTATCAGGCTATAATAAAACTAAGTTAATTATTATAGCCAATAATTCAGCAGATTGTCTAGTTTTTGTTAAAGTAATCAGGTTAGTGGAGGAGTTTATATATATAAATAGAATAAAATACTGCCACTTAAAACTGGTTATATTTGAATTGATAACACTAAAACCTATAATCCAGTTGTTTTTTTATAAAGTGTGCAAATGTTTAAATATAACATAATATATATAAGGCCGCCCACAATAACACTGCTATTAATTTTCGTGATGTTAACTCCTTTCCCACAGCGTAGAGGTCATTTTTTTTTAAACTATAAATCTTACTATCCTCCCTTCTCTTGTCTTATGTCATCTCATTTCTACACGTGTTTGACAATCCCATTGTTTCAGCAGTTGGGGATCAGTTTGCATGATGATGCCCATTATACACAGGCAAAAACGTTTGCACTTTTTTTATAAAAGACAGCTGGAGTATAGGTTTTAGTGTTGTTAATATAAATAATATATATAAGATGTAAACAATTGTTTTTCAAAAAAATATGTATGTTGTTTTGTGTAAAATTTAATTAACTTAATATTTTTATTGGACAGAATGGATTATATGGAAAGGGAACTTATTTATCCAGTGAGCTTAGTGTTTCTCTCATTTACAGTCCAATGGGTAATAGTTGGAGACATAGTATATTTGGATCACAGTTAAGTTGTGTAGCACTTTGTGAAATAATTGATCATCCAGATGTTAAATGCAAGGGTAAAGGTTGGTAAATATATATATTTACATTAAAAATTGTAATTTATTATTGAATAGTACTAAATACAGGGTTCCTACGCACCTGGAAAGTCAGGGATTTTCATTAGTTTTGGAAAAAGTCATGGAAAGTCAGGGAATTTGTCGAAAACTGTCAAAAAGTCAGGAAATTTGTCTCCTTAACTGCCTTGTTGATTTCGTTTGCTGAATATGGCTGATTAAGCGTAGCCATCTGCAGGCGGCAAGAAGTAATGCTGCAATCTTTAATAAGAAAATATACCAAAATCCGTTTTGAATCCGAAATGGCTCTTTTCACCGTTCCGAAGCCATATAATTTTACAGTTGTGGATTAATAACAGGATAAACTACTATTATGTAATAGTGTTTAATTTTTAATTTTAATAATTCAGCGATTATAAAAAGATGAATTTGTTAATTAGAATAAAAAATAACTAATTAAAAAGTAGTTTACAAACTTTTAAAACTTGAAATCGTAATTTATTAGATTGTTCACTTCAAAATAGCTAAATAGATCAGTAAAAATCCGTGATTTAGTTGTTTTTCACGTTTAAAACATTACTATACAACATAAAAAATTATAAATAGCTACCCGACATTTACAGTAAAATGCTGGTGCCGACTAGTAGTTTTTTACATTTGTTGTTACAACTTTCCTTGAAAAGAACTGTACTACAAGCATATTTTTCCCCCTCTCCCGTTAATTTCTGCAACTTCGATACATAGTTTAATAATTAGTTTAACAGAAATGATGTTGGGTAACAAATATCCACTGATTTTGGCAAATTTAGGCATCATACTTGTAATAGATATACTGTAGTTATCGTTTTGAAAATCATCTAGGTAATCCGATAGTTTAACAAATGTTAACTTGCTTATAATTAATTATAAATTTAAAAAGCTGGTAAATTTAAAAAAAATTAAATTACTAAAAAATTAAAATAAATTTGATTATCTTTTGTGGAAACAACAACACAATTTTTATAGTTATGTTGCAAAAGAAAAAGATTTGTAGTTACAATTCTACTGAACTTCTATATTTTATTAACATATAATTGTAATTTCGTTTGATGTTTATTTCTGTACACTCAAACCTGTTTTTTGTGCGGTATATGAAAATTTCAATCAAATTGGAACATAATTGACTTCTGTAAAATTTTTAAAACTCTATTGGATGTTTTCTATGACATCAAGTTTTTTCATTTTTTATTAAGTAAAATTTTTTTCTCTTACCTTTTTTTCGGTTCCCTCCTATTTTAATAGCATAAAAATCAGAAACATTGTGTTAAATGTAGACTGCAGGTGCGAAATTTCATGCCTTGTTAAATGAAAGAATAACACTTCCTGCAGCTATATTTATCAAATAAAAGTATTTTTTAAAGATTACTTTTAACTTTTTATATAGTTTTTCTGTAAAACCGCTTTTTGGGATGGTGTTTATTTCGCAGGAATTATTTCCCGGCAAATTTTTTTAATGTTAGATTCGTATTTAAGTGGAAATAATTAATATAAAAAATAAACTTCTTAGAGGATTTTTTCCCCATTAGGGCAGAAAAAGGCCCAAGGAGTTAAAGAAGCAATTCCTAGTTATTTTGTATGATTTTGAGTTATTTTTCAAGTGAGACTTTTTTTATGCGGTCCCAATTCACCACATAAAAATATACTTTTTGTGTTGGGAAAACTATTTTTTATAGCTACTCGTGAAGTTTCCTGCGTTTTTTTTTATATTTTTTTATTTTTTTTAATGCGTTTTCTTTTATGTGGTTCCTATCCACCGCACAAAAACAGGTTTGAGTGCATTTATTTTATTTTATTTAAATTCTATACGTTTTAAGAATCCTAATTTTTGTAATACTATGATGTCATAGAAATACAAGTCTCACTAAAATAGAAAAACGTAAAAAAATTAAATTATTAGATGAAAAAAAGGAATGAGTAAAAATTTTTTTATAGAAACTTGAGAAATAGTCAAGACAGTGCAGCTCTCAAGATCGATCATTTGGATTGGAGTTGGATTTTCCATTGTTTGAAAAGACAATGAATACTTCTGTGAACTCGGATTCTTCGATTGATGTAAGTAAATCGGAGAATCCATTAGATCCCCATCATAAAGCGTGGGTGATGGTCCGAAACCAATCCAGGAAATGATTGAGGGCTACCTTTTCCTTCCACAAATTAACAGTTGCCTTTCAAAAGGAGGACTTTTCTAACTCAGGAAAAACACGAGTGATATATGTTAGTGCTAGACATCAAACAGAAATCAAATGAACTTTCTTTTCCGGATTGTTCACCGAACATTGCTCCGGATTCCACTACCACCACTATGAACTTAAGACGAGAAACGAAGACAACTTTAGCTATATTGTAAGCATATTTTTACAATAAATGGGTTAAATGGTAAAGAGGTGTCTTCGTCCGTCTGTACCATGTTTCCCACAACTTATTAGTCCCTCGACTTTCCTGACGTTGGGAGAATTAACTTTATCCCTTTTATTTTCCCAAAGGGAAAGAGTCGTCATATCTCACAAGCGAAACGTGAAGTTTCAAATCTTATGTTCTAATTGACGTTTGAAATTATGTTAAACCTGAGGAAGGCTATTTAAGATTGCTGAACACATTAGTTCATTTATTAAAATTTGCTATAAAAGTGAGAAAGATGGTTTGTGATATGATTTGCAATAATTATAAGATTTGTAATTAAGGGTTAAAATAGATAAATTTTGTCTGCATTCTTAAGAAAATTTAATGCGAAATTAAATAATAAATAAAAATTATTAAAAATAATTATTAAAACTCTGGCCTTTACACTGAAACCAAAATCAAAATGGCGGCAACGAAACATTTTTTTTCTTTTAACAAGTTGCCAATTCAGCTACTTTTTGCTAGATTTAGTGGATTTGTTAGAGAAGCTATAGTAAAAACTTACACCTATCCCTCTTTATATACAATCTATTTTTACACCATTTTGAAATAATGTGGTTGACAAAAGAAAACTATTTCTTTTTTTACATAATCGATTTTTTTTTGAGGGAACAAATGCTTTATTTGAAAATTTTTAAATTTAACTTTTTGTTAAAATTATGTTGCTGTTTAAAAAAAGTTACTCTTTTTGTTGAAAGATTTTAAAATTATGTGTTTCTAAGTCAAGAGTTCATTTTAAGTACAGTACAGTACTATTTGTATATCAAAGAATATTGATGATTGCTGAATTTTATGCTATCTTGTATTTACTAGATTTACATACAAATAATATTGATAAATAATGATTAAATAAAAAGCTCATGTGTCATTTGTAAATTGCTTATTTTTTCATTATATTGAAGTTTTGAATTCTATCAAACATTTTTCTACAAGATGTACCGGTATGTACTGTATTTTTTTAATATGGCAGTCTCTGAAACATATCAACTGTGCAAAAAAGAGGGATAGATATATTCAATCAATGTTCACGGTAAATAAAATGCTGTTTCATTATGTCGATATTCCACACTAAGAAATGTGAAGGTCAGGGAATTTGGACAAAGTTGGTCAGGGAAAATCAGGGAAAGTCAGGGAATTCAAAACAAGAATTTGAGTAGGAACCCTGTAAATAAGTAATGTTAATAGAAAAAAATAAATACTTGGTGATTCAAAAGTCACAGAAATTTAAAAAAATTAATAACTCACAAACTATTTACAGTAAGATGATGCAGTTTTCATAGAAATGCTTAGAAAGAAGTGGGATTTTTTAGGTATAATAAAAATTTTAGTACCAAAATAGTTACATTTGTATTTAAATTATAAATACGATTGTTACTTTATAGACCCGTTTTTGGTGTTAGAGGAAATCCTTGTTAGTTTGCAAAATTGTTTAAAAACTCATATTATTTTTCACAAACTTTCAATGTTTCTTTAAAGTATAATTATTGTCTTTTAAAATCTATCACTTTAAATTGCTTTGTTACAGATTGCTCTACTAAGAATTACTTTCTTTGTTGTTTGAGAAATTTTTTAAACCTCTTGAATTATTTCTGTAATATATGATGGAACATATCTATACAAAAATACATAAATAAAACAAAATTTGTTTTATTACAAATGGATCAAAAGAAAAGCAATGAAATTTGTTGACCCCAAAACAAAAACAAATATCCAATGTACACTATAGTCATCAAGTAACAAAAGCACATGTAGTTTTTGAACCTAAAGTTATTCACTGTTTTCTTAAGGTAACCTCAGTACATCAGCTAGTAATAAATAAAGTTAAAAAATTGAAATAGAGAATAAATTTATTTTACAATTGTAATAAAATTTTTGCAATTACTTTTCATTTTAGGAACATATGGAAATTGTCAACAATCTTCACCAGATAGTCTAGCAGGTGACATTCCTGATAAATATTATCTTGTACAGAATAATGACCTAGTACGCATACGTTACCTTCTTGTATATAGTAACAGTTCTAGGAGAGAGAACAGGCAAGACTTTTTTTTCATTTAAATATCATTTTTTTTAGTAAATATATAGTTAATTTAAATACATATTGTTTATATTATTATTTAGGATTAGAGTTCCTAAGTGGTGGTGGAAGTATCGTTTCACTATTCTGATGCTAAGTTATGTTGTTATTTTAGTAGGAATTAGTCTGTCGTCATCCAGAACGTTGCAGCAGTTTTTATGGAAACATTTTTAATAGCTTATAAATATAATATGCAGTCTTCCAATTGTGCCTCTTGAATATATTTTTATTATTGAATTATATATAAATAATTTTTATATAGATTTAAAAAAATAAGAAAAATGTGTAAGATTATTTAATTATTTTTGCTGCAATTTTTACAAAAATTGCTTTGCTGATTATATAAATGTTTGTTAAAAAATTAGCTATTAAAAGTCACAATAAAAATCAGTATTACATTTTTATATAAAATTAAGGAATTCTTTACATTTATAAATTACAATACATATTAAAATAACAAAATAAACTGCATAATAAAGCTTATTATTTTGTTAAATTTAGTTTGAAATTTTCATCATATAAGTAAAAGCATTTATATTATTTATGCAATAGTTTAGTAAAATGTATATATAATCACTTTAGGATTTGCTTATACTGATAACAATAATTGATTGATACCATTAAGTGGTGAAAGTAAAGAAGACTACATTTTGTGAAAATTTTGGCTTAACAATCTGACATTGAAAGATTTATTAACTTATAATTCATTCATCATATAATTGGAGTGAGAAATTCCAGCAATTTAAACTTGTACTGTGCTGTGAGTAAATAACAATTAACATGATTAATACAGTGGGTGATTGGTTATCTAACATAATCCATTCCAAGACTTTGTTCGTTAACCGATTATTGATTTACCATAAGTTCTTATGGGAATTTGATTAATTCATTCTTGTAAAATCCAAAAAGTAAAAAATATATTTACTTTCTTACTACGTTTATTTATATGTAATAATAAAAATACACATATACACAGTCTTGCATTTTTATTAGTGAAGTTTTTTCCGTCTGAGGGGGTTAAAGAATCTGTCTAATATCGATTGCCTTTCTCTCTTCAGGATTTTTCAGAAGTAATTAATAGCATTGTAATTGTAGAGATC